>NC_073224.2:109952500-110577500 GCF_029281585.2 Gorilla gorilla gorilla
GGGTTTTGTGTGTTCAACTCACAGAGTTGAACCTTCCTTTTGACAGAGCAGATTTGAAACCCTCTTTTTGTGGAATTTGAAAGAGGAGATTTCAAGCGCTTTCGGGACAACGGTAGAAAAGGAAATATCTTCGTATAAAAACTAGAGAGAATCATTCTCAGAAACCATTTTGTGTTGACTGCGATCCATTCACAGAGTTTAACCTTTCTTTTCATGGAGCAGTTTGGAAATACTCTGTTTGTAAAGTCTGCAAGTGGATATTTGGACCTCTTTGAGGATTTCGTTGGAAACGGGATTTCTTCATCTAATGCTTGACAGAAGAATTCTCAGTAACTTCTTTGGGTTTTGTGTGTTCAACTCACAGAGTTGAACCTTCCTTTAGACAGAGCAGATATGTAACCCTCTTTTTGTGGAATTTGCAAGTGGAGATTTCAAGCGTTTTTTGGCCTACGGTAGAAAAGGAAATATCTTCGTATAAAAACTAGAGAGAATCATTCTCAGAAATCACTTTGTGTTGTGTGCGTTCCACTCACAGAGTTTAACCTTTCTTTTCATAGAGCAGTTTGGAAACACTCTGTTTGTAAAGTCTGCAAGTGGATATTTGGACCTCTTTGAGGATTTCGTTGGAAACGGGATTTCTTCATCTAATGCTAGACAGAAGAATTCTCAGTAACTTCTTTGGGTTGTGTGAGTTCAACTCACGGAGATGAACCTTCCTTTAGACAGAGCAGATTTGAAACCCTCTTTTTGTGGAATTTGCAAGTGGAGATTTCAAGCGCTTTCGGGCCAACGGTAGAAAAGGAAATATCTTCGTATAAAAACTAGAGAGATTCATTCTCAGAAAACACTTTGTGTTGACTGCGACCCATTCACAGAGTTTAACCTTTCTTTTCATGGAGCAGTTTGGAAACACTCTGTTTGTAAAGTCTGCAAGTGGATATTTGGACCTATTTGAGGATTTCGTTGGAAACGGGATTTCTTCATCTAATGCTAGACAGAAGAATTCTCAGTAACTTTTTTGGGTTGTGTGTGTTCAACTCACAGAGTTGAACCTTCCTTTAGACACAGCAGATTTGAAACCCTCTTTTTGTGGAATTTGCAAGTGGAGATTTCAAGCGCTTTGGGGCCAACGGTAGAAAGGCAAATATCTTCTTATAAAAACTAGAGAGAATCATTCTCAGAAACCACTTTGTGTTGTGTGCGTTCCACTCACAGAGTTTCACCTTTCTTTTCATAGATCAGTTTGGAAACACTCTGTTTGTAAAGTCTGGAAGTGGATATTTGGACCTCTTTGAGGATTTCGTTGGAAACGGGATTTCCTCATCTAATTCTAGTGAGAAGAATGCTCAGTAACTTCTTTGGGTTGCGTGTGTTCAACTCACAGAGTTGGACCTTCCCTTAGACAGAGCAGATACGAAACCCTCTTTTTGTGGAATTTGCAAGTGGAGATTTCAAGCACTTTTGGGCCAACTGTAGAAAAGGAAATATCTTCGTATAAAAACTAGAGAGAATCATTCTCAGAAACCACTTTGTGTTGTGTGCCTTCCACTCACAGAGCTAAACCTTTCTTTTCATAGAGCAGTTTGGAAACACTCTGTTTGTAAAGTCTGCAAGAGGATATTTGGACATCTTTGAGGATTTCGTTGGAAACGGGATTTCGTCATCTAATGCTAGACAGAAGAATTCTCAGTAACTTCTTTGGGTTGTGTGAGTTCAACTCACAGAGTTGAACCTAGCTTTAGACAGAGCATATTTGAAACCCTCTTATTGTGGAATTTGCAAGTGGAGATTTCTAGCGCTTTGGTGCGAACGGTAGAAAAGGAAATATCTTCGTGTAAAAACTAGAGAGAATCATTCTCAAAAACCACTTTGTGTTGACTGCGATCCATTCACAGAGTTTAACCTTTCTTTTCATGGAGCAGTTTGGAAACACTCTGTTTGTAAAGTCTGCAAGTGGATATTTGGAGCTATTTGAGGATTTCGTTGGAAACGGGATTTCTTCATCTAATGCTAGACAGAAGAATTCTCAGTAACTTCTTTGGGTTGTGTGTGTTCAACTCACAGAGTTGAACCTTCCTTTAGACACAGCATATTTGAAACCCTCTTTTTGTGGAATTTGCAATTGGAGATTTCAAGCGCTTTGGGGCCAACGGTAGAAAAGGAAATATCTTCGTATAAAAACTATAGAGAATCATTCTCAAAAACCACTCTGTGTTGACTGCGATCCATTCACAGAGTTTAACCTTTCTTTTCATGGAGCAGTTTGGAAACACTCTGTTTGTAAATTCTGCAAGTGGATATTTGGACCTATTTGAGGATTTCGTTGGAAACGGGATTTCTTCATCTAATGCTAGACAGAAGAATTCTCAGTAACTTCATTGGGTTGTGTGTGTTCAACTCACAGAGTTGAACCTTCCTTTAGACAGAGCAGATTTGAAACCCTCTTTTTGTGGAATTTGAAAGTGGAGATTTCAAGCGCTTTCGGGCGAAAAGTAGAAAAGGAAATATCTTCGTATAAGAACTAGAGAGAATCATTCTCAGAAACCACTTTGTGTTGTGCGCGTTCCACTCACAGAGTTTAACCTTTCTTTTCATAGAGCAGTTTGGAAACACTCTGTTTGTAAAGTCTGCAAGAGGATATTTGGACCTCTTTGAGGATTTCGTTGGAAACGGGATTTCTTCATCTGAAGCTAGGCAGAAGAATTCTCAGTAACTTCTTTGGGTTATGTGAGTTCAACTCACGGAGATGAACCTTCCTTTAGACAGAGCAGATTTGAAGCCCTCTTTTTGTGGAATTTGAAAGTGGAGATTTCAAGCGCTTTCGGGCCAACGGTAGAAAAGGAAATATCTTCGTATAAAAACTAGAGAGATTCATTCTCAGAAAACACTTTGTGTTGACTGCGACCCATTCACAGAGTTTAACCTTTCTTTTCATGGAGCAGTTTGGAAACACTCTGTTTGTAAAGTCTGCAAGTGGATATTTGGACCTATTTGAGGATTTCGTTGGAAACGGGATTTCTTCATCTAATGCTAGACAGAAGAATTCTCAGTAACTTATTTGGGTTGTGTGTGTTCAACTCACAGAGTTGAACCTTCCTTTAGACAGAGCAGATTTGAAACCCTCTTTTTGTGGAATTTGCAAGTGGAGATTTCAGGCGCTTTGGGGCCAACGGTAGAAAGGCAAATATCTTCTTATAAAAACTAGAGAGAATCATTCTCAGAAACCACTTTGTGTTGTGTGCGTTCCACTCACAGAGTTTCACCTTTCTTTTCATAGAACAGTTTGGAAGCACTCTGTTTGTAAATTCTGCAAGTGGATATTTGGACCTATTTGAGGATTTCGTTGGAAACGGGATTTCTTCATCTAATGCTAGACAGAAGAATTCTCAGTAACTTCATTGGGTTGTGTGTGTTCAACTCACAGAGTTGAACCTTCCTTTAGACAGAGCAGATTTGAAACCCTCTTTTTGTGGAATTTGAAAGTGGAGATTTCCAGCGCTTTCGGGCGAAAGGTAGAAAAGGAAATATCTTCGTATAAGAACTAGAGAGAATCATTCTCAGAAACCACTTTGTGTTGTGTGCGTTCCACTCACAGAGTTTAACCTTTCTTTTCATAGAGAAGTTTGGAAACACTCTGTTTGTAAAGTCTGCAAGTGGATATGTAGACCTCTTTGAGGATTTCGTTGGAAACGGGATTTCCTCATCTAATTCTAGTTAGAAGAATTCTCAGTAACTTCTTTGGGTTGCGTGTGTTCAACTCACAGAGTTGGACCTTTCTTTAGACAGAGCAGATATGAAACCCTCTTTTTGTGGAATTTGCAAGTGGAGATTTCAAGCACTTTTCGTCCAACGGTAGAAAAGGAAATATCTTCGTATAAAAACTAGAGAGAATCATTCTCAGAAACCGCTTTGTGTTGTGTTCGTTCCACTCACAGAGTTTAACCTTTCTTTTCATAGAGCAGTTTGGAAACACTCTGTTTGTAAAGTCTGCAAGTGGATATTTGGACCTCTTTGAGGATTTCGTTGGAAACGGGATTTCTTCTTCTAATGCTAGACAGAAGAATTCTCAGTAACTTCTTTGGGTTTTGTGTGTTCAACTCACAGAGTTGAACCTTCCTTTTGACAGAGCAGATTTGAAACCCTCTTTTTGTGGAATTTGAAAGTGGAGATTTCAAGCGCTTTCGGGACAACGGTAGAAAAGGAAATATCCTCGTATAAAAACTAGAGAGAATCATTCTCAGAAACCATTTTGTGTTGACTGCGATCCATTCACAGAGTTTAACCTTTCTTTTCATGGAGCAGTTTGGAAACACTCTGTTTGTAAAGTCTGCAAGTGGATATTTGGACCTATTTGAGGATTTCGTTGGAAACGGGATTTCTTCATCTAATGCTTGACAGAAGAATTCTCAGTAACTTCTTTGGGTTGTGTGTGTTCAACTCACAGAGTTGAACCTTCCTTTAGACAGAGCAGATATGTAACCCTCTTTTTGTGGAATTTGCAAGTGGAGATTTCAAGCGTTTTTGGGCCAACGGTAGAAAAGGAAATATCTTCGTATAAAAACTAGAGAGAATCATTCTCAGAAATCACTTTGTGTTGTGTGCGTTCCACTCACAGAGTTTAACCTTTCTTTTCATAGAGCAGTTTGGAAACACTCTGTTTGTAAAGTCTGCAAGTGGATATTTGGACCTCTCTGAGGATTTCGTTGGAAACGGGATTTCTTCATCTAATGCTAGACAGAAGAATTCTCAGTAACTTCTTTGGGTTGTGTGAGTTCAACTCACGGAGATGAACCTTCCTTTAGACAGAGCAGATTTGAAACCCTCTTTTTGAGGAATTTGAAAGTGGAGATTTCAAGCGCTTTCGGGCCAACGGTAGAAAAGGATATATCTTCGTATAAAAACTAGAGAGATTCATTCTTAGAAAACACTTTGTGTTGACTGCGACCCATTCACAGAGTTTAACCTTTCTTTTCATGGAGCAGTTTGGAAACACTCTGTTTGTAAAGTCTGCAAGTGGATATTTGGACCTATTTGAGGATTTCGTTGGAAACGGGATTTCTTCATCTAATGCTAGACAGAAGAATTCTCAGTAACTTTTTTGGGTTGTGTGTGTTCAACTCACAGAGTTGAACCTTCCTTTAGACAGAGCAGATTTGAAACCCTCTTTTTTTGGAATTTGCAAGTGGAGATTTACATGCGCATTGGGGCCAACGGTAGAAAGGCAAATTCTTATAAAAACAAGAGAGAATCATTCTCAGAAACCACTTTGTGTTGTGTGCGTTCCACTCACAGAGTTTCACCTTTCTTTTCATAGATCAGTTTGGAAACACTCTGTTTGTAAAGTCTGGAAGTGGATATTTGGACCTCTTTGAGGATTTCGTTGGAAACGGGATTTCCTCATCTAATTCTAGTGAGAAGAATTCTCAGTAACTTCTTTGGGTTGCGTGTGTTCAACTCACAGAGTTGGACCTTCCTTTAGACAGAGCAGATATGAAACCCTCTTTTTGTGGAATTTGCAAGTGGAGATTTCAAGCACTTTTGGGCCAATGGTAGAAAAGGAAATATCTTCGTATAAAAACTAGAGAGAATCATTCTCAGAAACCACTTTGTGTTGTGTGCCTTCCACTCACAGAGCTTAACCTTTCTTTTCATAGAGCAGTTTGGAAACACTCTGTTTGTAAAGTCTGCAAGAGGATATTTGGACATCTTTGAGGATTTCGTTGGAAACGGGATTTCTTCATCTAATGCTAGAGAGAAGAATTCTCAGTAACTTCTTTGGGTTGTGTGAGTTCAACTCACAGAGTTGAACCTAGCTTTAGACAGAGCATATTTGAAACCCTCTTATTGTGGAATTTGCAAGTGGAGATTTCTAGCGCTTTGGTGCGAACGGTAGAATAGGAAATATCTTCGTATAAAAACTAGAGAGAATCATTCTCAAAAACCACTTTGTGTTGACTGCGATCCATTCACAGAGTTTAACCTTTGTTTTCATGGAGCAGTTTGGAAACACTCTGTTTGTAAAGTCTGCAAGTGGATATTTGGAGCTATTTGAGGATTTCGTTGGAAACGGGATTTCTTCATCTAATGCTAGACAGAAGAATTCTCAATAACTTCTTTGGGTTGTGTGTGTTCAACTCACAGAGTTGAACCTTCCTTTAGACAGAGCAGATTTGAAACCCTCTTTTTGTGAAATTTGAAAGTGCAGATTTCAAGCGCTTTCGGGCCAAAGGTAGAAAAGGAAATATCTTCGTATAAGAAATAGAGAGAATCATTCTCAGAAACCACTTTGTGTTGTGTGCGTTCCACTCACAGAGTTTAAACTTTCTTTTCATAGAGAAGTTTGGAGACACTCTGTTTGTAAAGTCTGCAAGTGGATATTTAGACATCTTTGAGGATTTCGTTGGAAACGGGATTTCCTCATCTAATTCTAGACTGAAGATTTCTCAGTAACTTCTTTGGGTTGTGTGTTGAACTCACAGATTTGAACCTTCCTTTAGACAGAGCAGATTTGAAACCCTCTTTTTGTGGAATTTGCAAGTGGAGATTTCAAGCGCTTTGGGGACAATGGTAGGAAAGGAAATATCTTCCTATAAGAACTAGAGAGAATCATTCTCAGAAACCGCTTTGTGTGCGTTCCACTCACAGAGTTTAACCTTTCTTTTCATAGAGCAGTTTGGAAACACTCTGTTTGTAAAGTCTGCAAGTGCATATTTGGACCTCTTTGAGGATTTCATTGGAAACGGGATTTCTTCATCTAATGCTAGACAGAAGAATTCTCAGTAACTTCTTTGGGTTTTGTGTGTTCAACTCACAGAGTTGAACCTTCCTTTTGCAGAGCAGATTTGAAACCCTCTTTTTGTGGAATTTGAAAGTGGAGATTTCAAGCGCTTTTGGGACAGCGGTAGAAAAGGAAATATCTTCGTATAGAAACTAGAGAGAATCATTCTCAGAAACCATTTTGTGTTGACTGCGATCCATTCACAGAGTTTAACCTTTCTTTTCATGGAGCAGTTTGGAAACACTCTGTTTGTAAAGTCTGCAAGTGGATATTTGGACCTATTTGAGGATTTCGTTGGAAACGAGATTTCATCTAATGCTTGACAGAAGAATTGTCAGTAACTTCTTTGGGTTGTGTGTGTTCAACTCACAGAGTTGAACCTTCCTTTAGACAGAGCATATATGAAACCCTCTTTTTGTGGAATTTGGAAGCGGAGATTTCAAGCGTTTTTGGGCCAACGGTAGAAAGGGAAATATCTTCGTATAAAAACTAGAGAGAATCATTCTCAGAAATCACTTTGTGTTGTGTGCGTTCCACTCACAGAGTTTAACCTTTCTTTTCATAGAGCAGCTTGGAAACACTCTGTTTGTAAAGTCTGCAAGTGGATATTTGGACCTCTTTGAGGATTTCGTTGGAAACGGGATTTCTTCATCTAATGCTAGACAGAAGAATTCTCAGTAACTTCTTTGGGTTGTGTGAGTTCAACTCACGGAGATGAACCTTCCTTTAGACAGAGCAGATTTGAAACCCTCTTTTTGTGGAATTTGAAAGTGGAGATTTCAAGCGCTTTCGGGCCAACGGTAGAAAAGGAAATATCTTCGTATAAAAACTAGAGAGATTCATTCTCAGAAAACACTTTGTGTTGACTGCGACCCATTCACAGAGTTTAACCTTTCTTTTCATGGAGCAGTTTGGAAACACTCTGTTTTTAAAGTCTGCAAGTGGATATTTGGACCTATTTGAGGATTTCGTTGGAAACGGGATTTCTTCATCTAATGCTAGACAGAAGAATTCTCAGTAACTTTTTTGGGTTGTGTGTGTTCAACTCACAGAGTTGAACCTTCCTTTAGACAGAGCAGATTTGAAACCCTCTTTTTGTGGAATTTGCAAGTGGAGATTTCATGCGCTTTGGGGCCAACGGTAGAAAGGCAAATATCTTCTTATAAAAACTAGATAGAATCATTCTCAGAAACCACTTTGTGTTGTGTGCGTTCCACTCACAGAGTTTCACCTTTCTTTTCATAGATCAGTTTGGAAACACTCTGTTTGTAAAGTCTGGAAATGGATATTTGGACCTCTTTGAGGATTTCGTTGGAAACGGGATTTCCTCATCTAATTCTAGTGAGAAGAATTCTCAGTAACTTCTTTGGGTTGCGTGTGTTCAATTCACAGAGTTGGACCTTCCTTTAGACAGAGCAGATACGAAACCCTCTTTTTGTGGAATTTGCAAGTGGAGATTTCAAGCACTTTTGGGCCAACGGTAGAAAAGGAAATATCTTCGTATAAAAACTAGAGAGAATCATTCTCAGAAATCACTTTGTGTTGTGTGCCTTCCACTCACAGAGTTTAACCTTTCTTTTCATAGAGCAGTTTGGAAACACTCTGTTTGTAAAGTCTGCAAGAGGATATTTGGAGCTATTTGAGGATTTCGTTGGAAACGGGATTTCTTCATCTAATGCTAGACAGAAGAATTCTCAGTAACTTCTTTGGGTTGTGTGAGTTCAACTCACAGAGTTGAACCTAGCTTTAGACAGAGCATATTTGAAACCCTCTTATTGTGGAATTTGCAAGTGGAGA
Source organism: Gorilla gorilla gorilla (assembly GCF_029281585.2). Lineage (NCBI taxonomy): Eukaryota > Metazoa > Chordata > Mammalia > Primates > Hominidae > Gorilla > Gorilla gorilla. The sequence continues at coordinate 109,961,076 of NC_073224.2, forward strand.
TTTCAAGCGCTTTGGTGCGAACGGTAGAAAAGGAAATATCTTCGTATAAAAACTAGAGAGAATCATTCTCAAAAACCACTTTGTGTTGACTGAGATCCATTCACAGAGTTTAACCTTTCTTTTAATGGAGCAGTTTGGAAACACTCTGTTTGTAAAGTCTGCAAGTGGATATTTGGAGCTATTTGAGGATTTCGTTGGAAACGGGATTTCTTCATCTAATGCTAGACAGAAGAATTCTCAGTAACTTCTTTGGGTTGTGTGTGTTCAACTCACAGAGTTGAACCTTCCTTTAGACAGAGCAGATTTGAAACCCTCTTTTTGTGGAATTTGCAAGTGGAGATTTCAAGCGCTTTGGGGACAATGGTAGGAAAGGAAATATCTTCGTATAAAAACTAGAGAGAATCATTCTCAGAAACCACTTGGTGTTGTGTGCGTTCCACTCACAGAGTTTAACCATTCTTTTCATAGAGCAGTTTGGAAACACTCTGTTTGTAAAGTCTGCAAGTGGATATTTGGACATCATTGAGGATTTCGTTGGAAACGGGATTTCTTCATGTAATGCTAGACAGAAGAATTCTCAGTAACTTCTTTGGGTTGTGTGAGTTCAACTCACAGCGTTGAACCTACCTTTAGACACAGCATATTTGAAACCCTCTTTTTGTGGAATTTGCAAGTGGAGATTTCAAGCGCTTTGGGGCCAACGGTAGAAAAGGAAATATCTTCGTATAAAAACTAGAGAGAATCATTCTCAAAAACCACTTTGTGTTGACTGCGATCCATTCACAGAGTTTAACCTTTCTTTTCATGGAGCAGTTTGGAAACACTCTGTTTGTAAATTCTGCAAGTGGATATTTGGACCTCTTTGAGGATTTCGTTGGAAACGGGATTTCTTCATCTAATGCTAGACAGAAGAATTCTCAGTAACTTCATTGGGTTGTGTGTGTTCAACTCACAGAGTTGAACCTTCCTTTAGACAGAGCAGATTTGAAACCCTCTTTTTGTGGAATTTGAAAGTGGAGATTTCAAGCGCTTTCGGGCGAAAAGTAGAAAAGGAAATATCTTCGTATAAGAACTAGAGAGAATCATTCTCAGAAACCACTTTGTGTTGTGGGCGTTCCACTCACAGAGTTTCACCTTTCTTTTCATAGAGAAGTTTGGAAACACTCTGTTTGTAAAGTCTGCAAGTGGATATGTAGACCTCTTTGAGGATTTCGTTGGAAACGGGATTTCCTCATCTAATTCTAGTGAGAAGAATTCTCAGTAACTTCTTTGGGTTGCGTGTGTTCAACTCACAGAGTTGGACCTTTCTTTAGACAGAGCAGATATGAAACCCTCTTTTTGTGGAATTTGCAAGTGGAGATTTCAAGCACTTTTCGTCCAACGGTAGAAAAGGAAATATCTTCGTATAAAAACTAGAGAGAATCATTCTCAGAAACCGCTTTGTGTTGTGTGCGTTCCACTCACAGAGTTTAACCTTTCTTTTCATAGAGCAGTTTGGAAACACTCTGTTTGTAAAGTCTGCAAGTGGATATTTGGACCTCTTTGAGGATTTCGTTGGAAACGGGATTTCTTCATCTAATGATAGACAGAAGAATTCTCAGTAACTTCTTTGGGTTTTGTGTGTTCAACTCACAGAGTTGAACCTTCCTTTTGACAGAGCAGATTTGAAACCCTCTTTTTGTGGAATTTGAAAGAGGAGATTTCAAGCGCTTTCGGGACAACGGTAGAAAAGGAAATATCTTCGTATAAAAACTAGAGAGAATCATTCTCAGAAACCATTTTGTGTTGACTGCGATCCATTCACAGAGTTTAACCTTTCTTTTCATGGAGCAGTTTGGAAATACTCTGTTTGTAAAGTCTGCAAGTGGATATTTGGACCTCTTTGAGGATTTCGTTGGAAACGGGATTTCTTCATCTAATGCTTGACAGAAGAATTCTCAGTAACTTCTTTGGGTTTTGTGTGTTCAACTCACAGAGTTGAACCTTCCTTTAGACAGAGCAGATATGTAACCCTCTTTTTGTGGAATTTGCAAGTGGAGATTTCAAGCGTTTTTTGGCCTACGGTAGAAAAGGAAATATCTTCGTATAAAAACTAGAGAGAATCATTCTCAGAAATCACTTTGTGTTGTGTGCGTTCCACTCACAGAGTTTAACCTTTCTTTTCATAGAGCAGTTTGGAAACACTCTGTTTGTAAAGTCTGCAAGTGGATATTTGGACCTCTTTGAGGATTTCGTTGGAAACGGGATTTCTTCATCTAATGCTAGACAGAAGAATTCTCAGTAACTTCTTTGGGTTGTGTGAGTTCAACTCACGGAGATGAACCTTCCTTTAGACAGAGCAGATTTGAAACCCTCTTTTTGTGGAATTTGCAAGTGGAGATTTCAAGCGCTTTCGGGCCAACGGTAGAAAAGGAAATATTTTCGTATAAAAACTAGAGAGATTCATTCTCAGAAAACACTTTGTGTTGACTGCGACCCATTCACAGAGTTTAACCTTTCTTTTCATGGAGCAGTTTGGAAACACTCTGTTTGTAAAGTCTGCAAGTGGATATTTGGACCTATTTGAGGATTTCGTTGGAAACGGGATTTCTTCATCTAATGCTAGACAGAAGAATTCTCAGTAACTTTTTTGGGTTGTGTGTGTTCAACTCACAGAGTTGAACCTTCCTTTAGACACAGCAGATTTGAAACCCTCTTTTTGTGGAATTTGCAAGTGGAGATTTCAAGCGCTTTGGGGCCAACGGTAGAAAGGCAAATATCTTCTTATAAAAACTAGAGAGAATCATTCTCAGAAACCACTTTGTGTTGTGTGCGTTGCACTCACAGAGTTTCACCTTTCTTTTCATAGATCAGTTTGGAAACACTCTGTTTGTAAAGTCTGGAAGTGGATATTTGGACCTCTTTGAGGATTTCGTTGGAAACGGGATTTCCTCATCTAATTCTAGTGAGAAGAATGCTCAGTAACTTCTTTGGGTTGCGTGTGTTCAACTCACAGAGTTGGACCTTCCCTTAGACAGAGCAGATACGAAACCCTCTTTTTGTGGAATTTGCAAGTGGAGATTTCAAGCACTTTTGGGCCAACTGTAGAAAAGGAAATATCTTCGTATAAAAACTAGAGAGAATCATTCTCAGAAACCACTTTGTGTTGTGTGCCTTCCACTCACAGAGCTAAACCTTTCTTTTCATAGAGCAGTTTGGAAACACTCTGTTTGTAAAGTCTGCAAGAGGATATTTGGACATCTTTGAGGATTTCGTTGGAAACGGGATTTCGTCATCTAATGCTAGACAGAAGAATTCTCAGTAACTTCTTTGGGTTGTGTGAGTTCAACTCACAGAGTTGAACCTAGCTTTAGACAGAGCATATTTGAAACCCTCTTATTGTGGAATTTGCAAGTGGAGATTTCTAGCGCTTTGTTGCGAACGGTAGAAAAGGAAATATCTTCGTGTAAAAACTAGAGAGAATCATTCTCAAAAACCACTTTGTGTTGACTGCGATCCATTCACAGAGTTTAACCTTTCTTTTCATGGAGCAGTTTGGAAACACTCTGTTTGTAAAGTCTGCAAGTGGATATTTGGAGCTATTTGAGGATTTCGTTGGAAACGGGATTTCTTCATCTAATGCTAGACAGAAGAATTCTCAGTAACTTCTTTGGGTTGTGTGTGTTCAACTCACAGAGTTGAACCTTCCTTTAGACACAGCATATTTGAAACCCTCTTTTTGTGGAATTTGCAATTGGAGATTTCAAGCGCTTTGGGGCCAACGGTAGAAAAGGAAATATCTTCGTATAAAAACTATAGAGAATCATTCTCAAAAACCACTCTGTGTTGACTGCGATCCATTCACAGAGTTTAACCTTTCTTTTCATGGAGCAGTTTGGAAACACTCTGTTTGTAAATTCTGCAAGTGGATATTTGGACCTATTTGAGGATTTCGTTGGAAACGGGATTTCTTCATCTAATGCTAGACAGAAGAATTCTCAGTAACTTCATTGGGTTGTGTGTGTTCAACTCACAGAGTTGAACCTTCCTTTAGACAGAGCAGATTTGAAACCCTCTTTTTGTGGAATTTGAAAGTGGAGATTTCAAGCGCTTTCGGGCGAAAAGTAGAAAAGGAAATATCTTCGTATAAGAACTAGAGAGAATCATTCTCAGAAACCACTTTGTGTTGTGCGCGTTCCACTCACAGAGTTTAACCTTTCTTTTCATAGAGCAGTTTGGAAACACTCTGTTTGTAAAGTCTGCAAGAGGATATTTGGACCTCTTTGAGGATTTCGTTGGAAACGGGATTTCTTCATCTGAAGCTAGGCAGAAGAATTCTCAGTAACTTCTTTGGGTTATGTGAGTTCAACTCACGGAGATGAACCTTCCTTTAGACAGAGCAGATTTGAAGCCCTCTTTTTGTGGAATTTGAAAGTGGAGATTTCAAGCGCTTTCGGGCCAACGGTAGAAAAGGAAATATCTTCGTATAAAAACTAGAGAGATTCATTCTCAGAAAACACTTTGTGTTGACTGCGACCCATTCACAGAGTTTAACCTTTCTTTTCATGGAGCAGTTTGGAAACACTCTGTTTGTAAAGTCTGCAAGTGGATATTTGGACCTATTTGAGGATTTCATTGGAAACGGGATTTCTTCATCTAATGCTAGACAGAAGAATTCTCAGTAACTTATTTGGGTTGTGTGTGTTCAACTCACAGAGTTGAACCTTCCTTTAGACAGAGCAGATTTGAAACCCACTTTTTGTGGAATTTGCAAGTGGAGATTTCAGGCGCTTTGGGGCCAACGGTAGAAAGGCAAATATCTTCTTATAAAAACTAGAGAGAATCATTCTCAGAAACCACTTTGTGTTGTGTGCGTTCCACTCACAGAGTTTCACCTTTCTTTTCATAGAACAGTTTGGAAGCACTCTGTTTGTAAAGTCTGGAAGTGGATATTTGGACCTCTTTGAGGATTTCGTTAGAAACGGGATTTCCTCATCTAATTCTAGTGAGAAGAATTCTCAGTAACTTCTTTGGGTTGCGTGTGTTCAACTCACAGAGTTGGACCTTCCTTTAGACAGAGCAGATACGAAACCCTCTTTTTGTGGAATTTGCAAGTGGAGATTTCAAGCACTTTTTGGCCAACGGTAGAAAAGGAAATATCTTCGTATAAAAACTAGAGAGAATCATTCTCAGAAACCACTTTGTGTTGTGTGCCTTCAACTCACAGAGCTTAACCTTTCTTTTCATAGAGCAGTTTGGAAACACTCTGTTTGTAAAGTCTGCAAGAGGATATTTGGACATCTTTGAGGATTTCGTTGGAAACGGGATTTCTTCATCTAATTCTAGACTGAAGAATTCTCAGTAACTTCTTTGGGTTGTGTGTTCAACTCACGGATTTGAACCTTCCTTTAGACAGAGCAGATTTGAAACCCTCTTTTTGTGGAATTTGCAAGTGGAGATTTCCAGCGCTTTGGGGACAATGGTAGGAAAGGAAATATCTTCGTATAAAAACTAGAGAGAATCATTCTCAGAAACCACTTGGTGTTGTGTGCGTTCCACTCACAGAGTTTAACCATTCTTTTCATAGAGCAGTTTGGAAACACTCTGTTTGTAAAGTCTGCAAGTGGATATTTGGACATCATTGAGGATTTCGTTGGAAACGGGATTTCTTCATGTAATGCTAGACAGAAGAATTCTCAGTAACTTCTTTGGGTTGTGTGAGTTCAACTCACAGCGTTGAACCTACCTTTAGACACAGCATATTTGAAACCCTCTTTTTGTGGAATTTGCAAGTGGAGATTTCAAGCGCTTTGGGGCCAACGGTAGAAAAGGAAATATCTTCGTATAAAAACTAGAGAGAATCAATCTCAGAAACCACTTTGTGTTGTGTGCGTTCCACTCACAGAGTTTAACCTTTCTTTTCATAGAGAAGTTTGGAAACACTCTGTTTGTAAAGTCTGCAAGTGGATATGTAGACCTCTTTGAGGATTTCGTTGGAAACGGGATTTCCTCATCTAATTCTAGTTAGAAGAATTCTCAGTAACTTCTTTGGGTTGCGTGTGTTCAACTCACAGAGTTGGACCTTTCTTTAGACAGAGCAGATATGAAACCCTCTTTTTGTGGAATTTGCAAGTGGAGATTTCAAGCACTTTTCGTCCAACGGTAGAAAAGGAAATATCTTCGTATAAAAACTAGAGAGAATCATTCTCAGAAACCACTTTGTGTTGTGTGCGTTCCACTCACAGAGTTTAACCTTTCTTTTCATGGAGCAGTTTGGAAACACTCTGTTTGTAAATTCTGCAAGTGGATATTTGGACCTATTTGAGGATTTCGTTGGAAACTGGATTTCTTCATCTAATGCTAGACAGAAGAATTCTCAGTAACTTCATTGGGTTGTGTGTGTTCAACTCACAGAGTTGAACCTTCCTTTAGACAGAGCAGATTTGAAACCCTCTTTTTGTGGAATTTGAAAGTGGAGATTTCAAGCGCTTTCGGGCGAAAAGTAGAAAAGGAAATATCTTCGTATAAGAACTAGAGAGAATCATTCTCAGAAACCACTTTGTGTTGTGCGCGTTCCACTCACAGAGTTTAACCTTTCTTTTCATAGAGCAGTTTGGAAACACTCTGTTTGTAAAGTCTGCAAGTGGATATTTGGACCTCTTTGAGGATTTCGTTGGAAACGGGATTTCTTCTTCTAATGCTAGACAGAAGAATTCTCAGTAACTTCTTTGGGTTTTGTGTGTTCAACTCACAGAGTTGAACCTTCCTTTTGACAGAGCAGATTTGAAACCCTCTTTTTGTGGAATTTGAAAGTGGAGATTTCAAGCGCTTTCGGGACAACGGTAGAAAAGGAAATATCTTCGTATAAAAACTAGAGAGAATCATTCTCAGAAACCATTTTGTGTTGACTGCGATCCATTCACAGAGTTTAACCTTTCTTTTCATGGAGCAGTTTGGAAACACTCTGTTTGTAAAGTCTGCAAGTGGATATTTGGACCTATTTGAGGATTTCGTTGGAAACGGGATTTCTTCATCTAATGCTTGACAGAAGAATTCTCAGTAACTTCTTTGGGTTGTGTGTGTTCAACTCACAGAGTTGAACCTTCCTTTAGACAGAGCAGATATGTAACCCTCTTTTTGTGGAATTTGCAAGTGGAGATTTCAAGCGTTTTTGGGCCAACGGTAGAAAAGGGAATATCTTCGTATAAAAACTAGAGAGAATCATTCTCAGAAATCACTTTGTGTTGTGTGCGTTCCACTCACAGAGTTTAACCTTTCTTTTCATAGAGCAGTTTGGAAACACTCTGTTTGTAAAGTCTGCAAGTGGATATTTGGACCTCTCTGAGGATTTCGTTGGAAACGGGATTTCTTCATCTAATGCTAGACAGAAGAATTCTCAGTAACTTCTTTGGGTTGTGTGAGTTCAACTCACGGAGATGAACCTTCCTTTAGACAGAGCAGATTTGAAACCCTCTTTTTGAGGAATTTGAAAGTGGAGATTTCAAGCGCTTTCGGGCCAACGGTAGAAAAGGATATATCTTCGTATAAAAACTAGAGAGATTCATTCTTAGAAAACACTTTGTGTTGACTGCGACCCATTCACAGAGTTTAACCTTTCTTTTCATGGAGCAGTTTGGAAACACTCTGTTTGTAAAGTCTGCAAGTGGATATTTGGACCTATTTGAGGATTTCGTTGGAAACGGGATTTCTTCATCTAATGCTAGACAGAAGAATTCTCAGTAACTTTTTTGGGTTGTGTGTGTTCAACTCACAGAGTTGAACCTTCCTTTAGACAGAGCAGATTTGAAACCCTCTTTTTGTGGAATTTGCAAGTGGAGATTTACATGCGCTTTGGGGCCAACGGTAGAAAGGCAAATTCTTATAAAAACAAGAGAGAATCATTCTCAGAAACCACTTTGTGTTGTGTGCGTTCCACTCACAGAGTTTCACCTTTCTTTTCATAGATCAGTTTGGAAACACTCTGTTTGTAAAGTCTGGAAGTGGATATTTGGACCTCTTTGAGGATTTCGTTGGAAACGGGAATTCCTCATCTAATTCTAGTCAGAAGAATTCTCAGTAACTTCTTTGGGTTGCGTGTGTTCAACTCACAGAGTTGGACCTTCCTTTAGACAGAGCAGATACGAAACCCTCTTTTTGTGGAATTTGCAAGTGGAGATTTCAAGCACTTTTGGGCCAATGGTAGAAAAGGAAATATCTTCGTATAAAAACTAGAGAGAATCATTCTCAGAAACCACTTTGTGTTGTGTGCCTTCCACTCACAGAGCTTAACCTTTCTTTTCATAGAGCAGTTTGGAAACACTCTGTTTGTAAAGTCTGCAAGAGGATATTTGGACATCTTTGAGGATTTCGTTGGAAACGGGATTTCTTCATCTAATGCTAGAGAGAAGAATTCTCAGTAACTTCTTTGGGTTGTGTGAGTTCAACTCACAGAGTTGAACCTAGCTTTAGACAGAGCATATTTGAAACCCTCTTATTGTGGAATTTGCAAGTGGAGATTTCTAGCGCTTTGGTGCGAACGGTAGAATAGGAAATATCTTCGTATAAAAACTAGAGAGAATCATTCTCAAAAACCACTTTGTGTTGACTGCGATCCATTCACAGAGTTTAACCTTTGTTTTCATGGAGCAGTTTGGAAACACTCTGTTTGTAAAGTCTGCAAGTGGATATTTGGAGCTATTTGAGGATTTCGTTGGAAACGGGATTTCTTCATCTAATGCTAGACAGAAGAATTCTCAATAACTTCTTTGGGTTGTGTGTGTTCAACCCACAGAGTTGAACCTTCCTTTAGACAGAGCAGATTTGAAACCCTCTTTTTGTGAAATTTGAAAGTGCAGATTTCAAGCGCTTTCGGGCCAAAGGTAGAAAAGGAAATATCTTCGTATAAGAAATAGAGAGAATCATTCTCAGAAACCACTTTGTGTTGTGTGCGTTCCACTCACAGAGTTTAAACTTTCTTTTCATAGAGAAGTTTGGAGACACTCTGTTTGTAAAGTCTGCAAGTGGATATTTAGACATCTTTGAGGATTTCGTTGGAAACGGGATTTCCTCATCTAATTCTAGACTGAAGAATTCTCAGTAACTTCTTTGGGTTGTGTGTTGAACTCACAGATTTGAACCTTCCTTTAGACAGAGCAGATTTGAAACCCTCTTTTTGTGGAATTTGCAAGTGGAGATTTCAAGCGCTTTGGGGACAATGGTAGGAAAGGAAATATCTTCCTATAAGAACTAGAGAGAATCATTCTCAGAAACCGCTTTGTGTGCGTTCCACTCACAGAGTTTAACCTTTCTTTTCATAGAGCAGTTTGGAAACACTCTGTTTGTAAAGTCTGCAAGTGCATATTTGGACCTCTTTGAGGATTTCGTTGGAAACGGGATTTCTTCATCTAATGCTAGACAGAAGAATTCTCAGTAACTTCTTTGGGTTTTGTGTGTTCAACTCACAGAGTTGAACCTTCCTTTTGCAGAGCAGATTTGAAACCCTCTTTTTGTGGAATTTGAAAGTGGAGATTTCAAGCGCTTTCGGGACAGCGGTAGAAAAGGAAATATCTTCGTATAGAAACTAGAGAGAATCATTCTCAGAAACCATTTTGTGTTGACTGCGATCCATTCACAGAGTTTAACCTTTCTTTTCATGGAGCTGTTTGGAAACACTCTGTTTGTAAAGTCTGCAAGTGGATATTTGGACCTATTTGAGGATTTCGTTGGAAACGAGATTTCATCTAATGCTTGACAGAAGAATTGTCAGTAACTTCTTTGGGTTGTGTGTGTTCAACTCACAGATTTGAACCTTCCTTTAGACAGAGCAGATATGAAACCCTCTTTTTGTGGAATTTGGAAGTGGAGATTTCAAGCGTTTTTGGGCCAACGGTAGAAAGGGAAATATCTTCGTATAAAAACTAGAGAGAATCATTCTCAGAAATCACTTTGTGTTGTGTGCGTTCCACTCACAGAGTTTAACCTTTCTTTCCATAGAGCAGCTTGGAAACACTCTGTTTGTAAAGTCTGCAAGTGGATATTTGGACCTCTTTGAGGATTTCGTTGGAAACGGGATTTCTTCATCTAATGCTAGACAGAAGAATTCTCAGTAACTTCTTTGGGTTGTGTGAGTTCAACTCACGGAGATGAACCTTCCTTTAGACAGAGCAGATTTGAAACCCTCTTTTTGTGGAATTTGAAAGTGGAGATTTCAAGCGCTTTCGGGCCAACGGTAGAAAAGGAAATATCTTCGTATAAAAACTAGAGAGATTCATTCTCAGAAAACACTTTGTGTTGACTGCGACCCATTCACAGAGTTTAACCTTTCTTTTCATGGAGCAGTTTGGAAACACTCTGTTTGTAAAGTCTGCAAGTGGATATTTGGACCTATTTGAGGATTTCGTTGGAAACGGGATTTCTTCATCTAATGCTAGACAGAAGAATTCTCAGTAACTTTTTTGGGTTGTGTGTGTTCAACTCACAGAGTTGAACCTTCCTTTAGACAGAGCAGATTTGAAACCCTCTTTTTGTGGAATTTGCAAGTGGAGATTTCATGCGCTTTGGGGCCAACGGTAGAAAGGCAAATATCTTCTTATAAAAACTAGATAGAATCATTCTCAGAAACCACTTTGTGTTGTGTGCGTTCCACTCACAGAGTTTCACCTTTCTTTTCATAGATCAGTTTGGAAACACTCTGTTTGTAAAGTCTGGAAATGGATATTTGGACCTCTTTGAGGATTTCGTTGGAAACGGGATTTCCTCATCTAATTCTAGTGAGAAGAATTCTCAGTAACTTCTTTGGGTTGCGTGTGTTCAATTCACAGAGTTGGACCTTCCTTTAGACAGAGCAGATACGAAACCCTCTTTTTGTGGAATTTGCAAGTGGAGATTTCAAGCACTTTTGGGCCAACGGTAGAAAAGGAAATATCTTCGTATAAAAACTAGAGAGAATCATTCTCAGAAATCACTTTGTGTTGTGTGCCTTCCACTCACAGAGTTTAACCTTTCTTTTCATAGAGCAGTTTGGAAACACTCTGTTTGTAAAGTCTGCAAGAGGATATTTGGACATCTTTGAGGATTTCGTTGGAAACGGGATTTCTTCATCTAATGCTAGACAGAAGAATTCTCAGTAACTTCTTTGGGTTGTGTGAGTTCAACTCACAGAGTTGAACCTAGCTTTAGACAGAGCATATTTGAAACCCTCTTATTGTGGAATTTGCAAGTGGAGATTTCAAGCGCTTTGGTGCGAACGGTAGAAAAGGAAATATCTTCGTATAAAAACTAGAGAGAATCATTCTCAGAAACCACTTTGTGTTGTGTGCGTTCCACTCACAGAGTTTCACCTTTCTTTTCATAGAGAAGTTTGGAAACACTCTGTTTGTAAAGTCTGCAAGTGGATATTTAGACATCTTTGAGGATTTCGTTGGAAACGGGATTTCCTCATCTAATTCTAGACTGAAGAATTCTCAGTAACTTCTTTGGGTTGTGTGTTCAACTCACAGATTTGAACCTTCCTTTAGACAGAGCAGATTTCAAACCCTCTTTTTGTGGAATTTGCAAGTGGAGATTTCAAGCGCTTTGGGGACAATGGTAGGAAAGGAAATATCTTCGTATAAAAACTAGAGAGAATCATTCTCAGAAACCACTTGGTGTTGTGTGCGTTCCACTCACAGAGTTTAACCATTCTTTTCATAGAGCAGTTTGGAAACACTCTGTTTGTAAAGTCTCCAACTGGATATTTGGACATCATTGAGGATTTCGTTGGAAACGGGATTTCTTCATGTAATGCTAGACAGAAGAATTCTCAGTAACTTCTTTGGGTTGTGTGAGTTCAACTCACAGAGTTGAACCTACGTTTAGACACAGCATATTTGAAACCCTCTTTTTGTGGAATTTGCAAGTGGAGATTTCAAGAGCTTTGGGGCCAACGGTAGAAAAGGAAATATCTTCGTATAAAAACTAGAGAGAATCATTCTCAAAAACCACTTTGTGTTGACTGCGATCCATTCACAGAGTTTAACCTTTCTTTTCATGGAGCAGTTTGGAAACACTCTGTTTGTAAATTCTGCAAGTGGATATTTGGACCTATTTGAGGATTTCGTTGGAAACGGGATTTCTTCATCTAATGCTAGACAGAAGAATTCTCAGTAACTTCATTGGGTTGTGTGTGTTCAACTCACAGAGTTGAACCTTCCTTTAGACAGAGCAGATTTGAAACCCTCTTTTTGTGGAATTTGAAAGTGGAGATTTCAAGCGCTTTCGGGCGAAAAGTAGAAAAGGAAATATCTTCGTATAAGAACTAGAGAGACTCATTCTCAGAAACCACTTTGTGTTGTGTGCGTTCCACTCACAGAGTTTAACCTTTCTTTTCATAGAGAAGTTTGGAAACACTCTGTTTGTAAAGTCTGCAAGTGGATATGTAGACCTCTTTGAGGATTTCGTTGGAAACGGGATTTCCTCATCTATTTCTAGTTAGAAGAATTCTCAGTAACTTCTTTGGGTTGCGTGTGTTCAACTCACAGAGTTGGACCTTTCTTTAGACAGAGCAGATATGAAACCCTCTTTTTGTGGAATTTGCAAGTGGAGATTTCAAGCACTTTTCGTCCAACGGTAGAAAAGGAAATATCTTCGTATAAAAACTAGAGAGAATCATTCTCAGAAACAGCTTTGTGTTGTGTGCGTTCCACTCACAGAGTTTAACCTTTCTTTTCATAGAGCAGTTTGGAAGCACTCTGTTTGAAAGTCTGCAAGTGGATATTTGGACCTCTTTGAGGATTTCGTTGGAAACGGGATTTCTTCATCTAATGCTAGACAGAAGAATTCTCAGTAACTTCTTTGGGTTTTGTGTGTTCAACTCACAGGGTTGAACCTTCCTTTTGACAGAGCAAATTTGAAACCCTCTTTTTGTGGAATTTGAAAGTGGAGATTTCAAGCGCTTTCGGGACAACGGTAGAAAAGGAAATATCTTCGTATAAAAACTAGAGAGAATCATTCTCAGAAACCATTTTGTGTTGACTGCGATCCATTCACAGAGTTTAACCTTTCTTTTCATGGAGCAGTTTGGAAACACTCTGTTTGAAAAGTCTGCAAGTGGATATTTGGACCTATTTGAGGATTTCGTTGGAAACGGGATTTCTTCATCTAATGCTAGACAGAAGAATTCTCAGTAACTTCTTTGGGTTGTGTGTGTTCAACTCACAGAGTTGAACCTTCCTTTAGACAGAGCAGATTTGAAACCCTCTTTTTGTGGAATTTGCAAGTGGAGATTTCAAGCGCTTTGGGGCCAACGGTAGAAAGGCAAATATCTTCTTATAAAAACTAGAGAGAATCATTCTCAGAAACCACTTTGTGTTGTGTGCGTTCCACTCACAGAGTTTCACCTTTCTTTTCATAGATCAGTTTGGAAACACTCTGTTTGTAAAGTCTGGAAGTAGATATTTGGACCTCTTTGAGGATTTCGTTGGAAACGGGATTTCCTCATCTAATTCTAGTGAGAAGAATGCTCAGTAACTTCTTTGGGTTGCGTGTGTTCAACTCACAGAGTTGGACCTTCCTTTAGACAGAGCAGATACGAAACCCTCTTTTTGTGGAATTTGCAAGTGGAGATTTCAAGCACTTTTGGGCCAACGGTAGAAAAGGAAATATCTTCGTATAAAAACTAGAGAGAATCATTCTCAGAAATCACTTTGTGTTGTGTGCCTTCCACTCACAGAGTTTAACCTTTCTTTTCATAGAGCTGTTTGGAAACACACTGTTTGTAAAGTCTGCAAGAGGATATTTGGACATCTTTGAGGATTTCGTTGGAAACGGGATTTCTTCATCTAATGCTAGACAGAAGAATTCTCAGTAACTTCTTTGGGTTGTGTGAGTTCAACTCACAGAGTTGAACCTAGCTTTAGACAGAGCATATTTGAAACCCTCTTATTGTGAAATTTGCAAGTGGAGATTTCAAGCGCTTTGGTGCGAACGGTAGAAAAGGAAATATCTTCGTATAAAAACTAGAGAGAATCATTCTCAAAAACCACTTTGTGTTGACTGCGATCCATTCACAGAGTTTAACCTTTCTTTTCATGGAGCAGTTTGGAAACACTCTGTTTGTAAAGTCTGCAAGTGGATATTTGGAGCTATTTGAGGACTTCGTTGGAAACGGGATTTCTTCATCTAATGCTAGACAGAAGAATTCTCAGTAACTTCTTTGGGTTGTGTGTGTTCAACTCACAGAGTTGAACCTTCCTTTAGACAGAGAAGATTTGAAACCCTCTTTTTGTGGAATTTGAAAGTGGAGGTTTCAAGTGCTTTCGGGCCAAAGGTAGAAAAGGAAATATCTTCGTATAAGAAATAGAGAGAATCATTCTCAGAAACCACTTTGTGTTGTGTGCGTTCCACTCACGTAGTTTCACCTTTCTTTTCATAGATCAGTTAGGAAACACTCTGTTTGTAAGGTCTGCAAGTGGATATTTAGACATCTTTGAGGATTTCGTTGGAAACGGGATTTCCTCATCTAATTCTAGACTGAAGAATTCTCAGTAACTTCTTTGGGTTGTGTGTTCAACTCACAGATTTGAACCTTCCTTTAGACAGAGCAGATTTGAAACCCTCTTATTGTGGAATTTGAAAGTGGAGATTTCAAGCGCCTTGGTGCGAACGGTAGAAAAGGAAATATCTTCGTATAAAAACTAGAGAGAATCATTCTCAAAAACCACTTTGTGTTGACTGAGATCCATTCACAGAGTTTAACCTTTCTTTTCATGGAGCAGTTTGGAAACACTCTGTTTGTAAAGTCTGCAAGTGGATATTTGGAGCTATTTGAGGATTTCGTTGGAAACGGGATTTCTTCATCTAATGCTAGACAGAAGAATTCTCAGTAACTTCTTTGGGTTGTGTGTGTTCAACTCACAGAGTTGAACCTTCCTTTAGACAGAGCAGATTTGAAACCCTCTTTTTGTGGTATTTGCAAGTGGAGATTTCAAGCACTTTGGGGACAATGGTAGGAAAGGAAATATCTTCGTATAAAAACTAGAGAGAATCATTCTCAGAAACCACTTGGTGTTGTGTGCGTTCCACTCACAGAGTTTAACCATTCTTTTCATAGAGCAGTTTGGAAACACTCTGTTTGTAAAGTCTGCAAGTGGATATTTGGACATCATTGAGGATTTCGTTGGAAACGGGATTTCTTCATGTAATGCTAGACAGAAGAATTCTCAGTAACTTCTTTGGGTTGTGTGAGTTCAACTCACAGAGTTGAACCTACCTTTAGACACAGCATATTTGAAACCCTCTTTTTGTGGAATTTGCAAGTGGAGATTTCAAGCGCTTTGGGGCAACGGTAGAAAAGGAAATATCTTCGTATAAAAACTAGAGAGAATCATTCTCAAAAACCACTTTGTGTTGACTGCGATCCATTCACAGAGTTTAACCTTTCTTTTCATGGAGCAGTTTGGAAACACTCTGTTTGTAAATTCTGCAAGTGGATATTTGGACCTATTAGAGGATTTCGTTGGAAACGGGATTTCTTCATCTAATGCTAGACAGAAGATTTCTCAGTAACTTCATTGGGTTGTGTGTTTTCAACTCACAGAGTTAAACCTTCCTTTAGACAGAGCAGATTTGAAACCCTCTTTTTGTGGAATTTGCAAGTGGAGATTTCAAGCGCTTTCGGGACAACGGTAGAAAAGGAAATATCTTCGTATAAGAAATAGAGAGAATCATTCTCAGAAACCACTTTGTGTTGTGTGCGTTCCACTCACAGAGTTTCACCTTTCTTTTCATAGATCAGTTTGGAAACACTCTGTTTGTAAAGTCTGCAAGTGGATATTTAGACATCTTTGAGGATTTCGTTGGAAACGGGATTTCCTCATCTAATTCTAGACTGAAGAATTCTCAGTAACTTCTTTGGGTTGTGTGTTCAACTCACAGATTTGAACCTTCCTTTAGACAGAGCAGATTTGAAACCCTCTTTTTGTGGAATTTGCAAGTGGAGATTTCAAGCGCTTTGGGGACAATGGTAGGAAAGGAAATATCTTCGTATAAAAACTAGAGAGAATCATTCTCAGAAACCACTTGGTGTTGTGTGCGTTCCACTCACAGAGTTTAACCATTCTTTTCATAGAGCAGTTTGGAAACACTCTGTTTGTAAAGTCTGCAAGTGGATATTTGGACCTATTTGAGGATTTCGTTGGAAACGGGATTTCTTCATCTAATGCTAGACAGAAGAATTCTCAGTAACTTTTTTGGGTTGTGTGTGTTCAACTCACAGAGTTGAACCTTCCTTTAGACAGAGCAGATTTGAAACCCTCTTTTTGTGGAATTTGCAAGTGGAGATTTCAAGCGCTTTGTGGCCAACGGTAGAAAGGCAAATATCTTCTTATAAAAACTAGAGAGAATCATTCTCAGAAACCACTTTGTGTTGTGTGCGTTCCACTCACAGAGTTTCACCTTTCTTTTCATAGATCAGTTTGGAAACACTCTGTTTGTAAAGTCTGGAAGTGGATATTAGGACCTCTTTGAGGATTTCGTTGGAAACGGGATTTCCTCATCCAATTCTAGTGAGAAGAATTCTCAGTAACTTCTTTGGGTTGCGTGTGTTCAACTCACAGAGTTGGACCTTCCTTTAGACAGAGCAGATACGAAACCCTCTTTTTGTGGAATTTGCAAGAGGAGATTTCAAGCACTTTTGGGTCAACGGTAGAAAAGGAAATATCTTCGTATAAAAACTAGAGAGAATCATTCTCAGAAACCACTTTGTGTTGTGTGTGTTCCACTCACAGAGCTTAACCTTTCTTTTCATACAGCAGTTTGGAAACACTCTGTTTGTAAAGTCTGCAAGAGGATATTTGGACATCTTTGAGGATTTCGTTGGAAACGGGATTTCTTCATCTAATGCTAGACAGAAGAATTCTCAGTAACTTCTTTGGGTTGTGTGAGTTCAACTCACAGAGTTGAACCTAGCTTTAGACAGAGCATATTTGAAACCCTCTTATTGTGGAATTTGCAAGTGGAGATTTCAAGCACTTTTCGTCCAACGGTAGAAAAGGAAATATCTTCGTAGAAAAACTAGAGAGAATCATTCTCAGAAACCGCTTTGTGTTGTGTGCGTTCCACTCACAGAGTTTAACCTTTCTTTTCATAGAGCAGTTTGGAAACACTCTGTTTGTAAAGTCTGCAAGTGCATATTTGGACCTCTTTGAGGATTTCGTTGGAAACGGGATTTCTTCATCTAATGCTAGACAGAAGAATTCTCAGTAACTTCTTTGGGTTGTGTGAGTTCAACTCACAGAGTTGAACCTAGCTTTAGACAGAGCATATTTGAAACCCTCTTATTGTGGAATTTGCAAGTGGAGATTTCAAGCGCTTTGGGGACAATGGTAGGAAAGGAAATATCTTCGTATAAAAACTAGAGAGAATCATTCTCAGAAACCACTTGGT
Organism: Gorilla gorilla gorilla; assembly: GCF_029281585.2. Classification (NCBI taxonomy): domain Eukaryota; kingdom Metazoa; phylum Chordata; class Mammalia; order Primates; family Hominidae; genus Gorilla; species Gorilla gorilla. Next base: position 109,978,476 of record NC_073224.2, read on the forward strand.
GTTGTGTGCGTTCCACTCACAGAGTTTACCATTCTTTTCATAGAGCAGTTTGGAAACACTCTGTTTGTAAAGTCTGCAAGTGGATATTTGGACATCATTGAGGATTTCGTTGGAAACGGGATTTCTTCATGTAATGCTAGACAGAAGAATTCTCAGTAACTTCTTTGGGTTGCGTGTGTTCAACTCACAGAGTTGGACCCTCCTTTAGACAGAGCAGATATGAAACCCTCTTTTTGTGGAATTTGCAAGTGGAGATTTCAAGCACTTTTCGTCCAACGGTAGAAAAGGAAATATCTTCGTAGAAAAACTAGAGAGAATCATTCTCAGAAACCGCTTTGTGTTGTGTGCGTTCCACTCACAGAGTTTAACCTTTCTTTTCATAGAGCAGTTTGGAAACACTCTGTTTGTAAAGTCTGCAAGTGCATATTTGGACCTCTTTGAGGATTTCGTTGGAAACGGGATTTCTTCATCTAATGCTAGACAGAAGAATTCTCAGTAACTTCTTTGGGTTTTGTGTGTTCAACTCACAGAGTTGAACCTTCCTTTAGACAGAGCAGATATGAAACCCTCTTTTTGTGGAATTTTAAAGTGGAGATTTCAAGCGTTTTTGGGCCAACGGTAGAAAGGGAAATATCTTCGTATAAAAACTAGAGAGAATCATTCTCAGAAATCACTTTGTGTTGTGTGCGTTCCACTCACAGAGTTTAACCTTTCTTTTCATAGAGCAGCTTGGAAACACTCTGTTTGTAAAGTCTGCAAGTGGATATTTGGACCTCTTTGAGGATTTCGTTGGAAACGGGATTTCTTCATCTAATGCTAGACAGAAGAATTCTCAGTAACTTCTTTGGGTTGTGTGAGTTCAACTCACGGAGATGAACCTTCCTTTAGACAGAGCAGATTTGAAACCCTCTGTTTGTGGAATTTGAAAGTGGAGATTTCAAGCGCTTTCGGGCCAACGGTAGAAAAAGAAATATCTTCGTATAAAAACTAGAGAGATTCATTCTCAGAAAACACTTTGTGTTGACTGCGACCCATTCACAGAGTTTAACCTTTCTTTTCATGGAGCAGTTTGGAAACACTCTGTTTGTAAAGTCTGCAAGTGGATATTTGGAGCTATTTGAGGATATCGTTGGAAACGGGATTTCTTCATCTAATGCTAGACAGAAGAATTCTCAGTAACTTCTTTGGGTTGTGTGTGTTCAACTCACAGAGTTGAACCTTCCTTTAGACAGAGCAGATTTGAAACCCTCTTTTTGTGGAATTTGAAAGTGGAGATTTCAAGCTCTTTCGGGCCAAAGGTAGAAAAGTAAATATCTTCGTATAAGAAATAGAGAGAATCATTCTCAGAAACCACTTTGTGTTGTGTGCGTTCCACTCACAGAGTTTCACCTTTCTTTTCATAGATCAGTTTGGAAACACTCTGTTTGTAAAGTCTGCAAGTGGATATTTAGACATCTTTGAGGATTTCGTTGGAAACGGGATTTCCTCATCTAATTCTAGACTGAAGAATTCTCAGTAACTTCTTTGGGTTGTGTGTTCAACTCACAGATTTGAACCTTCCTTTAGACAGAGCAGATTTGAAACCCTCTTTTTGTGGAATTTGCAAGTGGAGATTTCAAGCGCTTTGGGGACAATGGTAGGAAAGGAAATATCTTCGTATAAAAACTAGAGAGAATCATTCTCAGAAACCACTTGGTGTTGTGTGCGTTCCACTCACAGAGTTTAACCATTCTTTTCATAGAGCAGTTTGGAAACACTCTGTTTGTAAAGTCTGCAAGTGGATATTTGGACATCATTGAGGATTTCGTTGGAAACGGGATTTCTTCATGTAATGCTAGACAGAAGAATTCTCAGTAACTTCTTTGGGTTGTGTGAGTTCAACTCACAGAGTTGAACCTACCTTTAGACACAGCATATTTGAAACCCTCTTTTTGTGGAATTTGCAAGTGGAGATTTCAAGCGCTTTGGGGCCAACGGTAGAAAGGCAAATATCTTCGTATAAAAACTAGAGAGAATCATTCTCAGAAACCACTTTGTGTTGTCTGCGTTCTACTCACAGAGTTTCACCTTTCTTTTCATAGATCAGTTTGGAAACACTGTGTTTGTAAAGTCTGGAAGTGGATATTTGGACCTCTTTGAGGATTTCGTTGGAAACGGGTTTTCCTCATCTAATTCTAGTGAGAAGGATTCTCAGTAACTGCTTTGGGTTGCGTGTGTTCAACTCACAGAGTTGGACCTTCCTTTAGACAGAGCAGATACGAAACCCTCTTTTTGTGGAATTTGCAAGTGGAGATTTCAAGCACTTTTGGGCCAACTGTAGAAAAGGAAATATCTTCGTATAAAAACTAGAGAGAATCATTCTCAGAAACCACTTTGTGTTGTATGCCTTCCACTCACAGAGTTTAACCTTTCTTTTCATAGAGCAGTTTGGAAACACTCTGTTTGTAAAGTCTGCAAGAGGATATTTGGACATCTTTGAGGATTTCGTTGGAAACGGGATTTCTTCATCTAATGCTAGACAGAAGAATTCTCAGTAACTTCTTTGGGTTGTGTGAGTTCAACGCACAGAGTTGAACCTACCTTTAGACACAGCATATTTGAAACCCTCTTATTGTGGAATTTGCAAGTGGAGATTTCAAGCGCTTTGGTGCGAACGGTAGAAAAGGAAATATCTTCGTATAAAAACTAGAGAGAATCATTCTCAAAAACCACTTTGTGTTGACTGCGATCCATTCACAGAGTTTAACCTTTCTTTTCATGGAGCAGTTTGGAAACACTCTTGTTTGTAAAGTCTGCAAGTGGATATTTGGAGCTATTTGAGGACTTCGTTGGAAACGGGATTTCTTCATCTAATGCTAGACAGAAGAATTCTCAGTAACTTCTTTGGGTTGTGTGTGTTCAACTCACAGAGTTGAACCTTCCTTTAGACAGAGAAGATTTGAAACCCTCTTTTTGTGGAATTTAAAGTGGAGATTTCAAGCGCTTTCGGGCCAAAGGTAGAAAAGGAAATATCTTCGTATAAGAACTAGAGAGAATCATTCTCAGAAACCACTTTGTGATGTGTGCGTTCCACTCACAGAGTTTAACCTTTCTTTTCATAGAGAAGTTTGGAAACACTCTGTTTGTAAAGTCTGCAAGTGGATATGTAGACTTCTTTGAGGATTTCGTTGGAAACGGGATTTCCTCATCAAATTCTAGTTAGAAGAATTCTCAGTAACTTCTTTGGGTTGCGTGTGTTCAACTCACAGAGTTGGACCATCCTTTAGACAGAGCAGATATGAAACCCTCTTTTTGTGGAATTTGCAAGTGGAGATTTCAAGCAATTTTCGTCCAACGGTAGAAAAGGAAATATCTTCGTATAAAAACTGGAGAGAATCATTCTCAGAAATCACTTTGTGTTGTGTGCGTTCCACTCACGGAGTTTAACCTTTCTTTTCATAGAGCAGTTTGGAAACACTCTGTTTGTAAAGTCTGCAAGTGGATATTTGGACCTCTTTGAGGATTTCGTTGGAAACGGGATTTCTTCATCTAATGCTAGACAGAAGAATTCTCAGTAACTTCTTTGGGTTGTGAGAGTTCAACTCACAGAGTTGAACCTTCCTTTAGACAGAGCAGATTTGAAACCCTCTTTTTGTGGAATTTGAAATTGGAGATTTCAAGCGCTTTCGGGCCAACGGTAGAAAAGGAAATATCTTCGTATAAAAACTGGAGAGAATCATTCTCAGAAACCACTTTGTGTTGACTGCGATCCATTCACAAGAGTTTAACCTTTCTTTTCATGGAGCAGTTTGGAAACACTCTGTAAAGTCTGCAAGTGGATATTTGGACCTCTTTGAGGATTTCGTTGGAAACGGGATTTCTTCATCTAATGCTAGACAGAAGAATTCTCAGTAACTTCTTTGGGTTGTGTGTGTTCAACTCACAGAGCTGAACATTCCTTTAGACAGAGCAGATTTGAAACCCTCTTTTTGTGGAATTTGCAAGTGGAGATTTCAAGCGCTTTTGGGCCAACGGTAGAAAAGGAAATATCTTCGTATAAAAACTAGAGAGAATCATTCTCAGAAATCACTTTGTGTTGTGTGCGTTCCACTCACGGAGTTTAACCTTTCTTTTCATAGAGCAGTTTGGAAACACTCTGTTTGTAAAGTCTGCAAGAGGATATTTGGACCTCTTTGAGGATTTCGTTGGAAACGGGATTTCTTCATCTAATGCTAGACAGAAGAATTCTCAGTAACTTCTTTGGGTTGTGTGAGTTCAATTCACAGAGTTGAACCTAGCTTTAGACAGAGCATATTTGAAACCCTCTTATTGTGGAATTTGCAAGTGGAGATTTCAAGCGCTTTGGTGCGAACGGTAGAAAAGGAAATATCTTCGTATAAAAACTAGAGAGAATCATTCTCAAAAACCACTTTGTGTTGACTGAGATCCATTCAGAGTTTCACCTTTCTTTTCATGGATCAGTTTGGAAACACTCTGTTTGTAAAGTCTGCAAGAGGATATTTGGACATCTTTGAGGATTTCGTTGGAAACGGGATTTCTTCATCTAATGCTAGACAGAAGAATTCTCAGTAACTTCTTTGGGTTGTGTGAGTTCAACTCACAGAGTTGAACCTACCTTTAGACACAGCATATTTGAAACCCTCTTATTGTGGAATTTGCAAGTGGAGATTTCAAGCGCTTTGGTGCGAACGGTAGAAAAGGAAATATCTTCGTATAAAAACTGGAGAGAATCATTCTCAAAAACCACTTTGTGTTGACTGCGATCCATTCACAGAGTTTAACCTTTCTTTTCATGGAGCAGTTTGGAAACACTCTTGTTTGTAAAGTCTGCAAGTGGATATTTGGAGCTATTTGAGGACTTCGTTGGAAACGGGATTTCTTCATCTAATGCTAGACAGAAGAATTCTCAGTAACTTCTTTGGGTTGTGTGTGTTCAACTCACAGAGTTGAACCTTCCTTTAGACAGAGCAGATTTGAAACCCTCTTTTTGTGGAATTTGAAAGTGGAGATTTCAAGCGCTTTCGGGCCAAAGGTAGAAAAGGAAATATCTTCGTATAAGAACTAGAGAGAATCATTCTCAGAAACCACTTTGTGTTGTGTGCGTTCCACTCACAGAGTTTCACCTTTCTTTTCATAGATAAGTTTGGAAACACTCTGTTTGTAAAGTCTGCAAGTGGATATTTAGACATCTTTGAGGATTTCGTTGGAAACGGGATTTCCTCATCTAATTCTAGACTGAAGAATTCTCAGTAACATCTTTGGGTTGTGTGTTCAACTCACAGATTTGAACCTTCCTTTAGACAGAGCAGATTTCAAACCCTCTTTTTGTGGAATTTGCAAGTGGAGATTTCAAGCGCTTTGGGGACAATGGTAGGAAAGGAAATATCTTCGTATAAAAACTAGAGAGAATCATTCTCAGAAACCACTTGGTGTTGTGTGCGTTCCACTCACAGAGTTTAACCATTCTTTTCACAGAGCAGTTTGGAAACACTCTGTTTGTAAAGTCTGCAAGTGGATATTTGGACATCATTGAGGATTTCGTTGGAAACGGGATTTCTTCATGTAATGCTAGACAGAAGAATTCTCAGTAACTTCTTTGGGTTGTGTGAGTTCAACTCACAGAGTTGAACCTACCTTTAGACACAGCATATTTGAAACCCTCTTTTTGTGGAATTTGCAAGTGGAGATTTCAAGCACTTTTCGTCCAACGGTAGAAAAGGAAATATCTTCGTATAAAAACTAGAGAGAATCATTCTCAGAAACCATTTTGTTGACTGCGATCCATTCACAGAGTTTAACCTTTCTTTTCATGGAGCAGTTTGGAAACACTCTGTTTGTAAAGTCTGCAAGTGGATATTTGGACCTCTTTGAGGATTTCGTTGGAAATGGGATTTCTTCATGTAATGCTAGACAGAAGAATTCTCAGTAACTTCTTTGGGTTGTGTGAGTTCAACTCACAGAGTTGAACCTACCTTTAGACACAGCATATTTCAAACCCTCTTTTTGTGGAATTTGCAATTGGAGATTTCAAGCACTTTTCGTCCAACGGTAGAAAAGGAAATATCTTCGTATAAAAACTAGAGAGAATCATTCTCAGAAACCATTTTGTTGACTGCGATCCATTCACAGAGTTTAACCTTTCTTTTCATGGAGCAGTTTGGAAACACTCTGTTTGTAAAGTCTGCAAGTGGATATTTGGACCTCTTTGAGGATTTCGTTGGAAACGGGATTTCTTCATCTAATGCTAGACAGAAGAGTTCTCAGTAACTTCTTCGGGTTTTGTGTGTTCAACTCACAGAGTTGAACCTTCCCTTTGACAGAGCAGATTTGAAACCCTCTTTTTGTGGAATTTGAAAGTGGAGATTTCAAGCGCTTTCGGGACAACGGTAGAAAAGGAAATATCTTCGTATAAAAACTAGAGAGAATCATTCTCAGAAACCATTTTGTTGACTGCGATCCATTCACAGAGTTTAACCTTTCTTTTCATGGAGCAGTTTGGAAACACTCTGTTTGTAAAGTCTGCAAGTGGATATTTGGACCTATTTGAGGATTTCGTTGGAAACGGGATTTCTTCATCTAATGCTAGACAGAAGAATTCTCAGTAACTTCTTTGGGTTGTGTGTGTTCAACTCACAGAGTTGAACCTTCCTTTAGACAGAGCAGATTTGAAACCCTCTTTTTGTGGAATTTGCAAGTGGAGATTTCAAGCGCTTTGGGGCCAACGGTAGAAAGGCAAATATCTTCTTATAAAAACTAGAGAGAATCATTCTCAGAAACCACTTTGTGTTGTGTGCGTTCCACTCACAGAGTTTCACCTTTCTTTTCATAGATCAGTTTGGAAACACTCTGTTTGTAAAGTCTGCAAGTGGATATTTGGACCTCTTTGAGGATTTCGTTGGAAACGGGATTTCCTCATCTAATTCTAGTGAGAAGAATGCTCAGTAACTTCTTTGGGTTGCGTGCGTTCAACTCACAGAGTTGGACCTTCCTTTAGAGAGAGCAGATACGAAACCCTCTTTTTGTGGAATTTGCAAGTGGAGATTTCAAGCGTTTTTGGGCCAACGGTAGAAAAGGAAATATCTTCGTATAAAAACTAGAGAGAATCATTCTCAGAAACCACTTTGTGTTGTGTGCCTTCCACTGACAGAGTTTAACCTTTCTTTTCATAGAGCTGTTTGGAAACACTCTGTTTGTAAAGTCTGCAAGTGGATATTTAGACATCTTTGAGGATTTCGTTGGAAACGGGATTTCCTCATCTAATTCTAGACTGAAGAGTTCTCAGTAACTTCTTTGGGTTGTGTGTTCAACTCACAGATTTGAACCTTCCTTTAGACACAGCAGATTTGAAACCCTCTTTTTGTGGAATTTGCAAGTGGAGATTTCAAGCGCTTTGGGGAAAATGGTAGGAAAGGGAATATCTTCGTATAAAAACTAGAGAGAATCATTCTCAGAAACCACTTGGTGTTGTGTGCGTTCCACTCTCAGAGTTTAACCATTCTTTTCATAGAGCAGTTTGGAAACACTCTGTTTGTAAAGTCTGCAAGTGGATATTTGGACATCATTGAGGATTTCGTTGGAAATGGGATTTCTTCATGTAATGCTAGACAGAAGAATTCTCAGTAACTTCTTTGGGTTGTGTGAGTTCAACTCACAGCGTTGAACCTACCTTTAGACACAGCATATTTGAAACCCTCTTTTTGTGGAATTTGCAAGTGGAGATTTCAAGCGCTTTGGGGACAACGGTAGAAAAGGAAATATCTTCGTATAAAAATTAGAGAGAATCATTCTCAAAAACCACTTTGTGTTGTGTGAGTTCCACTCTCAGAGTTTAACCATTCTTTTCATAGAGCAGTTTGGAAACACTCTGTTTGTAAAGTCTGCAAGTGGATATTTGGACCTATTTGAGGATTTCGTTGGAAACGGGATTTCTTCATCTAATGCTAGACAGAAGAATTCTCAGTAACTTCATTGGGTTGTGTGTGTTCAACTCACAGAGTTGAACCTTCCTTTAGACAGAGCAGATTTGAAACCCTCTTTTTGTGGAATTTGAAAGTGGAGATTTCAAGCGCTTTCGGGCGAAAAGTAGAAAAGGAAATATCTTCGTATAAGAACTAGAGAGAATCATTCTCAGAAATCACTTTGTGTTGTGTGCGTTCCACTCACAGAGTTTAACCTTTGTTTTCATAGAGCAGTTTGGAAACACTCTGTTTGTAAAGTCTGCAAGTGGATATTTGGACCTCTTTGAGGATTTCGTTGGAAACGGGATTTCTTCATCTAATGCTAGACAGAAGAATTCTCAGTAACTTCTTTGGGTTGTGTGAGTTCAACTCACGGAGATGAACCTTCCTTTAGACAGAGCAGATTGAAACCCTCTTTTTGTGGAATTTGAAAGTGGAGATTTCAAGCGCTTTCGGGCCAACGGTAGAAAAGGAAATATCTTCGTATAAAAACTAGAGAGATTCATTCTCAGAAAACACTTTGTGTTTACTGCGACCCATTCACAGAGTTTAACCTTTCTTTTCATGGAGCAGTTTGGAAACACTCTGTTTGTAAAGTCTGCAAGTGGATATTTGGACCTATTTGAGGATTTCGTTGGAAACGGGATTTCTTCATCTAATGCTAGACAGAAGAATTCTCAGTAACTTTTTTGGGTTGTGTGTGTTCAACTCACAGAGTTGAACCTCCCTTTAGACAGAGCAGATTTGAAACCCTCTTTTTGTGGAATTTGCAAGTGGAGATTTCAAGCGCTTTGGGGCCAACGGTAGAAAGGCAAATATCTTCTTATAAAAACTAGAGAGAATCATTCTCAGAAACCACTTTGTGTTGTGTGCGTTCCACTCACAGAGTTTCACCTTTCTTTTCATAGATCAGTTTGGAAACACTCTGTTTGTAAACTCTGGAAGTGGATATTTGGACCTCTTTGAGGATTTCGTTGGAAACGGGATTTCCTCATCTAATTCTAGTGAGAAGAATTCTCAGTAACTTCTTTGGGTTGCGTGTGTTCAACTCACAGAGTTGGACCTTCCCTTAGACAGAGCAGATACGAAACCCTCTTTTTGTGGAATTTGCAAGTGGAGATTTCAAGCACTTTTGGGCCAACGGTAGAAAAGGAAATATCTTCGTATAAAAACTAGAGAGAATCATTCTCAGAAACCACTTTGTGTTGTGTGCCTTCCACTCACAGAGCTTAACCTTTCTTTTCATAGAGCAGTTTGGAAACACTCTGTTTGTAAAGTCTGCAAGAGGATATTTGGACATCTTTGAGGATTTCGTTGGAAACGGGATTTCTTCATCTAATGCTAGACAGAAGAATTCTCAGTAACTTCTTTGGGTTGTGTGAGTTCAACTCACAGAGTTGAACCTAGCTTTAGACAGAGCATATTTGAAACCCTCTTTTTGTGGAATTTGCAAGTGGAGATTTCAAGCGCTTTGGGGCCAATGGTAGAAAAGGAAATATCTTCGTATAAAAACTAGAGAGAATCATTCTCAAAAACCACTTTGTGTTGACTGCGATCCATTCACAGAGTTTAACCTTTCTTTTCATGGAGCAGTTTGGAAACACTCTGTAAATTCTGCAAGTGGATATTTGGACCTATTTGAGGATTTCGTTGGAAACGGGATTTCTTCATCTAATGCTAGACAGAAGAATTCTCAGTAACTTCATTGGGTTGTGTGTGTTCAACTCACAGAGTTGAACCTTCCTTTAGACAGAGCAGATTTGAAACCCTCTTTTTGTGGAATTTGAAACTGGAGATTTCAAGCGATTTCGTGCGAAAAGTAGAAAAGGAAATATCTTCGTATAAGAACTAGAGAGAATCATTCTCAGAAACCACTTTGTGTTGTGTGCGTTCCACTCACAGAGTTTAACCTTTCTTTTCATAGAGCAGTTTGGAAACACTCTGTTTGTAAAGTCTGCAAGTGGATATTTGGACCTCTTTGAGGATTTCGTTGGAAACGGGATTTCCTCATCTAATTCTAGTTAGAAGAATTCTCAGTAACTTCTTTGGGTTGCGTGTGTTCAACTCACAGAGTTGGACCTTTCTTTAGACAGAGCAGATATGAAACCCTCTTTTTGTGGAATTTGCAAGTGGAGATTTCAAGCACTTTTCGTCCAACGGTAGAAAAGGAAATATCTTCGTATAAAAACTAGAGAGAATCATTCTCAGAAACCACTTGGTGTTGTGTGCGTTCCACTCACAGAGTTTAACCATTCTTTTCATAGAGCAGTTTGGAAACACTCTGTTTGTAAAGTCTGCAAGTGGATATTTGGACCTCTTTGAGGATTTCGTTGGAAACGGGATTTCTTCATGTAATGCTAGACAGAAGAATTCTCAGTAACTTCTTTGGGTTGTGTGAGTTCAACTCACAGCGTTGAACCTACCTTTAGACACAGCATATTTGAAACCCTCTTTTTGTTTAATTTGCAAGTGGAGATTTCAAGCGCTTTCGGGACAACGGTAGAAAAGGAAATATCTTCGTATAAAAACTAGAGAGAATCATTCTCAAAAACCACTTTGTGTTGACTGCGATCCATTCACAGAGCTTAACCTTTCTTTTCATGGAGCAGTTTGGAAACACTCTGTTTGTAAATTCTGCAAGTGGATATTTGGACCTATTTGAGGATTTCGTTGGAAACGGTATTTCTTCATCTAATGCTAGACAGAAGAATTCTCAGTAACTTCATTGGGTTGTGTGTGTTCAACTCACAGAGTTGAACCTTCCTTTAGACAGAGCAGATTTGAAACCCTCTTTTTGTGGAATTTGAAAGTGGAGATTTCATGCGCTTTCGTGCCAAAAGTAGAAAAGGAAATATCTTCGTATAAGAACTAGAGAGAATCATTCTCAGAAACCACTTTGTGTTGTGTGCGTTCCACTCACAGAGTTTAACCTTTCTTTTCATAGAGAAGTTTGGAAACACTCTGTTTGTAAAGTCTGCAAGTGGATATGTAGACCTCTTTGAGGATTTCGTTGGAAACGGGATTTCCTCATCTAATTCTAGTTAGAAGAATTCTCAGTAACTTCTTTGGGTTGCGTGTGTTCAACTCACAGAGTTGGACATTTCTTTAGACAGAGCAGATATGAAACCCTCTTTTTGTGGAATTTGCAAGTGGAGATTTCAAGCTCTTTTCGTCCAACGGTAGAAAAGGAAATATCTTCGTATAAAAACTAGAGAGAATCATTCTCAGAAACCATTTTGTTGACTGCGATCCATTCACAGAGTTTAACCTTTCTTTTCATGGAGCAGTTTGGAAACACTCTGTTTGTAAAGTCTGCAAGTGGATATTTGGACCTCTTTGAGGATTTCGCTGGAAACGGGATTTCTTCATCTAATGCTAGACAGAAGAATTCTCAGTAACTTCTTCGGGTTTTGTGTGTTCAACTCACAGAGTTGAACCTTCCCTTTGACAGAGCAGATTTGAAACCCTCTTTTTGTGGAATTTGAAAGTGGAGATTTCAAGCGCTTTCGGGACAACGGTAGAAAAGAAAATATCTTCGTATAAAAACTAGAGAGAATCATTCTCAGAAACCACTTGGTGTTGTGTGCGTTCCACTCTCAGAGTTTAACCATTCTTTTCATAGAGCAGTTTGGAAACACTCTGTTTGTAAAGTCTGCAAGTGGATATTTGGACATCATTGAGGATTTCGTTGGAAATGGGATTTCTTCATGTAATGCTAGACAGAAGAATTCTCAGTAACTTCTTTGGGTTGTGTGAGTTCAACTCACAGCGTTGAACCTACCTTTAGACACAGCATATTTGAAACCCTCTTTTTGTGGAATTTGCAAGTGGAGATTTCAAGCGCTTTGGGGACAACGGTAGAAAAGGAAATATCTTCGTATAAAAATTAGAGAGAATCATTCTCAAAAACCACTTTGTGTTGTGTGAGTTCCACTCTCAGAGTTTAACCATTCTTTTCATAGAGCAGTTTGGAAACACTCTGTTTGTAAAGTCTGCAAGTGGATATTTGGACCTATTTGAGGATTTCGTTGGAAACGGGATTTCTTCATCTAATGCTAGACAGAAGAATTCTCAGTAACTTCATTGGGTTGTGTGTGTTCAACTCACAGAGTTGAACCTTCCTTTAGACAGAGCAGATTTGAAACCCTCTTTTTGTGGAATTTGAAAGTGGAGATTTCAAGCGCTTTCGGGCGAAAAGTAGAAAAGGAAATATCTTCGTATAAGAACTAGAGAGAATCATTCTCAGAAATCACTTTGTGTTGTGTGCGTTCCACTCACAGAGTTTAACCTTTGTTTTCATAGAGCAGTTTGGAAACACTCTGTTTGTAAAGTCTGCAAGTGGATATTTGGACCTCTTTGAGGATTTCGTTGGAAACGGGATTTCTTCATCTAATGCTAGACAGAAGAATTCTCAGTAACTTCTTTGGGTTGTGTGAGTTCAACTCACGGAGATGAACCTTCCTTTAGACAGAGCAGATTGAAACCCTCTTTTTGTGGAATTTGAAAGTGGAGATTTCAAGCGCTTTCGGGCCAACGGTAGAAAAGGAAATATCTTCGTATAAAAACTAGAGAGATTCATTCTCAGAAAACACTTTGTGTTTACTGCGACCCATTCACAGAGTTTAACCTTTCTTTTCATGGAGCAGTTTGGAAACACTCTGTTTGTAAAGTCTGCAAGTGGATATTTGGACCTATTTGAGGATTTCGTTGGAAACGGGATTTCTTCATCTAATGCTAGACAGAAGAATTCTCAGTAACTTTTTTGGGTTGTGTGTGTTCAACTCACAGAGTTGAACCTCCCTTTAGACAGAGCAGATTTGAAACCCTCTTTTTGTGGAATTTGCAAGTGGAGATTTCAAGCGCTTTGGGGCCAACGGTAGAAAGGCAAATATCTTCTTATAAAAACTAGAGAGAATCATTCTCAGAAACCACTTTGTGTTGTGTGCGTTCCACTCACAGAGTTTCACCTTTCTTTTCATAGATCAGTTTGGAAACACTCTGTTTGTAAACTCTGGAAGTGGATATTTGGACCTCTTTGAGGATTTCGTTGGAAACGGGATTTCCTCATCTAATTCTAGTGAGAAGAATTCTCAGTAACTTCTTTGGGTTGCGTGTGTTCAACTCACAGAGTTGGACCTTCCCTTAGACAGAGCAGATACGAAACCCTCTTTTTGTGGAATTTGCAAGTGGAGATTTCAAGCACTTTTGGGCCAACGGTAGAAAAGGAAATATCTTCGTATAAAAACTAGAGAGAATCATTCTCAGAAACCACTTTGTGTTGTGTGCCTTCCACTCACAGAGCTTAACCTTTCTTTTCATAGAGCAGTTTGGAAACACTCTGTTTGTAAAGTCTGCAAGAGGATATTTGGACATCTTTGAGGATTTCGTTGGAAACGGGATTTCTTCATCTAATGCTAGACAGAAGAATTCTCAGTAACTTCTTTGGGTTGTGTGAGTTCAACTCACAGAGTTGAACCTAGCTTTAGACAGAGCATATTTGAAACCCTCTTTTTGTGGAATTTGCAAGTGGAGATTTCAAGCGCTTTGGGGCCAACGGTAGAAAAGGAAATATCTTCGTATAAAAACTAGAGAGAATCATTCTCAAAAACCACTTTGTGTTGACTGCGATCCATTCACAGAGCTTAACCTTTCTTTTCATGGAGCAGTTTGGAAACACTCTGTTTGTAAATTCTGCAAGTGGATATTTGGACCTATTTGAGGATTTCGTTGGAAACGGTATTTCTTCATCTAATGCTAGACAGAAGAATTCTCAGTAACTTCATTGGGTTGTGTGTGTTCAACTCACAGAGTTGAACCTTCCTTTAGACAGAGCAGATTTGAAACCCTCTTTTTGTGGAATTTGAAAGTGGAGATTTCATGCGCTTTCGTGCGAAAAGTAGAAAAGGAAATATCTTCGTATAAGAACTAGAGAGAATCATTCTCAGAAACCACTTTGTGTTGTGTGCGTTCCACTCACAGAGTTTAACCTTTCTTTTCATAGAGAAGTTTGGAAACACTCTGTTTGTAAAGTCTGCAAGTGGATATGTAGACCTCTTTGAGGATTTCGTTGGAAACGGGATTTCCTCATCTAATTCTAGTTAGAAGAATTCTCAGTAACTTCTTTGGGTTGCGTGTGTTCAACTCACAGAGTTGGACCTTTCTTTAGACAGAGCAGATATGAAACCCTCTTTTTGTGGAATTTGCAAGTGGAGATTTCAAGCACTTTTCGTCCAACGGTAGAAAAGGAAATATCTTCGTATAAAAACTAGAGAGAATCATTCTCAGAAACCATTTTGTTGACTGCGATCCATTCACAGAGTTTAACCTTTCTTTTCATGGAGCAGTTTGGAAACACTCTGTTTGTAAAGTCTGCAAGTGGATATTTGGACCTCTTTGAGGATTTCGCTGGAAACGGGATTTCTTCATCTAATGCTAGACAGAAGAATTCTCAGTAACTTCTTCGGGTTTTGTGTGTTCAACTCACAGAGTTGAACCTTCCCTTTGACAGAGCAGATTTGAAACCCTCTTTTTGTGGAATTTGAAAGTGGAGATTTCAAGCGCTTTCGGGACAACGGTAGAAAAGGAAATATCTTCGTATAAAAACTAGAGAGAATCATTCTCAGAAACCATTTTGTTGACTGCGATCCATTCACAGAGTTTAACCTTTCTTTTCATGGAGCAGTTTGGAAACACTCTGTTTGTAAAGTCTGCAAGTGGATATTTGGACCTATTTGAGGATTTCGTTGGAAACGGGATTTCTTCATCTAATGCTAGACAGAAGAATTCTCAGTAACTTCTTTGGGTTGTGTGTGTTCAACTCACAGAGTTGAACCTTCCTTTAGACAGAGCAGATTTGAAACCCTCTTTTTGTGGAATTTGCAAGTGGAGATTTCAAGCGCTTTGGGGCCAACGGTAGAAAGGCAAATATCTTCTTATAAAAACTAGAGAGAATCATTCTCAGAAACCACTTTGTGTTGTGTGCGTTCCACTCACAGAGTTTCACCTTTCTTTTCATAGATCAGTTTGGAAACACTCTGTTTGTAAAGTCTGCAAGTGGATATTTGGACCTCTTTGAGGATTTCGTTGGAAACGGGATTTCTTCATCTAATGCTAGACAGAAGAATTCTCAGTAACTTTTTTGGGTTGTGTGTGTTCAACTCACAGAGTTGAACCTCCCTTTAGACAGAGCAGATTTGAAACCCTCTTTTTGTGGAATTTGCAAGTGGAGATTTCAAGCGCTTTGGGGCCAACGGTAGAAAGGCAAATATCTTCTTATAAAAACTAGAGAGAATCATTCTCAGAAACCACTTTGTGTTGTGTGCGTTCCACTCACAGAGTTTCACCTTTCTTTTCATAGATCAGTTTGGAAACACTCTGTTTGTAAACTCTGGAAGTGGATATTTGGACCTCTTTGAGGATTTCGTTGGAAACGGGATTTCCTCATCTAATTCTAGTGAGAAGAATTCTCAGTAACTTCTTTGGGTTGCGTGTGTTCAACTCACAGAGTTGGACCTTCCCTTAGACAGAGCAGATACGAAACCCTCTTTTTGTGGAATTTGCAAGTGGAGATTTCAAGCACTTTTGGGCCAACGGTAGAAAAGGAAATATCTTCGTATAAAAACTAGAGAGAATCATTCTCAGAAACCACTTTGTGTTGTGTGCCTTCCACTCACAGAGCTTAACCTTTCTTTTCATAGAGCAGTTTGGAAACACTCTGTTTGTAAAGTCTGCAAGAGGATATTTGGACATCTTTGAGGATTTCGTTGGAAACGGGATTTCTTCATCTAATGCTAGACAGAAGAATTCTCAGTAACTTCTTTGGGTTGTGTGAGTTCAACTCACAGAGTTGAACCTAGCTTTAGACAGAGCATATTTGAAACCCTCTTTTTGTGGAATTTGCAAGTGGAGATTTCAAGCGCTTTGGGGCCAACGGTAGAAAAGGAAATATCTTCGTATAAAAACTAGAGAGAATCATTCTCAAAAACCACTTTGTGTTGACTGCGATCCATTCACAGAGTTTAACCTTTCTTTTCATGGAGCAGTTTGGAAACACTCTGTAAATTCTGCAAGTGGATATTTGGACCTATTTGAGGATTTCGTTGGAAACGGGATTTCTTCATCTAATGCTAGACAGAAGAATTCTCAGTAACTTCATTGGGTTGTGTGTGTTCAACTCACAGAGTTGAACCTTCCTTTAGACAGAGCAGATTTGAAACCCTCTTTTTGTGGAATTTGAAACTGGAGATTTCAAGCGATTTCGTGCGAAAAGTAGAAAAGGAAATATCTTCGTATAAGAACTAGAGAGAATCATTCTCAGAAACCACTTTGTGTTGTGTGCGTTCCACTCACAGAGTTTAACCTTTCTTTTCATAGAGCAGTTTGGAAACACTCTGTTTGTAAAGTCTGCAAGTGGATATTTGGACCTCTTTGAGGATTTCGTTGGAAACGGGATTTCCTCATCTAATTCTAGTTAGAAGAATTCTCAGTAACTTCTTTGGGTTGCGTGTGTTCAACTCACAGAGTTGGACCTTTCTTTAGACAGAGCAGATATGAAATCCTCTTTTTGTGGAATTTGCAAGTGGAGATTTCAAGCACTTTTCGTCCAACGGTAGAAAAGGAAATATCTTCGTATAAAAACTAGAGAGAATCATTCTCAGAAACCACTTGGTGTTGTGTGCGTTCCACTCACAGAGTTTAACCATTCTTTTCATAGAGCAGTTTGGAAACACTCTGTTTGTAAAGTCTGCAAGTGGATATTTGGACCTCTTTGAGGATTTCGTTGGAAACGGGATTTCTTCATGTAATGCTAGACAGAAGAATTCTCAGTAACTTATTTGGGTTGTGTGAGTTCAACTCACAGCGTTGAACCTACCTTTAGACACAGCATATTTGAAACCCTCTTTTTGTTTAATTTGCAAGTGGAGATTTCAAGCGCTTTCGGGACAACGGTAGAAAAGGAAATATCTTCGTATAAAAACTAGAGAGAATCATTCTCAAAAACCACTTTGTGTTGACTGCGATCCATTCACAGAGCTTAACCTTTCTTTTCATGGAGCAGTTTGGAAACACTCTGTTTGTAAATTCTGCAAGTGGATATTTGGACCTATTTGAGGATTTCGTTGGAAACGGTATTTCTTCATCTAATGCTAGACAGAAGAATTCTCAGTAACTTCATTGGGTTGTGTGTGTTCAACTCACAGAGTTGAACCTTCCTTTAGACAGAGCAGATTTGAAACCCTCTTTTTGTGGAATTTGAAAGTGGAGATTTCATGCGCTTTCGTGCGAAAAGTAGAAAAGGAAATATCTTCGTATAAGAACTAGAGAGAATCATTCTCAGAAACCACTTTGTGTTGTGTGCGTTCCACTCACAGAGTTTAACCTTTCTTTTCATAGAGAAGTTTGGAAACACTCTGTTTGTAAAGTCTGCAAGTGGATATGTAGACCTCTTTGAGGATTTCGTTGGAAACGGGATTTCCTCATCTAATTCTAGTTAGAAGAATTCTCAGTAACTTCTTTGGGTTGCGTGTGTTCAACTCACAGAGTTGGACCTTTCTTTAGACAGAGCAGATATGAAACCCTCTTTTTGTGGAATTTGCAAGTGGAGATTTCAAGCACTTTTCGTCCAACGGTAGAAAAGGAAATATCTTCGTATAAAAACTAGAGAGAATCATTCTCAGAAACCATTTTGTTGACTGCGATCCATTCACAGAGTTTAACCTTTCTTTTCATGGAGCAGTTTGGAAACACTCTGTTTGTAAAGTCTGCAAGTGGATATTTGGACCTCTTTGAGGATTTCGCTGGAAACGGGATTTCTTCATCTAATGCTAGACAGAAGAATTCTCAGTAACTTCTTCGGGTTTTGTGTGTTCAACTCACAGAGTTGAACCTTCCCTTTGACAGAGCAGATTTGAAACCCTCTTTTTGTGGAATTTGAAAGTGGAGATTTCAAGCGCTTTCGGGACAACGGTAGAAAAGGAAATATCTTCGTATAAAAACTAGAGAGAATCATTCTCAGAAACCATTTTGTTGACTGCGATCCATTCACAGAGTTTAACCTTTCTTTTCATGGAGCAGTTTGGAAACACTCTGTTTGTAAAGTCTGCAAGTGGATATTTGGACCTATTTGAGGATTTCGTTGGAAACGGGATTTCTTCATCTAATGCTAGACAGAAGAATTCTCAGTAACTTCTTTGGGTTGTGTGTGTTCAACTCACAGAGTTGAACCTTCCTTTAGACAGAGCAGATTTGAAACCCTCTTTTTGTGGAATTTGCAAGTGGAGATTTCAAGCGCTTTGGGGCCAACGGTAGAAAGGCAAATATCTTCTTATAAAAACTAGAGAGAATCATTCTCAGAAACCACTTTGTGTTGTGTGCGTTCCACTCACAGAGTTTCACCTTTCTTTTCATAGATCAGTTTGGAAACACTCTGTTTGTAAAGTCTGCAAGTGGATATTTGGACCTGTTTGAGGATTTCGTTGGAAACGGGATTTCCTCATCTAATTCTAGTGAGAAGAATGCTCAGTAACTTCTTTGGGTTGCGTGCGTTCAACTCACAGAGTTGGACCTTCCTTTAGAGAGAGCAGATACGAAACCCTCTTTTTGTGGAATTTGCAAGTGGAGATTTCAAGCGTTTTTGGGCCAACGGTAGAAAAGGAAATATCTTCGTATAAAAACTAGAGAGAATCATTCTCAGAAACCACTTTGTGTTGTGTGCCTTCCACTGACAGAGTTTAACCTTTCTTTTCATAGAGCTGTTTGGAAACACTCTGTTTGTAAAGTCTGCAAGAGGATATTTGGACATCTTTGAGGATTTCGTTGGAAACGGGATTTCTTCATCTAATGCTAGACAGAAGAATTCTCAGTAACTTCTTTGGGTTGTGTGAGTTCAACTCACAGAGTTGAACCTAGCTTTAGACAGAGCATATTTGAAACCCTCTTATTGTGGAATTTGCAAGTGGAGATTTCAAGCGCTTTGGTGCGAACGGTAGAAAAGGAAATATCTTCGTATAAAAACTAGAGAGAATCATTCTCAAAAACCACTTTGTGTTGACTGCGATCCATTCACAGAGTTTAACCTTTCTTTTCATGGAGCAGTTTGGAAACACTCTGTTTGTAAAGTCTTCATGTGGATATTTGGAGCTATTTGAGGACTTCGTTGGAAACGGGATTTCTTCATCTAATGCTAGACAGAAGAATTCTCAGTAACTTCTTTGGGTTGTGTGTGTTCAACTCACAGAGTTGAACCTTCCTTTAGACAGAGAAGATTTGAAACCCTCTTTTTGTGGAATTTGAAAGTGGAGGTTTCAAGCGCTTTCGGGCCAAAGGTAGAAAAGGAAATATCTTCGTATGAGAAATAGAGAGAATCATTCTCAGAAACCACTTTGTGTTGTGTGCGTTCCACTCACAGAGTTTCACCTTTCTTTTCATAGATCAGTTTGGAAACACTCTGTTTGTAAAGTCTGCAAGTGGATATTTAGACATCTTTGAGGATTTCGTTGGAAACGGGATTTCCTCATCTAATTCTAGACTGAAGAATTCTCAGTAACTTCTTTGGGTTGTGTGTTCAACTCACAGATTTGAACCATCCTTTAGACACAGCAGATTTGAAACCCTCTTTTTGTGGAATTTGCAAGTGGAGATTTCAAGCGCTTTGGGGACAATGGTAGGAAAGGAAATATCTTCGTATAAAAACTAGAGAGAATCATTCTCAGAAACCACTTGGTGTTGTGTGCGTTCCACTCTCAGAGTTTAACCATTCTTTTCATAGAGCAGTTTGGAAACACTCTGTTTGTAAAGTCTGCAAGTGGATATTTGGACATCATAGAGGATTTCGTTGGAAATGGGATTTCTTCATGTAATGCTAGACAGAAGAATTCTCAGTAACTTCTTTGGGTTGTGTTAGTTCAACTCACAGCGTTGAACCTACCTTTAGACACAGCATATTTGAAACCCTCTTTTTGTGGAATTTGCAAGTGGATATTTCAAGCGCTTTGGGGCCAACGGTAGAAAAGGAAATATCTTCGTATAAAAACTAGAGAGAATCATTCTCAAAAACCACTTTGTGTTGTGTGAGTTCCACTCTCAGAGTTTAACCATTCTTTTCATAGAGCAGTTTGGAAACACTCTGTTTGTAAAGTCTGCAAGTGGATATTTGGACCTATTTGAGGATTTCTTTGGAAACGGGATTTCTTCATCTAATGCTAGACAGAAGAATTCTCAGTAACTTCATTGGGTTGTGTGTGTTCAACTCACAGAGTTGAACCTTCCTTTAGACAGAGCAGATTTGAAACCCTCTTTTTGTGGAATTTGAAAGTGGAGATTTCAAGCGCTTTCGGGCGAAAAGTAGAAAAGGAAATATCTTCGTATAAGAACTAGAGAGAATCATTCTCAGAAATCACTTTGTGTTGTGTGCGTTCCACTCACAGAGTTTAACCTTTCTTTTCATAGAGCAGTTTGGAAACACTCTGTTTGTAAAGTCTGCAAGTGGATATTTGGACCTCTTTGAGGATTTCGTTGGAAACGGGATTTCTTCATCTAATGCTAGACAGAAGAATTCTCAGTAACTTCTTTGGGTTGTGTGAGTTCAACTCACGGAGATGAACCTTCCTTTAGACAGAGCAGATTGAAACCCTCTTTTTGTGGAATTTGAAAGTGGAGATTTCAAGCGCTTTCGGGCCAACGGTAGAAAAGGAAATATCTTCGTATAAAAACTAGAGAGATTCATTCTCAGAAAACACTTTGTGTTGACTGCGACCCATTCACAGAGTTTAACCTTTCTTTTCATGGAGCAGTTTGGTAACACTCTGTTTGTAAAGTCTGCAAGTGGATATTTGGACCTATTTGAGGATTTCGTTGGAAACGGGATTTCTTCATCTAATGCTAGACAGAAGAATTCTCAGTAACTTTTTTGGGTTGTGTGTGTTCAACTCACAGAGTTGAACCTCCCTTTAGACAGAGCAGATTTGAAACCCTCTTTTTGTGGAATTTGAAACTGGAGATTTCAAGCGATTTCGTGCGAAAAGTCGAAAAGGAAATATCTTCGTATAAGAACTAGAGAGAATCATTCTCAGAAACCACTTTGTGTTGTGTGCGTTCCACTCACAGAGTTTAACCTTTCTTTTCATAGAGCAGTTTGGAAACACTCTGTTTGTAAAGTCTGCAAGTGGATATTTGGACCTCTTTGAGGATTTCGTTGGAAACGGGATTTCCTCATCTAATTCTAGTTAGAAGAATTCTCAGTAACTTCTTTGGGTTGCGTGTGTTCAACTCACAGAGTTGGACCTTTCTTTAGACAGAGCAGATATGAAACCCTCTTTTTGTGGAATTTGCAAGTGGAGATTTCAAGCACTTTTCGTCCAACGGTAGAAAAGGAAATATCTTCGTATAAAAACTAGAGAGAATCATTCTCAGAAACCACTTGGTGTTGTGTGCGTTCCACTCACAGAGTTTAACCATTCTTTTCATAGAGCAGTTTGGAAACACTCTGTTTGTAAAGTCTGCAAGTGGATATTTGGACCTCTTTGAGGATTTCGTTGGAAACGGGATTTCTTCATGTAATGCTAGACAGAAGAATTCTCAGTAACTTCTTTGGGTTGTGTGAGTTCAACTCACAGCGTTGAACCTACCTTTAGACACAGCATATTTGAAACCCTCTTTTTGTGGAATTTGCAAGAGGAGATTTCAAGCGCTTTCGGGACAACGGTAGAAAAGGAAATATCTTCGTATAAAAACTAGAAAGAATCATTCTCAAAAACCACTTTGTGTTGACTGCGATCCATTCACAGAGCTTAACCTTTCTTTTCATGGAGCAGTTTGGAAACACTCTGTTTGTAAATTCTGCAAGTGGATATTTGGACCTATTTGAGGATTTCGTTGGAAACGGTATTTCTTCATCTAATGCTAGACAGAAGAATTCTCAGTAACTTCATTGGGTTGTGTGTGTTCAACTCACAGAGTTGAACCTTCCTTTAGACAGAGCAGATTTGAAACCCTCTTTTTGTGGAATTTGAAAGTGGAGATTTCAAGCGCTTTCGTGCGAAAAGTAGAAAAGGAAATATCTTCGTATAAGAACTAGAGAGAATCATTCTCAGAAACCACTTTGTGTTGTGTGCGTTCCACTCACAGAGTTTAACCTTTCTTTTCATAGAGAAGTTTGGAAACACTCTGTTTGTAAAGTCTGCAAGTGGATATGTAGACCTCTTTGAGGATTTCGTTGGAAACGGGATTTCCTCATCTAATTCTAGTTAGAAGAATTCTCAGTAACTTCTTTGGGTTGCGTGTGTTCAACTCACAGAGTTGGACCTTTCTTTAGACAGAGCAGATATGAAACCTTCTTTTTGTGGAATTTGCAAGTGGAGATTTCAAGCACTTTTCGTCCAACGGTAGAAAAGGAAATATCTTCGTATAAAAACTAGAGAGAATCATTCTCAGAAACCGCTTTGTGTTGTGTGCGTTCCACTCACAGAGTTTAACCTTTCTTTTCATAGAGCAGTTTGGAAACACTCTGTTTGTAAAGTCTGCAAGAGGATATTTGGAGCTATTTGAGGACTTCGTTGGAAACGGGATTTCTTCATCTAATGCTAGACAGAAGAATTCTCAGTAACTTCTTTGGGTTGTGTGTGTTCAACTCACAGAGTTGAACCTTCCTTTAGACAGAGAAGATTTGAAACCCTCTTTTTGTGGAATTTGAAAGTGGAGGTTTCAAGCGCTTTCGGGCCAAAGGTAGAAAAGGAAATATCTTCGTATGAGAAATAGAGAGAATCATTCTCAGAAACCACTTTGTGTTGTGTGCGTTCCACTCACAGAGTTTCACCTTTCTTTTCATAGATCAGTTTGGAAACACTCTGTTTGTAAAGTCTGCAAGTGGATATTTAGACATCTTTGAGGATTTCGTTGGAAACGGGATTTCCTCATCTAATTCTAGACTGAAGAATTCTCAGTAACTTCTTTGGGTTGTGTGTTCAACTCACAGATTTGAACCATCCTTTAGACACAGCAGATTTGAAACCCTCTTTTTGTGGAATTTGCAAGTGGAGATTTCAAGCGCTTTGGGGACAATGGTAGGAAAGGAAATATCTTCGTATAAAAACTAGAGAGAATCATTCTCAGAAACCACTTGGTGTTGTGTGCGTTCCACTCTCAGAGTTTAACCATTCTTTTCATAGAGCAGTTTGGAAACACTCTGTTTGTAAAGTCTGCAAGTGGATATTTGGACATCATTGAGGATTTCGTTGGAAATGGGATTTCTTCATGTAATGCTAGACAGAAGAATTCTCAGTAACTTCTTTGGGTTGTGTTAGTTCAACTCACAGCGTTGAACCTACCTTTAGACACAGCATATTTGAAACCCTCTTTTTGTGGAATTTGCAAGTGGATATTTCAAGCGCTTTGGGGCCAACGGTAGAAAAGGAAATATCTTCGTATAAAAACTAGAGAGAATCATTCTCAAAAACCACTTTGTGTTGTGTGAGTTCCACTCTCAGAGTTTAACCATTCTTTTCATAGAGCAGTTTGGAAACACTCTGTTTGTAAAGTCTGCAAGTGGATATTTGGACCTATTTGAGGATTTCTTTGGAAACGGGATTTCTTCATCTAATGCTAGACAGAAGAATTCTCAGTAACTTCATTGGGTTGTGTGTGTTCAACTCACAGAGTTGAACCTTCCTTTAGACAGAGCAGATTTGAAACCCTCTTTTTGTGGAATTTGAAAGTGGAGATTTCAAGCGCTTTCGGGCGAAAAGTAGAAAAGGAAATATCTTCGTATAAGAACTAGAGAGAATCATTCTCAGAAATCACTTTGTTTTGTGTGCGTTCCACTCACAGAGTTTAACCTTTCTTTTCATAGAGCAGTTTGGAAACACTCTGTTTGTAAAGTCTGCAAGTGGATATTTGGACCTCTTTGAGGATTTCGTTGGAAACGGGATTTCTTCATCTAATGCTAGACAGAAGAATTCTCAGTAACTTCTTTGGGTTGTGTGAGTTCAACTCACGGAGATGA
This sequence comes from Gorilla gorilla gorilla, assembly GCF_029281585.2. NCBI lineage: Eukaryota > Metazoa > Chordata > Mammalia > Primates > Hominidae > Gorilla > Gorilla gorilla. The sequence goes on from NC_073224.2 coordinate 110,002,431, forward strand.
ACCTTCCTTTAGACAGAGCAGATTGAAACCCTCTTTTTGTGGAATTTGAAAGTGGAGATTTCAAGCGCTTTCGGGCCAACGGTAGAAAAGGAAATATCTTCGTATAAAAACTAGAGAGATTCATTCTCAGAAAACACTTTGTGTTGACTGCGACCCATTCACAGAGTTTAACCTTTCTTTTCATGGAGCAGTTTGGTAACACTCTGTTTGTAAAGTCTGCAAGTGGATATTTGGACCTATTTGAGGATTTCGTTGGAAACGGGATTTCTTCATCTAATGCTAGACAGAAGAATTCTCAGTAACTTTTTTGGGTTGTGTGTGTTCAACTCACAGAGTTGAACCTCCCTTTAGACAGAGCAGATTTGAAACCCTCTTTTTGTGGAATTTGAAACTGGAGATTTCAAGCGATTTCGTGCGAAAAGTCGAAAAGGAAATATCTTCGTATAAGAACTAGAGAGAATCATTCTCAGAAACCACTTTGTGTTGTGTGCGTTCCACTCACAGAGTTTAACCTTTCTTTTCATAGAGCAGTTTGGAAACACTCTGTTTGTAAAGTCTGCAAGTGGATATTTGGACCTCTTTGAGGATTTCGTTGGAAACGGGATTTCCTCATCTAATTCTAGTTAGAAGAATTCTCAGTAACTTCTTTGGGTTGCGTGTGTTCAACTCACAGAGTTGGACCTTTCTTTAGACAGAGCAGATATGAAACCCTCTTTTTGTGGAATTTGCAAGTGGAGATTTCAAGCACTTTTCGTCCAACGGTAGAAAAGGAAATATCTTCGTATAAAAACTAGAGAGAATCATTCTCAGAAACCACTTGGTGTTGTGTGCGTTCCACTCACAGAGTTTAACCATTCTTTTCATAGAGCAGTTTGGAAACACTCTGTTTGTAAAGTCTGCAAGTGGATATTTGGACCTCTTTGAGGATTTCGTTGGAAACGGGATTTCTTCATGTAATGCTAGACAGAAGAATTCTCAGTAACTTCTTTGGGTTGTGTGAGTTCAACTCACAGCGTTGAACCTACCTTTAGACACAGAATATTTGAAACCCTCTTTTTGTGGAATTTGCAAGTGGAGATTTCAAGCGCTTTCGGGACAACGGTAGAAAAGGAAATATCTTCGTATAAAAACTAGAAAGAATCATTCTCAAAAACCACTTTGTGTTGACTGCGATCCATTCACAGAGCTTAACCTTTCTTTTCATGGAGCAGTTTGGAAACACTCTGTTTGTAAATTCTGCAAGTGGATATTTGGACCTATTTGAGGATTTCGTTGGAAACGGTATTTCTTCATCTAATGCTAGACAGAAGAATTCTCAGTAACTTCATTGGGTTGTGTGTGTTCAACTCACAGAGTTGAACCTTCCTTTAGACAGAGCAGATTTGAAACCCTCTTTTTGTGGAATTTGAAAGTGGAGATTTCAAGCGCTTTCGTGCGAAAAGTAGAAAAGGAAATATCTTCGTATAAGAACTAGAGAGAATCATTCTCAGAAACCACTTTGTGTTGTGTGCGTTCCACTCACAGAGTTTAACCTTTCTTTTCATAGAGAAGTTTGGAAACACTCTGTTTGTAAAGTCTGCAAGTGGATATGTAGACCTCTTTGAGGATTTCGTTGGAAACGGGATTTCCTCATCTAATTCTAGTTAGAAGAATTCTCAGTAACTTCTTTGGGTTGCGTGTGTTCAACTCACAGAGTTGGACCTTTCTTTAGACAGAGCAGATATGAAACCTTCTTTTTGTGGAATTTGCAAGTGGAGATTTCAAGCACTTTTCGTCCAACGGTAGAAAAGGAAATATCTTCGTATAAAAACTAGAGAGAATCATTCTCAGAAACCGCTTTGTGTTGTGTGCGTTCCACTCACAGAGTTTAACCTTTCTTTTCATAGAGCAGTTTGGAAACACTCTGTTTGTAAAGTCTGCAAGTGGATATTTGGACCTCTTTGAGGATTTCGTTGGAAAAGGGATTTCTTCATCTAATGCTAGACAGAAGAATTCTCAGTAACTTCTTTGGGTTTTGTGTGTTCAACTCACAGAGCTGAACCTTCCTTTTGACAGAGCAGATTTGAAACCCTCTTTTTGTGGAATTTGCAAGTGGAGATTTCTAGCGCTTTGGGGCCAACGGTAGAAAAGGAAATATCTTCGTGTAAAAACTAGAGAGAATCTTTCTCAAAAACCACTTTGTGTTGACTGCGATCCATTCACAGAGTTTAACCTTTCTTTTCATGGAGCAGTTTGGAAACACTCTGTTTGTAAATTCTGCAAGTGGATATTTGGACCTATTTGAGGATTTCGTTGGAAACGGGATTTCTTCATCTAATGCTAGACAGAAGAATTCTCAGTAACTTCATTGGGTTGTGTGTGTTCAACTCACAGAATTGAACCTTCCTTTAGACAGAGCAGATTTGAAACCCTCTTTTTGTGGAATTTGAAAGTGGAGATTTCAAGCGCTTTCGGGCGAAAAGTAGAAAAGGAAATATCTTCGTATAAGAACTAGAGAGAATCATTCTCAGAAGCCACTTTGTGTTGTGTGCGTTCCACTCACAGAGTTTAACCTTTCTTTTCATAGAGAAGTTTGGAAACACTCTGTTTGTAAAGTCTGCAAGTGGATATGTAGACCTCTTTGAGGATTTCGTTGGAAACGGGATTTCCTCATCTAATTCTAGTTAGAAGAATTCTCAGTAACTTCTTTGGGTTGCGTGTGTTCAACTCACAGAGTTGGACCTTCCTTTAGACAGAGCAGATATGAAACCTTCTTTTTGTGGAATTTGCAAGTGGAGATTTCAAGTACTTTTCGTCCAATGGTAGAAAAGGAAATATCTTCGTATAAAAACTAGAGAGAATCATTCTCAGAAACCGCTTTGTGTTGTGTGCGTTCCACTCACACAGTTTAACTTTTCTTTTCATAGAGCTGTTTGGAAACACTCTGTTTGTAAAGTCTGCAAGAGGATATTTGGACATCTTTGAGGATTTCGTTGGAAACGGGATTTCTTCATCTAATGCTTGACAGAAGAATTCTCAGTAACTTCTTTGGGTTTTGTGTGTTCAACTCACAGAGTTGAACCTTCCTTCAGACAGAGCAGATATGTAACCCTCTTTTTGTGGAATTTGCAAGTGGAGATTTCAAGCGTTTTTGGGCCAACGGTAGAAAAGGAAATATCTTCGTATAAAAACTAGAGAGAATCATTCTCAGAAATCACTTTGTGTTGTGTGCGTTCCACTCACAGAGTTTAACCTTTCTTTTCATAGAGCAGTTTGGAAACACTCTGTTTGTAAAGTCTGCAAGTGGATATTTGGACCTCTTTGAGGATTTCGGTGGAAACGGGATTTCTTCATCTAATGCTAGACAGAAGAATTCTCAGTAACTTCTTTGGGTTGTGTGAGTTCAACTCACGGAGATGAACCTTCCTTTAGACAGAGCAGATTTGAAACCCTCTTTTTGTGGAATTTGAAAGTGGAGATTTCAAGCGCTTTCGGGCCAACGGTAGAAAAGGATATATCTTCGTATAAAAACTAGAGAGATTCATTTTCAGAAATTATTTTGTGTTGACGGCGACCCATTCACAGAGTTTAACCTTTCTTTTCATGGAGCAGTTTGGAAACACTCTGTTTGTGAAGTCTGCAAGTGGATATTTGGACCTATTAGAGGATTTCGTTGGAAACGGGATTTCTTCATCTAATGCTAGACAGAAGAATTCTCAGTAACTTTTTTGTGTTTCATGTGTTCAACTCACAGAGTTGAACCTTCCTTTAGACAGAGCAGATTTGAAACCCTCTTTTTGTGGAATTTGAAAGTGGAGATTTCAAGCGCTGTCGGGCCAAAGGTAGAAAAGGAAATATCTTCGTATAAGAAATAGAGAGAATCATTCTCAGAAACCACTTTGTGTTGTGTGCGTTCCACTCACAGAGTTTCACCTTTCTTTTCATAGAGCAGTTTGGAAACACTCTGTTTGTAAAGTCTGCAAGTGGATATTTGGACATCATTGAGGATTTCGTTGGAAACGGGATTTCTTCATGTAATGCTAGACAGAAGAATTCTCAGTAACTTCTTTGGGTTGTGTGAGTTCAACTCACAGAGTTGAACCTACCTTTAGACACAGCATATTTGAAACCCTCTTTTTGTGGAATTTGCAAGTGGAGATTTCAAGCGCTTTGGGGCCAACGGTAGAAAGGCAAATATCTTCGTATAAAAACTAGAGAGAATCATTCTCAGAAACCACTTTGTGTTGTGTGCATTCCACTCACAGAGTTTCACCTTTCTTTTCATAGATCAGTTTGGAAACACTCTGTTTGTAAAGTCTGGAAGTGGATATTTGGACCTCTTTGAGGATTTTGTTGGAAACGGGATTTCCTCATCTAATTCTAGTGAGAAGAATTCTCAGTAACTTCTTTGGGTTGCGTGTGTTCAACTCACAGAGTTGGACCTTCCTTTAGACAGAGCAGATACGAAACCCTCTTTTTGTGGAATTTGCAAGTGGAGATTTCAAGCACTTTTGGGCCAACTGTAGAAAAGGAAATATCTTCGTATAAAAACTAGAGAGAATCATTCTCAGAAACCACTTTGTGTTGTGTGCCTTCCACTCACAGAGTTTAACCTTTCTTTTCATAGAGCTGTTTGGAAACACTCTGTTTGTAAAGTCTGCAAGAGGATATTTGGACATCTTTGAGGATTTCGTTGGAAACGGGATTTCTTCATCTAATGCTAGACAGAAGAATTCTCAGTAACTTCTTTGGGTTGTGTGAGTTCAACTCACAGAGTTGAACCTAGCTTTAGACAGAGCATATTTGAAACCCTCTTATTGTGGAATTTGCAAGTGGAGATTTCAAGCGCTTTGGTGCGAACGGTAGAAAAGGAAATATCTTCGTATAAAAACTAGAGAGAATCATTCTCAAAAACCACTTTGTGTTGACTGCGATCCATTCACAGAGTTTAACCTTTCTTTTCATGGAGCAGTTTGGAAACACTCTGTTTGTAAAGTCTGCAAGTGGATATTTGGAGCTATTTGAGGATTTCGTTGGAAACGGGATTTCTTCATCTAATGCTAGACAGAAGAATTCTCAGTAACTTCTTTGGGTTGTGTGTGTTCAACTCACAGAGTTGAACCTTCCTTTAGACAGAGCAGATTTGAAACCCTCTTTTTGTGGAATTTGAAAGTGGAGATTTCAAGCGCTTTCGGGCCAAAGGTAGAAAAGGAAATATCTTCGTATAAGAACTAGAGAGAATCATTCTCAGAAACCACTTTGCGTTGTGTGCGTTCCACTCACAGAGTTTCACCTTTCTTTTCATAGATCAGTTTGGAAACACTCTGTTTGTAAAGTCTGCAAGTGGATATTTAGACATCTTTGAGGATTTCGTTGGAAACGGGATTTCCTCATCTAATTCTAGACTGAAGAATTCTCAGTAACTTCTTTGGGTTGTGTGTTCAACTCACAGATTTGAACCTTCCTTTAGACAGAGCAGATTTGAAACCCTCTTTTTGTGGAATTTGCAAGTGGAGATTTCAAGCGCTTTGGGGACAATGGTAGGAAAGGAAATATCTTCGTATAAAAACTAGAGAGAATCATTCTCAGAAACCACTTGGTGTTGTGTGCGTTCCACTCACAGAGTTTAACCATTCTTTTCATAGAGCAGTTTGGAAACACTCTGTTTGTAAAGTCTGCAAGTGGATATTTGGACATCATTGAGGATTTCGTTGGAAACGGGATTTCTTCATGTAATGCTAGACAGAAGAATTCTCAGTAACTTCTTTGGGTTGTGTGAGTTCAACTCACAGAGTTGAGCCTACCTTTAGACACAGCATATTTGAAACCCTCTTTTTGTGGAATTTGCAAGTGGAGATTTCAAGTGCTTTGGGGCCAACGGTAGAAAGGCATATATCTTCTTATAAAAACTAGAGAGAATCATTCTCAGAAACCACTTTGTGTTGTGTGCGTTCCACTCACAGAGTTTCACCTTTCTTTTCATAGATCAGTTTGGAAACACTCTGTTTGTAAAGTCTGGAAGTGGATATTTGGACCTGTTTGAGGATTTCTTTGGAAACGGGATTTCCTCATCTAATTCTAGTTAGAAGAATTCTCAGTAACTTCTTTGGGTTGCGTGTGTTCAACTCACAGAGTTGGACCTTCCTTTAGACAGAGCAGATACGAAACCCTCTTTTTGTGGAATTTGCAAGTGGAGATTTCAAGCACTTTTGGGCCAACTGTAGAAAAGGAAATTTCTTCGTATAAAAACTAGAGAGAATCATTCTCAGAAACCACTTTGTGTTGTGTGCCTTCCACTCACAGAGTTTAACCTTTCTTTTCATAGAGCTGTTTGGAAACACTCTGTTTGTAAAGTCTGCAAGAGGATATTTGGACATCTTTGAGGATTTCGTTGGAAACGGGATTTCTTCATCTAATGCTAGACAGAAGAATTCTCAGTAACTTCTTTGGGTTGTGTGAGTTCAACTCACAGAGTTGAACCTACCTTTAGACACAGCATATTTGAAACCCTCTTATTGTGGAATTTGCAAGTGGAGATTTCAAGCGCTTTGGTGCGAACGGTAGAAAAGGAAATATCTTCGTATAAAAACTAGAGAGAATCATTCTCAAAAACCACTTTGTGTTGACTGAGATCCATTCACAGAGTTTAACCTTTCTTTTCATGGAGCAGTTTGGAAACACTCTGTTTGTAAAGTCTGCAAGTGGATATTTGGAGCTATTTGAGGATTTCGTTGGAAACGGGATTTCTTCATCTAATGCTAGACAGAAGAATTCTCAGTAACTTCTTTGGGTTGTGTGAGTTCAACTCACGGAGATGAACCTTCCTTTAGACAGAGCAGATTTGAAACCCTCTTTTTGTGGAATTTGAAAGTGGAGATTTCAAGCGCTTTCGGGCCAACGGTAGAAAAGGATATATCTTCGTATAAAAACTAGAGAGATTCATTCTCAGAAAATATTTTGTGTTGACGGCGACCCATTCACAGAGTTTAACCTTTCTTTTCATGGAGCAGTTTGGAAACACTCTGTTTGTAAAGTCTGCAAGTGGATATTTGGACCTATTAGATGATTTCGTTGGAAACGGGATTTCTTCATCTAATGCTAGACAGAAGAATTCTCAGTAACTTTTTTGTGTTTCATGTGTTCAACTCACAGAGTTGAACCTTCCTTTAGACAGAGCAGATTTGAAACCCTCTTTTTGTGGAATTTGAAAGTGGAGATTTCAAGCGCTGTCGGGCCAAAGGTAGAAAAGGAAATATCTTCGTATAAGAAATAGAGAGAATCATTCTCAGAAACCACTTTGTGTTGTGTGCGTTCCACTCACAGAGTTTCACCTTTCTTTTCATAGAGCAGTTTGGAAACACTCTGTTTGTAAAGTCTGCAAGTGGATATTTGGACATCATTGAGGATTTCGTTGGAAACGGGATTTCTTCATGTAATGCTAGACAGAAGAATTCTCAGTAACTTCTTTGGGTTGTGTGAGTTCAACTCACAGAGTTGAACCTACCTTTAGACACAGCATATTTGAAACCCTCTTTTTGTGGAATTTGCAAGTGGAGATTTCAAGCGCTTTGGGGCCAACGGTAGAAAGGCAAATATCTTCGTATAAAAACTAGAGAGAATCATTCTCAGAAACCACTTTGTGTTGTGTGCATTCCACTCACAGAGTTTCACCTTTCTTTTCATAGATCAGTTTGGAAACACTCTGTTTGTAAAGTCTGGAAGTGGATATTTGGACCTCTTTGAGGATTTTGTTGGAAACGGGATTTCCTCATCTAATTCTAGTGAGAAGAATTCTCAGTAACTTCTTTGGGTTGCGTGTGTTCAACTCACAGAGTTGGACCTTCCTTTAGACAGAGCAGATACGAAACCCTCTTTTTGTGGAATTTGCAAGTGGAGATTTCAAGCACTTTTGGGCCAACTGTAGAAAAGGAAATATCTTCGTATAAAAACTAGAGAGAATCATTCTCAGAAACCACTTTGTGTTGTGTGCCTTCCACTCACAGAGTTTAACCTTTCTTTTCATAGAGCTGTTTGGAAACACTCTGTTTGTAAAGTCTGCAAGAGGATATTTGGACATCTTTGAGGATTTCGTTGGAAACGGGATTTCTTCATCTAATGCTAGACAGAAGAATTCTCAGTAACTTCTTTGGGTTGTGTGAGTTCAACTCACAGAGTTGAACCTAGCTTTAGACAGAGCATATTTGAAACCCTCTTATTGTGGAATTTGCAAGTGGAGATTTCAAGCGCTTTGGTGCGAACGGTAGAAAAGGAAATATCTTCGTATAAAAACTAGAGAGAATCATTCTCAAAAACCACTTTGTGTTGACTGCGATCCATTCACAGAGTTTAACCTTTCCTTTCATGGAGCAGTTTGGAAACACTCTGTTTGTAAAGTCTGCAAGTGGATATTTGGAGCTATTTGAGGATTTCGTTGGAAACGGGATTTCTTCATCTAATGCTAGACAGAAGAATTCTCAGTAACTTCTTTGGGTTGTGTGTGTTCAACTCACAGAGTTGAACCTTCCTTTAGACAGAGCAGATTTGAAACCCTCTTTTTGTGGAATTTGAAAGTGGAGATTTCAAGCGCTTTCGGGCCAAAGGTAGAAAAGGAAATATCTTCGTATAAGAACTAGAGAGAATCATTCTCAGAAACCACTTTGCGTTGTGTGCGTTCCACTCACAGAGTTTCACCTTTCTTTTCATAGATCAGTTTGGAAACACTCTGTTTGTAAATTCTGCAAGTGGATATTTAGACATCTTTGAGGATTTCGTTGGAAACGGGATTTCCTCATCTAATTCTAGACTGAAGAATTCTCAGTAACTTCTTTGGGTTGTGTGTTCAACTCACAGATTTGAACCTTCCTTTAGACAGAGCAGATTTGAAACCCTCTTTTTGTGGAATTTGCAAGTGGAGATTTCAAGCGCTTTGGGGACAATGGTAGGAAAGGAAATATCTTCGTATAAAAACTAGAGAGAATCATTCTCAGAAACCACTTGGTGTTGTGTGCGTTCCACTCACAGAGTTTAACCATTCTTTTCATAGAGCAGTTTGGAAACACTCTGTTTGTAAAGTCTGCAAGTGGATATTTGGACATCATTGAGGATTTCGTTGGAAACGGGATTTCTTCATGTAATGCTAGACAGAAGAATTCTCAGTAACTTCTTTGGGTTGTGTGAGTTCAACTCACAGAGTTGAGCCTACCTTTAGACACAGCATATTTGAAACCCTCTTTTTGTGGAATTTGCAAGTGGAGATTTCAAGTGCTTTGGGGCCAACGGTAGAAAGGCATATATCTTCTTATAAAAACTAGAGAGAATCATTCTCAGAAACCACTTTGTGTTGTGTGCGTTCCACTCACAGAGTTTCACCTTTCTTTTCATAGATCAGTTTGGAAACACTCTGTTTGTAAAGTCTGGAAGTGGATATTTGGACCTGTTTGAGGATTTCTTTGGAAACGGGATTTCCTCATCTAATTCTAGTTAGAAGAATTCTCAGTAACTTCTTTGGGTTGCGTGTGTTCAACTCACAGAGTTGGACCTTCCTTTAGACAGAGCAGATACGAAACCCTCTTTTTGTGGAATTTGCAAGTGGAGATTTCAAGCACTTTTGGGCCAACTGTAGAAAAGGAAATTTCTTCGTATAAAAACTAGAGAGAATCATTCTCAGAAACCACTTTGTGTTGTGTGCCTTCCACTCACAGAGTTTAACCTTTCTTTTCATAGAGCTGTTTGGAAACACTCTGTTTGTAAAGTCTGCAAGAGGATATTTGGACATCTTTGAGGATTTCGTTGGAAACGGGATTTCTTCATCTAATGCTAGACAGAAGAATTCTCAGTAACTTCTTTGGGTTGTGTGAGTTCAACTCACAGAGTTGAACCTACCTTTAGACACAGCATATTTGAAACCCTCTTATTGTGGAATTTGCAAGTGGAGATTTCAAGCGCTTTGGTGCGAACGGTAGAAAAGGAAATATCTTCGTATAAAAACTAGAGAGAATCATTCTCAAAAACCACTTTGTGTTGACTGAGATCCATTCACAGAGTTTAACCTTTCTTTTCATGGAGCAGTTTGGAAACACTCTGTTTGTAAAGTCTGCAAGTGGATATTTGGAGCTATTTGAGGATTTCGTTGGAAACGGGATTTCTTCATCTAATGCTAGACAGAAGAATTCTCAGTAACTTCTTTGGGTTGTGTGAGTTCAACTCACGGAGATGAACCTTCCTTTAGACAGAGCAGATTTGAAACCCTCTTTTTGTGGAATTTGAAAGTGGAGATTTCAAGCGCTTTCGGGCCAACGGTAGAAAAGGATATATCTTCGTATAAAAACTAGAGAGATTCATTCTCAGAAAATATTTTGTGTTGACGGCGACCCATTCACAGAGTTTAACCTTTCTTTTCATGGAGCAGTTTGGAAACACTCTGTTTGTAAAGTCTGCAAGTGGATATTTGGACCTATTAGATGATTTCGTTGGAAACGGGATTTCTTCATCTAATGCTAGACAGAAGAATTCTCAGTAACTTTTTTGTGTTTCATGTGTTCAACTCACAGAGTTGAACCTTCCTTTAGACAGAGCAGATTTGAAACCCTCTTTTTGTGGAATTTGAAAGTGGAGATTTCAAGCGCTGTCGGGCCAAAGGTAGAAAAGGAAATATCTTCGTATAAGAAATAGAGAGAATCATTCTCAGAAACCACTTTGTGTTGTGTGCGTTCCACTCACAGAGTTTCACCTTTCTTTTCATAGAGCAGTTTGGAAACACTCTGTTTGTAAAGTCTGCAAGTGGATATTTGGACATCATTGAGGATTTCGTTGGAAACGGGATTTCTTCATGTAATGCTAGACAGAAGAATTCTCAGTAACTTCTTTGGGTTGTGTGAGTTCAACTCACAGAGTTGAACCTACCTTTAGACACAGCATATTTGAAACCCTCTTTTTGTGGAATTTGCAAGTGGAGATTTCAAGCGCTTTGGGGCCAACGGTAGAAAGGCAAATATCTTCGTATAAAAACTAGAGAGAATCATTCTCAGAAACCACTTTGTGTTGTGTGCATTCCACTCACAGAGTTTCACCTTTCTTTTCATAGATCAGTTTGGAAACACTCTGTTTGTAAAGTCTGGAAGTGGATATTTGGACCTCTTTGAGGATTTTGTTGGAAACGGGATTTCCTCATCTAATTCTAGTGAGAAGAATTCTCAGTAACTTCTTTGGGTTGCGTGTGTTCAACTCACAGAGTTGGACCTTCCTTTAGACAGAGCAGATACGAAACCCTCTTTTTGTGGAATTTGCAAGTGGAGATTTCAAGCACTTTTGGGCCAACTGTAGAAAAGGAAATATCTTCGTATAAAAACTAGAGAGAATCATTCTCAGAAACCACTTTGTGTTGTGTGCCTTCCACTCACAGAGTTTAACCTTTCTTTTCATAGAGCTGTTTGGAAACACTCTGTTTGTAAAGTCTGCAAGAGGATATTTGGACATCTTTGAGGATTTCGTTGGAAACGGGATTTCTTCATCTAATGCTAGACAGAAGAATTCTCAGTAACTTCTTTGGGTTGTGTGAGTTCAACTCACAGAGTTGAACCTAGCTTTAGACAGAGCATATTTGAAACCCTCTTATTGTGGAATTTGCAAGTGGAGATTTCAAGCGCTTTGGTGCGAACGGTAGAAAAGGAAATATCTTCGTATAAAAACTAGAGAGAATCATTCTCAAAAACCACTTTGTGTTGACTGCGATCCATTCACAGAGTTTAACCTTTCCTTTCATGGAGCAGTTTGGAAACACTCTGTTTGTAAAGTCTGCAAGTGGATATTTGGAGCTATTTGAGGATTTCGTTGGAAACGGGATTTCTTCATCTAATGCTAGACAGAAGAATTCTCAGTAACTTCTTTGGGTTGTGTGTGTTCAACTCACAGAGTTGAACCTTCCTTTAGACAGAGCAGATTTGAAACCCTCTTTTTGTGGAATTTGAAAGTGGAGATTTCAAGCGCTTTCGGGCCAAAGGTAGAAAAGGAAATATCTTCGTATAAGAACTAGAGAGAATCATTCTCAGAAACCACTTTGCGTTGTGTGCGTTCCACTCACAGAGTTTCACCTTTCTTTTCATAGATCAGTTTGGAAACACTCTGTTTGTAAAGTCTGCAAGTGGATATTTAGACATCTTTGAGGATTTCGTTGGAAACGGGATTTCCTCATCTAATTCTAGACTGAAGAATTCTCAGTAACTTCTTTGGGTTGTGTGTTCAACTCACAGATTTGAACCTTCCTTTAGACAGAGCAGATTTGAAACCCTCTTTTTGTGGAATTTGCAAGTGGAGATTTCAAGCGCTTTGGGGACAATGGTAGGAAAGGAAATATCTTCGTATAAAAACTAGAGAGAATCATTCTCAGAAACCACTTGGTGTTGTGTGCGTTCCACTCACAGAGTTTAACCATTCTTTTCATAGAGCAGTTTGGAAACACTCTGTTTGTAAAGTCTGCAAGTGGATATTTGGACATCATTGAGGATTTCGTTGGAAACGGGATTTCTTCATGTAATGCTAGACAGAAGAATTCTCAGTAACTTCTTTGGGTTGTGTGAGTTCAACTCACAGAGTTGAGCCTACCTTTAGACACAGCATATTTGAAACCCTCTTTTTGTGGAATTTGCAAGTGGAGATTTCAAGTGCTTTGGGGCCAACGGCAGAAAGGCATATATCTTCTTATAAAAACTAGAGAGAATCATTCTCAGAAACCACTTTGTGTTGTGTGCGTTCCACTCACAGAGTTTCACCTTTCTTTTCATAGATCAGTTTGGAAACACTCTGTTTGTAAAGTCTGGAAGTGGATATTTGGACCTGTTTGAGGATTTCTTTGGAAACGGGATTTCCTCATCTAATTCTAGTTAGAAGAATTCTCAGTAACTTCTTTGGGTTGCGTGTGTTCAACTCACAGAGTTGGACCTTCCTTTAGACAGAGCAGATACGAAACCCTCTTTTTGTGGAATTTGCAAGTGGAGATTTCAAGCACTTTTGGGCCAACTGTAGAAAAGGAAATATCTTCGTATAAAAACTAGAGAGAATCATTCTCAGAAACCACTTTGTGTTGTGTGCCTTCCACTCACAGAGTTTAACCTTTCTTTTCATAGAGCTGTTTGGAAACACTCTGTTTGTAAAGTCTGCAAGAGGATATTTGGACATCTTTGAGGATTTCGTTGGAAACGGGATTTCTTCATCTAATGCTAGACAGAAGAATTCTCAGTAACTTCTTTGGGTTGTGTGAGTTCAACTCACAGAGTTGAACCTACCTTTAGACACAGCATATTTGAAACCCTCTTATTGTGGAATTTGCAAGTGGAGATTTCAAGCGCTTTGGTGCGAACGGTAGAAAAGGAAATATCTTCGTACAAAAACTAGAGAGAATCATTCTCAAAAACCACTTTGTGTTGACTGAGATCCATTCACAGAGTTTAACCTTTCTTTTCATGGAGCAGTTTGGAAACACTCTGTTTGTAAAGTCTGCAAGTGGATATTTGGAGCTATTTGAGGATTTCGTTGGAAACGGGATTTCTTCATCTAATGCTAGACAGAAGAATTCTCAGTAACTTCTTTGGGTTGTGTGTGTTCAACTCACAGAGTTGAACCTTCCTTTAGACAGAGCAGATTTGAAACCCTCTTTTTGTGGAATTTGAAAGTGGAGATTTCAAGCGCTTTCGGGCCAAAGGTAGAAAAGGAAATATCTTCGTATAAGAAATAGAGAGAATCATTCTCAGAAACCACTTTGTGTTGTGTGCGTTCCACTCACAGAGTTTCACCTTTCTTTTCATAGATCAGTTTGGAAACACTCTATTTGTAAAGTCTGCAAGTGGATATTTAGACATCTTTGAGGATTTCGTTGGAAACGGGATTTCCTCATCTAATTCTAGACTGAAGAATTCTCAGTAACTTCTTTGGGTTGTGTGTTCAACTCACAGATTTGAACCTTCCTTTAGACAGAGCAGATTTGAAACCCTCTTTTTGTGGAATTTGCAAGTGGAGATTTCAAGCGCTTTGGGGACAATGGTAGGAAAGGAAATATCTTCGTATAAAAACTAGAGAGAATCATTCTCAGAAACCACTTGGTGTTGTGTGCGTTCCACTCACAGAGTTTAACCATTCTTTTCATAGAGCAGTTTGGAAACACTCTGTTTGTAAAGTCTGCAAGTGGATATTTGGACATCATTGAGGATTTCGTTGGAAACGGGATTTCTTCATCTAATGCTAGACAGAAGAATTCTCAGTAACTTCTTTGGGTTGTGTGAGTTCAACTCACAGAGTTGAACCTACCTTTAGACACAGCATATTTGAAACCCTCTTTTTGTGGAATTTGCAAGTGGAGATTTCAAGCGCTTTGGGGCCAACGGTAGAAAAGGAAATATCTTCGTATAAAAACTAGAGAGAATCATTCTCAAAAACCACTTTGTGTTGACTGCCATCCATTCACAGAGTTTAACCTTTCTTTTCAAGGAGCAGTTTGGAAACACTCTGTTTGTAAATTCTGCAAGTGGATATTTGGACCTATTTGAGGATTTCGTTGGAAACGGGATTTCTTCATCTAATGCTAGACAGAAGAATTCTCAGTAACTTCATTGGGTTGTGTGTGTTCAACTCACAGAGTTGAACCTTCCTTTAGACAGAGCAGATTTGAAACCCTCTTTTTGTGGAATTTGAAAGTGGAGATTTCAAGCGCTTTCGGGCGAAAAGTAGAAAAGGAAATATCTTCGTATAAGAACTAGAGAGAATCATTCTCAGAAACCACTTTGTGTTGTGTGCGTTCCACTCACAGAGTTTAACCTTTCTTTTCATAGAGAAGTTTGGAAACACTCTGTTTGTAAAGTCTGCAAGTGGATATGTAGACCTCTTTGAGGATTTCGTTGGAAACGGGATTTCCTCATCTAATTCTAGTTAGAAGAATTCTCAGTAACTTCTTTGGGTTGCGTGTGTTCAACTCACAGAGTTGGACCTTCCTTTAGACAGAGCAGATATGAAACCCTCTTTTTGTGGAATTTGCAAGTGGAGATTTCAAGCACTTTTCGTCCAACGGTAGAAAAGGAAATATCTTCGTATAAAAACTAGAGAGAATCATGCTCAGAAACCGCTTTGTGTTGTGTGCGTTCCACTCACAGAGTTTAACCTTTCTTTTCATAGAGCAGTTTGAAAACACTCTGTAAAGTCTGCAAGTGGATATTTGGACCTCTTTGAGGATTTCGTTGGAAACTGGATTTCTTCATCTAATGCTAGACAGAAGAATTCTCAGTAACTTCTTTGGGTTGTGTGTGTTCAACTCACAGAGCTCAACCTTCCTTTAGACAGAGCAGATTTGAAACCCTCTTTTTGTGGAATTTGCAAGTGTAGATTTCAAGCGCTTTTGGGCCAACGGTAGAAAAGGAAACATCTTCGTATAAAAACTAGAGAGAATCATTCTCAGAAATCACTTTGTGTTGTGTGCGTTCCCCTCACGGAGTTTAACCTTTCTTTTCATAGAGCAGTTTGGAAACACTCTGTTTGTAAAGTCTGCAAGAGGATATTTGGACCTCTTTGAGGATTTCGTTGGAAACGGGATTTCTTCATCTAATGCTAGACAGAAGAATTCTCAGTAACTTCTTTGGGTTGTGTGAGTTCAACTCACAGAGTTGAACCTAGCTTTAGACAGAGCATATTTGAAACCCTCTTATTGTGGAATTTGCAAGTGGAGATTTCAAGCGCTTTGGTGCGAACGGTAGAAAAGGAAATATCTTCGTATAAATACTAGAGAGAATCATTCTCAAAAACCACTTTGTGTTGACTGAGATCCATTCACAGAGTTTAACCTTTCTTTTCATGGAGCAGTTTGGAAACACTCTGTTTGTAAAGTCTGCAAGTGGATATTTGGAGCTATTTGAGGACTTCGTTGGAAACGGGATTTCTTCATCTAATGCTAGACAGAAGAATTCTCAGTAACTTCTTTGGGTTGTGTGTGTTCAACTCACAGAGTTGAACCTTCCTTTAGACAGAGCAGATTTGAAACCCTCTTTTTGTGGAATTTGAAAGTGGAGATTTCAAGCGCTTTCGGGCCAAAGGTAGAAAAGGAAATATCTTCGTATAAGAAATAGAGAGAATCATTCTCAGAAACCACTTTGTGTTGTGTGCGTTCCACTCACAGAGTTTAAACTTTCTTTTCATAGAGAAGTTTGGAAACACTCTGTTTGTAAAGTCTGCAAGTGGATATTTAGACATCTTTGAGGATTTCCTTGGAAACGGGATTTCCTCATCAAATTCTAGACTGAAGAATTCTCAGTAACTTCTTTGGGTTGTGTATTCAACTCACAGATTTGAACCTTCCTTTAGACAGAGCAGATTTGAAACCCTCTTTTTGTGGAATTTGCAAGTGGAGATTTCAAGCGCTTTGGGGACAATGGTAGGAAAGGAAATATCTTCGTATAAAAACTAGAGAGAATCATTCTCAGAAACCACTTGGTGTTGTGTCCGTTCCACTCACAGAGTTTAACCTTTCTTTTCATGGAGCAGTTTGGAAACACTCTTGTTTGTAAAGTCTGCAAGTGGATATTTGGAGCTATTTGAGGACTTCGTTGGAAACGGGATTTCTTCATCTAATGCTAGACAGAAGAATTCTCAGTAACTTCTTTGGGTTGTGTGTGTTCAACTCACAGAGTTGAACCTTCCTTTAGACAGAGAAGATTTGAAACCCTCTTTTTGTGGAATTTGAAAGTGGAGATTTCAAGCGCTTTCGGGCCAAAGGTAGAAAAGGAAATATCTTCGTATAAGAACTAGAGAGAATCATTCTCAGAAACCACTTTGTGTTGTGTGCGTTCCACTCACAGAGTTTCACCTTTCTTTTCATAGATCAGTTTGGAAACACTCTGTTTGTAAAGTCTGCAAGTGGATATTGAGACATCTTTGAGGATTTCGTTGGAAACGGGATTTCCTCATCTAATTCTAGACTGAAGAATTCTCAGTAACTTCTTTGGGTTGTGTGTTCAACTCACAGATTTGAACCTTCCTTTAGACAGAGCAGATTTCAAACCCTCTTTTTGTGGAATTTGCAAGTGGAGATTTCAAGCGCTTTGGGGACAATGGTAGGAAAGGAAATATCTTCGTATAAAAACTAGAGAGAATCATTCTCAGAAATCCCTTGGTGTTGTGTGCGTTCCACTCACAGAGTTTAACCATTCTTTTCACAGAGCAGTTTGGAAACACTCTGTTTGTAAAGTCTGCAAGTGGATATTTGGACATCATTGAGGATTTCGTTGGAAACGGGATTTCTTCATGTAATGCTAGACAGAAGAATTCTCAGTAACTTCTTTGGGTTGTGTGAGTTCAACTCACAGAGTTGAACCTACCTTTAGACACAGCATATTTGAAACCCTCTTTTTGTGGAATTTGCAAGTGGAGATTTCAAGCGCTTTGGGGCCAACGGTAGAAAAGGAAATATCTTCGTATAAAAACTAGAGAGAATCATTCTCAAAAACCACTTTGTGTTGACTGTCATCCATTCACAGAGTTTAACCTTTCTTTTCATGGAGCAGTTTGGAAACACTCTGTTTGTAAATTCTGCAAGTGGATATTTGGACCTATTTGAGGATTTCGTTGGAAACGGGATTTCTTCATCTAATGCTAGACAGAAGAATTCTCAGTAACTTCTTTGGGTTGTGTGTGTTCAACTCACAGAGTTGAACCTTCCTTTAGACAGAGCAGATATGTAACCCTCTTTTTGTGGAATTTGCAAGTGGAGATTTCAAGCGTTTTTGGGCCAACGGTAGAAAAGGAAATATCTTCGTATAAAAACTAGAGAGAATCATTCTCAGAAAGCACTTTGTGTTGTGTGCGTTCCACTCACAGAGTTTAACCTTTCTTTTCATAGAGCAGTTTGGAAACACTCTGTTTGTAAAGTCTGCAAGTGGATATTTGGAGCTATTTGAGGATTTCGTTGGAAACGGGATTTCTTCATCTAATGCTAGACAGAAGAATTCTCAGTAACTTCTTTGGGTTGTGTGAGTTCAACTCACGGAGATGAACCTTCCTTTAGACAGAGCAGATTTGAAACCCTCTTTTTGTGGAATTTGAAAGTGGAGATTTCAAGCGCTTTCGGGCCAATGGTAGAAAAGGATATATCTTCGTATAAAAACTAGAGAGATTCATTCTCAGAAAACACTTTGTGTTGACTGCGACCCATTCACAGAGTTTAACCTTTCTTTTCATGGAGCAGTTTGGAAACACTCTGTTTGTAAAGTCTGCAAGTGGATATTTGGACCTATTAGAGGATTTCGTTGGAAACGGGATTTCTTCATCTAATGCTAGACAGAAGAATTCTCAGTAACTTTTTTGTGTTTCATGTGTTCAACTCACAGAGTTGAACCTTCCTTTAGACAGAGCAGATTTGAAACCCTCTTTTTGTGGAATTTGCAAGTGGAGATTTCAAGCGCTTTGGGGCCAACGGTAGAAAGGCATATATCTTCTTATAAAAACTAGAGAGAATCATTCTCAGAAACCACTTTGTGTTGTGTGCGTTCCACTCACAGAGTTTCACCTTTCTTTTCATAGATCAGTTTGGAAACACTCTGTTTGTAAAGTCTGGAAGTGGATATTTGGACCTGTTTGAGGATTTCTTTGGAAACGGGATTTCCTCATCTAATTCTAGTTAGAAGAATTCTCAGTAACTTCTTTGGGTTGCGTGTGTTCAACTCACAGAGTTGGACCTTCCTTTAGACAGAGCAGATACGAAACCCTCTTTTTGTGGAATTTGCAAGTGGAGATTTCAAGCACTTTTGGGCCAACTGTGGAAAAGGAAATATCTTCGTATAAAAACTAGAGAGAATCATTCTCAGAAACCACTTTGTGTTGTGTGCCTTCCACTCACAGAGTTTAACCTTTCTTTTCATAGAGCTGTTTGGAAACACTCTGTTTGTAAAGTCTGCAAGAGGATATTTGGACATCTTTGAGGATTTCGTTGGAAACGGGATTTCTTCATCTAATGCTAGACAGAAGAATTCTCAGTAACTTCTTTGGGTTGTGTGAGTTCAACTCACAGAGTTGAACCTACCTTTAGACACAGCATATTTGAAACCCTCTTATTGTGGAATTTGCAAGTGGAGATTTCAAGCGCTTTGGTGCGAACGGTAGAAAAGGAAATATCTTCGTATAAAAACTAGAGAGAATCATTCTCAAAAACCACTTTGTGTTGACTGAGATCCATTCACAGAGTTTAACCTTTCTTTTCATGGAGCAGTTTGGAAACACTCTGTTTGTAAAGTCTGCAAGTGGATATTTGGACCTATTTGAGGATTTCGTTGGAAACGGGATTTCTTCATCTAATGCTAGACAGAAGAATTCTCAGTAACTTCATTGGGTTGTGTGTGTTCAACTCACAGAGTTGAACCTTCCTTTAGACAGAGCAGATTTGAAACCCTCTTTTTGTGGAATTTGAAAGTGGAGATTTCAAGCGCTTTCGGGCGAAAAGTAGAAAAGGAAATATCTTCGTATAAGAACTAGAGAGAATCATTCTCAGAAACCACTTTGTGTTGTGTGCGTTCCACTCACAGAGTTTAACCTTTCTTTTCATAGAGAAGTTTGGAAACACTCTGTTTGTAAAGTCTGCAAGTGGATATGTAGACCTCTTTGAGGATTTCGTTGGAAACGGGATTTCCTCATCTAATTCTAGTTAGAAGAATTCTCAGTAACTTCTTTGGGTTGCGTGTGTTCAACTCACAGAGTTGGACCTTCCTTTAGACAGAGCAGATATGAAACCCTCTTTTTGTGGAATTTGCAAGTGGAGATTTCAAGCACTTTTGGGCCAACGGTAGAAAAGGAAATATCTTCGTATAAAAACTAGAGAGAATCATGCTCAGAAACCGCTTTGTGTTGTGTGCGTTCCACTCACAGAGTTTAACCTTTCTTTTCATAGAGCAGTTTGGAAACACTCTGTAAAGTCTGCAAGTGGATATTTGGACCTCTTTGAGGATTTCGTTTTAAACGGGATTTCTTCATCTAATGCTAGACAGAAGAATTCTCAGTAACTTCTTTGGGTTGTGTGTGTTCAACTCACAGAGCTGAACCTTCCTTTAGACAGAGCAGATTTGAAACCCTCTTTTTGTGGAATTTGAAAGTGGAGATTTCAAGCGCTTTGGGGCCAACGGTAGAAAGGCATATATCTTCGTATAAAAACTAGAGAGAATCATTCTCAGAAACCACTTTGTGTTGTGTGCGTTCCACTCACAGAGTTTCACCTTTCTTTTCATAGATCAGTTTGGAAACACTCTGTTTGTAAAGTCTGGAAGTGGATATTTGGACCTCTTTGAGGATTTTGTTGGAAACGGGATTTCCTCATCTAATTCTAGTGAGAAGAATTCTCAGTAACTTCTTTGGGTTGCGTGTGTTCAACTCACAGAGTTGGACCTTCCTTTAGACAGAGCAGATACGAAACCCTCTTTTTGTGGAATTTGCAAGTGGAGATTTCAAGCAATTTTGGGCCAACTGTAGAAAAGGAAATATCTTCGTATAAAAACTAGAGAGAATCATTCTCAGAAACCACTTTGTGTTGTGTGCCTTCCACTCACAGAGTTTAACCTTTCTTTTCATAGAGCTGTTTGGAAACACTCTGTTTGTAAAGTCTGCAAGAGGATATTTGGACATCTTTGAGGATTTCGTTGGAAACGGGATTTCTTCATCTAATGCTAGACAGAAGAATTCTCAGTAACTTCTTTGGGTTGTGTGAGTTCAACTCACAGAGTTGAACCTACCTTTAGACACAGCATATTTGAAACCCTCTTATTGTGAAAATTGCAAGTGGAGATTTCAAGCGCTTTGGTGCGAACGGTAGAAAAGGAAATATCTTCGTATAAAAACTAGAGAGAATCATTCTCAAAAACCACTTTGTGTTGACTGCGATCCATTCACAGAGTTTAACCTTTCTTTTCATGGAGCAGTTTGGAAACACTCTGTTTGTAAAGTCTGCAAGTGGATATTTGGAGCTATTTGAGGATTTCGTTGGAAACGGGATTTCTTCATCTAATGCTAGACAGAAGAATTCTCAGTAACTTCTTTGGGTTGTGTGTGTTCAACTCACAGAGTTGAACCTTCCTTTAGACAGAGCAGATTTGAAACCCTCTTTTTGTGGAATTTGAAAGTGGAGATTTCAAGCGCTTTCGGGCCAAAGGTAGAAAAGGAAATATCTTCGTATAAGAAATAGAGAGAATCATTCTCAGAAACCACTTTGTGTTGTGTGCGTTCCACTCACAGAGTTTCACCTTTCTGTTCATAGATCAGTTTGGAAACACTCTGTTTGTAAAGTCTGCAAGTGGATATTTAGACATCTTTGAGGATTTCGTTGGAAACGGGATTTCCTCATCTAATTCTAGACTGAAGAATTCTCAGTAACTTCTTTGGGTTGTGTGTTCAACTCACAGATTTGAACCTTCCTTTAGACAGAGCAGATTTCAAACCCTCTTTTTGTGGAATTTGCAAGTGGAGATTTCAAGCGCTTTGGGGACAATGGTAGGAAAGGAAATATCTTCGTATAAAAACTAGAGAGAATCATTCTCAGAAACCACTTGGTGTTGTGTGCGTTCCACTCACAGAGTTTAACCATTCTTTTCACAGAGCAGTTTGGAAACACTCTGTTTGTAAAGTCTGCAAGTGGATATTTGGACATCATTGAGGATTTCGTTGGAAACGGGATTTCCTCATGTAATGCTAGACAGAAGAATTCTCAGTAACTTCTTTGGGTTGTGTGAGTTCAACTCACAGAGTTGAACCTACCTTTAGACACAGCATATTTGAAACCCTCTTTTTGTGGAATTTGCAAGTGGAGATTTCAAGCGCTTTGGGGCCAACGGTAGAAAAGGAAATATCTTCGTATAAAAACTAGAGAGAATCACTCTCAAAAACCACTTTGTGTTGACTGCCATCCATTCACAGAGTTTAACCTTTCTTTTCAAGGAGCAGTTTGGAAACACTCTGTTTGTAAATTCTGCAAGTGGATATTTGGACCTATTTGAGGATTTCGTTGGAAACGGGATTTCTTCATCTAATGCTAGACAGAAGAATTCTCAGTAACTTCATTGGGTTGTGTGTGTTCAACTCACAGAGTTGAACCTTCCTTTAGACAGAGCAGATTTGAAACCCTCTTTTTGTGGAATTTGAAAGTGGAGATTTCAAGCGCTTTCGGGCGAAAAGTAGAAAAGGAAATATCTTCGTATAAGAACTAGAGAGAATCATTCTCAGAAACCACTTTGTGTTGTGTGCGTTCCACTCACAGAGTTTAACCTTTCTTTTCATAGAGAAGTTTGGAAACACTCTGTTTGTAAAGTCTGCAAGTGGATATGTAGACCTCTTTGAGGATTTCGTTGGAAACGGGATTTCCTCATCTAATTCTAGTTAGAAGAATTCTCAGTAACTTCTTTGGGTTGCGTGTGTTCAACTCACAGAGTTGGACCTTCCTTTAGACAGAGCAGATATGAAACCCTCTTTTTGTGGAATTTGCAAGTGGAGATTTCAAGCACTTTTCGTCCAACGGTAGAAAAGGAAATATCTTCGTATAAAAACTAGAGAGAATCATGCTCAGAAACCGCTTTGTGTTGTGTGCGTTCCACTCACAGAGTTTAACCTTTCTTTTCATAGAGCAGTTTGGAAACACTCTGTAAAGTCTGCAAGTGGATATTTGGACCTCTTTGAGGATTTCGTTGGAAACGGGATTTCTTCATCTAATGCTAGACAGAAGAATTCTCAGTAACTTCTTTCGGTTGTGTGTGTTCAACTCAGAGAGCTGAACCTTCCTTTAGACAGAGCAGATTTGAAACCCTCTTTTTGTGGAATTTGCAAGTGGAGATTTCAAGCGCTTTTGGGCCAACGGTAGAAAAGGAAATATCTTCCTATAAAAACTAGAGAGAATCATTCTCAGAAATCACTTTGTGTTGTGTGCGTTCCACTCACAGAGTTTAACCTTTCTTTTCATAGAGCAGTTTGGAAACACTCTGTTTGTAAAGTCTGCAAGTGGATATTTGGACCTCTTTGAGGATTTCGTTGGAAACGGGATTTCTTCATCTAATGCTAGACAGAAGAATTCTCAGTAACTTCTTTGGGTTGTGAGTGTTCAACTCACAGAGTTGAACCTTCCTTTAGACAGAGCAGATTTGAAACCCTCTTTTTGTGGAATTTGCAAGTGGAGATTTCAAGCGCTTTCGGGCCAACGGTAGAAAAGGAAATATCTTCGTATAAAAACTGGAGAGAATCATTCTCAGAAACCACTTTGTGTTGACTGCGATCCATTCACAAGAGTTTAACCTTTCTTTTAATGGAGCAGTTTGGAAACACTCTGTAAAGTCTGCAAGTGGATATTTGGACCTCTTTGAGGATTTCGTTGGAAACGGGATTTCTTCATCTAATGCTAGACAGAAGAATTCTCAGTAACTTCTTTGGGTTGTGTGTGTTCAACTCACAGAGCTGAACCTTCCTTTAGACAGAGCAGATTTGAAACCCTCTTTTTGTGGAATTTGCAAGTGGAGATTTCAAGCGCTTTTGGGCCAACGGTAGAAAAGGAAATATCTTCATATAAAAACTAGAGAGAATCATTCTCAGAAATCACTTTGTGTTGTGTGCGTTCCACTCACGGAGTTTAACCTTTCTTTTCATAGAGCAGTTTGGAAACACTCTGTTTGTAAAGTCTGCAAGAGGATATTTGGACCTCTTTGAGGATTTCGTTGGAAACGGGATTTCTTCATCTAATGCTAGACAGAAGAATTCTCAGTAACTTCTTTGGGTTGTGTGTTCAACTCACAGATTTGAACCTTCCTTTAGACAGAGCAGATTTGAAACCCTCTTATTGTGGAATTTGCAAGTGGAGATTTCAAGCGCTTAGGTGCGAACGGTAGAAAAGGAAATATCTTCGTATAAAAACTAGAGAGAATCATTCTCAAAAACCACTTTGTGTTGACTGAGATCCATTCACAGAGTTTAACCTTTCTTTTCATGGAGCAGTTTGGAAACACTCTGTTTGTAAAGTCTGCAAGTGGATATTTGGAGCTATTTGAGGATTTCGTTGGAAACGGGATTTCTTCATCTAATGCTAGACAGAAGAATTCTCAGTAACTTCTTTGGGTTGTGTGTGTTCAACTCACAGAGTTGAACCTTCCTTTAGACAGAGCAGATTTGAAACCCTCTTTTTGTGGAATTTGAAAGTGGAGATTTCAAGCGCTTTCGGGCCAAAGGTAGAAAAGGAAATATCTTCGTATAAGAAATAGAGAGAATCATTCTCAGAAACCACTTTGTGTTGTGTGCGTTCCACTCACAGAGTTTCACCTTTCTTTTCATAGATCAGTTTGGAAACACTCTGTTTGTAAAGTCTGCAAGTGGATATTTAGACATCTTTGAGGATTTCGTTGGAAACGGGATTTCCTCATCTAATTCTAGACTGAAGAATTCTCAGTAACTTCTTTGGGTTGTGTGTTCAACTCACAGATTTGAACCTTCCTTTAGACAGAGCAGATTTCAAACCCTCTTTTTGTGGAATTTGCAAGTGGAGATTTCAAGCGCTTTGGGGACAATGGTAGGAAAGGAAATATCTTCGTATAAAAACTAGAGAGAATCATTCTCAGAAACCACTTGGTGTTGTGTGCGTTCCACTCACAGAGTTTAACCATTCTTTTCATAGAGCAGTTTGGAAACACTCTGTTTGTAAAGTCTGCAAGTGGATATTTGGACATCATTGAGGATTTCGTTGGAAACGGGATTTCTTCATCTAATGCTAGACAGAAGAATTCTCAGTAACTTCTTTGGGTTGTGTGAGTTCAACTCACAGAGTTGAACCTACCTTTAGACACAGCATATTTGAAACCCTCTTTTTGTGGAATTTGCAAGTGGAGATTTCAAGCGCTTTGGGGCCAACGGTAGAAAAGGAAATATCTTCGTATAAAAACTAGAGAGAATCATTCTCAAAAACCACTTTGTGTTGACTGCCATCCATTCACAGAGTTTAACCTTTCTTTTCAAGGAGCAGTTTTGAAACACTCTGTTTGTAAATTCTGCAAGTGGATATTTGGACCTATTTGAGGATTTCGTTGGAAACGGGATTTCTTCATCTAATGCTAGACAGAAGAATTCTCAGTAACTTCATTGGGTTGTGTGTGTTCAACTCACAGAGTTGAACCTTCCTTTAGACAGAGCAGATTTGAAACCCTCTTTTTGTGGAATTTGAAAGTGGAGATTTCAAGCGCTTTCGGGCGAAAAGTAGAAAAGGAAATATCTTCGTATAAGAACTAGAGAGAATCATTCTCAGAAACCACTTTGTGTTGTGTGCGTTCCACTCACAGAGTTTAACCTTTCTTTTCATAGAGAAGTTTGGAAACACTCTGTTTGTAAAGTCTGCAAGTGGATATGTAGACCTCTTTGAGGATTTCGTTGGAAACGGGATTTCCTCATCTAATTCTAGTTAGAAGAATTCTCAGTAACTTCTTTGGGTTGCGTGTGTTCAACTCACAGAGTTGGACCTTCCTTTAGACAGAGCAGATATGAAACCCTCTTTTTGTGGAATTTGCAAGTGGAGATTTCAAGCACTTTTCGTCCAACGGTAGAAAAGGAAATATCTTCGTATAAAAACTAGAGAGAATCATGCTCAGAAACCGCTTTGTGTTGTGTGCGTTCCACTCACAGAGTTTAACCTTTCTTTTCATAGAGCAGTTTGGAAACACTCTGTAAAGTCTGCAAGTGGATATTTGGACCTCTTTGAGGATTTCGTTGGAAACGGGATTTCTTCATCTAATGCTAGACAGAAGAATTCTCAGTAACTTCTTTGGGTTGTGTGTGTTCAACTCACAGAGCTGAACCTTCCTTTAGACAGAGCATATTTGAAACCCTCTTTTTGTGGAATTTGAAAGTGGAGATTTCAAGCGCTTTGGGGCCAACGGTAGAAAGGCATATATCTTCGTATAAAAACTAGAGAGAATCATTCTCAGAAACCACTTTGTGTTGTGTGCGTTCCACTCACAGAGTTTCACCTTTCTTTTCATAGATCAGTTTGGAAACACTCTGTTTGTAAAGTCTGGAAGTGGATATTTGGACCTCTTTGAGGATTTCGTTGGAAACGGGATTTCCTCATCTAATTCTAGCGAGAAGAATTCTCAGTAACTTCTTTGGGTTGCGTGTGTTCAACTCACAGAGTTGGACCTTCCTTTAGACAGAGCAGATACGAAACCCTCTTTTTGTTGAATTTGCAAGTGGAGATTTCAAGCACTTTTGGGCCAACTGTAGAAAAGGAAATATCTTCGTATAAAAACTAGAGAGAATCATTCTCAGAAACCACTTTGTGTTGTGTGCCTTCCACTCACAGAGTTTAACCTTTCTTTTCATAGAGCTGTTTGGAAACACTCTGTTTGTAAAGTCTGCAAGAGGATATTTGGACATCTTTGAGGATTTCGTTGGAAACGGGATTTCTTCATCTAATGCTAGACAGAAGAATTCTCAGTAACTTCTTTGGGTTGTGTGAGTTCAACTCACAGAGTTGAACCTACCTTTAGACACAGCATATTTGAAACCCTCTTATTGTGGAAATTGCAAGTGGAGATTTCAAGCGCTTTGGTGCGAACGGTAGAAAAGGAAATATCTTCGTATAAAAACTAGAGAGAATCATTCTCAAAAACCACTTTGTGTTGACTGCGATCCATTCACAGAGTTTAACCTTTCTTTTCATGGAGCAGTTTGGAAACACTCTGTTTGTAAAGTCTGCAAGTGGATATTTGGAGCTATTTGACGATTTCGTTGGAAACGGGATTTCTTCATCTAATGCTAGACAGAAGAATTCTCAGTAACTTCTTTCGGTTGTGTGTGTTCAACTCACAGAGTTGAACCTTCCTTTAGACAGAGCAGATTTGAAACCCTCTTTTTGTGGAATTTGAAAGTGGAGATTTCAAGCGCTTTCGGGCCAAAGGTAGAAAAGGAAATATCTTCGTATAAGAAATAGAGAGAATCATTCTCAGAAACCACTTTGTGTTGTGTGCGTTCCACTCACAGAGTTTCATCTTTCTGTTCATAGATCAGTTTGGAAACACTCTGTTTGTAAAGTCTGCAAGTGGATATTTAGACATCTTTGAGGATTTCGTTGGAAACGGGATTTCCTCATCTAATTCTAGACTGAAGAATTCTCAGTAACTTCTTTGGGTTGTGTGTTCAACTCACAGATTTGAACCTTCCTTTAGACAGAGCAGATTTCAAACCCTCTTTTTGTGGAATTTGCAAGTGGAGATTTCAAGCGCTTTGGGGACAATGGTAGGAAAGGAAATATCTTCGTATAAAAACTAGAGAGAATCATTCTCAGAAACCACTTGGTGTTGTGTGCGTTCCACTCACAGAGTTTAACCATTCTTTTCACAGAGCAGTTTGGAAACACTCTGTTTGTAAAGTCTGCAAGTGGATATTTGGACATCATTGAGGATTTCGTTGGAAACGGGATTTCCTCATGTAATGCTAGACAGAAGAATTCTCAGTAACTTCTTTGGGTTGTGTGAGTTCAACTCACAGAGTTGAACCTACCTTTAGACACAGCATATTTGAAACCCTCTTTTTGTGGAATTTGCAAGTGGAGATTTCAAGCGCTTTGGGGCCAACGGTAGAAAAGGAAATATCTTCGTATAAAAACTAGAGAGAATCATTCTCAAAAACCACTTTGTGTTGACTGCCATCCATTCACAGAGTTTAACCTTTCTTTTCAAGGAGCAGTTTGGAAACACTCTGTTTGTAAATTCTGCAAGTGGATATTTGGACCTATTTGAGGATTTCGTTGGAAACGGGATTTCTTCATCTAATGCTAGACAGAAGAATTCTCAGTAACTTCATTGGGTTGTGTGTGTTCAACTCACAGAGTTGAACCTTCCTTTAGACAGAGCAGATTTGAAACCCTCTTTTTGTGGAATTTGAAAGTGGAGATTTCAAGCGCTTTCGGGCGAAAAGTAGAAAAGGAAATATCTTCGTATAAGAACTAGAGAGAATCATTCTCAGAAACCACTTTGTGTTGTGTGCGTTCCACTCACAGAGTTTAACCTTTCTTTTCATAGAGAAGTTTGGAAACACTCTGTTTGTAAAGTCTGCAAGTGGATATGTAGACCTCTTTGAGGATTTCGTTGGAAACGGGATTTCCTCATCTAATTCTAGTTAGAAGAATTCTCAGTAACTTCTTTGGGTTGCGTGTGTTCAACTCACAGAGTTGGACCTTCCTTTAGACAGAGCAGATATGAAACCCTCTTTTTGTGGAATTTGCAAGTGGAGATTTCAAGCACTTTTCGTCCAACGGTAGAAAAGGAAATATCTTCGTATAAAAACTAGAGAGAATCATGCTCAGAAACCGCTTTGTGTTGTGTGCGTTCCACTCACAGAGTTTAACCTTTCTTTTCATAGAGCAGTTTGGAAACACTCTGTAAAGTCTGCAAGTGGATATTTGGACCTCTTTGAGGATTTCGTTGGAAACGGGATTTCTTCATCTAATGCTAGACAGAAGAATTCTCAGTAACTTCTTTCGGTTGTGTGTGTTCAACTCAGAGAGCTGAACCTTCCTTTAGACAGAGCAGATTTGAAACCCTCTTTTTGTGGAATTTGCAAGTGGAGATTTCAAGCGCTTTTGGGCCAACGGTAGAAAAGGAAATATCCTCCTATAAAAACTAGAGAGAATCATTCTCAGAAATCACTTTGTGTTGTGTGCGTTCCACTCACAGAGTTTAACCTTTCTTTTCATAGAGCAGTTTGGAAACACTCTGTTTGTAAAGTCTGCAAGTGGATATTTGGACCTCTTTGAGGATTTCGTTGGAAACGGGATTTCTTCATCTAATGCTAGACAGAAGAATTCTCAGTAACTTCTTTGGGTTGTGAGTGTTCAAGTCACAGAGTTGAACCTTCCTTTAGACAGAGCAGATTTGAAACCCTCTTTTTGTGGAATTTGCAAGTGGAGATTTCAAGCGCTTTCGGGCCAACGGTAGAAAAGGAAATATCTTCGTATAAAAACTGGAGAGAATCATTCTCAGAAACCACTTTGTGTTGACTGCGATCCATTCACAAGAGTTTAACCTTTCTTTTAATGGAGCAGTTTGGAAACACTCTGTAAAGTCTGCAAGTGGATATTTGGACCTCTTTGAGGATTTCGTTGGAAACGGGATTTCTTCATCTAATGCTAGACAGAAGAATTCTCAGTAACTTCTTTGGGTTGTGTGTGTTCAACTCACAGAGCTGAACCTTCCTTTAGACAGAGCAGATTTGAAACCCTCTTTTTGTGGAATTTGCAAGTGGAGATTTCAAGCGCTTTTGGGCCAACGGTAGAAAAGGAAATATCTTCATATAAAAACTAGAGAGAATCATTCTCAGAAATCACTTTGTGTTGTGTGCGTTCCACTCACGGAGTTTAACCTTTCTTTTCATAGAGCAGTTTGGAAACACTCTGTTTGTAAAGTCTGCAAGAGGATATTTGGACCTCTTTGAGGATTTCGTTGGAAACGGGATTTCTTCATCTAATGCTAGACAGAAGAATTCTCAGTAACTTCTTTGGGTTGTGTGTTCAACTCACAGATTTGAACCTTCCTTTAGACAGAGCAGATTTGAAACCCTCTTATTGTGGAATTTGCAAGTGGAGATTTCAAGCGCTTTGGTGCGAACGGTAGAAAAGGAAATATCTTCGTATAAAAACTAGAGAGAATCATTCTCAAAAACCACTTTGTGTTGACTGAGATCCATTCACAGAGTTTAACCTTTCTTTTCATGGAGCAGTTTGGAAACACTCTGTTTGTAAAGTCTGCAAGTGGATATTTGGAGCTATTTGAGGATTTCGTTGGAAACGGGATTTCTTCATCTAATGCTAGACAGAAGAATTCTCAGTAACTTCTTTGGGTTGTGTGTGTTCAACTCACAGAGTTGAACCTTCCTTTAGACAGAGCAGATTTGAAACCCTCTTTTTGTGGAATTTGAAAGTGGAGATTTCAAGCGCTTTCGGGCCAAAGGTAGAAAAGGAAATATCTTCGTATAAGAAATAGAGAGAATCATTCTCAGAAACCACTTTGTGTTGTGTGCGTTCCACTCACAGAGTTTAACCATTCTTTTCATAGAGCAGTTTGGAAACACTCTGTTTGTAAAGTCTGCAAGTGGATATTTGGACATCATTGAGGATTTCGTTGGAAACGGGATTTCTCCATCTAATGCTAGACAGAAGAATTCTCAGTAACTTCTTTGGGTTGTGTGAGTTCAACTCACAGAGTTGAACCTACCTTTAGACACAGCATATTTGAAACCCTCTTTTTGTGGAATTTGCAAGTGGAGATTTCAAGCGCTTTTGGGCCAACGGTAGAAAAGGAAATATCTTCGTATAAAAACTAGAGAGAATCATTCTCAAAAACCACTTTGTGTTGACTGCCATCCATTCACAGAGTTTAACCTTTCTTTTCAAGGAGCAGTTTGGAAACACTCTGTTTGTAAATTCTGCAAGTGGATATTTGGACCTATTTGAGGATTTCGTTGGAAACGGGATTTCTTCATCTAATGCTAGACAGAAGAATTCTCAGTAACTTCATTGGGTTGTGTGTGTTCAACTCACAGAGTTGAACCTTCCTTTAGACAGAGCAGATTTGAAACCCTCTTTTTGTGGAATTTGAAAGTGGAGATTTCAAGCGCTTTCGGGCGAAAAGTAGAAAAGGAAATATCTTCGTATAAGAACTAGAGAGAATCATTCTCAGAAACCACTTTGTGTTGTGTGCGTTCCACTCACAGAGTTTAACCTTTCTTTTCATAGAGAAGTTTGGAAACACTCTGTTTGTAAAGTCTGCAAGTGGATATGTAGACCTCTTTGAGGATTTCGTTGGAAACGGGATTTCCTCATCTAATTCTAGTTAGAAGAATTCTCAGTAACTTCTTTGGGTTGCGTGTGTTCAACTCACAGAGTTGGACCTTCCTTTAGACAGAGCAGATATGAAACCCTCTTTTTGTGGAATTTGCAAGTGGAGATTTCAAGCACTTTTCGTCCAACGGTAGAAAAGGAAATATCTTCGTATAAAAACTAGAGAGAATCATGCTCAGAAACCG
The DNA here is from genome assembly GCF_029281585.2 of Gorilla gorilla gorilla. NCBI lineage: Eukaryota > Metazoa > Chordata > Mammalia > Primates > Hominidae > Gorilla > Gorilla gorilla. Next base: position 110,033,460 of record NC_073224.2, read on the forward strand.
CTTTGTGTTGTGTGCGTTCCACTCACAGAGTTTAACCTTTCTTTTCATAGAGCAGTTTGGAAACACTCTGTAAAGTCTGCAAGTGGATATTTGGACCTCTTTGAGGATTTCGTTGGAAACGGGATTTCTTCATCTAATGCTAGACAGAAGAATTCTCAGTAACTTCTTTGGGTTGTGTGTGTTCAACTCACAGAGCTGAACCTTCCTTTAGACAGAGCAGATTTGAAACCCTCTTTTTGTGGAATTTGAAAGTGGAGATTTCAAGCGCTTTGGGGCCAACGGTAGAAAGGCATATATCTTCGTATAAAAACTAGAGAGAATCATTCTCAGAAACCACTTTGTGTTGTGTGCGTTCCACTCACAGAGTTTCACCTTTCTTTTCATAGATCAGTTTGGAAACACTCTGTTTGTAAAGTCTGGAAGTGGATATTTGGACCTCTTTGAGGATTTCGTTGGAAACGGGATTTCCTCATCTAATTCTAGTGAGAAGAATTCTCAGTAACTTCTTTGGGTTGTGTGTGTTCAACTCACAGAGTTGGACCTTCCTTTAGACAGAGCAGATACGAAACCCTCTTTTTGTGGAATTTGCAAGTGGAGATTTCAAGCACTTTTGGGCCAACTGTAGAAAAGGAAATATCTTCGTATAAAAACTAGAGAGAATCATTCTCAGAAACCACTTTGTGTTGTGTGCCTTCCACTCACAGAGTTTAACCTTTCTTTTCATAGAGCTGTTTGGAAACACTCTGTTTGTAAAGTCTGCAAGAGGATATTTGGACATCTTTGAGGATTTCGTTGGAAACGGGATTTCTTCATGTAATGCTAGACAGAAGAATTCTCAGTAACTTCTTTGGGTTGTGTGAGTTCAAGTCACAGCGTTGAACCTACCTTTAGACACAGCATATTTGAAACCCTCTTATTGTGGAAATTGCAAGTGGAGATTTCAAGCGCTTTGGTGCGAACGGTAGAAAAGGAAATATCTTCGTATAAAAACTAGAGAGAATCATTCTCAAAAACCACTTTGTGTTGACTGCGATCCATTCACAGAGTTTAACCTTTCTTTTCATGGAGCAGTTTGGAAACACTCTGTTTGTAAAGTCTGCAAGTGGATATTTGGAGCTATTTGACGATTTCGTTGGAAACGGGATTTCTTCATCTAATGCTAGACAGAAGAATTCTCAGTAACTTCTTTCGGTTGTGTGTGTTCAACTCACAGAGTTGAACCTTCCTTTAGACAGAGCAGATTTGAAACCCTCTTTTTGTGGAATTTGAAAGTGGAGATTTCATGCGCTTTCGGGCCAAAGGTAGAAAAGGAAATATCTTCGTATAATAAATAGAGAGAATCATTCTCAGAAACCACTTTGTGTTGTGTGCGTTCCACTCACAGAGTTTCACCTTTCTGTTCATAGATCAGTTTGGAAACACTCTGTTTGTAAAGTCTGCAAGTGGATATTTAGACATCTTTGAGGATTTCGTTGGAAACGGGATTTCCTCATCTAATTCTAGACTGAAGAATTCTCAGTAACTTCTTTGGGTTGTGTGTTCAACTCACAGATTTGAACCTTCCTTTAGACAGAGCAGATTTCAAACCCTCTTTTTGTGGAATTTGCAAGTGGAGATTTCAAGCGCTTTGGGGACAATGGTAGGAAAGGAAATATCTTCGTATAAAAACTAGAGAGAATCATTCTCAGAAACCACTTGGTGTTGTGTGCGTTCCACTCACAGAGTTTAACCATTCCTTTCACAGAGCAGTTTGGAAACACTCTGTTTGTAAAGTCTGCAAGTGGATATTTGGACATCATTGAGGATTTCGTTGGAAACGGGATTTCTTCATGTAATGCTAGACAGAAGAATTCTCAGTAACTTCTTTGGGTTGTGTGAGTTCAACTCACAGAGTTGAACCTACCTTTAGACACAGCATATTTGAAACCCTCTTTTTGTGGAATTTGCAAGTGGAGATTTCAAGCGCTTTGGGGCCAACGGTAGAAAAGGAAATATCTTCGTATAAAAACTAGAGAGAATCATTCTCAAAAACCACTTTGTGTTGACTGCCATCCATTCACAGAGTTTAACCTTTCTTTTCAAGGAGCAGTTTGGAAACACTCTGTTTGTAAATTCTGCAAGTGGATATTTGGACCTATTTGAGGATTTCGTTGGAAACGGGATTTCTTCATCTAATGCTAGACAGAAGAATTCTCAGTAACTTCATTGGGTTGTGTGTGTTCAACTCACAGAGTTGAACCTTCCTTTAGACAGAGCAGATTTGAAACCCTCTTTTTGTGGAATTTGAAAGTGGAGATTTCAAGCGCTTTCGGGCGAAAAGTAGAAAAGGAAATATCTTCGTATAAGAACTAGAGAGAATCATTCTCAGAAACCACTTTGTGTTGTGTGCGTTCCACTCACAGAGTTTAACCTTTCTTTTCATAGAGAAGTTTGGAAACACTCTGTTTGTAAAGTCTGCAAGTGGATATGTAGACCTCTTTGAGGATTTCGTTGGAAACGGGATTTCCTCATCTAATTCTAGTTAGAAGAATTCTCAGTAACTTCTTTGGGTTGCGTGTGTTCAACTCACAAGTTGGACCTTCCTTTAGACAGAGCAGATATGAAACCCTCTTTTTGTGGAATTTGCAAGTGGAGATTTCAAGCACTTTTCTTCCAACGGTAGAAAAGGAAATATCTTCGTATAAAAACTAGAGAGAATCATGCTCAGAAACAGCTTTGTGTTGTGTGCGTTCCACTCACAGAGTTTAACCTTTCTTTTCATAGAGCAGTTTGGAAACACTCTGTAAAGTCTGCAAGTGGATATTTGGACCTCTTTGAGGATTTCGTTGGAAACGGGATTTCTTCATCTAATGCTAGACAGAAGAATTCTCAGTAACTTCCTTGGGTTCTGTGTGTTCAACTCAGAGAGCTGAACCTTCCTTTAGACAGAGCAGATTTGAAACCCTCTTTTTGTGGAATTTGCAAGTGGAGATTTCAAGCGCTTTTGGGCCAACGGTAGAAAAGGAAATATCTTCCTATAAAAACTAGAGAGAATCATTCTCAGAAATCACTTTGTGTTGTGTGCGTTCCACTCACAGAGTTTAACCTTTCTTTTCATAGAGCAGTTTGGAAACACTCTGTTTGTAAAGTCTGCAAGTGGATATTTGGACCTCTTTGAGGATTTCGTTGGAAACGGGATTTCTTCATCTAATGCTAGACAGAAGAATTCTCAGTAACTTCTTTGGGTTGTGAGTGTTCAACTCACAGAGTTGAACCTTCCTTTAGACAGAGCAGAGTTGAAACCCTCTTTTTGTGGAATTTGCAAGTGGAGATTTCAAGCGCTTTCGGGCCAACGGTAGAAAAGGAAATATCTTCGTATAAAAACTGGAGAGAATCATTCTCAGAAACCACTTTGTGTTGACTGCGATCCATTCACAAGAGTTTAACCTTTCTTTTAATGGAGCAGTTTGGAAACACTCTGTAAAGTCTGCAAGTGGATATTTGGACCTCTTTGAGGATTTCGTTGGAAACGGGATTTCTTCATCTAATGCTAGACAGAAGAATTCTCAGTAACTTCTTTGGGTTGTGTGTGTTCAACTCACAGAGCTGAACCTTCCTTTAGACAGAGCAGATTTGAAACCCTCTTTTTGTGGAATTTGCAAGTGGAGATTTCAAGCGCTTTTGGGCCAACGGTAGAAAAGGAAATATCTTCATATAAAAACTAGAGAGAATCATTCTCAGAAATCACTTTGTGTTGTGTGCGTTCCACTCACGGAGTTTAACCTTTCTTTTCATAGAGCAGTTTGGAAACACTCTGTTTGTAAAGTCTGCAAGAGGATATTTGGACCTCTTTGAGGATTTCGTTGGAAACGGGATTTCTTCATCTAATGCTAGACAGAAGAATTCTCAGTAACTTCTTTGGGTTGTGTGTTCAACTCACAGATTTGAACCTTCCTTTAGACAGAGCAGATTTGAAACCCTCTTATTGTGGAATTTGCAAGTGGAGATTTCAAGCGCTTTGGTGCGAACGGTAGAAAAGGAAATATCTTCGTATAAAAACTAGAGAGAATCATTCTCAAAAACCACTTTGTGTTGACTGAGATCCATTCACAGAGTTTAACCTTTCTTTTCATGGAGCAGTTTGGAAACACTCTGTTTGTAAAGTCTGCAAGTGGATATTTGGAGCTATTTGAGGATTTCGTTGGAAACGGGATTTCTTCATCTAATGCTAGACAGAAGAATTCTCAGTAACTTCTTTGGGTTGTGTGTGTTCAACTCACAGAGTTGAACCTTCCTTTAGACAGAGCAGATTTGAAACCCTCTTTTTGTGGAATTTGAAAGTGGAGATTTCAAGCGCTTTCGGGCCAAAGGTAGAAAAGGAAATATCTTCGTATAAGAAATAGAGAGAATCATTCTCAGAAACCACTTTGTGTTGTGTGCGTTCCACTCACAGAGTTTCACCTTTCTTTTCATAGATCAGTTTGGAAACACTCTGTTTGTAAAGTCTGCAAGTGGATATTTAGACATCTTTGAGGATTTCGTTGGAAACGGGATTTCCTCATCTAATTCTAGACTGAAGAATTCTCAGTAACTTCTTTGGGTTGTGTGTTCAACTCACAGTGTTGAACCTACCTTTAGACAGAGCAGATTTGAAACCCTCTTTTTGTGGAATTTGAAAGTGGAGATTTCAAGCGCTTTCGGGCCAACGGTAGAAAAGGAAATATCTTCGTATAAAAACTAGAGAGATTCATTCTCAGAAAACACTTTGTGTTGACTGCGACCCATTCACAGAGTTTAACCTTTCTTTTCATGGAGCAGTTTGGAAACACTCTGTTTTTAAAGTCTGCAAGTGGATATTTGGACCTATTTGAGGATTTCGTTGGAAACGGGATTTCTTCATCTAATGCTAGACAGAAGAATTCTCAGTAACTTTTTTGGGTTGTGTGTGTTCAACTCACAGAGTTGAACCTTCCTTTAGACAGAGCAGATTTGAAACCCTCTTTTTGTGGAATTTGCAAGTGGAGATTTCATGCGCTTTGGGGCCAACGGTAGAAAGGCAAATATCTTCTTATAAAAACTAGATAGAATCATTCTCAGAAACCACTTTGTGTTGTGTGCGTTCCACTCACAGAGTTTCACCTTTCTTTTCATAGATCAGTTTGGAAACACTCTGTTTGTAAAGTCTGGAAATGGATATTTGGACCTCTTTGAGGATTTCGTTGGAAACGGGATTTCCTCATCTAATTCTAGTGAGAAGAATTCTCAGTAACTTCTTTGGGTTGCGTGTGTTCAATTCACAGAGTTGGACCTTCCTTTAGACAGAGCAGATACGAAACCCTCTTTTTGTGGAATTTGCAAGTGGAGATTTCAAGCACTTTTGGGCCAACGGTAGAAAAGGAAATATCTTCGTATAAAAACTAGAGAGAATCATTCTCAGAAATCACTTTGTGTTGTGTGCCTTCCACTCACAGAGTTTAACCTTTCTTTTCATAGAGCAGTTTGGAAACACTCTGTTTGTAAAGTCTGCAAGAGGATATTTGGAGCTATTTGAGGATTTCGTTGGAAACGGGATTTCTTCATCTAATGCTAGACAGAAGAATTCTCAGTAACTTCTTTGGGTTGTGTGAGTTCAACTCACAGAGTTGAACCTAGCTTTAGACAGAGCATATTTGAAACCCTCTTATTGTGGAATTTGCAAGTGGAGATTTCAAGCGCTTTGGTGCGAACGGTAGAAAAGGAAATATCTTCGTATAAAAACTAGAGAGAATCATTCTCAAAAACCACTTTGTGTTGACTGAGATCCATTCACAGAGTTTAACCTTTCTTTTCATGGAGCAGTTTGGAAACACTCTGTTTGTAAAGTCTGCAAGTGGATATTTGGAGCTATTTGAGGATTTCGTTGGAAACGGGATTTCTTCATCTAATGCTAGACAGAAGAATTCTCAGTAACTTCTTTGGGTTGTGTGTGTTCAACTCACAGAGTTGAACCTTCCTTTAGACAGAGCAGATTTGAAACCCTCTTTTTGTGGAATTTGCAAGTGGAGATTTCAAGCGCTTTGGGGACAATGGTAGGAAAGGAAATATCTTCGTATAAAAACTAGAGAGAATCATTCTCAGAAACCACTTGGTGTTGTGTGCGTTCCACTCACAGAGTTTAACCATTCTTTTCATAGAGCAGTTTGGAAACACTCTGTTTGTAAAGTCTGCAAGTGGATATTTGGACATCATTGAGGATTTCGTTGGAAACGGGATTTCTTCATGTAATGCTAGACAGAAGAATTCTCAGTAACTTCTTTGGGTTGTGTGAGTTCAACTCACAGCGTTGAACCTACCTTTAGACACAGCATATTTGAAACCCTCTTTTTGTGGAATTTGCAAGTGGAGATTTCAAGCGCTTTGGGGCCAACGGTAGAAAAGGAAATATCTTCGTATAAAAACTAGAGAGAATCATTCTCAAAAACCACTTTGTGTTGACTGCGATCCATTCACAGAGTTTAACCTTTCTTTTCATGGAGCAGTTTGGAAACACTCTGTTTGTAAATTCTGCAAGTGGATATTTGGACCTCTTTGAGGATTTCGTTGGAAACGGGATTTCTTCATCTAATGCTAGACAGAAGAATTCTCAGTAACTTCATTGGGTTGTGTGTGTTCAACTCACAGAGTTGAACCTTCCTTTAGACAGAGCAGATTTGAAACCCTCTTTTTGTGGAATTTGAAAGTGGAGATTTCAAGCGCTTTCGGGCGAAAAGTAGAAAAGGAAATATCTTCGTATAAGAACTAGAGAGAATCATTCTCAGAAACCACTTTGTGTTGTGGGCGTTCCACTCACAGAGTTTAACCTTTCTTTTCATAGAGAAGTTTGGAAACACTCTGTTTGTAAAGTCTGCAAGTGGATATGTAGACCTCTTTGAGGATTTCGTTGGAAACGGGATTTCCTCATCTAATTCTAGTGAGAAGAATTCTCAGTAACTTCTTTGGGTTGCGTGTGTTCAACTCACAGAGTTGGACCTTTCTTTAGACAGAGCAGATATGAAACCCTCTTTTTGTGGAATTTGCAAGTGGAGATTTCAAGCACTTTTCGTCCAACGGTAGAAAAGGAAATATCTTCGTATAAAAACTAGAGAGAATCATTCTCAGAAACCGCTTTGTGTTGTGTGCGTTCCACTCACAGAGTTTAACCTTTCTTTTCATAGAGCAGTTTGGAAACACTCTGTTTGTAAAGTCTGCAAGTGGATATTTGGACCTCTTTGAGGATTTCGTTGGAAACGGGATTTCTTCATCTAATGATAGACAGAAGAATTCTCAGTAACTTCTTTGGGTTTTGTGTGTTCAACTCACAGAGTTGAACCTTCCTTTTGACAGAGCAGATTTGAAACCCTCTTTTTGTGGAATTTGAAAGAGGAGATTTCAAGCGCTTTCGGGACAACGGTAGAAAAGGAAATATCTTCGTATAAAAACTAGAGAGAATCATTCTCAGAAACCATTTTGTGTTGACTGCGATCCATTCACAGAGTTTAACCTTTCTTTTCATGGAGCAGTTTGGAAATACTCTGTTTGTAAAGTCTGCAAGTGGATATTTGGACCTCTTTGAGGATTTCGTTGGAAACGGGATTTCTTCATCTAATGCTTGACAGAAGAATTCTCAGTAACTTCTTTGGGTTTTGTGTGTTCAACTCACAGAGTTGAACCTTCCTTTAGACAGAGCAGATATGTAACCCTCTTTTTGTGGAATTTGCAAGTGGAGATTTCAAGCGTTTTTTGGCCTACGGTAGAAAAGGAAATATCTTCGTATAAAAACTAGAGAGAATCATTCTCAGAAATCACTTTGTGTTGTGTGCGTTCCACTCACAGAGTTTAACCTTTCTTTTCATAGAGCAGTTTGGAAACACTCTGTTTGAAAAGTCTGCAAGTGGATATTTGGACCTCTTTGAGGATTTCGTTGGAAACGGGATTTCTTCATCTAATGCTAGACAGAAGAATTCTCAGTAACTTCTTTGGGTTGTGTGAGTTCAACTCACGGAGATGAACCTTCCTTTAGACAGAGCAGATTTGAAACCCTCTTTTTGTGGAATTTGCAAGTGGAGATTTCAAGCGCTTTCGGGCCAACGGTAGAAAAGGAAATATCTTCGTATAAAAACTAGAGAGATTCATTCTCAGAAAACACTTTGTGTTGACTGCGACCCATTCACAGAGTTTAACCTTTCTTTTCATGGAGCAGTTTGGAAACACTCTGTTTGTAAAGTCTGCAAGTGGATATTTGGACCTATTTGAGGATTTCGTTGGAAACGGGATTTCTTCATCTAATGCTAGACAGAAGAATTCTCAGTAACTTTTTTGGGTTGTGTGTGTTCAACTCACAGAGTTGAACCTTCCTTTAGACAGAGCAGATTTGAAACCCTCTTTTTGTGGAATTTGCAAGTGGAGATTTCAGGCGCTTTGGGGCCAACGGTAGAAAGGCAAATATCTTCTTATAAAAACTAGAGAGAATCATTCTCAGAAACCACTTTGTGTTGTGTGCGTTCCACTCACAGAGTTTCACCTTTCTTTTCATAGAACAGTTTGGAAGCACTCTGTTTGTAAAGTCTGGAAGTGGATATTTGGACCTCTTTGAGGATTTCGTTAGAAACGGGATTTCCTCATCTAATTCTAGTGAGAAGAATTCTCAGTAACTTCTTTGGGTTGCGTGTGTTCAACTCACAGAGTTGGACCTTCCTTTAGACAGAGCAGATACGAAACCCTCTTTTTGTGGAATTTGCAAGTGGAGATTTCAAGCACTTTTTGGCCAACGGTAGAAAAGGAAATATCTTCGTATAAAAACTAGAGAGAATCATTCTCAGAAACCACTTTGTGTTGTGTGCCTTCAACTCACAGAGCTTAACCTTTCTTTTCATAGAGCAGTTTGGAAACACTCTGTTTGTAAAGTCTGCAAGAGGATATTTGGACATCTTTGAGGATTTCGTTGGAAACGGGATTTCTTCATCTAATTCTAGACTGAAGAATTCTCAGTAACTTCTTTGGGTTGTGTGTTCAACTCACGGATTTGAACCTTCCTTTAGACAGAGCAGATTTGAAACCCTCTTTTTGTGGAATTTGCAAGTGGAGATTTCCAGCGCTTTGGGGACAATGGTAGGAAAGGAAATATCTTCGTATAAAAACTAGAGAGAATCATTCTCAGAAACCACTTGGTGTTGTGTGCGTTCCACTCACAGAGTTTAACCATTCTTTTCATAGAGCAGTTTGGAAACACTCTGTTTGTAAAGTCTGCAAGTGGATATTTGGACATCATTGAGGATTTCGTTGGAAACGGGATTTCTTCATGTAATGCTAGACAGAAGAATTCTCAGTAACTTCTTTGGGTTGTGTGAGTTCAACTCACAGCGTTGAACCTACCTTTAGACACAGCATATTTGAAACCCTCTTTTTGTGGAATTTGCAAGTGGAGATTTCAAGCGCTTTGGGGCCAACGGTAGAAAAGGAAATATCTTCGTATAAAAACTAGAGAGAATCAATCTCAGAAACCACTTTGTGTTGTGTGCGTTCCACTCACAGAGTTTAACCTTTCTTTTCATAGAGAAGTTTGGAAACACTCTGTTTGTAAAGTCTGCAACTGGATATGTAGACCTCTTTGAGGATTTCGTTGGAAACGGGATTTCCTCATCTAATTCTAGTTAGAAGAATTCTCAGTAACTTCTTTGGGTTGCGTGTGTTCAACTCACAGAGTTGGACCTTTCTTTAGACAGAGCAGATATGAAACCCTCTTTTTGTGGAATTTGCAAGTGGAGATTTCAAGCACTTTTCGTCCAACGGTAGAAAAGGAAATATCTTCGTATAAAAACTAGAGAGAATCATTCTCAGAAACCACTTTGTGTTGTGTGCGTTCCACTCACAGAGTTTAACCTTTCTTTTCATGGAGCAGTTTGGAAACACTCTGTTTGTAAATTCTGCAAGTGGATATTTGGACCTATTTGAGGATTTCGTTGGAAACTGGATTTCTTCATCTAATGCTAGACAGAAGAATTCTCAGTAACTTCATTGGGTTGTGTGTGTTCAACTCACAGAGTTGTACCTTCCTTTAGACAGAGCAGATTTGAAACCCTCTTTTTGTGGAATTTGAAAGTGGAGATTTCAAGCGCTTTCGGGCGAAAAGTAGAAAAGGAAATATCTTCGTATAAGAACTAGAGAGAATCATTCTCAGAAACCACTTTGTGTTGTGCGCGTTCCACTCACAGAGTTTAACCTTTCTTTTCATAGAGCAGTTTGGAAACACTCTGTTTGTAAAGTCTGCAAGTGGATATTTGGACCTCTTTGAGGATTTCGTTGGAAACGGGATTTCTTCTTCTAATGCTAGACAGAAGAATTCTCAGTAACTTCTTTGGGTTTTGTGTGTTCAACTCACAGAGTTGAACCTTCCTTTTGACAGAGCAGATTTGAAACCCTCTTTTTGTGGAATTTGAAAGTGGAGATTTCAAGCGCTTTCGGGACAACGGTAGAAAAGGAAATATCTTCGTATAAAAACTAGAGAGAATCATTCTCAGAAACCATTTTGTGTTGACTGCGATCCATTCACAGAGTTTAACCTTTCTTTTCATGGAGCAGTTTGGAAACACTCTGTTTGTAAAGTCTGCAAGTGGATATTTGGACCTATTTGAGGATTTCGTTGGAAACGGGATTTCTTCATCTAATGCTTGACAGAAGAATTCTCAGTAACTTCTTTGGGTTGTGTGTGTTCAACTCACAGAGTTGAACCTTCCTTTAGACAGAGCAGATATGTAACCCTCTTTTTGTGGAATTTGCAAGTGGAGATTTCAAGCGTTTTTGGGCCAACGGTAGAAAAGGGAATATCTTCGTATAAAAACTAGAGAGAATCATTCTCAGAAATCACTTTGTGTTGTGTGCGTTCCACTCACAGAGTTTAACCTTTCTTTTCATAGAGCAGTTTGGAAACACTCTGTTTGTAAAGTCTGCAAGTGGATATTTGGACCTCTCTGAGGATTTCGTTGGAAACGGGATTTCTTCATCTAATGCTAGACAGAAGAATTCTCAGTAACTTCTTTGGGTTGTGTGAGTTCAACTCACGGAGATGAACCTTCCTTTAGACAGAGCAGATTTGAAACCCTCTTTTTGAGGAATTTGAAAGTGGAGATTTCAAGCGCTTTCGGGCCAACGGTAGAAAAGGATATATCTTCGTATAAAAACTAGAGAGATTCATTCTTAGAAAACACTTTGTGTTGACTGCGACCCATTCACAGAGTTTAACCTTTCTTTTCATGGAGCAGTTTGGAAACACTCTGTTTGTAAAGTCTGCAAGTGGATATTTGGACCTATTTGAGGATTTCGTTGGAAACGGGATTTCTTCATCTAATGCTAGACAGAAGAATTCTCAGTAACTTTTTTGGGTTGTGTGTGTTAAACTCACAGAGTTGAACCTTCCTTTAGACAGAGCAGATTTGAAACCCTCTTTTTGTGGAATTTGCAAGTGGAGATTTACATGCGCTTTGGGGCCAACGGTAGAAAGGCAAATTCTTATAAAAACAAGAGAGAATCATTCTCAGAAACCACTTTGTGTTGTGTGCGTTCCACTCACAGAGTTTCACCTTTCTTTTCATAGATCAGTTTGGAAACACTCTGTTTGTAAAGTCTGGAAGTGGATATTTGGACCTCTTTGAGGATTTCGTTGGAAACGGGAATTCCTCATCTAATTCTAGTCAGAAGAATTCTCAGTAACTTCTTTGGGTTGCGTGTGTTCAACTCACAGAGTTGGACCTTCCTTTAGACAGAGCAGATACGAAACCCTCTTTTTGTGGAATTTGCAAGTGGAGATTTCAAGCACTTTTGGGCCAATGGTAGAAAAGGAAATATCTTCGTATAAAAACTAGAGAGAATCATTCTCAGAAACCACTTTGTGTTGTGTGCCTTCCACTCACAGAGCTTAACCTTTCTTTTCATAGAGCAGTTTGGAAACACTCTGTTTGTAAAGTCTGCAAGAGGATATTTGGACATCTTTGAGGATTTCGTTGGAAACGGGATTTCTTCATCTAATGCTAGAGAGAAGAATTCTCAGTAACTTCTTTGGGTTGTGTGAGTTCAACTCACAGAGTTGAACCTAGCTTTAGACAGAGCATATTTGAAACCCTCTTATTGTGGAATTTGCAAGTGGAGATTTCTAGCGCTTTGGTGCGAACGGTAGAATAGGAAATATCTTCGTATAAAAACTAGAGAGAATCATTCTCAAAAACCACTTTGTGTTGACTGCGATCCATTCACAGAGTTTAACCTTTGTTTTCATGGAGCAGTTTGGAAACACTCTGTTTGTAAAGTCTGCAAGTGGATATTTGGAGCTATTTGAGGATTTCGTTGGAAACGGGATTTCTTCATCTTATGCTAGACAGAAGAATTCTCAATAACTTCTTTGGGTTGTGTGTGTTCAACCCACAGAGTTGAACCTTCCTTTAGACAGAGCAGATTTGAAACCCTCTTTTTGTGAAATTTGAAAGTGCAGATTTCAAGCGCTTTCGGGCCAAAGGTAGAAAAGGAAATATCTTCGTATAAGAAATAGAGAGAATCATTCTCAGAAACCACTTTGTGTTGTGTGCGTTCCACTCACAGAGTTTAAACTTTCTTTTCATAGAGAAGTTTGGAGACACTCTGTTTGTAAAGTCTGCAAGTGGATATTTAGACATCTTTGAGGATTTCGTTGGAAACGGGATTTCCTCATCTAATTCTAGACTGAAGAATTCTCAGTAACTTCTTTGGGTTGTGTGTTGAACTCACAGATTTGAACCTTCCTTTAGACAGAGCAGATTTGAAACCCTCTTTTTGTGGAATTTGCAAGTGGAGATTTCAAGCGCTTTGGGGACAATGGTAGGAAAGGAAATATCTTCCTATAAGAACTAGAGAGAATCATTCTCAGAAACCGCTTTGTGTGCGTTCCACTCACAGAGTTTAACCTTTCTTTTCATAGAGCAGTTTGGAAACACTCTGTTTGTAAAGTCTGCAAGTGCATATTTGGACCTCTTTGAGGATTTCGTTGGAAACGGGATTTCTTCATCTAATGCTAGACAGAAGAATTCTCAGTAACTTCTTTGGGTTTTGTGTGTTCAACTCACAGAGTTGAACCTTCCTTTTGCAGAGCAGATTTGAAACCCTCTTTTTGTGGAATTTGAAAGTGGAGATTTCAAGCGCTTTCGGGACAGCGGTAGAAAAGGAAATATCTTCGTATAGAAACTAGAGAGAATCATTCTCAGAAACCATTTTGTGTTGACTGCGATCCATTCACAGAGTTTAACCTTTCTTTTCATGGAGCAGTTTGGAAACACTCTGTTTGTAAAGTCTGCAAGTGGATATTTGGACCTATTTGAGGATTTCGTTGGAAACGAGATTTCATCTAATGCTTGACAGAAGAATTGTCAGTAACTTCTTTGGGTTGTGTGTGTTCAACTCACAGAGTTGAACCTTCCTTTAGACAGAGCAGATATGAAACCCTCTTTTTGTGGAATTTGGAAGTGGAGATTTCAAGCGTTTTTGGGCCAACGGTAGAAAGGGAAATATCTTCGTATAAAAACTAGAGAGAATCATTCTCAGAAATCACTTTGTGTTGTGTGCGTTCCACTCACAGAGTTTAACCTTTCTTTTCATAGAGCAGCTTGGAAACACTCTGTTTGTAAAGTCTGCAAGTGGATATTTGGACCTCTTTGAGGATTTCGTTGGAAACGGGATTTCTTCATCTAATGCTAGACAGAAGAATTCTCAGTAACTTATTTGGGTTGTGTGAGTTCAACTCACGGAGATGAACCTTCCTTTAGACAGAGCAGATTTGAAACCCTCTTTTTGTGGAATTTGAAAGTGGAGATTTCAAGCGCTTTCGGGCCAACGGTAGAAAAGGAAATATCTTCGTATAAAAACTAGAGAGATTCATTCTCAGAAAACACTTTGTGTTGACTGCGACCCATTCACAGAGTTTAACCTTTCTTTTCATGGAGCAGTTTGGAAACACTCTGTTTGTAAAGTCTGCAAGTGGATATTTGGACCTATTTGAGGATTTCGTTGGAAACGGGATTTCTTCATCTAATGCTAGACAGAAGAATTCTCAGTAACTTTTTTGGGTTGTGTGTGTTCAACTCACAGAGTTGAACCTTCCTTTAGACAGAGCAGATTTGAAACCCTCTTTTTGTGGAATTTGCAAGTGGAGATTTCATGCGCTTTGGGGCCAACGGTAGAAAGGCAAATATCTTCTTATAAAAACTAGATAGAATCATTCTCAGAAACCACTTTGTGTTGTGTGCGTTCCACTCACAGAGTTTCACCTTTCTTTTCATAGATCAGTTTGGAAACACTCTGTTTGTAAAGTCTGGAAATGGATATTTGGACCTCTTTGAGGATTTCGTTGGAAACGGGATTTCCTCATCTAATTCTAGTGAGAAGAATTCTCAGTAACTTCTTTGGGTTGCGTGTGTTCAATTCACAGAGTTGGACCTTCCTTTAGACAGAGCAGATACGAAACCCTCTTTTTGTGGAATTTGCAAGTGGAGATTTCAAGCACTTTTGGGCCAACGGTAGAAAAGGAAATATCTTCGTATAAAAACTAGAGAGAATCATTCTCAGAAATCACTTTGTGTTGTGTGCCTTCCACTCACAGAGTTTAACCTTTCTTTTCATAGAGCAGTTTGGAAACACTCTGTTTGTAAAGTCTGCAAGAGGATATTTGGACATCTTTGAGGATTTCGTTGGAAACGGGATTTCTTCATCTAATGCTAGACAGAAGAATTCTCAGTAACTTCTTTGGGTTGTGTGAGTTCAACTCACAGAGTTGAACCTAGCTTTAGACAGAGCATATTTGAAACCCTCTTATTGTGGAATTTGCAAGTGGAGATTTCAAGCGCTTTGGTGCGAACGGTAGAAAAGGAAATATCTTCGTATAAAAACTAGAGAGAATCATTCTCAGAAACCACTTTGTGTTGTGTGCGTTCCACTCACAGAGTTTCACCTTTCTTTTCATAGAGAAGTTTGGAAACACTCTGTTTGTAAAGTCTGCAAGTGGATATTTAGACATCTTTGAGGATTTCGTTGGAAACGGGATTTCCTCATCTAATTCTAGACTGAAGAATTCTCAGTAACTTCTTTGGGTTGTGTGTTCAACTCACAGATTTGAACCTTCCTTTAGACAGAGCAGATTTCAAACCCTCTTTTTGTGGAATTTGCAAGTGGAGATTTCAAGCGCTTTGGGGACAATGGTAGGAAAGGAAATATCTTCGTATAAAAACTAGAGAGAATCATTCTCAGAAACCACTTGGTGTTGTGTGCGTTCCACTCACAGAGTTTAACCATTCTTTTCATAGAGCAGTTTGGAAACACTCTGTTTGTAAAGTCTCCAACTGGATATTTGGACATCATTGAGGATTTCGTTGGAAACGGGATTTCTTCATGTAATGCTAGACAGAAGAATTCTCAGTAACTTCTTTGGGTTGTGTGAGTTCAACTCACAGAGTTGAACCTACCTTTAGACACAGCATATTTGAAACCCTCTTTTTGTGGAATTTGCAAGTGGAGATTTCAAGAGCTTTGGGGCCAACGGTAGAAAAGGAAATATCTTCGTATAAAAACTAGAGAGAATCATTCTCAAAAACCACTTTGTGTTGACTGCGATCCATTCACAGAGTTTAACCTTTCTTTTCATGGAGCAGTTTGGAAACACTCTGTTTGTAAATTCTGCAAGTGGATATTTGGACCTATTTGAGGATTTCGTTGGAAACGGGATTTCTTCATCTAATGCTAGACAGAAGAATTCTCAGTAACTTCATTGGGTTGTGTGTGTTCAACTCACAGAGTTGAACCTTCCTTTAGACAGAGCAGATTTGAAACCCTCTTTTTGTGGAATTTGAAAGTGGAGATTTCAAGCGCTTTCGGGCGAAAAGTAGAAAAGGAAATATCTTCGTATAAGAACTAGAGAGACTCATTCTCAGAAACCACTTTGTGTTGTGTGCGTTCCACTCACAGAGTTTAACCTTTCTTTTCATAGAGAAGTTTGGAAACACTCTGTTTGTAAAGTCTGCAAGTGGATATGTAGACCTCTTTGAGGATTTCGTTGGAAACGGGATTTCCTCATCTATTTCTAGTTAGAAGAATTCTCAGTAACTTCTTTGGGTTGCGTGTGTTCAACTCACAGAGTTGGACCTTTCTTTAGACAGAGCAGATATGAAACCCTCTTTTTGTGGAATTTGCAAGTGGAGATTTCAAGCACTTTTCGTCAAACGGTAGAAAAGGAAATATCTTCGTATAAAAACTAGAGAGAATCATTCTCAGAAACAGCTTTGTGTTGTGTGCGTTCCACTCACAGAGTTTAACCTTTCTTTTCATAGAGCAGTTTGGAAGCACTCTGTTTGAAAGTCTGCAAGTGGATATTTGGACCTCTTTGAGGATTTCGTTGGAAACGGGATTTCTTCATCTAATGCTAGACAGAAGAATTCTCAGTAACTTCTTTGGGTTTTGTGTGTTCAACTCACAGGGTTGAACCTTCCTTTTGACAGAGCAAATTTGAAACCCTCTTTTTGTGGAATTTGAAAGTGGAGATTTCAAGCGCTTTCGGGACAACGGTAGAAAAGGAAATATCTTCGTATAAAAACTAGAGAGAATCATTCTCAGAAACCATTTTGTGTTGACTGCGATCCATTCACAGAGTTTAACCTTTCTTTTCATGGAGCAGTTTGGAAACACTCTGTTTGAAAAGTCTGCAAGTGGATATTTGGACCTATTTGAGGATTTCGTTGGAAACGGGATTTCTTCATCTAATGCTAGACAGAAGAATTCTCAGTAACTTCTTTGGGTTGTGTGTGTTCAACTCACAGAGTTGAACCTTCCTTTAGACAGAGCAGATTTGAAACCCTCTTTTTGTGGAATTTGCAAGTGGAGATTTCAAGCGCTTTGGGGCCAACGGTAGAAAGGCAAATATCTTCTTATAAAAACTAGAGAGAATCATTCTCAGAAACCACTTTGTGTTGTGTGCGTTCCACTCACAGAGTTTCACCTTTCTTTTCATAGATCAGTTTGGAAACACTCTGTTTGTAAAGTCTGGAAGTAGATATTTGGACCTCTTTGAGGATTTCGTTGGAAACGGGATTTCCTCATCTAATTCTAGTGAGAAGAATGCTCAGTAACTTCTTTGGGTTGCGTGTGTTCAACTCACAGAGTTGGACCTTCCTTTAGACAGAGCAGATACGAAACCCTCTTTTTGTGGAATTTGCAAGTGGAGATTTCAAGCACTTTTGGGCCAACGGTAGAAAAGGAAATATCTTCGTATAAAAACTAGAGAGAATCATTCTCAGAAATCACTTTGTGTTGTGTGCCTTCCACTCACAGAGTTTAACCTTTCTTTTCATAGAGCTGTTTGGAAACACACTGTTTGTAAAGTCTGCAAGAGGATATTTGGACATCTTTGAGGATTTCGTTGGAAACGGGATTTCTTCATCTAATGCTAGACAGAAGAATTCTCAGTAACTTCTTTGGGTTGTGTGAGTTCAACTCACAGAGTTGAACCTAGCTTTAGACAGAGCATATTTGAAACCCTCTTATTGTGAAATTTGCAAGTGGAGATTTCAAGCGCTTTGGTGCGAACGGTAGAAAAGGAAATATCTTCGTATAAAAACTAGAGAGAATCATTCTCAAAAACCACTTTGTGTTGACTGCGATCCATTCACAGAGTTTAACCTTTCTTTTCATGGAGCAGTTTGGAAACACTCTGTTTGTAAAGTCTGCAAGTGGATATTTGGAGCTATTTGAGGACTTCGTTGGAAACGGGATTTCTTCATCTAATGCTAGACAGAAGAATTCTCAGTAACTTCCTTGGGTTGTGTGTGTTCAACTCACAGAGTTGAACCTTCCTTTAGACAGAGAAGATTTGAAACCCTCTTTTTGTGGAATTTGAAAGTGGAGGTTTCAAGTGCTTTCGGGCCAAAGGTAGAAAAGGAAATATCTTCGTATAAGAAATAGAGAGAATCATTCTCAGAAACCACTTTGTGTTGTGTGCGTTCCACTCACGTAGTTTCACATTTCTTTTCATAGATCAGTTAGGAAACACTCTGTTTGTAAGGTCTGCAAGTGGATATTTAGACATCTTTGAGGATTTCGTTGGAAACGGGATTTCCTCATCTAATTCTAGACTGAAGAATTCTCAGTAACTTCTTTGGGTTGTGTGTTCAACTCACAGATTTGAACCTTCCTTTAGACAGAGCAGATTTGAAACCCTCTTATTGTGGAATTTGAAAGTGGAGATTTCAAGCGCCTTGGTGCGAACGGTAGAAAAGGAAATATCTTCGTAGAAAAACTAGAGAGAATCATTCTCAGAAACCGCTTTGTGTTGTGTGCGTTCCACTCACAGAGTTTAACCTTTCTTTTCATAGAGCAGTTTGGAAACACTCTGTTTGTAAAGTCTGCAAGTGCATATTTGGACCTCTTTGAGGATTTCGTTGGAAACGGGATTTCTTCATCTAATGCTAGACAGAAGAATTCTCAGTAACTTCTTTGGGTTTTGTGTGTTCAACTCACAGAGTTGAACCTTCCTTTAGACAGAGCAGATATGAAACCCTCTTTTTGTGGAATTTTAAAGTGGAGATTTCAAGCGTTTTTGGGCCAACGGTAGAAAGGGAAATATCTTCGTATAAAAACTAGAGAGAATCATTCTCAGAAATCACTTTGTGTTGTGTGCGTTCCACTCACAGAGTTTAACCTTTCTTTTCATAGAGCAGCTTGGAAACACTCTGTTTGTAAAGTCTGCAAGTGGATATTTGGACCTCTTTGAGGATTTCGTTGGAAACGGGATTTCTTCATCTAATGCTAGACAGAAGAATTCTCAGTAACTTCTTTGGGTTGTGTGAGTTCAACTCACGGAGATGAACCTTCCTTTAGACAGAGCAGATTTGAAACCCTCTGTTTGTGGAATTTGAAAGTGGAGATTTCAAGCGCTTTCGGGCCAACGGTAGAAAAAGAAATATCTTCGTATAAAAACTAGAGAGATTCATTCTCAGAAAACACTTTGTGTTGACTGCGACCCATTCACAGAGTTTAACCTTTCTTTTCATGGAGCAGTTTGGAAACACTCTGTTTGTAAAGTCTGCAAGTGGATATTTGGACCTATTTGAGGATATCGTTGGAAACGGGATTTCTTCATCTAATGCTAGACAGAAGAATTCTCAGTAACTTCTTTGGGTTGTGTGTGTTCAACTCACAGAGTTGAACCTTCCTTTAGACAGAGCAGATTTGAAACCCTCTTTTTGTGGAATTTGAAAGTGGAGATTTCAAGCGCTTTCGGGCCAAAGGTAGAAAAGGAAATATCTTCGTATAAGAAATAGAGAGAATCATTCTCAGAAACCACTTTGTGTTGTGTGCGTTCCACTCACAGAGTTTCACCTTTCTTTTCATAGATCAGTTTGGAAACACTCTGTTTGTAAAGTCTGCAAGTGGATATTTAGACATCTTTGAGGATTTCGTTGGAAACGGGATTTCCTCATCTAATTCTAGACTGAAGAATTCTCAGTAACTTCTTTGGGTTGTGTGTTCAACTCACAGATTTGAACCTTCCTTTAGACAGAGCAGATTTGAAACCCTCTTTTTGTGGAATTTGCAAGTGGAGATTTCAAGCGCTTTGGGGACAATGGTAGGAAAGGAAATATCTTCGTATAAAAACTAGAGAGAATCATTCTCAGAAACCACTTGGTGTTGTGTGCGTTCCACTCACAGAGTTTAACCATTCTTTTCATAGAGCAGTTTGGAAACACTCTGTTTGTAAAGTCTGCAAGTGGATATTTGGACCTATTTGAGGATTTCGTTGGAAACGGGATTTCTTCATCTAATGCTAGACAGAAGAATTCTCAGTAACTTTTTTGGGTTGTGTGTGTTCAACTCACAGAGTTGAACCTTCCTTTAGACAGAGCAGATTTGAAACCCTCTTTTTGTGGAATTTGCAAGTGGAGATTTCAAGCGCTTTGTGGCCAACGGTAGAAAGGCAAATATCTTCTTATAAAAACTAGAGAGAATCATTCTCAGAAACCACTTTGTGTTGTGTGCGTTCCACTCACAGAGTTTCACCTTTCTTTTCATAGATCAGTTTGGAAACACTCTGTTTGTAAAGTCTGGAAGTGGATATTAGGACCTCTTTGAGGATTTCGTTGGAAACGGGATTTCCTCATCCAATTCTAGTGAGAAGAATTCTCAGTAACTTCTTTGGGTTGCGTGTGTTCAACTCACAGAGTTGGACCTTCCTTTAGACAGAGCAGATACGAAACCCTCTTTTTGTGGAATTTGCAAGAGGAGATTTCAAGCACTTTTGGGTCAACGGTAGAAAAGGAAATATCTTCGTATAAAAACTAGAGAGAATCATTCTCAGAAACCACTTTGTGTTGTGTGTGTTCCACTCACAGAGCTTAACCTTTCTTTTCATACAGCAGTTTGGAAACACTCTGTTTGTAAAGTCTGCAAGAGGATATTTGGACATCTTTGAGGATTTCGTTGGAAACGGGATTTCTTCATCTAATGCTAGACAGAAGAATTCTCAGTAACTTCTTTGGGTTGTGTGAGTTCAACTCACAGAGTTGAACCTAGCTTTAGACAGAGCATATTTGAAACCCTCTTATTGTGGAATTTGCAAGTGGAGATTTCAAGCACTTTTCGTCCAACGGTAGAAAAGGAAATATCTTCGTAGAAAAACTAGAGAGAATCATTCTCAGAAACCGCTTTGTGTTGTGTGCGTTCCACTCACAGAGTTTAACCTTTCTTTTCATAGAGCAGTTTGGAAACACTCTGTTTGTAAAGTCTGCAAGTGCATATTTGGACCTCTTTGAGGATTTCGTTGGAAACGGGATTTCTTCATCTAATGCTAGACAGAAGAATTCTCAGTAACTTCTTTGGGTTGTGTGAGTTCAACTCACAGAGTTGAACCTAGCTTTAGACAGAGCATATTTGAAACCCTCTTATTGTGGAATTTGCAAGTGGAGATTTCAAGCGCTTTGGGGACAATGGTAGGAAAGGAAATATCTTCGTATAAAAACTAGAGAGAATCATTCTCAGAAACCACTTGGTGTTGTGTGCGTTCCACTCACAGAGTTTACCATTCTTTTCATAGAGCAGTTTGGAAACACTCTGTTTGTAAAGTCTGCAAGTGGATATTTGGACATCATTGAGGATTTCGTTGGAAACGGGATTTCTTCATGTAATGCTAGACAGAAGAATTCTCAGTAACTTCTTTGGGTTGCGTGTCTTCAACTCACAGAGTTGGACCCTCCTTTAGACAGAGCAGATATGAAACCCTCTTTTTGTGGAATTTGCAAGTGGAGATTTCAAGCACTTTTCGTCCAACGGTAGAAAAGGAAATATCTTCGTAGAAAAACTAGAGAGAATCATTCTCAGAAACCGCTTTGTGTTGTGTGCGTTCCACTCACAGAGTTTAACCTTTCTTTTCATAGAGCAGTTTGGAAACACTCTGTTTGTAAAGTCTGCAAGTGCATATTTGGACCTCTTTGAGGATTTCGTTGGAAACGGGATTTCTTCATCTAATGCTAGACAGAAGAATTCTCAGTAACTTCTTTGGGTTTTGTGTGTTCAACTCACAGAGTTGAACCTTCCTTTAGACAGAGCAGATATGAAACCCTCTTTTTGTGGAATTTTAAAGTGGAGATTTCAAGCGTTTTTGGGCCAACGGTAGAAAGGGAAATATCTTCGTATAAAAACTAGAGAGAATCATTCTCAGAAATCACTTTGTGTTGTGTGCGTTCCACTCACAGAGTTTAACCTTTCTTTTCATAGAGCAGCTTGGAAACACTCTGTTTGTAAAGTCTGCAAGTGGATATTTGGACCTCTTTGAGGATTTCGTTGGAAACGGGATTTCTTCATGTAATGCTAGACAGAAGAATTCTCAGTAACTTCTTTGGGTTGTGTGAGTTCAACTCACAGCGTTGAACCTACCTTTAGACACAGCAGATTTGAAACCCTCTTTTTGTGGAATTTGCAAGTGGAGATTTCAAGCGCTTTGGGGACAATGGTAGGAAAGGAAATATCTTCGTATAAAAACTATAGAGAATCATTCTCAGAAACCACTTGGTGTTGTGTGCGTTCCACTCACAGAGTTTAACCATTCTTTTCATAGAGCAGTTTGGAAACACTCTGTTTGTAAAGTCTGCAAGTGGATATTTGGACATCATTGAGGATTTCGTTGGAAACGGGATTTCTTCATGTAATGCTAGACAGAAGAATTCTCAGTAACTTCTTTGGGTTGTGTGAGTTCAACTCACAGAGTTGAACC
Organism: Gorilla gorilla gorilla; assembly: GCF_029281585.2. Lineage (NCBI taxonomy): Eukaryota > Metazoa > Chordata > Mammalia > Primates > Hominidae > Gorilla > Gorilla gorilla. The sequence continues at coordinate 110,055,724 of NC_073224.2, forward strand.
TACCTTTAGACACAGCATATTTGAAACCCTCTTTTTGTGGAATTTGCAAGTGGAGATTTCAAGCGCTTTGGGGCCAACGGTAGAAAGGCAAATATCTTCGTATAAAAACTAGAGAGAATCATTCTCAGAAACCACTTTGTGTTGTCTGCGTTCTACTCACAGAGTTTCACCTTTCTTTTCATAGATCAGTTTGGAAACACTGTGTTTGTAAAGTCTGGAAGTGGATATTTGGACCTCTTTGAGGATTTCGTTGGAAACGGGATTTCCTCATCTAATTCTAGTGAGAAGAATTCTCAGTAACTGCTTTGGGTTGCGTGTGTTCAACTCACAGAGTTGGACCTTCCTTTAGACAGAGCAGATACGAAACCCTCTTTTTGTGGAATTTGCAAGTGGAGATTTCAAGCACTTTTGGGCCAACTGTAGAAAAGGAAATATCTTCGTATAAAAACTAGAGAGAATCATTCTCAGAAACCACTTTGTGTTGTATGCCTTCCACTCACAGAGTTTAACCTTTCTTTTCATAGAGCAGTTTGGAAACACTCTGTTTGTAAAGTCTGCAAGAGGATATTTGGACATCTTTGAGGATTTCGTTGGAAACGGGATTTCTTCATCTAATGCTAGACAGAAGAATTCTCAGTAACTTCTTTGGGTTGTGTGAGTTCAACGCACAGAGTTGAACCTACCTTTAGACACAGCATATTTGAAACCCTCTTATTGTGGAATTTGCAAGTGGAGATTTCAAGCGCTTTGGTGCGAACGGTAGAAAAGGAAATATCTTCGTATAAAAACTAGAGAGAATCATTCTCAAAAACCACTTTGTGTTGACTGCGATCCATTCACAGAGTTTAACCTTTCTTTTCATGGAGCAGTTTGGAAACACTCTTGTTTGTAAAGTCTGCAAGTGGATATTTGGAGCTATTTGAGGACTTCGTTGGAAACGGGATTTCTTCATCTAATGCTAGACAGAAGAATTCTCAGTAACTTCTTTGGGTTGTGTGTGTTCAACTCACAGAGTTGAACCTTCCTTTTGACAGAGAAGATTTGAAACCCTCTTTTTGTGGAATTTAAAGTGGAGATTTCAAGCGCTTTCGGGCCAAAGGTAGAAAAGGAAATATCTTCGTATAAGAACTAGAGAGAATCATTCTCAGAAACCACTTTGTGATGTGTGCGTTCCACTCACAGAGTTTAACCTTTCTTTTCATAGAGAAGTTTGGAAACACTCTGTTTGTAAAGTCTGCAAGTGGATATGTAGACCTCTTTGAGGATTTCGTTGGAAACGGGATTTCCTCATCAAATTCTAGTTAGAAGAATTCTCAGTAACTTCTTTGGGTTGCGTGTGTTCAACTCACAGAGTTGGACCATCCTTTAGACAGAGCAGATATGAAACCCTCTTTTTGTGGAATTTGCAAGTGGAGATTTCAAGCAATTTTCGTCCAACGGTAGAAAAGGAAATATCTTCGTATAAAAACTGGAGAGAATCATTCTCAGAAATCACTTTGTGTTGTGTGCGTTCCACTCACGGAGTTTAACCTTTCTTTTCATAGAGCAGTTTGGAAACACTCTGTTTGTAAAGTCTGCAAGTGGATATTTGGACCTCTTTGAGGATTTCGTTGGAAACGGGATTTCTTCATCTAATGCTAGACAGAAGAATTCTCAGTAACTTCTTTGGGTTGTGAGAGTTCAACTCACAGAGTTGAACCTTCCTTTAGACAGAGCAGATTTGAAACCCTCTTTTTGTGGAATTTGAAATTGGAGATTTCAAGCGCTTTCGGGCCAACGGTAGAAAAGGAAATATCTTCGTATAAAAACTGGAGAGAATCATTCTCAGAAACCACTTTGTGTTGACTGCGATCCATTCACAAGAGTTTAACCTTTCTTTTCATGGAGCAGTTTGGAAACACTCTGTAAAGTCTGCAAGTGGATATTTGGACCTCTTTGAGGATTTCGTTGGAAACGGGATTTCTTCATCTAATGCTAGACAGAAGAATTCTCAGTAACTTCTTTGGGTTGTGTGTGTTCAACTCACAGAGCTGAACATTCCTTTAGACAGAGCAGATTTGAAACCCTCTTTTTGTGGAATTTGCAAGTGGAGATTTCAAGCGCTTTTGGGCCAACGGTAGAAAAGGAAATATCTTCGTATAAAAACTAGAGAGAATCATTCTCAGAAATCACTTTGTGTTGTGTGCGTTCCACTCACGGAGTTTAACCTTTCTTTTCATAGAGCAGTTTGGAAACACTCTGTTTGTAAAGTCTGCAAGAGGATATTTGGACATCTTTGAGGATTTCGTTGGAAACGGGATTTCTTCATCTAATGCTAGACAGAAGAATTCTCAGTAACTTCTTTGGGTTGTGTGAGTTCAATTCACAGAGTTGAACCTAGCTTTAGACAGAGCATATTTGAAACCCTCTTATTGTGGAATTTGCAAGTGGAGATTTCAAGCGCTTTGGTGCGAACGGTAGAAAAGGAAATATCTTCGTATAAAAACTAGAGAGAATCATTCTCAAAAACCACTTTGTGTTGACTGAGATCCATTCAGAGTTTAACCTTTCTTTTCATGGATCAGTTTGGAAACACTCTGTTTGTAAAGTCTGCAAGAGGATATTTGGACATCTTTGAGGATTTCGTTGGAAACGGGATTTCTTCATCTAATGCTAGACAGAAGAATTCTCAGTAACTTCTTTGGGTTGTGTGAGTTCAACTCACAGAGTTGAACCTACCTTTAGACACAGCATATTTGAAACCCTCTTATTGTGGAATTTGCAAGTGGAGATTTCAAGCGCTTTGGTGCGAACGGTAGAAAAGGAAATATCTTCGTATAAAAACTGGAGAGAATCATTCTCAAAAACCACTTTGTGTTGACTGCGATCCATTCACAGAGTTTAACCTTTCTTTTCATGGAGCAGTTTGGAAACACTCTTGTTTGTAAAGTCTGCAAGTGGATATTTGGAGCTATTTGAGGACTTCGTTGGAAACGGGATTTCTTCATCTAATGCTAGACAGAAGAATTCCCAGTAACTTCTTTGGGTTGTGTGTGTTCAACTCACAGAGTTGAACCTTCCTTTAGACAGAGCAGATTTGAAACCCTCTTTTTGTGGAATTTGAAATTGGAGATTTCAAGCGCTTTCGGGCCAAAGGTAGAAAAGGAAATATCTTCGTATAAGAACTAGAGAGAATCATTCTCAGAAACCACTTTGTGTTGTGTGCGTTCCACTCACAGAGTTTCACCTTTCTTTTCATAGATAAGTTTGGAAACACTCTGTTTGTAAAGTCTGCAAGTGGATATTTAGACATCTTTGAGGATTTCGTTGGAAACGGGATTTCCTCATCTAATTCTAGACTGAAGAATTCTCAGTAACATCTTTGGGTTGTGTGTTCAACTCACAGATTTGAACCTTCCTTTAGACAGAGCAGATTTCAAACCCTCTTTTTGTGGAATTTGCAAGTGGAGATTTCAAGCGCTTTGGGGACAATGGTAGGAAAGGAAATATCTTCGTATAAAAACTAGAGAGAATCATTCTCAGAAACCACTTGGTGTTGTGTGCGTTCCACTCACAGAGTTTAACCATTCTTTTCACAGAGCAGTTTGGAAACACTCTGTTTGTAAAGTCTGCAAGTGGATATTTGGACATCATTGAGGATTTCGTTGGAAACGGGATTTCTTCATGTAATGCTAGACAGAAGAATTCTCAGTAACTTCTTTGGGTTGTGTGAGTTCAACTCACAGAGTTGAACCTACCTTTAGAAACAGCATATTTGAAACCCTCTTTTTGTGGAATTTGCAAGTGGAGATTTCAAGCACTTTTCGTCCAACGGTAGAAAAGGAAATATCTTCGTATAAAAACTAGAGAGAATCATTCTCAGAAACCATTTTGTTGACTGCGATCCATTCACAGAGTTTAACCTTTCTTTTCATGGAGCAGTTTGGAAACACTCTGTTTGTAAAGTCTGCAAGTGGATATTTGGACCTCTTTGAGGATTTCGTTGGAAACGGGATTTCTTCATGTAATGCTAGACAGAAGAATTCTCAGTAACTTCTTTGGGTTGTGTGAGTTCAACTCACAGAGTTGAACCTACCTTTAGACACAGCATATTTCAAACCCTCTTTTTGTGGAATTTGCAATTGGAGATTTCAAGCACTTTTCGTCCAACGGTAGAAAAGGAAATATCTTCGTATAAAAACTAGAGAGAATCATTCTCAGAAACCATTTTGTTGACTGCGATCCATTCACAGAGTTTAACCTTTCTTTTCATGGAGCAGTTTGGAAACACTCTGTTTGTAAAGTCTGCAAGTGGATATTTGGACCTCTTTGAGGATTTCGTTGGAAACGGGATTTCTTCATCTAATGCTAGACAGAAGAGTTCTCAGTAACTTCTTCGGGTTTTGTGTGTTCAACTCACAGAGTTGAACCTTCCCTTTGACAGAGCAGATTTGAAACCCTCTTTTTGTGGAATTTGAAAGTGGAGATTTCAAGCGCTTTCGGGACAACGGTAGAAAAGGAAATATCTTCGTATAAAAACTAGAGAGAATCATTCTCAGAAACCATTTTGTTGACTGCGATCCTTTCACAGAGTTTAACCTTTCTTTTCATGGAGCAGTTTGGAAACACTCTGTTTGTAAAGTCTGCAAGTGGATATTTGGACCTATTTGAGGATTTCGTTGGAAACGGGATTTCTTCATCTAATGCTAGACAGAAGAATTCTCAGTAACTTCTTTGGGTTGTGTGTGTTCAACTCACAGAGTTGAACCTTCCTTTAGACAGAGCAGATTTGAAACCCTCTTTTTGTGGAATTTGCAAGTGGAGATTTCAAGCGCTTTGGGGCCAACGGTAGAAAGGCAAATATCTTCTTATAAAAACTAGAGAGAATCATTCTCAGAAACCACTTTGTGTTGTGTGCGTTCCACTCACAGAGTTTCACCTTTCTTTTCATAGATCAGTTTGGAAACACTCTGTTTGTAAAGTCTGCAAGTGGATATTTGGACCTCTTTGAGGATTTCGTTGGAAACGGGATTTCCTCATCTAATTCTAGTGAGAAGAATGCTCAGTAACTTCTTTGGGTTGCGTGCGTTCAACTCACAGAGTTGGACCTTCCTTTAGAGAGAGCAGATACGAAACCCTCTTTTTGTGGAATTTGCAAGTGGAGATTTCAAGCGTTTTTGGGCCAACGGTAGAAAAGGAAATATCTTCGTATAAAAACTAGAGAGAATCATTCTCAGAAACCACTTTGTGTTGTGTGCCTTCCACTGACAGAGTTTAACCTTTCTTTTCATAGAGCTGTTTGGAAACACTCTGTTTGTAAAGTCTGCAAGTGGATATTTAGACATCTTTGAGGATTTCGTTGGAAACGGGATTTCCTCATCTAATTCTAGACTGAAGAATTCTCAGTAACTTCTTTGGGTTGTGTGTTCAACTCACAGATTTGAACCTTCCTTTAGACACAGCAGATTTGAAACCCTCTTTTTGTGGAATTTGCAAGTGGAGATTTCAAGCGCTTTGGGGAAAATGGTAGGAAAGGGAATATCTTCGTATAAAAACTAGAGAGAATCATTCTCAGAAACCACTTGGTGTTGTGTGCGTTCCACTCTCAGAGTTTAACCATTCTTTTCATAGAGCAGTTTGGAAACACTCTGTTTGTAAAGTCTGCAAGTGGATATTTGGACATCATTGAGGATTTCGTTGGAAATGGGATTTCTTCATGTAATGCTAGACAGAAGAATTCTCAGTAACTTCTTTGGGTTGTGTGAGTTCAACTCACAGCGTTGAACCTACCTTTAGACACAGCATATTTGAAACCCTCTTTTTGTGGAATTTGCAAGTGGAGATTTCAAGCGCTTTGGGGACAACGGTAGAAAAGGAAATATCTTCGTATAAAAATTAGAGAGAATCATTCTCAAAAACCACTTTGTGTTGTGTGAGTTCCACTCTCAGAGTTTAACCATTCTTTTCATAGAGCAGTTTGGAAACACTCTGTTTGTAAAGTCTGCAAGTGGATATTTGGACCTATTTGAGGATTTCGTTGGAAACGGGATTTCTTCATCTAATGCTAGACAGAAGAATTCTCAGTAACTTCATTGGGTTGTGTGTGTTCAACTCACAGAGTTGAACCTTCCTTTAGACAGAGCAGATTTGAAACCCTCTTTTTGTGGAATTTGAAAGTGGAGATTTCAAGCGCTTTCGGGCGAAAAGTAGAAAAGGAAATATCTTCGTATAAGAACTAGAGAGAATCATTCTCAGAAATCACTTTGTGTTGTGTGCGTTCCACTCACAGAGTTTAACCTTTGTTTTCATAGAGCAGTTTGGAAACACTCTGTTTGTAAAGTCTGCAAGTGGATATTTGGACCTCTTTGAGGATTTCGTTGGAAACGGGATTTCTTCATCTAATGCTAGACAGAAGAATTCTCAGTAACTTCTTTGGGTTGTGTGAGTTCAACTCACGGAGATGAACCTTCCTTTAGACAGAGCAGATTGAAACCCTCTTTTTGTGGAATTTGAAAGTGGAGATTTCAAGCGCTTTCGGGCCAACGGTAGAAAAGGAAATATCTTCGTATAAAAACTAGAGAGATTCATTCTCAGAAAACACTTTGTGTTTACTGCGACCCATTCACAGAGTTTAACCTTTCTTTTCATGGAGCAGTTTGGAAACACTCTGTTTGTAAAGTCTGCAAGTGGATATTTGGACCTATTTGAGGATTTCGTTGGAAACGGGATTTCTTCATCTAATGCTAGACAGAAGAATTCTCAGTAACTTTTTTGGGTTGTGTGTGTTCAACTCACAGAGTTGAACCTCCCTTTAGACAGAGCAGATTTGAAACCCTCTTTTTGTGGAATTTGCAAGTGGAGATTTCAAGCGCTTTGGGGCCAACGGTAGAAAGGCAAATATCTTCTTATAAAAACTAGAGAGAATCATTCTCAGAAACCACTTTGTGTTGTGTGCGTTCCACTCACAGAGTTTCACCTTTCTTTTCATAGATCAGTTTGGAAACACTCTGTTTGTAAACTCTGGAAGTGGATATTTGGACCTCTTTGAGGATTTCGTTGGAAACGGGATTTCCTCATCTAATTCTAGTGAGAAGAATTCTCAGTAACTTCTTTGGGTTGCGTGTGTTCAACTCACAGAGTTGGACCTTCCCTTAGACAGAGCAGATACGAAACCCTCTTTTTGTGGAATTTGCAAGTGGAGATTTCAAGCACTTTTGGGCCAACGGTAGAAAAGGAAATATCTTCGTATAAAAACTAGAGAGAATCATTCTCAGAAACCACTTTGTGTTGTGTGCCTTCCACTCACAGAGCTTAACCTTTCTTTTCATAGAGCAGTTTGGAAACACTCTGTTTGTAAAGTCTGCAAGAGGATATTTGGACATCTTTGAGGATTTCGTTGGAAACGGGATTTCTTCATCTAATGCTAGACAGAAGAATTCTCAGTAACTTCTTTGGGTTGTGTGAGTTCAACTCACAGAGTTGAACCTAGCTTTAGACAGAGCATATTTGAAACCCTCTTTTTGTGGAATTTGCAAGTGGAGATTTCAAGCGCTTTGGGGCCAACGGTAGAAAAGGAAATATCTTCGTATAAAAACTAGAGAGAATCATTCTCAAAAACCACTTTGTGTTGACTGCGATCCATTCACAGAGTTTAACCTTTCTTTTCATGGAGCAGTTTGGAAACACTCTGTAAATTCTGCAAGTGGATATTTGGACCTATTTGAGGATTTCGTTGGAAACGGGATTTCTTCATCTAATGCTAGACAGAAGAATTCTCAGTAACTTCATTGGGTTGTGTGTGTTCAACTCACAGAGTTGAACCTTCCTTTAGACAGAGCAGATTTGAAACCCTCTTTTTGTGGAATTTGAAACTGGAGATTTCAAGCGATTTCGTGCGAAAAGTAGAAAAGGAAATATCTTCGTATAAGAACTAGAGAGAATCATTCTCAGAAACCACTTTGTGTTGTGTGCGTTCCACTCACAGAGTTTAACCTTTCTTTTCATAGAGCAGTTTGGAAACACTCTGTTTGTAAAGTCTGCAAGTGGATATTTGGACCTCTTTGAGGATTTCGTTGGAAACGGGATTTCCTCATCTAATTCTAGTTAGAAGAATTCTCAGTAACTTCTTTGGGTTGCGTGTGTTCAACTCACAGAGTTGGACCTTTCTTTAGACAGAGCAGATATGAAACCCTCTTTTTGTGGAATTTGCAAGTGGAGATTTCAAGCACTTTTCGTCCAACGGTAGAAAAGGAAATATCTTCGTATAAAAACTAGAGAGAATCATTCTCAGAAACCACTTGGTGTTGTGTGCGTTCCACTCACAGAGTTTAACCATTCTTTTCATAGAGCAGTTTGGAAACACTCTGTTTGTAAAGTCTGCAAGTGGATATTTGGACCTCTTTGAGGATTTCGTTGGAAACGGGATTTCTTCATGTAATGCTAGACAGAAGAATTCTCAGTAACTTCTTTGGGTTGTGTGAGTTCAACTCACAGCGTTGAACCTACCTTTAGACACAGCATATTTGAAACCCTCTTTTTGTTTAATTTGCAAGTGGAGATTTCAAGCGCTTTCGGGACAACGGTAGAAAAGGAAATATCTTCGTATAAAAACTAGAGAGAATCATTCTCAAAAACCACTTTGTGTTGACTGCGATCCATTCACAGAGCTTAACCTTTCTTTTCATGGAGCAGTTTGGAAACACTCTGTTTGTAAATTCTGCAAGTGGATATTTGGACCTATTTGAGGATTTCGTTGGAAACGGTATTTCTTCATCTAATGCTAGACAGAAGAATTCTCAGTAACTTCATTGGGTTGTGTGTGTTCAACTCACAGAGTTGAACCTTCCTTTAGACAGAGCAGATTTGAAACCCTCTTTTTGTGGAATTTGAAAGTGGAGATTTCATGCGCTTTCGTGCGAAAAGTAGAAAAGGAAATATCTTCGTATAAGAACTAGAGAGAATCATTCTCAGAAACCACTTTGTGTTGTGTGCGTTCCACTCACAGAGTTTAACCTTTCTTTTCATAGAGAAGTTTGGAAACACTCTGTTTGTAAAGTCTGCAAGTGGATATGTAGACCTCTTTGAGGATTTCGTTGGAAACGGGATTTCCTCATCTAATTCTAGTTAGAAGAATTCTCAGTAACTTCTTTGGGTTGCGTGTGTTCAACTCACAGAGTTGGACATTTCTTTAGACAGAGCAGATATGAAACCCTCTTTTTGTGGAATTTGCAAGTGGAGATTTCAAGCACTTTTCGTCCAACGGTAGAAAAGGAAATATCTTCGTATAAAAACTAGAGAGAATCATTCTCAGAAACCATTTTGTTGACTGCGATCCATTCACAGAGTTTAACCTTTCTTTTCATGGAGCAGTTTGGAAACACTCTGTTTGTAAAGTCTGCAAGTGGATATTTGGACCTCTTTGAGGATTTCGCTGGAAACGGGATTTCTTCATCTAATGCTAGACAGAAGAATTCTCAGTAACTTCTTTGGGTTTTGTGTGTTCAACTCACAGAGTTGAACCTTCCCTTTGACAGAGCAGATTTGAAACCCTCTTTTTGTGGAATTTGAAAGTGGAGATTTCAAGCGCTTTCGGGACAACGGTAGAAAAGGAAATATCTTCGTATAAAAACTAGAGAGAATCATTCTCAGAAACCACTTGGTGTTGTGTGCGTTCCACTCTCAGAGTTTAACCATTCTTTTCATAGAGCAGTTTGGAAACACTCTGTTTGTAAAGTCTGCAAGTGGATATTTGGACATCATTGAGGATTTCGTTGGAAATGGGATTTCTTCATGTAATGCTAGACAGAAGAATTCTCAGTAACTTCTTTGGGTTGTGTGAGTTCAACTCACAGCGTTGAACCTACCTTTAGACACAGCATATTTGAAACCCTCTTTTTGTGGAATTTGCAAGTGGAGATTTCAAGCGCTTTGGGGACAACGGTAGAAAAGGAAATATCTTCGTATAAAAATTAGAGAGAATCATTCTCAAAAACCACTTTGTGTTGTGTGAGTTCCACTCTCAGAGTTTAACCATTCTTTTCATAGAGCAGTTTGGAAACACTCTGTTTGTAAAGTCTGCAAGTGGATATTTGGACCTATTTGAGGATTTCGTTGGAAACGGGATTTCTTCATCTAATGCTAGACAGAAGAATTCTCAGTAACTTCATTGGGTTGTGTGTGTTCAACTCACAGAGTTGAACCTTCCTTTAGACAGAGCAGATTTGAAACCCTCTTTTTGTGGAATTTGAAAGTGGAGATTTCAAGCGCTTTCGGGCGAAAAGTAGAAAAGGAAATATCTTCGTATAAGAACTAGAGAGAATCATTCTCAGAAATCACTTTGTGTTGTGTGCGTTCCACTCACAGAGTTTAACCTTTGTTTTCATAGAGCAGTTTGGAAACACTCTGTTTGTAAAGTCTGCAAGTGGATATTTGGACCTCTTTGAGGATTTCGTTGGAAACGGGATTTCTTCATCTAATGCTAGACAGAAGAATTCTCAGTAACTTCTTTGGGTTGTGTGAGTTCAACTCACGGAGATGAACCTTCCTTTAGACAGAGCAGATTGAAACCCTCTTTTTGTGGAATTTGAAAGTGGAGATTTCAAGCGCTTTCGGGCCAACGGTAGAAAAGGAAATATCTTCGTATAAAAACTAGAGAGATTCATTCTCAGAAAACACTTTGTGTTTACTGCGACCCATTCACAGAGTTTAACCTTTCTTTTCATGGAGCAGTTTGGAAACACTCTGTTTGTAAAGTCTGCAAGTGGATATTTGGACCTATTTGAGGATTTCGTTGGAAACGGGATTTCTTCATCTAATGCTAGACAGAAGAATTCTCAGTAACTTTTTTGGGTTGTGTGTGTTCAACTCACAGAGTTGAACCTCCCTTTAGACAGAGCAGATTTGAAACCCTCTTTTTGTGGAATTTGCAACTGGAGATTTCAAGCGCTTTGGGGCCAACGGTAGAAAGGCAAATATCTTCTTATAAAAACTAGAGAGAATCATTCTCAGAAACCACTTTGTGTTGTGTGCGTTCCACTCACAGAGTTTCACCTTTCTTTTCATAGATCAGTTTGGAAACACTCTGTTTGTAAACTCTGGAAGTGGATATTTGGACCTCTTTGAGGATTTCGTTGGAAACGGGATTTCCTCATCTAATTCTAGTGAGAAGAATTCTCAGTAACTTCTTTGGGTTGCGTGTGTTCAACTCACAGAGTTGGACCTTCCCTTAGACAGAGCAGATACGAAACCCTCTTTTTGTGGAATTTGCAAGTGGAGATTTCAAGCACTTTTGGGCCAACGGTAGAAAAGGAAATATCTTCGTATAAAAACTAGAGAGAATCATTCTCAGAAACCACTTTGTGTTGTGTGCCTTCCACTCACAGAGCTTAACCTTTCTTTTCATAGAGCAGTTTGGAAACACTCTGTTTGTAAAGTCTGCAAGAGGATATTTGGACATCTTTGAGGATTTCGTTGGAAACGGGATTTCTTCATCTAATGCTAGACAGAAGAATTCTCAGTAACTTCTTTGGGTTGTGTGAGTTCAACTCACAGAGTTGAACCTAGCTTTAGACAGAGCATATTTGAAACCCTCTTTTTGTGGAATTTGCAAGTGGAGATTTCAAGCGCTTTGGGGCCAACGGTAGAAAAGGAAATATCTTCGTATAAAAACTAGAGAGAATCATTCTCAAAAACCACTTTGTGTTGACTGCGATCCATTCACAGAGCTTAACCTTTCTTTTCATGGAGCAGTTTGGAAACACTCTGTTTGTAAATTCTGCAAGTGGATATTTGGACCTATTTGAGGATTTCGTTGGAAACGGTATTTCTTCATCTAATGCTAGACAGAAGAATTCTCAGTAACTTCATTGGGTTGTGTGTGTTCAACTCACAGAGTTGAACCTTCCTTTAGACAGAGCAGATTTGAAACCCTCTTTTTGTGGAATTTGAAAGTGGAGATTTCATGCGCTTTCGTGCGAAAAGTAGAAAAGGAAATATCTTCGTATAAGAACTAGAGAGAATCATTCTCAGAAACCACTTTGTGTTGTGTGCGTTCCACTCACAGAGTTTAACCTTTCTTTTCATAGAGAAGTTTGGAAACACTCTGTTTGTAAAGTCTGCAAGTGGATATGTAGACCTCTTTGAGGATTTCGTTGGAAACGGGATTTCCTCATCTAATTCTAGTTAGAAGAATTCTCAGTAACTTCTTTGGGTTGCGTGTGTTCAACTCACAGAGTTGGACCTTTCTTTAGACAGAGCAGATATGAAACCCTCTTTTTGTGGAATTTGCAAGTGGAGATTTCAAGCACTTTTCGTCCAACGGTAGAAAAGGAAATATCTTCGTATAAAAACTAGAGAGAATCATTCTCAGAAACCATTTTGTTGACTGCGATCCATTCACAGAGTTTAACCTTTCTTTTCATGGAGCAGTTTGGAAACACTCTGTTTGTAAAGTCTGCAAGTGGATATTTGGACCTCTTTGAGGATTTCGCTGGAAACGGGATTTCTTCATCTAATGCTAGACAGAAGAATTCTCAGTAACTTCTTCGGGTTTTGTGTGTTCAACTCACAGAGTTGAACCTTCCCTTTGACAGAGCAGATTTGAAACCCTCTTTTTGTGGAATTTGAAAGTGGAGATTTCAAGCGCTTTCGGGACAACGGTAGAAAAGGAAATATCTTCGTATAAAAACTAGAGAGAATCATTCTCAGAAACCATTTTGTTGACTGCGATCCATTCACAGAGTTTAACCTTTCTTTTCATGGAGCAGTTTGGAAACACTCTGTTTGTAAAGTCTGCAAGTGGATATTTGGACCTATTTGAGGATTTCGTTGGAAACGGGATTTCTTCATCTAATGCTAGACAGAAGAATTCTCAGTAACTTCTTTGGGTTGTGTGTGTTCAACTCACAGAGTTGAACCTTCCTTTAGACAGAGCAGATTTGAAACCCTCTTTTTGTGGAATTTGCAAGTGGAGATTTCAAGCGCTTTGGGGCCAACGGTAGAAAGGCAAATATCTTCTTATAAAAACTAGAGAGAATCATTCTCAGAAACCACTTTGTGTTGTGTGCGTTCCACTCACAGAGTTTCACCTTTCTTTTCATAGATCAGTTTGGAAACACTCTGTTTGTAAAGTCTGCAAGTGGATATTTGGACCTCTTTGAGGATTTCGTTGGAAACGGGATTTCTTCATCTAATGCTAGACAGAAGAATTCTCAGTAACTTTTTTGGGTTGTGTGTGTTCAACTCACAGAGTTGAACCTCCCTTTAGACAGAGCAGATTTGAAACCCTCTTTTTGTGGAATTTGCAAGTGGAGATTTCAAGCGCTTTGGGGCCAACGGTAGAAAGGCAAATATCTTCTTATAAAAACTAGAGAGAATCATTCTCAGAAACCACTTTGTGTTGTGTGCGTTCCACTCACAGAGTTTCACCTTTCTTTTCATAGATCCGTTTGGAAACACTCTGTTTGTAAACTCTGGAAGTGGATATTTGGACCTCTTTGAGGATTTCGTTGGAAACGGGATTTCCTCATCTAATTCTAGTGAGAAGAATTCTCAGTAACTTCTTTGGGTTGCGTGTGTTCAACTCACAGAGTTGGACCTTCCCTTAGACAGAGCAGATACGAAACCCTCTTTTTGTGGAATTTGCAAGTGGAGATTTCAAGCACTTTTGGGCCAACGGTAGAAAAGGAAATATCTTCGTATAAAAACTAGAGAGAATCATTCTCAGAAACCACTTTGTGTTGTGTGCCTTCCACTCACAGAGCTTAACCTTTCTTTTCATAGAGCAGTTTGGAAACACTCTGTTTGTAAAGTCTGCAAGAGGATATTTGGACATCTTTGAGGATTTCGTTGGAAACGGGATTTCTTCATCTAATGCTAGACAGAAGAATTCTCAGTAACTTCTTTGGGTTGTGTGAGTTCAACTCACAGAGTTGAACCTAGCTTTAGACAGAGCATATTTGAAACCCTCTTTTTGTGGAATTTGCAAGTGGAGATTTCAAGCGCTTTGGGGCCAACGGTAGAAAAGGAAATATCTTCGTATAAAAACTAGAGAGAATCATTCTCAAAAACCACTTTGTGTTGACTGCGATCCATTCACAGAGTTTAACCTTTCTTTTCATGGAGCAGTTTGGAAACACTCTGTAAATTCTGCAAGTGGATATTTGGACCTATTTGAGGATTTCGTTGGAAACGGGATTTCTTCATCTAATGCTAGACAGAAGAATTCTCAGTAACTTCATTGGGTTGTGTGTGTTCAACTCACAGAGTTGAACCTTCCTTTAGACAGAGCAGATTTGAAACCCTCTTTTTGTGGAATTTGAAACTGGAGATTTCAAGCGATTTCGTGCGAAAAGTAGAAAAGGAAATATCTTCGTATAAGAACTAGAGAGAATCATTCTCAGAAACCACTTTGTGTTGTGTGCGTTCCACTCACAGAGTTTAACCTTTCTTTTCATAGAGCAGTTTGGAAACACTCTGTTTGTAAAGTCTGCAAGTGGATATTTGGACCTCTTTGAGGATTTCGTTGGAAACGGGATTTCCTCATCTAATTCTAGTTAGAAGAATTCTCAGTAACTTCTTTGGGTTGCGTGTGTTCAACTCACAGAGTTGGACCTTTCTTTAGACAGAGCAGATATGAAATCCTCTTTTTGTGGAATTTGCAAGTGGAGATTTCAAGCACTTTTCGTCCAACGGTAGAAAAGGAAATATCTTCGTATAAAAACTAGAGAGAATCATTCTCAGAAACCACTTGGTGTTGTGTGCGTTCCACTCACAGAGTTTAACCATTCTTTTCATAGAGCAGTTTGGAAACACTCTGTTTGTAAAGTCTGCAAGTGGATATTTGGACCTCTTTGAGGATTTCGTTGGAAACGGGATTTCTTCATGTAATGCTAGACAGAAGAATTCTCAGTAACTTATTTGGGTTGTGTGAGTTCAACTCACAGCGTTGAACCTACCTTTAGACAGAGCAGATTTGAAACCCTCTTTTTGTTGAATTTGAAAGTGGAGATTTCAAGCGCTTTCGGGCGAAAAGTAGAAAAGGAAATATCTTCGTATAAAAACTAGAGAGAATCATTCTCAAAAACCACTTTGTGTTGACTGCGATCCATTCACAGAGCTTAACCTTTCTTTTCATGGAGCAGTTTGGAAACACTCTGTTTGTAAATTCTGCAAGTGGATATTTGGACCTATTTGAGGATTTCGTTGGAAACGGTATTTCTTCATCTAATGCTAGACAGAAGAATTCTCAGTAACTTCATTGGGTTGTGTGTGTTCAACTCACAGAGTTGAACCTTCCTTTAGACAGAGCAGATTTGAAACCCTCTTTTTGTGGAATTTGAAAGTGGAGATTTCATGCGCTTTCGTGCGAAAAGTAGAAAAGGAAATATCTTCGTATAAGAACTAGAGAGAATCATTCTCAGAAACCACTTTGTGTTGTGTGCGTTCCACTCACAGAGTTTAACCTTTCTTTTCATAGAGAAGTTTGGAAACACTCTGTTTGTAAAGTCTGCAAGTGGATATGTAGACCTCTTTGAGGATTTCGTTGGAAACGGGATTTCCTCATCTAATTCTAGTTAGAAGAATTCTCAGTAACTTCTTTGGGTTGCGTGTGTTCAACTCACAGAGTTGGACCTTTCTTTAGACAGAGCAGATATGAAACCCTCTTTTTGTGGAATTTGCAAGTGGAGATTTCAAGCACTTTTCGTCCAACGGTAGAAAAGGAAATATCTTCGTATAAAAACTAGAGAGAATCATTCTCAGAAACCATTTTGTTGACTGCGATCCATTCACAGAGTTTAACCTTTCTTTTCATGGAGCAGTTTGGAAACACTCTGTTTGTAAAGTCTGCAAGTGGATATTTGGACCTCTTTGAGGATTTCGCTGGAAACGGGATTTCTTCATCTAATGCTAGACAGAAGAATTCTCAGTAACTTCTTCGGGTTTTGTGTGTTCAACTCACAGAGTTGAACCTTCCCTTTGACAGAGCAGATTTGAAACCCTCTTTTTGTGGAATTTGAAAGTGGAGATTTCAAGCGCTTTCGGGACAACGGTAGAAAAGGAAATATCTTCGTATAAAAACTAGAGAGAATCATTCTCAGAAACCATTTTGTTGACTGCGATCCATTCACAGAGTTTAACCTTTCTTTTCATGGAGCAGTTTGGAAACACTCTGTTTGTAAAGTCTGCAAGTGGATATTTGGACCTATTTGAGGATTTCGTTGGAAACGGGATTTCTTCATCTAATGCTAGACAGAAGAATTCTCAGTAACTTCTTTGGGTTGTGTGTGTTCAACTCACAGAGTTGAACCTTCCTTTAGACAGAGCAGATTTGAAACCCTCTTTTTGTGGAATTTGCAAGTGGAGATTTCAAGCGCTTTGGGGCCAACGGTAGAAAGGCAAATATCTTCTTATAAAAACTAGAGAGAATCATTCTCAGAAACCACTTTGTGTTGTGTGCGTTCCACTCACAGAGTTTCACCTTTCTTTTCATAGATCAGTTTGGAAACACTCTGTTTGTAAAGTCTGCAAGTGGATATTTGGACCTCTTTGAGGATTTCGTTGGAAACGGGATTTCCTCATCTAATTCTAGTGAGAAGAATGCTCAGTAACTTCTTTGGGTTGCGTGCGTTCAACTCACAGAGTTGGACCTTCCTTTAGAGAGAGCAGATACGAAACCCTCTTTTTGTGGAATTTGCAAGTGGAGATTTCAAGCGTTTTTGGGCCAACGGTAGAAAAGGAAATATCTTCGTATAAAAACTAGAGAGAATCATTCTCAGAAACCACTTTGTGTTGTGTGCCTTCCACTGACGGAGTTTAACCTTTCTTTTCATAGAGCTGTTTGGAAACACTCTGTTTGTAAAGTCTGCAAGAGGATATTTGGACATCTTTGAGGATTTCGTTGGAAACGGGATTTCTTCATCTAATGCTAGACAGAAGAATTCTCAGTAACTTCTTTGGGTTGTGTGAGTTCAACTCACAGAGTTGAACCTAGCTTTAGACAGAGCATATTTGAAACCCTCTTATTGTGGAATTTGCAAGTGGAGATTTCAAGCGCTTTGGTGCGAACGGTAGAAAAGGAAATATCTTCGTATAAAAACTAGAGAGAATCATTCTCAAAAACCACTTTGTGTTGACTGCGATCCATTCACAGAGTTTAACCTTTCTTTTCATGGAGCAGTTTGGAAACACTCTGTTTGTAAAGTCTTCATGTGGATATTTGGAGCTATTTGAGGACTTCGTTGGAAACGGGATTTCTTCATCTAATGCTAGACAGAAGAATTCTCAGTAACTTCTTTGGGTTGTGTGTGTTCAACTCACAGAGTTGAACCTTCCTTTAGACAGAGAAGATTTGAAACCCTCTTTTTGTGGAATTTGAAAGTGGAGGTTTCAAGCGCTTTCGGGCCAAAGGTAGAAAAGGAAATATCTTCGTATGAGAAATAGAGAGAATCATTCTCAGAAACCACTTTGTGTTGTGTGCGTTCCACTCACAGAGTTTCACCTTTCTTTTCATAGATCAGTTTGGAAACACTCTGTTTGTAAAGTCTGCAAGTGGAGATTTAGACATCTTTGAGGATTTCGTTGGAAACGGGATTTCCTCATCTAATTCTAGACTGAAGAATTCTCAGTAACTTCTTTGGGTTGTGTGTTCAACTCACAGATTTGAACCATCCTTTAGACACAGCAGATTTGAAACCCTCTTTTTGTGGAATTTGCAAGTGGAGATTTCAAGCGCTTTGGGGACAATGGTAGGAAAGGAAATATCTTCGTATAAAAACTAGAGAGAATCATTCTCAGAAACCACTTGGTGTTGTGTGCGTTCCACTCTCAGAGTTTAACCATTCTTTTCATAGAGCAGTTTGGAAACACTCTGTTTGTAAAGTCTGCAAGTGGATATTTGGACATCATTGAGGATTTCGTTGGAAATGGGATTTCTTCATGTAATGCTAGACAGAAGAATTCTCAGTAACTTCTTTGGGTTGTGTTAGTTCAACTCACAGCGTTGAACCTACCTTTAGACACAGCATATTTGAAACCCTCTTTTTGTGGAATTTGCAAGTGGATATTTCAAGCGCTTTGGGGCCAACGGTAGAAAAGGAAATATCTTCGTATAAAAACTAGAGAGAATCATTCTCAAAAACCACTTTGTGTTGTGTGAGTTCCACTCTCAGAGTTTAACCATTCTTTTCATAGAGCAGTTTGGAAACACTCTGTTTGTAAAGTCTGCAAGTGGATATTTGGACCTATTTGAGGATTTCTTTGGAAACGGGATTTCTTCATCTAATGCTAGACAGAAGAATTCTCAGTAACTTCATTGGGTTGTGTGTGTTCAACTCACAGAGTTGAACCTTCCTTTAGACAGAGCAGATTTGAAACCCTCTTTTTGTTGAATTTGAAAGTGGAGATTTCAAGCGCTTTCGGGCGAAAAGTAGAAAAGGAAATATCTTCGTATAAGAACTAGAGAGAATCATTCTCAGAAATCACTTTGTGTTGTGTGCGTTCCACTCACAGAGTTTAACCTTTCTTTTCATAGAGCAGTTTGGAAACACTCTGTTTGTAAAGTCTGCAAGTGGATATTTGGACCTCTTTGAGGATTTCGTTGGAAACGGGATTTCTTCATCTAATGCTAGACAGAAGAATTCTCAGTAACTTCTTTGGGTTGTGTGAGTTCAACTCACGGAGATGAACCTTCCTTTAGACAGAGCAGATTGAAACCCTCTTTTTGTGGAATTTGAAAGTGGAGATTTCAAGCGCTTTCGGGCCAACGGTAGAAAAGGAAATATCTTCGTATAAAAACTAGAGAGATTCATTCTCAGAAAACACTTTGTGTTGACTGCGACCCATTCACAGAGTTTAACCTTTCTTTTCATGGAGCAGTTTGGTAACACTCTGTTTGTAAAGTCTGCAAGTGGATATTTGGACCTATTTGAGGATTTCGTTGGAAACGGGATTTCTTCATCTAATGCTAGACAGAAGAATTCTCAGTAACTTTTTTGGGTTGTGTGTGTTCAACTCACAGAGTTGAACCTCCCTTTAGACAGAGCAGATTTGAAACCCTCTTTTTGTGGAATTTGAAACTGGAGATTTCAAGCGATTTCGTGCGAAAAGTCGAAAAGGAAATATCTTCGTATAAGAACTAGAGAGAATCATTCTCAGAAACCACTTTGTGTTGTGTGCGTTCCACTCACAGAGTTTAACCTTTCTTTTCATAGAGCAGTTTGGAAACACTCTGTTTGTAAAGTCTGCAAGTGGATATTTGGACCTCTTTGAGGATTTCGTTGGAAACGGGATTTCCTCATCTAATTCTAGTTAGAAGAATTCTCAGTAACTTCTTTGGGTTGCGTGTGTTCAACTCACAGAGTTGGACCTTTCTTTAGACAGAGCAGATATGAAACCCTCTTTTTGTGGAATTTGCAAGTGGAGATTTCAAGCACTTTTCGTCCAACGGTAGAAAAGGAAATATCTTCGTATAAAAACTAGAGAGAATCATTCTCAGAAACCACTTGGTGTTGTGTGCGTTCCACTCACAGAGTTTAACCATTCTTTTCATAGAGCAGTTTGGAAACACTCTGTTTGTAAAGTCTGCAAGTGGATATTTGGACCTCTTTGAGGATTTCGTTGGAAACGGGATTTCTTCATGTAATGCTAGACAGAAGAATTCTCAGTAACTTCTTTGGGTTGTGTGAGTTCAATTCACAGCGTTGAACCTACCTTTAGACACAGCATATTTGAAACCCTCTTTTTGTGGAATTTGCAAGTGGAGATTTCAAGCGCTTTCGGGACAACGGTAGAAAAGGAAATATCTTCGTATAAAAACTAGAAAGAATCATTCTCAAAAACCACTTTGTGTTGACTGCGATCCATTCACAGAGCTTAACCTTTCTTTTCATGGAGCAGTTTGGAAACACTCTGTTTGTAAATTCTGCAAGTGGATATTTGGACCTATTTGAGGATTTCGTTGGAAACGGTATTTCTTCATCTAATGCTAGACAGAAGAATTCTCAGTAACTTCATTGGGTTGTGTGTGTTCAACTCACAGAGTTGAACCTTCCTTTAGACAGAGCAGATTTGAAACCCTCTTTTTGTGGAATTTGAAAGTGGAGATTTCAAGCGCTTTCGTGCGAAAAGTAGAAAAGGAAATATCTTCGTATAAGAACTAGAGAGAATCATTCTCAGAAACCACTTTGTGTTGTGTGCGTTCCACTCACAGAGTTTAACCTTTCTTTATATAGAGAAGTTTGGAAACACTCTGTTTGTAAAGTCTGCAAGTGGATATGTAGACCTCTTTGAGGATTTCGTTGGAAACGGGATTTCCTCATCTAATTCTAGTTAGAAGAATTCTCAGTAACTTCTTTGGGTTGCGTGTGTTCAACTCACAGAGTTGGACCTTTCTTTAGACAGAGCAGATATGAAACCTTCTTTTTGTGGAATTTGCAAGTGGAGATTTCAAGCACTTTTCGTCCAACGGTAGAAAAGGAAATATCTTCGTATAAAAACTAGAGAGAATCATTCTCAGAAACCGCTTTGTGTTGTGTGCGTTCCACTCACAGAGTTTAACCTTTCTTTTCATAGAGCAGTTTGGAAACACTCTGTTTGTAAAGTCTGCAAGAGGATATTTGGAGCTATTTGAGGACTTCGTTGGAAACGGGATTTCTTCATCTAATGCTAGACAGAAGAATTCTCAGTAACTTCTTTGGGTTGTGTGTGTTCAACTCACAGAGTTGAACCTTCCTTTAGACAGAGAAGATTTGAAACCCTCTTTTTGTGGAATTTGAAAGTGGAGGTTTCAAGCGCTTTCGGGCCAAAGGTAGAAAAGGAAATATCTTCGTATGAGAAATAGAGAGAATCATTCTCAGAAACCACTTTGTGTTGTGTGCGTTCCACTCACAGAGTTTCACCTTTCTTTTCATAGATCAGTTTGGAAACACTCTGTTTGTAAAGTCTGCAAGTGGATATTTAGACATCTTTGAGGATTTCGTTGGAAACGGGATTTCCTCATCTAATTCTAGACTGAAGAATTCTCAGTAACTTCTTTGGGTTGTGTGTTCAACTCACAGATTTGAACCATCCTTTAGACACAGCAGATTTGAAACCCTCTTTTTGTGGAATTTGCAAGTGGAGATTTCAAGCGCTTTGGGGACAATGGTAGGAAAGGAAATATCTTCGTATAAAAACTAGAGAGAATCATTCTCAGAAACCACTTGGTGTTGTGTGCGTTCCACTCTCAGAGTTTAACCATTCTTTTCATAGAGCAGTTTGGAAACACTCTGTTTGTAAAGTCTGCAAGTGGATATTTGGACATCATTGAGGATTTCGTTGGAAATGGGATTTCTTCATGTAATGCTAGACAGAAGAATTCTCAGTAACTTCTTTGGGTTGTGTTAGTTCAACTCACAGCGTTGAACCTACCTTTAGACACAGCATATTTGAAACCCTCTTTTTGTGGAATTTGCAAGTGGATATTTCAAGCGCTTTGGGGCCAACGGTAGAAAAGGAAATATCTTCGTATAAAAACTAGAGAGAATCATTCTCAAAAACCACTTTGTGTTGTGTGAGTTCCACTCTCAGAGTTTAACCATTCTTTTCATAGAGCAGTTTGGAAACACTCTGTTTGTAAAGTCTGCAAGTGGATATTTGGACCTATTTGAGGATTTCTTTGGAAACGGGATTTCTTCATCTAATGCTAGACAGAAGAATTCTCAGTAACTTCATTGGGTTGTGTGTGTTCAACTCACAGAGTTGAACCTTCCTTTAGACAGAGCAGATTTGAAACCCTCTTTTTGTGGAATTTGAAAGTGGAGATTTCAAGCGCTTTCGGGCGAAAAGTAGAAAAGGAAATATCTTCGTATAAGAACTAGAGAGAATCATTCTCAGAAATCACTTTGTGTTGTGTGCGTTCCACTCACAGAGTTTAACCTTTCTTTTCATAGAGCAGTTTGGAAACACTCTGTTTGTAAAGTCTGCAAGTGGATATTTGGACCTCTTTGAGGATTTCGTTGGAAACGGGATTTCTTCATCTAATGCTAGACAGAAGAATTCTCAGTAACTTCTTTGGGTTGTGTGAGTTCAACTCACGGAGATGAACCTTCCTTTAGACAGAGCAGATTGAAACCCTCTTTTTGTGGAATTTGAAAGTGGAGATTTCAAGCGCTTTCGGGCCAACGGTAGAAAAGGAAATATCTTCGTATAAAAACTAGAGAGATTCATTCTCAGAAAACACTTTGTGTTGACTGCGACCCATTCACAGAGTTTAACCTTTCTTTTCATGGAGCAGTTTGGTAACACTCTGTTTGTAAAGTCTGCAAGTGGATATTTGGACCTATTTGAGGATTTCGTTGGAAACGGGATTTCTTCATCTAATGCTAGACAGAAGAATTCTCAGTAACTTTTTTGGGTTGTGTGTGTTCAACTCACAGAGTTGAACCTCCCTTTAGACAGAGCAGATTTGAAACCCTCTTTTTGTGGAATTTGAAACTGGAGATTTCAAGCGATTTCGTGCGAAAAGTCGAAAAGGAAATATCTTCGTATAAGAACTAGAGAGAATCATTCTCAGAAACCACTTTGTGTTGTGTGCGTTCCACTCACAGAGTTTAACCTTTCTTTTCATAGAGCAGTTTGGAAACACTCTGTTTGTAAAGTCTGCAAGTGGATATTTGGACCTCTTTGAGGATTTCGTTGGAAACGGGATTTCCTCATCTAATTCTAGTTAGAAGAATTCTCAGTAACTTCTTTGGGTTGCGTGTGTTCAACTCACAGAGTTGGACCTTTCTTTAGACAGAGCAGATATGAAACCCTCTTTTTGTGGAATTTGCAAGTGGAGATTTCAAGCACTTTTCGTCCAACGGTAGAAAAGGAAATATCTTCGTATAAAAACTAGAGAGAATCATTCTCAGAAACCACTTGGTGTTGTGTGCGTTCCACTCACAGAGTTTAACCATTCTTTTCATAGAGCAGTTTGGAAACACTCTGTTTGTAAAGTCTGCAAGTGGATATTTGGACCTCTTTGAGGATTTCGTTGGAAACGGGATTTCTTCATGTAATGCTAGACAGAAGAATTCTCAGTAACTTCTTTGGGTTGTGTGAGTTCAACTCACAGCGTTGAACCTACCTTTAGACACAGAATATTTGAAACCCTCTTTTTGTGGAATTTGCAAGTGGAGATTTCAAGCGCTTTCGGGACAACGGTAGAAAAGGAAATATCTTCGTATAAAAACTAGAAAGAATCATTCTCAAAAACCACTTTGTGTTGACTGCGATCCATTCACAGAGCTTAACCTTTCTTTTCATGGAGCAGTTTGGAAACACTCTGTTTGTAAATTCTGCAAGTGGATATTTGGACCTATTTGAGGATTTCGTTGGAAACGGTATTTCTTCATCTAATGCTAGACAGAAGAATTCTCAGTAACTTCATTGGGTTGTGTGTGTTCAACTCACAGAGTTGAACCTTCCTTTAGACAGAGCAGATTTGAAACCCTCTTTTTGTGGAATTTGAAAGTGGAGATTTCAAGCGCTTTCGTGCGAAAAGTAGAAAAGGAAATATCTTCGTATAAGAACTAGAGAGAATCATTCTCAGAAACCACTTTGTGTTGTGTGCGTTCCACTCACAGAGTTTAACCTTTCTTTTCATAGAGAAGTTTGGAAACACTCTGTTTGTAAAGTCTGCAAGTGGATATGTAGACCTCTTTGAGGATTTCGTTGGAAACGGGATTTCCTCATCTAATTCTAGTTAGAAGAATTCTCAGTAACTTCTTTGGGTTGCGTGTGTTCAACTCACAGAGTTGGACCTTTCTTTAGACAGAGCAGATATGAAACCTTCTTTTTGTGGAATTTGCAAGTGGAGATTTCAAGCACTTTTCGTCCAACGGTAGAAAAGGAAATATCTTCGTATAAAAACTAGAGAGAATCATTCTCAGAAACCGCTTTGTGTTGTGTGCGTTCCACTCACAGAGTTTAACCTTTCTTTTCATAGAGCAGTTTGGAAACACTCTGTTTGTAAAGTCTGCAAGTGGATATTTGGACCTCTTTGAGGATTTCGTTGGAAAAGGGATTTCTTCATCTAATGCTAGACAGAAGAATTCTCAGTAACTTCTTTGGGTTTTGTGTGTTCAACTCACAGAGCTGAACCTTCCTTTTGACAGAGCAGATTTGAAACCCTCTTTTTGTGGAATTTGCAAGTGGAGATTTCTAGCGCTTTGGGGCCAACGGTAGAAAAGGAAATATCTTCGTGTAAAAACTAGAGAGAATCTTTCTCAAAAACCACTTTGTGTTGACTGCGATCCATTCACAGAGTTTAACCTTTCTTTTCATGGAGCAGTTTGGAAACACTCTGTTTGTAAATTCTGCAAGTGGATATTTGGACCTATTTGAGGATTTCGTTGGAAACGGGATTTCTTCATCTAATGCTAGACAGAAGAATTCTCAGTAACTTCATTGGGTTGTGTGTGTTCAACTCACAGAATTGAACCTTCCTTTAGACAGAGCAGATTTGAAACCCTCTTTTTGTGGAATTTGAAAGTGGAGATTTCAAGCGCTTTCGGGCGAAAAGTAGAAAAGGAAATATCTTCGTATAAGAACTAGAGAGAATCATTCTCAGAAGCCACTTTGTGTTGTGTGCGTTCCACTCACAGAGTTTAACCTTTCTTTTCATAGAGAAGTTTGGAAACACTCTGTTTGTAAAGTCTGCAAGTGGATATGTAGACCTCTTTGAGGATTTCGTTGGAAACGGGATTTCCTCATCTAATTCTAGTTAGAAGAATTCTCAGTAACTTCTTTGGGTTGCGTGTGTTCAACTCACAGAGTTGGACCTTCCTTTAGACAGAGCAGATATGAAACCTTCTTTTTGTGGAATTTGCAAGTGGAGATTTCAAGTACTTTTCGTCCAATGGTAGAAAAGGAAATATCTTCGTATAAAAACTAGAGAGAATCATTCTCAGAAACCGCTTTGTGTTGTGTGCGTTCCACTCACAGAGTTTAACTTTTCTTTTCATAGAGCTGTTTGGAAACACTCTGTTTGTAAAGTCTGCAAGAGGATATTTGGACATCTTTGAGGATTTCGTTGGAAACGGGATTTCTTCATCTAATGCTTGACAGAAGAATTCTCAGTAACTTCTTTGGGTTTTGTGTGTTCAACTCACAGAGTTGAACCTTCCTTCAGACAGAGCAGATATGTAACCCTCTTTTTGTGGAATTTGCAAGTGGAGATTTCAAGCGTTTTTGGGCCAACGGTAGAAAAGGAAATATCTTCGTATAAAAACTAGAGAGAATCATTCTCAGAAATCACTTTGTGTTGTGTGCGTTCCACTCACAGAGTTTAACCTTTCTTTTCATAGAGCAGTTTGGAAACACTCTGTTTGTAAAGTCTGCAAGTGGATATTTGGACCTCTTTGAGGATTTCGTTGGAAACGGGATTTCTTCATCTAATGCTAGACAGAAGAATTCTCAGTAACTTCTTTGGGTTGTGTGAGTTCAACTCACGGAGATGAACCTTCCTTTAGACAGAGCAGATTTGAAACCCTCTTTTTGTGGAATTTGAAAGTGGAGATTTCAAGCGCTTTCGGGCCAACGGTAGAAAAGGATATATCTTCGTATAAAAACTAGAGAGATTCATTCTCAGAAAATATTTTGTGTTGACGGCGACCCATTCACAGAGTTTAACCTTTCTTTTCATGGAGCAGTTTGGAAACACTCTGTTTGTAAAGTCTGCAAGTGGATATTTGGACCTATTAGAGGATTTCGTTGGAAACGGGATTTCTTCATCTAATGCTAGACAGAAGAATTCTCAGTAACTTTTTTGTGTTTCATGTGTTCAACTCACAGAGTTGAACCTTCCTTTAGACAGAGCAGATTTGAAACCCTCTTTTTGTGGAATTTGAAAGTGGAGATTTCAAGCGCTGTCGGGCCAAAGGTAGAAAAGGAAATATCTTCGTATAAGAAATAGAGAGAATCATTCTCAGAAACCACTTTGTGTTGTGTGCGTTCCACTCACAGAGTTTCACCTTTCTTTTCATAGAGCAGTTTGGAAACACTCTGTTTGTAAAGTCTGCAAGTGGATATTTGGACATCATTGAGGATTTCGTTGGAAACGGGATTTCTTCATGTAATGCTAGACAGAAGAATTCTCAGTAACTTCTTTGGGTTGTGTGAGTTCAACTCACAGAGTTGAACCTACCTTTAGACACAGCATATTTGAAACCCTCTTTTTGTGGAATTTGCAAGTGGAGATTTCAAGCGCTTTGGGGCCAACGGTAGAAAGGCAAATATCTTCGTATAAAAACTAGAGAGAATCATTCTCAGAAACCACTTTGTGTTGTGTGCATTCCACTCACAGAGTTTCACCTTTCTTTTCATAGATCAGTTTGGAAACACTCTGTTTGTAAAGTCTGGAAGTGGATATTTGGACCTCTTTGAGGATTTTGTTGGAAACGGGATTTCCTCATCTAATTCTAGTGAGAAGAATTCTCAGTAACTTCTTTGGGTTGCGTGTGTTCAACTCACAGAGTTGGACCTTCCTTTAGACAGAGCAGATACGAAACCCTCTTTTTGTGGAATTTGCAAGTGGAGATTTCAAGCACTTTTGGGCCAACTGTAGAAAAGGAAATATCTTCGTATAAAAACTAGAGAGAATCATTCTCAGAAACCACTTTGTGTTGTGTGCCTTCCACTCACAGAGTTTAACCTTTCTTTTCATAGAGCTGTTTGGAAACACTCTGTTTGTAAAGTCTGCAAGAGGATATTTGGACATCTTTGAGGATTTCGTTGGAAACGGGATTTCTTCATCTAATGCTAGACAGAAGAATTCTCAGTAACTTCTTTGGGTTGTGTGAGTTCAACTCACAGAGTTGAACCTAGCTTTAGACAGAGCATATTTGAAACCCTCTTATTGTGGAATTTGCAAGTGGAGATTTCAAGCGCTTTGGTGCGAACGGTAGAAAAGGAAATATCTTCGTATAAAAACTAGAGAGAATCATTCTCAAAAACCACTTTGTGTTGACTGCGATCCATTCACAGAGTTTAACCTTTCCTTTCATGGAGCAGTTTGGAAACACTCTGTTTGTAAAGTCTGCAAGTGGATATTTGGAGCTATTTGAGGATTTCGTTGGAAACGGGATTTCTTCATCTAATGCTAGACAGAAGAATTCTCAGTAACTTCTTTGGGTTGTGTGTGTTCAACTCACAGAGTTGAACCTTCCTTTAGACAGAGCAGATTTGAAACCCTCTTTTTGTGGAATTTGAAAGTGGAGATTTCAAGCGCTTTCGGGCCAAAGGTAGAAAAGGAAATATCTTCGTATAAGAACTAGAGAGAATCATTCTCAGAAACCACTTTGCGTTGTGTGCGTTCCACTCACAGAGTTTCACCTTTCTTTTCATAGATCAGTTTGGAAACACTCTGTTTGTAAAGTCTGCAAGTGGATATTTAGACATCTTTGAGGATTTCGTTGGAAACGGGATTTCCTCATCTAATTCTAGACTGAAGAATTCTCAGTAACTTCTTTGGGTTGTGTGTTCAACTCACAGATTTGAACCTTCCTTTAGACAGAGCAGATTTGAAACCCTCTTTTTGTGGAATTTGCAAGTGGAGATTTCAAGCGCTTTGGGGACAATGGTAGGAAAGGAAATATCTTCGTATAAAAACTAGAGAGAATCATTCTCAGAAACCACTTGGTGTTGTGTGCGTTCCACTCACAGAGTTTAACCATTCTTTTCATAGAGCAGTTTGGAAACACTCTGTTTGTAAAGTCTGCAAGTGGATATTTGGACATCATTGAGGATTTCGTTGGAAACGGGATTTCTTCATGTAATGCTAGACAGAAGAATTCTCAGTAACTTCTTTGGGTTGTGTGAGTTCAACTCACAGAGTTGAGCCTACCTTTAGACACAGCATATTTGAAACCCTCTTTTTGTGGAATTTGCAAGTGGAGATTTCAAGTGCTTTGGGGCCAACGGTAGAAAGGCATATATCTTCTTATAAAAACTAGAGAGAATCATTCTCAGAAACCACTTTGTGTTGTGTGCGTTCCACTCACAGAGTTTCACCTTTCTTTTCATAGATCAGTTTGGAAACACTCTGTTTGTAAAGTCTGGAAGTGGATATTTGGACCTGTTTGAGGATTTCTTTGGAAACGGGATTTCCTCATCTAATTCTAGTTAGAAGAATTCTCAGTAACTTCTTTGGGTTGCGTGTGTTCAACTCACAGAGTTGGACCTTCCTTTAGACAGAGCAGATACGAAACCCTCTTTTTGTGGAATTTGCAAGTGGAGATTTCAAGCACTTTTGGGCCAACTGTAGAAAAGGAAATATCTTCGTATAAAAACTAGAGAGAATCATTCTCAGAAACCACTTTGTGTTGTGTGCCTTCCACTCACAGAGTTTAACCTTTCTTTTCATAGAGCTGTTTGGAAACACTCTGTTTGTAAAGTCTGCAAGAGGATATTTGGACATCTTTGAGGATTTCGTTGGAAACGGGATTTCTTCATCTAATGCTAGACAGAAGAATTCTCAGTAACTTCTTTGGGTTGTGTGAGTTCAACTCACAGAGTTGAACCTACCTTTAGACACAGCATATTTGAAACCCTCTTATTGTGGAATTTGCAAGTGGAGATTTCAAGCGCTTTGGTGCGAACGGTAGAAAAGGAAATATCTTCGTATAAAAACTAGAGAGAATCATTCTCAAAAACCACTTTGTGTTGACTGAGATCCATTCACAGAGTTTAACCTTTCTTTTCATGGAGCAGTTTGGAAACACTCTGTTTGTAAAGTCTGCAAGTGGATATTTGGAGCTATTTGAGGATTTCGTTGGAAACGGGATTTCTTCATCTAATGCTAGACAGAAGAATTCTCAGTAACTTCTTTGGGTTGTGTGTGTTCAACTCACAGAGTTGAACCTTCCTTTAGACAGAGCAGATTTGAAACCCTCTTTTTGTGGAATTTGAAAGTGGAGATTTCAAGCGCTTTCGGGCCAAAGGTAGAAAAGGAAATATCTTCGTATAAGAAATAGAGAGAATCATTCTCAGAAACCACTTTGTGTTGTGTGCGTTCCACTCACAGAGTTTCACCTTTCTTTTCATAGATCAGTTTGGAAACACTCTATTTGTAAAGTCTGCAAGTGGATATTTAGACATCTTTGAGGATTTCGTTGGAAACGGGATTTCCTCATCTAATTCTAGACTGAAGAATTCTCAGTAACTTCTTTGGGTTGTGTGTTCAACTCACAGATTTGAACCTTCCTTTAGACAGAGCAGATTTCAAACCCTCTTTTTGTGGAATTTGCAAGTGGAGATTTCAAGCGCTTTGGGGACAATGGTAGGAAAGGAAATATCTTCGTATAAAAACTAGAGAGAATCATTCTCAGAAACCACTTGGTGTTGTGTGCGTTCCACTCACAGAGTTTAACCATTCTTTTCATAGAGCAGTTTGGAAACACTCTGTTTGTAAAGTCTGCAAGTGGATATTTGGACATCATTGAGGATTTCGTTGGAAACGGGATTTCTTCATCTAATGCTAGACAGAAGAATTCTCAGTAACTTCTTTGGGTTGTGTGAGTTCAACTCACAGAGTTGAACCTACCTTTAGACACAGCATATTTGAAACCCTCTTTTTGTGGAATTTGCAAGTGGAGATTTCAAGCGCTTTGGGGCCAACGGTAGAAAAGGAAATATCTTCGTATAAAAACTAGAGAGAATCATTCTCAAAAACCACTTTGTGTTGACTGCCATCCATTCACAGAGTTTAACCTTTCTTTTCAAGGAGCAGTTTGGAAACACTCTGTTTGTAAATTCTGCAAGTGGATATTTGGACCTATTTGAGGATTTCGTTGGAAACGGGATTTCTTCATCTAATGCTAGACAGAAGAATTCTCAGTAACTTCATTGGGTTGTGTGTGTTCAACTCACAGAGTTGAACCTTCCTTTAGACAGAGCAGATTTGAAACCCTCTTTTTGTGGAATTTGAAAGTGGAGATTTCAAGCGCTTTCGGGCGAAAAGTAGAAAAGGAAATATCTTCGTATAAGAACTAGAGAGAATCATTCTCAGAAACCACTTTGTGTTGTGTGCGTTCCACTCACAGAGTTTAACCTTTCTTTTCATAGAGAAGTTTGGAAACACTCTGTTTGTAAAGTCTGCAAGTGGATATGTAGACCTCTTTGAGGATTTCGTTGGAAACGGGATTTCCTCATCTAATTCTAGTTAGAAGAATTCTCAGTAACTTCTTTGGGTTGCGTGTGTTCAACTCACAGAGTTGGACCTTCCTTTAGACAGAGCAGATATGAAACCCTCTTTTTGTGGAATTTGCAAGTGGAGATTTCAAGCACTTTTCGTCCAACGGTAGAAAAGGAAATATCTTCGTATAAAAACTAGAGAGAATCATGCTCAGAAACCGCTTTGTGTTGTGTGCGTTCCACTCACAGAGTTTAACCTTTCTTTTCATAGAGCAGTTTGAAAACACTCTGTAAAGTCTGCAAGTGGATATTTGGACCTCTTTGAGGATTTCGTTGGAAACTGGATTTCTTCATCTAATGCTAGACAGAAGAATTCTCAGTAACTTCTTTGGGTTGTGTGTGTTCAACTCACAGAGCTCAACCTTCCTTTAGACAGAGCAGATTTGAAACCCTCTTTTTGTGGAATTTGCAAGTGTAGATTTCAAGCGCTTTTGGGCCAACGGTAGAAAAGGAAATATCTTCGTATAAAAACTAGAGAGAATCATTCTCAGAAATCACTTTGTGTTGTGTGCGTTCCCCTCACGGAGTTTAACCTTTCTTTTCATAGAGCTGTTTGGAAACACTCTGTTTGTAAAGTCTGCAAGAGGATATTTGGACCTCTTTGAGGATTTCGTTGGAAACGGGATTTCTTCATCTAATGCTAGACAGAAGAATTCTCAGTAACTTCTTTGGGTTGTGTGAGTTCAACTCACAGAGTTGAACCTAGCTTTAGACAGAGCATATTTGAAACCCTCTTATTGTGGAATTTGCAAGTGGAGATTTCAAGCGCTTTGGTGCGAACGGTAGAAAAGGAAATATCTTCGTATAAATACTAGAGAGAATCATTCTCAAAAACCACTTTGTGTTGACTGAGATCCATTCACAGAGTTTAACCTTTCTTTTCATGGAGCAGTTTGGAAACACTCTGTTTGTAAAGTCTGCAAGTGGATATTTGGAGCTATTTGAGGACTTCGTTGGAAACGGGATTTCTTCATCTAATGCTAGACAGAAGAATTCTCAGTAACTTCTTTGGGTTGTGTGTGTTCAACTCACAGAGTTGAACCTTCCTTTAGACAGAGCAGATTTGAAACCCTCTTTTTGTGGAATTTGAAAGTGGAGATTTCAAGCGCTTTCGGGCCAAAGGTAGAAAAGGAAATATCTTCGTATAAGAAATAGAGAGAATCATTCTCAGAAACCACTTTGTGTTGTGTGCGTTCCACTCACAGAGTTTAAACTTTCTTTTCATAGAGAAGTTTGGAAACACTCTGTTTGTAAAGTCTGCAAGTGGATATGTAGACATCTTTGAGGATTTCCTTGGAAACGGGATTTCCTCATCAAATTCTAGACTGAAGAATTCTCAGTAACTTCTTTGGGTTGTGTATTCAACTCACAGATTTGAACCTTCCTTTAGACAGAGCAGATTTGAAACCCTCTTTTTGTGGAATTTGCAAGTGGAGATTTCAAGCGCTTTGGGGACAATGGTAGGAAAGGAAATATCTTCGTATAAAAACTAGAGAGAATCATTCTCAGAAACCACTTGGTGTTGTGTCCGTTCCACTCACAGAGTTTAACCTTTCTTTTCATGGAGCAGTTTGGAAACACTCTTGTTTGTAAAGTCTGCAAGTGGATATTTGGAGCTATTTGAGGACTTCGTTGGAAACGGGATTTCTTCATCTAATGCTAGACAGAAGAATTCTCAGTAACTTCTTTGGGTTGTGTGTGTTCAACTCACAGAGTTGAACCTTCCTTTAGACAGAGAAGATTTGAAACCCTCTTTTTGTGGAATTTGAAAGTGGAGATTTCAAGCGCTTTCGGGCCAAAGGTAGAAAAGGAAATATCTTCGTATAAGAACTAGAGAGAATCATTCTCAGAAACCACTTTGTGTTGTGTGCGTTCCACTCACAGAGTTTCACCTTTCTTTTCATAGATCAGTTTGGAAACACTCTGTTTGTAAAGTCTGCAAGTGGATATTGAGACATCTTTGAGGATTTCGTTGGAAACGGGATTTCCTCATCTAATTCTAGACTGAAGAATTCTCAGTAACTTCTTTGGGTTGTGTGTTCAACTCACAGATTTGAACCTTCCTTTAGACAGAGCAGATTTCAAACCCTCTTTTTGTGGAATTTGCAAGTGGAGATTTCAAGCGCTTTGGGGACAATGGTAGGAAAGGAAATATCTTCGTATAAAAACTAGAGAGAATCATTCTCAGAAATCCCTTGGTGTTGTGTGCGTTCCACTCACAGAGTTTAACCATTCTTTTCACAGAGCAGTTTGGAAACACTCTGTTTGTAAAGTCTGCAAGTGGATATTTGGACATCATTGAGGATTTCGTTGGAAACGGGATTTCTTCATGTAATGCTAGACAGAAGAATTCTCAGTAACTTCTTTGGGTTGTGTGAGTTCAACTCACAGAGTTGAACCTACCTTTAGACACAGCATATTTGAAACCCTCTTTTTGTGGAATTTGCAAGTGGAGATTTCAAGCGCTTTGGTGCCAACGGTAGAAAAGGAAATATCTTCGTATAAAAACTAGAGAGAATCATTCTCAAAAACCACTTTGTGTTGACTGCCATCCATTCACAGAGTTTAACCTTTCTTTTCATGGAGCAGTTTGGAAACACTCTGTTTGTAAATTCTGCAAGTGGATATTTGGACCTATTTGAGGATTTCGTTGGAAACGGGATTTCTTCATCTAATGCTAGACAGAAGAATTCTCAGTAACTTCTTTGGGTTGTGTGTGTTCAACTCACAGAGTTGAACCTTCCTTTAGACAGAGCAGATATGTAACCCTCTTTTTGTGGAATTTGCAAGTGGAGATTTCAAGCGTTTTTGGGCCAACGGTAGAAAAGGAAATATCTTCGTATAAAAACTAGAGAGAATCATTCTCAGAAATCACTTTGTGTTGTGTGCGTTCCACTCACAGAGTTTAACCTTTCTTTTCATAGAGCAGTTTGGAAACACTCTGTTTGTAAAGTCTGCAAGTGGATATTTGGAGCTATTTGAGGATTTCGTTGGAAACGGGATTTCTTCATCTAATGCTAGACAGAAGAATTCTCAGTAACTTCTTTCGGTTGTGTGAGTTCAACTCACGGAGATGAACCTTCCTTTAGACAGAGCAGATTTGAAACCCTCTTTTTGTGGAATTTGAAAGTGGAGATTTCAAGCGCTTTCGGGCCAATGGTAGAAAAGGATATATCTTCGTATAAAAACTAGAGAGATTCATTCTCAGAAAACACTTTGTGTTGACTGCGACCCATTCACAGAGTTTAACCTTTCTTTTCATGGAGCAGTTTGGAAACACTCTGTTTGTAAAGTCTGCAAGTGGATATTTGGACCTATTAGAGGATTTCGTTGGAAACGGGATTTCTTCATCTAATGCTAGACAGAAGAATTCTCAGTAACTTTTTTGTGTTTCATGTGTTCAACTCACAGAGTTGAACCTTCCTTTAGACAGAGCAGATTTGAAACCCTCTTTTTGTGGAATTTGCAAGTGGAGATTTCAAGCGCTTTGGGGCCAACGGTAGAAAGGCATATATCTTCTTATAAAAACTAGAGAGAATCATTCTCAGAAACCACTTTGTGTTGTGTGCGTTCCACTCACAGAGTTTCACCTTTCTTTTCATAGATCAGTTTGGAAACACTCTGTTTGTAAAGTCTGGAAGTGGATATTTGGACCTGTTTGAGGATTTCTTTGGAAACGGGATTTCCTCATCTAATTCTAGTTAGAAGAATTCTCAGTAACTTCTTTGGGTTGCGTGTGTTCAACTCACAGAGTTGGACCTTCCTTTAGACAGAGCAGATACGAAACCCTCTTTTTGTGGAATTTGCAAGTGGAGATTTCAAGCACTTTTGGGCCAACTGTGGAAAAGGAAATATCTTCGTATAAAAACTAGAGAGAATCATTCTCAGAAACCACTTTGTGTTGTGTGCCTTCCACTCACAGAGTTTAACCTTTCTTTTCATAGAGCTGTTTGGAAACACTCTGTTTGTAAAGTCTGCAAGAGGATATTTGGACATCTTTGAGGATTTCGTTGGAAACGGGATTTCTTCATCTAATGCTAGACAGAAGAATTCTCAGTAACTTCTTTGGGTTGTGTGAGTTCAACTCACAGAGTTGAACCTACCTTTAGACACAGCATATTTGAAACCCTCTTATTGTGGAATTTGCAAGTGGAGATTTCAAGCGCTTTGGTGCGAACGGTAGAAAAGGAAATATCTTCGTATAAAAACTAGAGAGAATCATTCTCAAAAACCACTTTGTGTTGACTGAGATCCATTCACAGAGTTTAACCTTTCTTTTCATGGAGCAGTTTGGAAACACTCTGTTTGTAAAGTCTGCAAGTGGATATTTGGACCTATTTGAGGATTTCGTTGGAAACGGGATTTCTTCATCTAATGCTAGACAGAAGAATTCTCAGTAACTTCATTGGGTTGTGTGTGTTCAACTCACAGAGTTGAACCTTCCTTTAGACAGAGCAGATTTGAAACCCTCTTTTTGTGGAATTTGAAAGTGGAGATTTCAAGCGCTTTCGGGCGAAAAGTAGAAAAGGAAATATCTTCGTATAAGAACTAGAGAGAATCATTCTCAGAAACCACTTTGTGTTGTGTGCGTTCCACTCACAGAGTTTAACCTTTCTTTTCATAGAGAAGTTTGGAAACACTCTGTTTGTAAAGTCTGCAAGTGGATATGTAGACCTCTTTGAGGATTTCGTTGGAAACGGGATTTCCTCATCTAATTCTAGTTAGAAGAATTCTCAGTAACTTCTTTGGGTTGCGTGTGTTCAACTCACAGAGTTGGACCTTCCTTTAGACAGAGCAGATATGAAACCCTCTTTTTGTGGAATTTGCAAGTGGAGATTTCAAGCACTTTTGGGCCAACGGTAGAAAAGGAAATATCTTCGTATAAAAACTAGAGAGAATCATGCTCAGAAACCGCTTTGTGTTGTGTGCGTTCCACTCACAGAGTTTAACCTTTCTTTTCATAGAGCAGTTTGGAAACACTCTGTAAAGTCTGCAAGTGGATATTTGGACCTCTTTGAGGATTTCGTTTTAAACGGGATTTCTTCATCTAATGCTAGACAGAAGAATTCTCAGTAACTTCTTTGGGTTGTGTGTGTTCAACTCACAGAGCTGAACCTTCCTTTAGACAGAGCAGATTTGAAACCCTCTTTTTGTGGAATTTGAAAGTGGAGATTTCAAGCGCTTTGGGGCCAACGGTAGAAAGGCATATATCTTCGTATAAAAACTAGAGAGAATCATTCTCAGAAACCACTTTGTGTTGTGTGCGTTCCACTCACAGAGTTTCACCTTTCTTTTCATAGAGCAGTTTGGAAACACTCTGTTTGTAAAGTCTGGAAGTGGATATTTGGACCTCTTTGAGGATTTTGTTGGAAACGGGATTTCCTCATCTAATTCTAGTGAGAAGAATTCTCAGTAACTTCTTTGGGTTGCGTGTGTTCAACTCACAGAGTTGGACCTTCCTTTAGACAGAGCAGATACGAAACCCTCTTTTTGTGGAATTTGCAAGTGGAGATTTCAAGCACTTTTGGGCCAACTGTAGAAAAGGAAATATCTTCGTATAAAAACTAGAGAGAATCATTCTCAGAAACCACTTTGTGTTGTGTGCCTTCCACTCACAGAGTTTAACCTTTCTTTTCATAGAGCTGTTTGGAAACACTCTGTTTGTAAAGTCTGCAAGAGGATATTTGGACATCTTTGAGGATTTCGTTGGAAACGGGATTTCTTCATCTAATGCTAGACAGAAGAATTCTCAGTAACTTCTTTGGGTTGTGTGAGTTCAACTCACAGAGTTGAACCTACCTTTAGACACAGCATATTTGAAACCCTCTTATTGTGAAAATTGCAAGTGGAGATTTCAAGCGCTTTGGTGCGAACGGTAGAAAAGGAAATATCTTCGTATAAAAACTAGAGAGAATCATTCTCAAAAACCACTTTGTGTTGACTGCGATCCATTCACAGAGTTTAACCTTTCTTTTCATGGAGCAGTTTGGAAACACTCTGTTTGTAAAGTCTGCAAGTGGATATTTGGAGCTATTTGACGATTTCGTTGGAAACGGGATTTCTTCATCTAATGCTAGACAGAAGAATTCTCAGTAACTTCTTTGGGTTGTGTGTGTTCAACTCACAGAGTTGAACCTTCCTTTAGACAGAGCAGATTTGAAACCCTCTTTTTGTGGAATTTGAAAGTGGAGATTTCAAGCGCTTTCGGGCCAAAGGTAGAAAAGGAAATATCTTCGTATAAGAAATAGAGAGAATCATTCTCAGAAACCACTTTGTGTTGTGTGCGTTCCACTCACAGAGTTTCACCTTTCTGTTCATAGATCAGTTTGGAAACACTCTGTTTGTAAAGTCTGCAAGTGGATATTTAGACATCTTTGAGGATTTCGTTGGAAACGGGATTTCCTCATCTAATTCTAGACTGAAGAATTCTCAGTAACTTCTTTGGGTTGTGTGTTCAACTCACAGATTTGAACCTTCCTTTAGACAGAGCAGATTTCAAACCCTCTTTTTGTGGAATTTGCAAGTGGAGATTTCAAGCGCTTTGGGGACAATGGTAGGAAAGGAAATATCTTCGTATAAAAACTAGAGAGAATCATTCGCAGAAACCACTTGGTGTTGTGTGCGTTCCACTCACAGAGTTTAACCATTCTTTTCACAGAGCAGTTTGGAAACACTCTGTTTGTAAAGTCTGCAAGTGGATATTTGGACATCATTGAGGATTTCGTTGGAAACGGGATTTCCTCATGTAATGCTAGACAGAAGAATTCTCAGTAACTTCTTTGGGTTGTGTGAGTTCAACTCACAGAGTTGAACCTACCTTTAGACACAGCATATTTGAAACCCTCTTTTTGTGGAATTTGCAAGTGGAGATTTCAAGCGCTTTGGGGCCAACGGTAGAAAAGGAAATATCTTCGTATAAAAACTAGAGAGAATCACTCTCAAAAACCACTTTGTGTTGACTGCCATCCATTCACAGAGTTTAACCTTTCTTTTCAAGGAGCAGTTTGGAAACACTCTGTTTGTAAATTCTGCAAGTGGATATTTGGACCTATTTGAGGATTTCGTTGGAAACGGGATTTCTTCATCTAATGCTAGACAGAAGAATTCTCAGTAACTTCATTGGGTTGTGTGTGTTCAACTCACAGAGTTGAACCTTCCTTTAGACAGAGCAGATTTGAAACCCTCTTTTTGTGGAATTTGAAAGTGGAGATTTCAAGCGCTTTCGGGCGAAAAGTAGAAAAGGAAATATCTTCGTATAAGAACTAGAGAGAATCATTCTCAGAAACCACTTTGTGTTGTGTGCGTTCCACTCACAGAGTTTAACCTTTCTTTTCATAGAGAAGTTTGGAAACACTCTGTTTGTAAAGTCTGCAAGTGGATATGTAGACCTCTTTGAGGATTTCGTTGGAAACGGGATTTCCTCATCTAATTCTAGTTAGAAGAATTCTCAGTAACTTCTTTGGGTTGCGTGTGTTCAACTCACAGAGTTGGACCTTCCTTTAGACAGAGCAGATATGAAACCCTCTTTTTGTGGAATTTGCAAGTGGAGATTTCAAGCACTTTTCGTCCAACGGTAGAAAAGGAAATATCTTCGTATAAAAACTAGAGAGAATCATGCTCAGAAACCGCTTTGTGTTGTGTGCGTTCCACTCACAGAGTTTAACCTTTCTTTTCATAGAGCAGTTTGGAAACACTCTGTAAAGTCTGCAAGTGGATATTTGGACCTCTTTGAGGATTTCGTTGGAAACGGGATTTCTTCATCTAATGCTAGACAGAAGAATTCTCAGTAACTTCTTTCGGTTGTGTGTGTTCAACTCAGAGAGCTGAACCTTCCTTTAGACAGAGCAGATTTGAAACCCTCTTTTTGTGGAATTTGCAAGTGGAGATTTCAAGCGCTTTTGGGCCAACGGTAGAAAAGGAAATATCCTCCTATAAAAACTAGAGAGAATCATTCTCAGAAATCACTTTGTGTTGTGTGCGTTCCACTCACAGAGTTTAACCTTTCTTTTCATAGAGCAGTTTGGAAACACTCTGTTTGTAAAGTCTGCAAGTGGATATTTGGACCTCTTTGAGGATTTCGTTGGAAACGGGATTTCTTCATCTAATGCTAGACAGAAGAATTCTCAGTAACTTCTTTGGGTTGTGAGTGTTCAACTCACAGAGTTGAACCTTCCTTTAGACAGAGCAGATTTGAAACCCTCTTTTTGTGGAATTTGCAAGTGGAGATTTCAAGCGCTTTCGGGCCAACGGTAGAAAAGGAAATATCTTCGTATAAAAACTGGAGAGAATCATTCTCAGAAACCACTTTGTGTTGACTGCGATCCATTCACAAGAGTTTAACCTTTCTTTTAATGGAGCAGTTTGGAAACACTCTGTAAAGTCTGCAAGTGGATATTTGGACCTCTTTGAGGATTTCGTTGGAAACGGGATTTCTTCATCTAATGCTAGACAGAAGAATTCTCAGTAACTTCTTTGGGTTGTGTGTGTTCAACTCACAGAGCTGAACCTTCCTTTAGACAGAGCAGATTTGAAACCCTCTTTTTGTGGAATTTGCAAGTGGAGATTTCAAGCGCTTTTGGGCCAACGGTAGAAAAGGAAATATCTTCATATAAAAACTAGAGAGAATCATTCTCAGAAATCACTTTGTGTTGTGTGCGTTCCACTCACGGAGTTTAACCTTTCTTTTCATAGAGCAGTTTGGAAACACTCTGTTTGTAAAGTCTGCAAGAGGATATTTGGACCTCTTTGAGGATTTCGTTGGAAACGGGATTTCTTCATCTAATGCTAGACAGAAGAATTCTCAGTAACTTCTTTGGGTTGTGTGTTCAACTCACAGATTTGAACCTTCCTTTAGACAGAGCAGATTTGAAACCCTCTTATTGTGGAATTTGCAAGTGGAGATTTCAAGCGCTTTGGTGCGAACGGTAGAAAAGGAAATATCTTCGTATAAAAACTAGAGAGAATCATTCTCAAAAACCACTTTGTGTTGACTGAGATCCATTCACAGAGTTTAACCTTTCTTTTCATGGAGCAGTTTGGAAACACTCTGTTTGTAAAGTCTGCAAGTGGATATTTGGAGCTATTTGAGGATTTCGTTGGAAACGGGATTTCTTCATCTAATGCTAGACAGAAGAATTCTCAGTAACTTCTTTGGGTTGTGTGTGTTCAACTCACAGAGTTGAACCTTCCTTTAGACAGAGCAGATTTGAAACCCTCTTTTTGTGGAATTTGAAAGTGGAGATTTCAAGCGCTTTCGGGCCAAAGGTAGAAAAGGAAATATCTTCGTATAAGAAATAGAGAGAATCATTCTCAGAAACCACTTTGTGTTGTGTGCGTTCCACTCACAGAGTTTCACCTTTCTTTTCATAGATCAGTTTGGAAACACTCTGTTTGTAAAGTCTGCAAGTGGATATTTAGACATCTTTGAGGATTTCGTTGGAAACGGGATTTCCTCATCTAATTCTAGACTGAAGAATTCTCAGTAACTTCTTTGGGTTGTGTGTTCAACTCACAGATTTGAACCTTCCTTTAGACAGAGCAGATTTCAAACCCTCTTTTTGTGGAATTTGCAAGTGGAGATTTCAAGCGCTTTGGGGACAATGGTAGGAAAGGAAATATCTTCGTATAAAAACTAGAGAGAATCATTCTCAGAAACCACTTGGTGTTGTGTGCGTTCCACTCACAGAGTTTAACCATTCTTTTCATAGAGCAGTTTGGAAACACTCTGTTTGTAAAGTCTGCAAGTGGATATTTGGACATCATTGAGGATTTCGTTGGAAACGGGATTTCTTCATCTAATGCTAGACAGAAGAATTCTCAGTAACTTCTTTGGGTTGTGTGAGTTCAACTCACAGAGTTGAACCTACCTTTAGACACAGCATATTTGAAACCCTCTTTTTGTGGAATTTGCAAGTGGAGATTTCAAGCGCTTTGGGGCCAACGGTAGAAAAGGAAATATCTTCGTATAAAAACTAGAGAGAATCATTCTCAAAAACCACTTTGTGTTGACTGCCATCCATTCACAGAGTTTAACCTTTCTTTTCAAGGAGCAGTTTTGAAACACTCTGTTTGTAAATTCTGCAAGTGGATATTTGGACCTATTTGAGGATTTCGTTGGAAACGGGATTTCTTCATCTAATGCTAGACAGAAGAATTCTCAGTAACTTCATTGGGTTGTGTGTGTTCAACTCACAGAGTTGAACCTTCCTTTAGACAGAGCAGATTTGAAACCCTCTTTTTGTGGAATTTGAAAGTGGAGATTTCAAGCGCTTTCGGGCGAAAAGTAGAAAAGGAAATATCTTCGTATAAGAACTAGAGAGAATCATTCTCAGAAACCACTTTGTGTTGTGTGCGTTCCACTCACAGAGTTTAACCTTTCTTTTCATAGAGAAGTTTGGAAACACTCTGTTTGTAAAGTCTGCAAGTGGATATGTAGACCTCTTTGAGGATTTCGTTGGAAACGGGATTTCCTCATCTAATTCTAGTTAGAAGAATTCTCAGTAACTTCTTTGGGTTGCGTGTGTTCAACTCACAGAGTTGGACCTTCCTTTAGACAGAGCAGATATGAAACCCTCTTTTTGTGGAATTTGCAAGTGGAGATTTCAAGCACTTTTCGTCCAACGGTAGAAAAGGAAATATCTTCGTATAAAAACTAGAGAGAATCATGCTCAGAAACCGCTTTGTGTTGTGTGCGTTCCACTCACAGAGTTTAACCTTTCTTTTCATAGAGCAGTTTGGAAACACTCTGTAAAGTCTGCAAGTGGATATTTGGACCTCTTTGAGGATTTCGTTGGAAACGGGATTTCTTCATCTAATGCTAGACAGAAGAATTCTCAGTAACTTCTTTGGGTTGTGTGTGTTCAACTCACAGAGCTGAACCTTCCTTTAGACAGAGCATATTTGAAACCCTCTTTTTGTGGAATTTGAAAGTGGAGATTTCAAGCGCTTTGGGGCCAACGGTAGAAAGGCATATATCTTCGTATAAAAACTAGAGAGAATCATTCTCAGAAACCACTTTGTGTTGTGTGCGTTCCACTCACAGAGTTTCACCTTTCTTTTCATAGATCAGTTTGGAAACACTCTGTTTGTAAAGTCTGGAAGTGGATATTTGGACCTCTTTGAGGATTTCGTTGGAAACGGGATTTCCTCATCTAATTCTAGCGAGAAGAATTCTCAGTAACTTCTTTGGGTTGCGTGTGTTCAACTCACAGAGTTGGACCTTCCTTTAGACAGAGCAGATACGAAACCCTCTTTTTGTTGAATTTGCAAGTGGAGATTTCAAGCACTTTTGGGCCAACTGTAGAAAAGGAAATATCTTCGTATAAAAACTAGAGAGAATCATTCTCAGAAACCACTTTGTGTTGTGTGCCTTCCACTCACAGAGTTTAACCTTTCTTTTCATAGAGCTGTTTGGAAACACTCTGTTTGTAAAGTCTGCAAGAGGATATTTGGACATCTTTGAGGATTTCGTTGGAAACGGGATTTCTTCATCTAATGCTAGACAGAAGAATTCTCAGTAACTTCTTTGGGTTGTGTGAGTTCAACTCACAGAGTTGAACCTACCTTTAGACACAGCATATTTGAAACCCTCTTATTGTGGAAATTGCAAGTGGAGATTTCAAGCGCTTTGGTGCGAACGGTAGAAAAGGAAATATCTTCGTATAAAAACTAGAGAGAATCATTCTCAAAAACCACTTTGTGTTGACTGCGATCCATTCACAGAGTTTAACCTTTCTTTTCATGGAGCAGTTTGGAAACACTCTGTTTGTAAAGTCTGCAAGTGGATATTTGGAGCTATTTGACGATTTCGTTGGAAACGGGATTTCTTCATCTAATGCTAGACAGAAGAATTCTCAGTAACTTCTTTCGGTTGTGTGTGTTCAACTCACAGAGTTGAACCTTCCTTTAGACAGAGCAGATTTGAAACCCTCTTTTTGTGGAATTTGAAAGTGGAGATTTCAAGCGCTTTCGGGCCAAAGGTAGAAAAGGAAATATCTTCGTATAAGAAATAGAGAGAATCATTCTCAGAAACCACTTTGTGTTGTGTGCGTTCCACTCACAGAGTTTCACCTTTCTGTTCATAGATCAGTTTGGAAACACTCTGTTTGTAAAGTCTGCAAGTGGATATTTAGACATCTTTGAGGATTTCGTTGGAAACGGGATTTCCTCATCTAATTCTAGACTGAAGAATTCTCAGTAACTTCTTTGGGTTGTGTGTTCAACTCACAGATTTGAACCTTCCTTTAGACAGAGCAGATTTCAAACCCTCTTTTTGTGGAATTTGCAAGTGGAGATTTCAAGCGCTTTGGGGACAATGGTAGGAAAGGAAATATCTTCGTATAAAAACTAGAGAGAATCATTCTCAGAAACCACTTGGTGTTGTGTGCGTTCCACTCACAGAGTTTAACCATTCTTTTCACAGAGCAGTTTGGAAACACTCTGTTTGTAAAGTCTGCAAGTGGATATTTGGACATCATTGAGGATTTCGTTGGAAACGGGATTTCCTCATGTAATGCTAGACAGAAGAATTCTCAGTAACTTCTTTGGGTTGTGTGAGTTCAACTCACAGAGTTGAACCTACCTTTAGACACAGCATATTTGAAACCCTCTTTTTGTGGAATTTGCAAGTGGAGATTTCAAGCGCTTTGGGGCCAACGGTAGAAAAGGAAATATCTTCGTATAAAAACTAGAGAGAATCATTCTCAAAAACCACTTTGTGTTGACTGCCATCCATTCACAGAGTTTAACCTTTCTTTTCAAGGAGCAGTTTGGAAACACTCTGTTTGTAAATTCTGCAAGTGGATATTTGGACCTATTTGAGGATTTCGTTGGAAACGGGATTTCTTCATCTAATGCTAGACAGAAGAATTCTCAGTAACTTCATTGGGTTGTGTGTGTTCAACTCACAGAGTTGAACCTTCCTTTAGACAGAGCAGATTTGAAACCCTCTTTTTGTGGAATTTGAAAGTGGAGATTTCAAGCGCTTTCGGGCGAAAAGTAGAAAAGGAAATATCTTCGTATAAGAACTAGAGAGAATCATTCTCAGAAACCACTTTGTGTTGTGTGCGTTCCACTCACAGAGTTTAACCTTTCTTTTCATAGAGAAGTTTGGAAACACTCTGTTTGTAAAGTCTGCAAGTGGATATGTAGACCTCTTTGAGGATTTCGTTGGAAACGGGATTTCCTCATCTAATTCTAGTTAGAAGAATTCTCAGTAACTTCTTTGGGTTGCGTGTGTTCAACTCACAGAGTTGGACCTTCCTTTAGACAGAGCAGATATGAAACCCTCTTTTTGTGGAATTTGCAAGTGGAGATTTCAAGCACTTTTCGTCCAACGGTAGAAAAGGAAATATCTTCGTATAAAAACTAGAGAGAATCATGCTCAGAAACCGCTTTGTGTTGTGTGCGTTCCACTCACAGAGTTTAACCTTTCTTTTCATAGAGCAGTTTGGAAACACTCTGTAAAGTCTGCAAGTGGATATTTGGACCTCTTTGAGGATTTCGTTGGAAACGGGATTTCTTCATCTAATGCTAGACAGAAGAATTCTCAGTAACTTCTTTCAGTTGTGTGTGTTCAACTCAGAGAGCTGAACCTTCCTTTAGACAGAGCAGATTTGAAACCCTCTTTTTGTGGAATTTGCAAGTGGAGATTTCAAGCGCTTTTGGGCCAACGGTAGAAAAGGAAATATCCTCCTATAAAAACTAGAGAGAATCATTCTCAGAAATCACTTTGTGTTGTGTGCGTTCCACTCACAGAGTTTAACCTTTCTTTTCATAGAGCAGTTTGGAAACACTCTGTTTGTAAAGTCTGCAAGTGGATATTTGGACCTCTTTGAGGATTTCGTTGGAAACGGGATTTCTTCATCTAATGCTAGACAGAAGAATTCTCAGTAACTTCTTTGGGTTGTGAGTGTTCAACTCACAGAGTTGAACCTTCCTTTAGACAGAGCAGATTTGAAACCCTCTTTTTGTGGAATTTGCAAGTGGAGATTTCAAGCGCTTTCGGGCCAACGGTAGAAAAGGAAATATCTTCGTATAAAAACTGGAGAGAATCATTCTCAGAAACCACTTTGTGTTGACTGCGATCCATTCACAAGAGTTTAACCTTTCTTTTAATGGAGCAGTTTGGAAACACTCTGTAAAGTCTGCAAGTGGATATTTGGACCTCTTTGAGGATTTCGTTGGAAACGGGATTTCTTCATCTAATGCTAGACAGAAGAATTCTCAGTAACTTCTTTGGGTTGTGTGTGTTCAACTCACAGAGCTGAACCTTCCTTTAGACAGAGCAGATTTGAAACCCTCTTTTTGTGGAATTTGCAAGTGGAGATTTCAAGCGCTTTTGGGCCAACGGTAGAAAAGGAAATATCTTCATATAAAAACTAGAGAGAATCATTCTCAGAAATCACTTTGTGTTGTGTGCGTTCCACTCACGGAGTTTAACCTTTCTTTTCATAGAGCAGTTTGGAAACACTCTGTTTGTAAAGTCTGCAAGAGGATATTTGGACCTCTTTGAGGATTTCGTTGGAAACGGGATTTCTTCATCTAATGCTAGACAGAAGAATTCT
This sequence comes from Gorilla gorilla gorilla, assembly GCF_029281585.2. Classification (NCBI taxonomy): domain Eukaryota; kingdom Metazoa; phylum Chordata; class Mammalia; order Primates; family Hominidae; genus Gorilla; species Gorilla gorilla. The sequence continues at coordinate 110,100,477 of NC_073224.2, forward strand.
CAGTAACTTCTTTGGGTTGTGTGTTCAACTCACAGATTTGAACCTTCCTTTAGACAGAGCAGATTTGAAACCCTCTTATTGTGGAATTTGCAAGTGGAGATTTCAAGCGCTTTGGTGCGAACGGTAGAAAAGGAAATATCTTCGTATAAAAACTAGAGAGAATCATTCTCAAAAACCACTTTGTGTTGACTGAGATCCATTCACAGAGTTTAACCTTTCTTTTCATGGAGCAGTTTGGAAACACTCTGTTTGTAAAGTCTGCAAGTGGATATTTGGAGCTATTTGAGGATTTCGTTGGAAACGGGATTTCTTCATCTAATGCTAGACAGAAGAATTCTCAGTAACTTCTTTGGGTTGTGTGTGTTCAACTCACAGAGTTGAACCTTCCTTTAGACAGAGCAGATTTGAAACCCTCTTTTTGTGGAATTTGAAAGTGGAGATTTCAAGCGCTTTCGGGCCAAAGGTAGAAAAGGAAATATCTTCGTATAAGAAATAGAGAGAATCATTCTCAGAAACCACTTTGTGTTGTGTGCGTTCCACTCACAGAGTTTAACCATTCTTTTCATAGAGCAGTTTGGAAACACTCTGTTTGTAAAGTCTGCAAGTGGATATTTGGACATCATTGAGGATTTCGTTGGAAACGGGATTTCTCCATCTAATGCTAGACAGAAGAATTCTCAGTAACTTCTTTGGGTTGTGTGAGTTCAACTCACAGAGTTGAACCTACCTTTAGACACAGCATATTTGAAACCCTCTTTTTGTGGAATTTGCAAGTGGAGATTTCAAGCGCTTTTGGGCCAACGGTAGAAAAGGAAATATCTTCGTATAAAAACTAGAGAGAATCATTCTCAAAAACCACTTTGTGTTGACTGCCATCCATTCACAGAGTTTAACCTTTCTTTTCAAGGAGCAGTTTGGAAACACTCTGTTTGTAAATTCTGCAAGTGGATATTTGGACCTATTTGAGGATTTCGTTGGAAACGGGATTTCTTCATCTAATGCTAGACAGAAGAATTCTCAGTAACTTCATTGGGTTGTGTGTGTTCAACTCACAGAGTTGAACCTTCCTTTAGACAGAGCAGATTTGAAACCCTCTTTTTGTGGAATTTGAAAGTGGAGATTTCAAGCGCTTTCGGGCGAAAAGTAGAAAAGGAAATATCTTCGTATAAGAACTAGAGAGAATCATTCTCAGAAACCACTTTGTGTTGTGTGCGTTCCACTCACAGAGTTTAACCTTTCTTTTCATAGAGAAGTTTGGAAACACTCTGTTTGTAAAGTCTGCAAGTGGATATGTAGACCTCTTTGAGGATTTCGTTGGAAACGGGATTTCCTCATCTAATTCTAGTTAGAAGAATTCTCAGTAACTTCTTTGGGTTGCGTGTGTTCAACTCACAGAGTTGGACCTTCCTTTAGACAGAGCAGATATGAAACCCTCTTTTTGTGGAATTTGCAAGTGGAGATTTCAAGCACTTTTCGTCCAACGGTAGAAAAGGAAATATCTTCGTATAAAAACTAGAGAGAATCATGCTCAGAAACCGCTTTGTGTTGTGTGCGTTCCACTCACAGAGTTTAACCTTTCTTTTCATAGAGCAGTTTGGAAACACTCTGTAAAGTCTGCAAGTGGATATTTGGACCTCTTTGAGGATTTCGTTGGAAACGGGATTTCTTCATCTAATGCTAGACAGAAGAATTCTCAGTAACTTCTTTGGGTTGTGTGTGTTCAACTCACAGAGCTGAACCTTCCTTTAGACAGAGCAGATTTGAAACCCTCTTTTTGTGGAATTTGAAAGTGGAGATTTCAAGCGCTTTGGGGCCAACGGTAGAAAGGCATATATCTTCGTATAAAAACTAGAGAGAATCATTCTCAGAAACCACTTTGTGTTGTGTGCGTTCCACTCACAGAGTTTCACCTTTCTTTTCATAGATCAGTTTGGAAACACTCTGTTTGTAAAGTCTGGAAGTGGATATTTGGACCTCTTTGAGGATTTCGTTGGAAACGGGATTTCCTCATCTAATTCTAGTGAGAAGAATTCTCAGTAACTTCTTTGGGTTGTGTGTGTTCAACTCACAGAGTTGGACCTTCCTTTAGACAGAGCAGATACGAAACCCTCTTTTTGTGGAATTTGCAAGTGGAGATTTCAAGCACTTTTGGGCCAACTGTAGAAAAGGAAATATCTTCGTATAAAAACTAGAGAGAATCATTCTCAGAAACCACTTTGTGTTGTGTGCCTTCCACTCACAGAGTTTAACCTTTCTTTTCATAGAGCTGTTTGGAAACACTCTGTTTGTAAAGTCTGCAAGAGGATATTTGGACATCTTTGAGGATTTCGTTGGAAACGGGATTTCTTCATGTAATGCTAGACAGAAGAATTCTCAGTAACTTCTTTGGGTTGTGTGAGTTCAAGTCACAGAGTTGAACCTACCTTTAGACACAGCATATTTGAAACCCTCTTATTGTGGAAATTGCAAGTGGAGATTTCAAGCGCTTTGGTGCGAACGGTAGAAAAGGAAATATCTTCGTATAAAAACTAGAGAGAATCATTCTCAAAAACCACTTTGTGTTGACTGCGATCCATTCACAGAGTTTAACCTTTCTTTTCATGGAGCAGTTTGGAAACACTCTGTTTGTAAAGTCTGCAAGTGGATATTTGGAGCTATTTGACGATTTCGTTGGAAACGGGATTTCTTCATCTAATGCTAGACAGAAGAATTCTCAGTAACTTCTTTCGGTTGTGTGTGTTCAACTCACAGAGTTGAACCTTCCTTTAGACAGAGCAGATTTGAAACCCTCTTTTTGTGGAATTTGAAAGTGGAGATTTCATGCGCTTTCGGGCCAAAGGTAGAAAAGGAAATATCTTCGTATAATAAATAGAGAGAATCATTCTCAGAAACCACTTTGTGTTGTGTGCGTTCCACTCACAGAGTTTCACCTTTCTGTTCATAGATCAGTTTGGAAACACTCTGTTTGTAAAGTCTGCAAGTGGATATTTAGACATCTTTGAGGATTTCGTTGGAAACGGGATTTCCTCATCTAATTCTAGACTGAAGAATTCTCAGTAACTTCTTTGGGTTGTGTGTTCAACTCACAGATTTGAACCTTCCTTTAGACAGAGCAGATTTCAAACCCTCTTTTTGTGGAATTTGCAAGTGGAGATTTCAAGCGCTTTGGGGACAATGGTAGGAAAGGAAATATCTTCGTATAAAAACTAGAGAGAATCATTCTCAGAAACCACTTGGTGTTGTGTGCGTTCCACTCACAGAGTTTAACCATTCCTTTCACAGAGCAGTTTGGAAACACTCTGTTTGTAAAGTCTGCAAGTGGATATTTGGACCTCTTTGAGGATTTCGTTGGAAACGGGATTTCTTCATCTAATGCTAGACAGAAGAATTCTCAGTAACTTCTTTGGGTTGTGTGTGTTCAACTCACAGAGCTGAACCTTCCTTTAGACAGAGCAGATTTGAAACCCTCTTTTTGTGGAATTTGAAAGTGGAGATTTCAAGCGCTTTGGGGCCAACGGTAGAAAGGCATATATCTTCGTATAAAAACTAGAGAGAATCATTCTCAGAAACCACTTTGTGTTGTGTGCGTTCCACTCACAGAGTTTCACCTTTCTTTTCATAGATCAGTTTGGAAACACTCTGTTTGTAAAGTCTGGAAGTGGATATTTGGACCTCTTTGAGGATTTCGTTGGAAACGGGATTTCCTCATCTAATTCTAGTGAGAAGAATTCTCAGTAACTTCTTTGGGTTGTGTGTGTTCAACTCACAGAGTTGGACCTTCCTTTAGACAGAGCAGATACGAAACCCTCTTTTTGTGGAATTTGCAAGTGGAGATTTCAAGCACTTTTGGGCCAACTGTAGAAAAGGAAATATCTTCGTATAAAAACTAGAGAGAATCATTCTCAGAAACCACTTTGTGTTGTGTGCCTTCCACTCACAGAGTTTAACCTTTCTTTTCATAGAGCTGTTTGGAAACACTCTGTTTGTAAAGTCTGCAAGAGGATATTTGGACATCTTTGAGGATTTCGTTGGAAACGGGATTTCTTCATGTAATGCTAGACAGAAGAATTCTCAGTAACTTCTTTGGGTTGTGTGAGTTCAAGTCACAGAGTTGAACCTACCTTTAGACACAGCATATTTGAAACCCTCTTATTGTGGAAATTGCAAGTGGAGATTTCAAGCGCTTTGGTGCGAACGGTAGAAAAGGAAATATCTTCGTATAAAAACTAGAGAGAATCATTCTCAAAAACCACTTTGTGTTGACTGCGATCCATTCACAGAGTTTAACCTTTCTTTTCATGGAGCAGTTTGGAAACACTCTGTTTGTAAAGTCTGCAAGTGGATATTTGGAGCTATTTGACGATTTCGTTGGAAACGGGATTTCTTCATCTAATGCTAGACAGAAGAATTCTCAGTAACTTCTTTCGGTTGTGTGTGTTCAACTCACAGAGTTGAACCTTCCTTTAGACAGAGCAGATTTGAAACCCTCTTTTTGTGGAATTTGAAAGTGGAGATTTCATGCGCTTTCGGGCCAAAGGTAGAAAAGGAAATATCTTCGTATAATAAATAGAGAGAATCATTCTCAGAAACCACTTTGTGTTGTGTGCGTTCCACTCACAGAGTTTCACCTTTCTGTTCATAGATCAGTTTGGAAACACTCTGTTTGTAAAGTCTGCAAGTGGATATTTAGACATCTTTGAGGATTTCGTTGGAAACGGGATTTCCTCATCTAATTCTAGACTGAAGAATTCTCAGTAACTTCTTTGGGTTGTGTGTTCAACTCACAGATTTGAACCTTCCTTTAGACAGAGCAGATTTCAAACCCTCTTTTTGTGGAATTTGCAAGTGGAGATTTCAAGCGCTTTGGGGACAATGGTAGGAAAGGAAATATCTTCGTATAAAAACTAGAGAGAATCATTCTCAGAAACCACTTGGTGTTGTGTGCGTTCCACTCACAGAGTTTAACCATTCCTTTCACAGAGCAGTTTGGAAACACTCTGTTTGTAAAGTCTGCAAGTGGATATTTGGACATCATTGAGGATTTCGTTGGAAACGGGATTTCTTCATGTAATGCTAGACAGAAGAATTCTCAGTAACTTCTTTGGGTTGTGTGAGTTCAACTCACAGAGTTGAACCTACCTTTAGACACAGCATATTTGAAACCCTCTTTTTGTGGAATTTGCAAGTGGAGATTTCAAGCGCTTTGGGGCCAACGGTAGAAAAGGAAATATCTTCGTATAAAAACTAGAGAGAATCATTCTCAAAAACCACTTTGTGTTGACTGCCATCCATTCACAGAGTTTAACCTTTCTTTTCAAGGAGCAGTTTGGAAACACTCTGTTTGTAAATTCTGCAAGTGGATATTTGGACCTATTTGAGGATTTCGTTGGAAACGGGATTTCTTCATCTAATGCTAGACAGAAGAATTCTCAGTAACTTCATTGGGTTGTGTGTGTTCAACTCACAGAGTTGAACCTTCCTTTAGACAGAGCAGATTTGAAACCCTCTTTTTGTGGAATTTGAAAGTGGAGATTTCAAGCGCTTTCGGGCGAAAAGTAGAAAAGGAAATATCTTCGTATAAGAACTAGAGAGAATCATTCTCAGAAACCACTTTGTGTTGTGTGCGTTCCACTCACAGAGTTTAACCTTTCTTTTCATAGAGAAGTTTGGAAACACTCTGTTTGTAAAGTCTGCAAGTGGATATGTAGACCTCTTTGAGGATTTCGTTGGAAACGGGATTTCCTCATCTAATTCTAGTTAGAAGAATTCTCAGTAACTTCTTTGGGTTGCGTGTGTTCAACTCACAAGTTGGACCTTCCTTTAGACAGAGCAGATATGAAACCCTCTTTTTGTGGAATTTGCAAGTGGAGATTTCAAGCACTTTTCGTCCAACGGTAGAAAAGGAAATATCTTCGTATAAAAACTAGAGAGAATCATGCTCAGAAACCGCTTTGTGTTGTGTGCGTTCCACTCACAGAGTTTAACCTTTCTTTTCATAGAGCAGTTTGGAAACACTCTGTAAAGTCTGCAAGTGGATATTTGGACCTCTTTGAGGATTTCGTTGGAAACGGGATTTCTTCATCTAATGCTAGACAGAAGAATTCTCAGTAACTTCCTTGGGTTCTGTGTGTTCAACTCAGAGAGCTGAACCTTCCTTTAGACAGAGCAGATTTGAAACCCTCTTTTTGTGGAATTTGCAAGTGGAGATTTCAAGCGCTTTTGGGCCAACGGTAGAAAAGGAAATATCTTCCTATAAAAACTAGAGAGAATCATTCTCAGAAATCACTTTGTGTTGTGTGCGTTCCACTCACAGAGTTTAACCTTTCTTTTCATAGAGCAGTTTGGAAACACTCTGTTTGTAAAGTCTGCAAGTGGATATTTGGACCTCTTTGAGGATTTCGTTGGAAACGGGATTTCTTCATCTAATGCTAGACAGAAGAATTCTCAGTAACTTCTTTGGGTTGTGAGTGTTCAACTCACAGAGTTGAACCTTCCTTTAGACAGAGCAGATTTGAAACCCTCTTTTTGTGGAATTTGCAAGTGGAGATTTCAAGCGCTTTCGGGCCAACGGTAGAAAAGGAAATATCTTCGTATAAAAACTGGAGAGAATCATTCTCAGAAACCACTTTGTGTTGACTGCGATCCATTCACAAGAGTTTAACCTTTCTTTTAATGGAGCAGTTTGGAAACACTCTGTAAAGTCTGCAAGTGGATATTTGGACCTCTTTGAGGATTTCGTTGGAAACGGGATTTCTTCATCTAATGCTAGACAGAAGAATTCTCAGTAACTTCTTTGGGTTGTGTGTGTTCAACTCACAGAGCTGAACCTTCCTTTAGACAGAGCAGATTTGAAACCCTCTTTTTGTGGAATTTGCAAGTGGAGATTTCAAGCGCTTTTGGGCCAACGGTAGAAAAGGAAATATCTTCATATAAAAACTAGAGAGAATCATTCTCAGAAATCACTTTGTGTTGTGTGCGTTCCACTCACGGAGTTTAACCTTTCTTTTCATAGAGCAGTTTGGAAACACTCTGTTTGTAAAGTCTGCAAGAGGATATTTGGACCTCTTTGAGGATTTCGTTGGAAACGGGATTTCTTCATCTAATGCTAGACAGAAGAATTCTCAGTAACTTCTTTGGGTTGTGTGTTCAACTCACAGATTTGAACCTTCCTTTAGACAGAGCAGATTTGAAACCCTCTTATTGTGGAATTTGCAAGTGGAGATTTCAAGCGCTTTGGTGCGAACGGTAGAAAAGGAAATATCTTCGTATAAAAACTAGAGAGAATCATTCTCAAAAACCACTTTGTGTTGACTGAGATCCATTCACAGAGTTTAACCTTTCTTTTCATGGAGCAGTTTGGAAACACTCTGTTTGTAAAGTCTGCAAGTGGATATTTGGAGCTATTTGAGGATTTCGTTGGAAACGGGATTTCTTCATCTAATGCTAGACAGAAGAATTCTCAGTAACTTCTTTGGGTTGTGTGTGTTCAACTCACAGAGTTGAACCTTCCTTTAGACAGAGCAGATTTGAAACCCTCTTTTTGTGGAATTTGAAAGTGGAGATTTCAAGCGCTTTCGGGCCAAAGGTAGAAAAGGAAATATCTTCGTATAAGAAATAGAGAGAATCATTCTCAGAAACCACTTTGTGTTGTGTGCGTTCCACTCACAGAGTTTCACCTTTCTTTTCATAGATCAGTTTGGAAACACTCTGTTTGTAAAGTCTGCAAGTGGATATTTAGACATCTTTGAGGATTTCGTTGGAAACGGGATTTCCTCATCTAATTCTAGACTGAAGAATTCTCAGTAACTTCTTTGGGTTGTGTGTTCAACTCACAGATTTGAACCTTCCTTTAGACAGAGCAGATTTCAAACCCTCTTTTTGTGGAATTTGCAAGTGGAGATTTCAAGCGCTTTGGGGACAATGGTAGGAAAGGAAATATCTTCGTATAAAAACTAGAGAGAATCATTCTCAGAAACCACTTGGTGTTGTGTGCGTTCCACTCACAGAGTTTAACCATTCTTTTCATAGAGCAGTTTGGAAACACTCTGTTTGTAAAGTCTGCAAGTGGATATTTGGACATCATTGAGGATTTCGTTGGAAACGGGATTTCTTCATCTAATGCTAGACAGAAGAATTCTCAGTAACTTCTTTGGGTTGTGTGAGTTCAACTCACAGAGTTGAACCTACCTTTAGACACAGCATATTTGAAACCCTCTTTTTGTGGAATTTGCAAGTGGAGATTTCAAGCGCTTTGGGGCCAACGGTAGAAAAGGAAATATCTTCGTATAAAAACTAGAGAGAATCATTCTCAAAAACCACTTTGTGTTGACTGCCATCCATTCACAGAGTTTAACCTTTCTTTTCAAGGAGCAGTTTTGAAACACTCTGTTTGTAAATTCTGCAAGTGGATATTTGGACCTATTTGAGGATTTCATTGGAAACGGGATTTCTTCATCTAATGCTAGACAGAAGAATTCTCAGTAACTTCATTGGGTTGTGTGTGTTCAACTCACAGAGTTGAACCTTCCTTTAGACAGAGCAGATTTGAAACCCTCTTTTTGTGGAATTTGAAAGTGGAGATTTCAAGCGCTTTCGGGCGAAAAGTAGAAAAGGAAATATCTTCGTATAAGAACTAGAGAGAATCATTCTCAGAAACCACTTTGTGTTGTGTGCGTTCCACTCACAGAGTTTAACCTTTCTTTTCATAGAGAAGTTTGGAAACACTCTGTTTGTAAAGTCTGCAAGTGGATATGTAGACCTCTTTGAGGATTTCGTTGGAAACGGGATTTCCTCATCTAATTCTAGTTAGAAGAATTCTCAGTAACTTCTTTGGGTTGCGTGTGTTCAACTCACAGAGTTGGACCTTCCTTTAGACAGAGCAGATATGAAACCCTCTTTTTGTGGAATTTGCAAGTGGAGATTTCAAGCACTTTTCGTCCAACGGTAGAAAAGGAAATATCTTCGTATAAAAACTAGAGAGAATCATGCTCAGAAACCGCTTTGTGTTGTGTGCGTTCCACTCACAGAGTTTAACCTTTCTTTTCATAGAGCAGTTTGGAAACACTCTGTAAAGTCTGCAAGTGGATATTTGGACCTCTTTGAGGATTTCGTTGGAAACGGGATTTCTTCATCTAATTCTAGACAGAAGAATTCTCAGTAACTTCTTTGGGTTGTGTGTGTTCAACTCACAGAGCTGAACCTTCCTTTAGACAGAGCATATTTGAAACCCTCTTTTTGTGGAATTTGAAAGTGGAGATTTCAAGCGCTTTGGGGCCAACGGTAGAAAGGCATATATCTTCGTATAAAAACTAGAGAGAATCATTCTCAGAAACCACTTTGTGTTGTGTGCGTTCCACTCACAGAGTTTCACCTTTCTTTTCATAGATCAGTTTGGAAACACTCTGTTTGTAAAGTCTGGAAGTGGATATTTGGACCTCTTTGAGGATTTCGTTGGAAACGGGATTTCCTCATCTAATTCTAGCGAGAAGAATTCTCAGTAACTTCTTTGGGTTGCGTGTGTTCAACTCACAGAGTTGGACCTTCCTTTAGACAGAGCAGATACGAAACCCTCTTTTTGTTGAATTTGCAAGTGGAGATTTCAAGCACTTTTGGGCCAACTGTAGAAAAGGAAATATCTTCGTATAAAAACTAGAGAGAATCATTCTCAGAAACCACTTTGTGTTGTGTGCCTTCCACTCACAGAGTTTAACCTTTCTTTTCATAGAGCTGTTTGGAAACACTCTGTTTGTAAAGTCTGCAAGAGGATATTTGGACATCTTTGAGGATTTCGTTGGAAACGGGATTTCTTCATCTAATGCTAGACAGAAGAATTCTCAGTAACTTCTTTGGGTTGTGTGAGTTCAACTCACAGAGTTGAACCTACCTTTAGACACAGCATATTTGAAACCCTCTTATTGTGGAAATTGCAAGTGGAGATTTCAAGCGCTTTGGTGCGAACGGTAGAAAAGGAAATATCTTCGTATAAAAACTAGAGAGAATCATTCTCAAAAACCACTTTGTGTTGACTGCGATCCATTCACAGAGTTTAACCTTTCTTTTCATGGAGCAGTTTGGAAACACTCTGTTTGTAAAGTCTGCAAGTGGATATTTGGAGCTATTTGACGATTTCGTTGGAAACGGGATTTCTTCATCTAATGCTAGACAGAAGAATTCTCAGTAACTTCTTTCGGTTGTGTGTGTTCAACTCACAGAGTTGAACCTTCCTTTAGACAGAGCAGATTTGAAACCCTCTTTTTGTGGAATTTGAAAGTGGAGATTTCAAGCGCTTTCGGGCCAAAGGTAGAAAAGGAAATATCTTCGTATAAGAAATAGAGAGAATCATTCTCAGAAACCACTTTGTGTTGTGTGCGTTCCACTCACAGAGTTTCACCTTTCTGTTCATAGATCAGTTTGGAAACACTCTGTTTGTAAAGTCTGCAAGTGGATATTTAGACATCTTTGAGGATTTCGTTGGAAACGGGATTTCCTCATCTAATTCTAGACTGAAGAATTCTCAGTAACTTCTTTGGGTTGTGTGTTCAACTCACAGATTTGAACCTTCCTTTAGACAGAGCAGATTTCAAACCCTCTTTTTGTGGAATTTGCAAGTGGAGATTTCAAGCGCTTTGGGGACAATGGTAGGAAAGGAAATATCTTCGTATAAAAACTAGAGAGAATCATTCTCAGAAACCACTTGGTGTTGTGTGCGTTCCACTCACAGAGTTTAACCATTCTTTTCACAGAGCAGTTTGGAAACACTCTGTTTGTAAAGTCTGCAAGTGGATATTTGGACATCATTGAGGATTTCGTTGGAAACGGGATTTCCTCATGTAATGCTAGACAGAAGAATTCTCAGTAACTTCTTTGGGTTGTGTGAGTTCAACTCACAGAGTTGAACCTACCTTTAGACACAGCATATTTGAAACCCTCTTTTTGTGGAATTTGCAAGTGGAGATTTCAAGCGCTTTGGGGCCAACGGTAGAAAAGGAAATATCTTCGTATAAAAACTAGAGAGAATCATTCTCAAAAACCACTTTGTGTTGACTGCCATCCATTCACAGAGTTTAACCTTTCTTTTCAAGGAGCAGTTTGGAAACACTCTGTTTGTAAATTCTGCAAGTGGATATTTGGACCTATTTGAGGATTTCGTTGGAAACGGGATTTCTTCATCTAATGCTAGACAGAAGAATTCTCAGTAACTTCATTGGGTTGTGTGTGTTCAACTCACAGAGTTGAACCTTCCTTTAGACAGAGCAGATTTGAAACCCTCTTTTTGTGGAATTTGAAAGTGGAGATTTCAAGCGCTTTCGGGCGAAAAGTAGAAAAGGAAATATCTTCGTATAAGAACTAGAGAGAATCATTCTCAGAAACCACTTTGTGTTGTGTGCGTTCCACTCACAGAGTTTAACCTTTCTTTTCATAGAGAAGTTTGGAAACACTCTGTTTGTAAAGTCTGCAAGTGGATATGTAGACCTCTTTGAGGATTTCGTTGGAAACGGGATTTCCTCATCTAATTCTAGTTAGAAGAATTCTCAGTAACTTCTTTGGGTTGCGTGTGTTCAACTCACAGAGTTGGACCTTCCTTTAGACAGAGCAGATATGAAACCCTCTTTTTGTGGAATTTGCAAGTGGAGATTTCAAGCACTTTTCGTCCAACGGTAGAAAAGGAAATATCTTCGTATAAAAACTAGAGAGAATCATGCTCAGAAACCGCTTTGTGTTGTGTGCGTTCCACTCACAGAGTTTAACCTTTCTTTTCATAGAGCAGTTTGGAAACACTCTGTAAAGTCTGCAAGTGGATATTTGGACCTCTTTGAGGATTTCGTTGGAAACGGGATTTCTTCATCTAATGCTAGACAGAAGAATTCTCAGTAACCTCTTTCGGTTGTGTGTGTTCAACTCAGAGAGCTGAACCTTCCTTTAGACAGAGCAGATTTGAAACCCTCTTTTTGTGGAATTTGCAAGTGGAGATTTCAAGCGCTTTTGGGCCAACGGTAGAAAAGGAAATATCCTCCTATAAAAACTAGAGAGAATCATTCTCAGAAATCACTTTGTGTTGTGTGCGTTCCACTCACAGAGTTTAACCTTTCTTTTCATAGAGCAGTTTGGAAACACTCTGTTTGTAAAGTCTGCAAGTGGATATTTGGACCTCTTTGAGGATTTCGTTGGAAACGGGATTTCTTCATCTAATGCTAGACAGAAGAATTCTCAGTAACTTCTTTGGGTTGTGAGTGTTCAAGTCACAGAGTTGAACCTTCCTTTAGACAGAGCAGATTTGAAACCCTCTTTTTGTGGAATTTGCAAGTGGAGATTTCAAGCGCTTTCGGGCCAACGGTAGAAAAGGAAATATCTTCGTATAAAAACTGGAGAGAATCATTCTCAGAAACCACTTTGTGTTGACTGCGATCCATTCACAAGAGTTTAACCTTTCTTTTAATGGAGCAGTTTGGAAACACTCTGTAAAGTCTGCAAGTGGATATTTGGACCTCTTTGAGGATTTCGTTGGAAACGGGATTTCTTCATCTAATGCTAGACAGAAGAATTCTCAGTAACTTCTTTGGGTTGTGTGTGTTCAACTCACAGAGCTGAACCTTCCTTTAGACAGAGCAGATTTGAAACCCTCTTTTTGTGGAATTTGCAAGTGGAGATTTCAAGCGCTTTCGGGCCAAAGGTAGAAAAGGAAATATCTTCGTATAAGAAATAGAGAGAATCATTCTCAGAAACCACTTTGTGTTGTGTGCGTTCCACTCACAGAGTTTAACCATTCTTTTCATAGAGCAGTTTGGAAACACTCTGTTTGTAAAGTCTGCAAGTGGATATTTGGACATCATTGAGGATTTCGTTGGAAACGGGATTTCTCCATCTAATGCTAGACAGAAGAATTCTCAGTAACTTCTTTGGGTTGTGTGAGTTCAACTCACAGAGTTGAACCTACCTTTAGACACAGCATATTTGAAACCCTCTTTTTGTGGAATTTGCAAGTGGAGATTTCAAGCGCTTTTGGGCCAACGGTAGAAAAGGAAATATCTTCGTATAAAAACTAGAGAGAATCATTCTCAAAAACCACTTTGTGTTGACTGCCATCCATTCACAGAGTTTAACCTTTCTTTTCAAGGAGCAGTTTGGAAACACTCTGTTTGTAAATTCTGCAAGTGGATATTTGGACCTATTTGAGGATTTCGTTGGAAACGGGATTTCTTCATCTAATGCTAGACAGAAGAATTCTCAGTAACTTCATTGGGTTGTGTGTGTTCAACTCACAGAGTTGAACCTTCCTTTAGACAGAGCAGATTTGAAACCCTCTTTTTGTGGAATTTGAAAGTGGAGATTTCAAGCGCTTTCGGGCGAAAAGTAGAAAAGGAAATATCTTCGTATAAGAACTAGAGAGAATCATTCTCAGAAACCACTTTGTGTTGTGTGCGTTCCACTCACAGAGTTTAACCTTTCTTTTCATAGAGAAGTTTGGAAACACTCTGTTTGTAAAGTCTGCAAGTGGATATGTAGACCTCTTTGAGGATTTCGTTGGAAACGGGATTTCCTCATCTAATTCTAGTTAGAAGAATTCTCAGTAACTTCTTTGGGTTGCGTGTGTTCAACTCACAGAGTTGGACCTTCCTTTAGACAGAGCAGATATGAAACCCTCTTTTTGTGGAATTTGCAAGTGGAGATTTCAAGCACTTTTCGTCCAACGGTAGAAAAGGAAATATCTTCGTATAAAAACTAGAGAGAATCATGCTCAGAAACCGCTTTGTGTTGTGTGCGTTCCACTCACAGAGTTTAACCTTTCTTTTCATAGAGCAGTTTGGAAACACTCTGTAAAGTCTGCAAGTGGATATTTGGACCTCTTTGAGGATTTCGTTGGAAACGGGATTTCTTCATCTAATGCTAGACAGAAGAATTCTCAGTAACTTCTTTGGGTTGTGTGTGTTCAACTCACAGAGCTGAACCTTCCTTTAGACAGAGCAGATTTGAAACCCTCTTTTTGTGGAATTTGAAAGTGGAGATTTCAAGCGCTTTGGGGCCAACGGTAGAAAGGCATATATCTTCGTATAAAAACTAGAGAGAATCATTCTCAGAAACCACTTTGTGTTGTGTGCGTTCCACTCACAGAGTTTCACCTTTCTTTTCATAGATCAGTTTGGAAACACTCTGTTTGTAAAGTCTGGAAGTGGATATTTGGACCTCTTTGAGGATTTCGTTGGAAACGGGATTTCCTCATCTAATTCTAGTGAGAAGAATTCTCAGTAACTTCTTTGGGTTGTGTGTGTTCAACTCACAGAGTTGGACCTTCCTTTAGACAGAGCAGATACGAAACCCTCTTTTTGTGGAATTTGCAAGTGGAGATTTCAAGCACTTTTGGGCCAACTGTAGAAAAGGAAATATCTTCGTATAAAAACTAGAGAGAATCATTCTCAGAAACCACTTTGTGTTGTGTGCCTTCCACTCACAGAGTTTAACCTTTCTTTTCATAGAGCTGTTTGGAAACACTCTGTTTGTAAAGTCTGCAAGAGGATATTTGGACATCTTTGAGGATTTCGTTGGAAACGGGATTTCTTCATGTAATGCTAGACAGAAGAATTCTCAGTAACTTCTTTGGGTTGTGTGAGTTCAAGTCACAGCGTTGAACCTACCTTTAGACACAGCATATTTGAAACCCTCTTATTGTGGAAATTGCAAGTGGAGATTTCAAGCGCTTTGGTGCGAACGGTAGAAAAGGAAATATCTTCGTATAAAAACTAGAGAGAATCATTCTCAAAAACCACTTTGTGTTGACTGCGATCCATTCACAGAGTTTAACCTTTCTTTTCATGGAGCAGTTTGGAAACACTCTGTTTGTAAAGTCTGCAAGTGGATATTTGGAGCTATTTGACGATTTCGTTGGAAACGGGATTTCTTCATCTAATGCTAGACAGAAGAATTCTCAGTAACTTCTTTCGGTTGTGTGTGTTCAACTCACAGAGTTGAACCTTCCTTTAGACAGAGCAGATTTGAAACCCTCTTTTTGTGGAATTTGAAAGTGGAGATTTCATGCGCTTTCGGGCCAAAGGTAGAAAAGGAAATATCTTCGTATAATAAATAGAGAGAATCATTCTCAGAAACCACTTTGTGTTGTGTGCGTTCCACTCACAGAGTTTCACCTTTCTGTTCATAGATCAGTTTGGAAACACTCTGTTTGTAAAGTCTGCAAGTGGATATTTAGACATCTTTGAGGATTTCGTTGGAAACGGGATTTCCTCATCTAATTCTAGACTGAAGAATTCTCAGTAACTTCTTTGGGTTGTGTGTTCAACTCACAGATTTGAACCTTCCTTTAGACAGAGCAGATTTCAAACCCTCTTTTTGTGGAATTTGCAAGTGGAGATTTCAAGCGCTTTGGGGACAATGGTAGGAAAGGAAATATCTTCGTATAAAAACTAGAGAGAATCATTCTCAGAAACCACTTGGTGTTGTGTGCGTTCCACTCACAGAGTTTAACCATTCCTTTCACAGAGCAGTTTGGAAACACTCTGTTTGTAAAGTCTGCAAGTGGATATTTGGACATCATTGAGGATTTCGTTGGAAACGGGATTTCTTCATGTAATGCTAGACAGAAGAATTCTCAGTAACTTCTTTGGGTTGTGTGAGTTCAACTCACAGAGTTGAACCTACCTTTAGACACAGCATATTTGAAACCCTCTTTTTGTGGAATTTGCAAGTGGAGATTTCAAGCGCTTTGGGGCCAACGGTAGAAAAGGAAATATCTTCGTATAAAAACTAGAGAGAATCATTCTCAAAAACCACTTTGTGTTGACTGCCATCCATTCACAGAGTTTAACCTTTCTTTTCAAGGAGCAGTTTGGAAACACTCTGTTTGTAAATTCTGCAAGTGGATATTTGGACCTATTTGAGGATTTCGTTGGAAACGGGATTTCTTCATCTAATGCTAGACAGAAGAATTCTCAGTAACTTCATTGGGTTGTGTGTGTTCAACTCACAGAGTTGAACCTTCCTTTAGACAGAGCAGATTTGAAACCCTCTTTTTGTGGAATTTGAAAGTGGAGATTTCAAGCGCTTTCGGGCGAAAAGTAGAAAAGGAAATATCTTCGTATAAGAACTAGAGAGAATCATTCTCAGAAACCACTTTGTGTTGTGTGCGTTCCACTCACAGAGTTTAACCTTTCTTTTCATAGAGAAGTTTGGAAACACTCTGTTTGTAAAGTCTGCAAGTGGATATGTAGACCTCTTTGAGGATTTCGTTGGAAACGGGATTTCCTCATCTAATTCTAGTTAGAAGAATTCTCAGTAACTTCTTTGGGTTGCGTGTGTTCAACTCACATGTTGGACCTTCCTTTAGACAGAGCAGATATGAAACCCTCTTTTTGTGGAATTTGCAAGTGGAGATTTCAAGCACTTTTCGTCCAACGGTAGAAAAGGAAATATCTTCGTATAAAAACTAGAGAGAATCATGCTCAGAAACCGCTTTGTGTTGTGTGCGTTCCACTCACAGAGTTTAACCTTTCTTTTCATAGAGCAGTTTGGAAACACTCTGTAAAGTCTGCAAGTGGATATTTGGACCTCTTTGAGGATTTCGTTGGAAACGGGATTTCTTCATCTAATGCTAGACAGAAGAATTCTCAGTAACTTCCTTGGGTTCTGTGTGTTCAACTCAGAGAGCTGAACCTTCCTTTAGACAGAGCAGATTTGAAACCCTCTTTTTGTGGAATTTGCAAGTGGAGATTTCAAGCGCTTTTGGGCCAACGGTAGAAAAGGAAATATCTTCCTATAAAAACTAGAGAGAATCATTCTCAGAAATCACTTTGTGTTGTGTGCGTTCCACTCACAGAGTTTAACCTTTCTTTTCATAGAGCAGTTTGGAAACACTCTGTTTGTAAAGTCTGCAAGTGGATATTTGGACCTCTTTGAGGATTTCGTTGGAAACGGGATTTCTTCATCTAATGCTAGACAGAAGAATTCTCAGTAACTTCTTTGGGTTGTGAGTGTTCAACTCACAGAGTTGAACCTTCCTTTAGACAGAGCAGATTTGAAACCCTCTTTTTGTGGAATTTGCAAGTGGAGATTTCAAGCGCTTTCGGGCCAACGGTAGAAAAGGAAATATCTTCGTATAAAAACTGGAGAGAATCATTCTCAGAAACCACTTTGTGTTGACTGCGATCCATTCACAAGAGTTTAACCTTTCTTTTAATGGAGCAGTTTGGAAACACTCTGTAAAGTCTGCAAGTGGATATTTGGACCTCTTTGAGGATTTCGTTGGAAACGGGATTTCTTCATCTAATGCTAGACAGAAGAATTCTCAGTAACTTCTTTGGGTTGTGTGTGTTCAACTCACAGAGCTGAACCTTACTTTAGACAGAGCGGATTTGAAACCCTCTTTTTGTGGAATTTGCAAGTGGAGATTTCAAGCGCTTTTGGTCCAACGGTAGAAAAGGAAATATCTTCATATAAAAACTAGAGAGAATCATTCTCAGAAATCACTTTGTGTTGTGTGCGTTCCACTCACGGAGTTTAACCTTTCTTTTCATAGAGCAGTTTGGAAACACTCTGTTTGTAAAGTCTGCAAGAGGATATTTGGACCTCTTTGAGGATTTCGTTGGAAACGGGATTTCTTCATCTAATGCTAGACAGAAGAATTCTCAGTAACTTCTTTGGGTTGTGTGTTCAACTCACAGATTTGAACCTTCCTTTAGACAGAGCAGATTTGAAACCCTCTTTTTGTGGAATTTGCAAGTGGAGATTTCAAGCGCTTTGGGGACAATGGTAGGAAAGGAAATATCTTCGTATAAAAACTAGAGAGAATCATTCTCAGAAACCACTTGGTGTTGTGTCCGTTCCACTCACAGAGTTTAACCTTTCTTTTCATGGAGCAGTTTGGAAACACTCTTGTTTGTAAAGTCTGCAAGTGGATATTTGGAGCTATTTGAGGACTTCGTTGGAAACGGGATTTCTTCATCTAATGCTAGACAGAAGAATTCTCAGTAACTTCTTTGGGTTGTGTGTGTTCAACTCACAGAGTTGAACCTTCCTTTAGACAGAGAAGATTTGAAACCCTCTTTTTGTGGAATTTGAAAGTGGAGATTTCAAGCGCTTTCGGGCCAAAGGTAGAAAAGGAAATATCTTCGTATAAGAACTAGAGAGAATCATTCTCAGAAACCACTTTGTGTTGTGTGCGTTCCACTCACAGAGTTTCACCTTTCTTTTCATAGATCAGTTTGGAAACACTCTGTTTGTAAAGTCTGCAAGTGGATATTTAGACATCTTTGAGGATTTCGTTGGAAACGGGATTTCCTCATCTAATTCTAGACTGAAGAATTCTCAGTAACTTCTTTGGGTTGTGTGTTCAACTCACAGATTTGAACCTTCCTTTAGACAGAGCAGATTTGAAACCCTCTTTTTGTGGAATTTGCAAGTGGAGATTTCAAGCGCTTTGGGGACAATGGTAGGAAAGGAAATATCTTCGTATAAAAACTAGAGAGAATCATTCTCAGAAACCACTTGGTGTTGTGTGCGTTCCACTCACAGAGTTTAACCATTCTTTTCACAGAGAAGTTTGGAAACACTCTGTTTGTAAAGTCTGCAAGTGGATATTTGGACATCATTGAGGATTTCGTTGGAAACGGGATTTCTTCATGTAATGCTAGACAGAAGAATTCTCAGTAACTTCTTTGGGTTGTTTGAGTTCAACTCACAGCGTTGAACCTACCTTTAGACACAGCATATTTGAAACCCTCTTTTTGTGGAATTTGCAAGTGGAGATTTCAAGCGCTTTGGGGCAAACGGTAGAAAAGGAAATATCTTCGTATAAAAACTAGAGAGAATCATTCTCAAAAACCACTTTGTGTTGACTGCCATCCATTCACAGAGTTTAACCTTTCTTTTCATGGAGCAGTTTGGAAACACTCTGTTTGTAAATTCTGCAAGTGGATATTTGGACCTATTTGAGGATTTTGTTGGAAACGGGATTTCTTCATCTAATGCTAGACAGAAGAATTCTCAGTAACTTCATTGGGTTGTGTGTGTTCAACTCACAGAGTTGAACATTCCTTTAGACAGAGCAGATTAGAAACCCTCTTTTTGTGGAATTTGAAAGTGGAGATTTCAAGGGCTTTCGGGCGAAAAGTAGAAAAGGAAATATCTTCGTATAAGAACTAGAGAGAATCATTCTCAGAAACCACTTTGTGTTGTGTGCGTTCCACTCACAGAGTTTAACCTTTCTTTTCATAGAGAAGTTTGGAAACACTCTGTTTGTAAAGTCTGCAAGTGGATATGTAGACCTCTTTGAGGATTTCGTTGGAAACGGGATTTCCTCATCTAATTCTAGTTAGAAGAATTCTCAGTAACTTCTTTGGGTTGCGTGTGTTCAACTCACAGAGTTGGACCTTCCTTTAGACAGAGCAGATATGAAACCCTCTTTTTGTAGAATTTGCAAGTGGAGATTTCAAGCACTTTTCGTCCAACGGTAGAAAAGGAAATATCTTCGTATAAAAACTAGAGAGAATCATGCTCAGAAACTGCTTTGTGTTGTGTGCGTTCCACTCACAGAGTTTAACCTTTCTTTTCATAGAGCAGTTTGGAAACACTCTGTAAAGTCTGCAAGTGGATATTTGGACCTCTTTGAGGATTTCGTTGGAAACGGGATTTCTTCATCTAATGCTAGACAGAAGAATTCTCAGTAACTTCTTTGGGTTGTGTGTGTTCAACTCACAGAGCTGAACATTCCTTTAGACAGAGCAGATTTGAAACCCTCTTTTTGTGGAATTTGCAAGTGGAGATTTCAAGCGCTTTTGGGCCAACGGTAGAAAAGGAAATATCTTCGTATAAAAACTAGAGAGAATCATTCTCAGAAATCACTTTGTGTTGTGTGCGTTCCACTCACGGAGTTTAACCGTTCTTTTCATAGAGCAGTTTGGAAACACTCTGTTTGTAAAGTCTGCAAGAGGATATTTGGACATCTTTGAGGATTTCGTTGGAAACGGGATTTCTTCATCTAATGCTAGACAGAAGAATTCTCAGTAACTTCTTTGGGTTGTGTGAGTTCAACTCACAGAGTTGAACCTAGCTTTAGACAGAGCATATTTGAAACCCTCTTATTGTGGAATTTGCAAGTGGAGATTTCAAGCGCTTTGGTGCGAACGGTAGAAAAGGAAATATCTTCGTATAAAAACTACAGAGAATCATTCTCAAAAACCACTTTGTGTTGACTGCGATCCATTCACAGAGTTTAACCTTTCTTTTCAAGGAGCAGTTTGGAAACACTCTGTTTGTAAAGTCTGCAAGTGGATATTTGGAGCTATTTGAGGATTTCGTTGGAAACGGGATTTCTTCATCTAATGCTAGACAGAAGAATTCTCAGTAACTTCTTTGGGTTGTGTGTGTTCAACTCACAGAGTTGAACCTTCCTTTAGACAGAGCAGATTTGAAACCCTCTTTTTGTGGAATTTGAAAGTGGAGATTTCAAGCGCTTTCGGGCCAAAGGTAGAAAAGGAAATATCTTCGTATAAGAAATAGAGAGAATCATTCTCAGAAACCACTTTGTGTTGTGTGCGTTCCACTCACAGAGTTTCACCTTTCTTTTCATAGATCAGTTTGGAAACACTCTGTTTGTAAAGTCTGCAAGTGGATATTTAGACATCTTTGAGGATTTCGTTGGAAACGGGATTTCCTCATCTAATTCTAGACTGAAGAATTCTCAGTAACTTCTTTGGGTTGTGTGTTCAACTCACAGATTTGAACCTTCCTTTAGACAGAGCAGATTTGAAACCCTCTTTTTGTGGAATTTGCAAGTGGAGATTTCAAGCGCTTTGGGGACAATGGTAGGAAAGGAAATATCTTCGTATAAAAACTAGAGAGAATCATTCTCAGAAACCACTTTGTGTTGTGTGCGTTCCACTCACAGAGTTTCACCTTTCTTTTCATAGATCAGTTTGGAAACACTCTGTTTGTAAAGTCTGCAAGTGGATATTTGGACATCATTGAGGATTTCGTTGGAAACGGGATTTCTTCATGTAATGCTAGACAGGAGAATTCTCAGTAACTTCTTTGGGTTGTGTGAGTTCAACTCACAGAGTTGAGCCTACCTTTAGACACAGCATATTTGAAACCCTCTTTTTGTGGAATTTGCAAGTGGAGATTTCAAGCGCTTTGGGGCCAACGGTAGAAAGGCATATATCTTCTTATAAAAACTAGAGAGAATCATTCTCAGAAACCACTTTGTGTTGTGTGCGTTCCACTCACAGAGTTTCACCTTTCTTTTCATAGATCAGTTTGGAAACACTCTGTTTGTAAAGTCTGCAAGTGGATATGTAGACCTCTTTGAGGATTTCGTTGGAAACGGGATTTCCTCATCTAATTCTAGTTAGAAGAATTCTCAGTAACTTCTTTGGGTTGCGTGTGTTCAACTCACAGAGTTGGACCTTCCTTTAGACAGAGCAGATATGAAACCCTCTTTTTGTGGAATTTGCAAGTGGAGATTTCAAGCACTTTTCGTCCAACGGTAGAAAAGGAAATATCTTCGTATAAAAACTAGAGAGAATCATGCTCAGAAACCGCTTTGTGTTGTGTGCGTTCCACTCACAGAGTTTAACCTTTCTTTTCATAGAGCAGTTTGGAAACACTCTGTAAAGTCTGCAAGTGGATATTTGGACCTCTTTGAGGATTTCGTTGGAAACGGGATTTCTTCATCTAATGCTAGACAGAAGAATTCTCAGTAACTTCTTTGGGTTGTGTGTGTTCAACTCACAGAGCTGAACCCTCCTTTAGACAGAGCAGATTTGAAACCCTCTTTTTGTGGAATTTGCAAGTGGAGATTTCAAGCGCTTTTGGGCCAACGGTAGAAAAGGAAATATCTTCGTATAAAAACTAGAGAGAATCATTCTCAGAAATCACTTTGTGTTGTGTGCGTTCCACTCACAGAGTTTAACCTTTCTTTTCATAGAGCAGTTTGGAAACACTCTGTTTGTAAAGTCTGCAAGTGGATATTTGGACCTCTTTGAGGATTTCGTTGGAAACGGGATTTCTTCATCTAATGCTAGACAGAAGAATTCTCAGTAACTTCTTTGGGTTGTGAGAGTTCAACTCACAGAGTTGAACCTTCCTTTAGACAGAGCAGATTTGAAACCCTCTTTTTGTGGAATTTGAAATTGGAGATTTCAAGCGCTTTCGGGCCAACGGTAGAAAAGGAAATATCTTCGTATAAGAAATAGAGAGAATCATTCTCAGAAACCACTTTGTGTTGTGTGCGTTCCACTCACAGAGTTTCACCTTTCTTTTCATAGATCAGTTTGGAAACACTCTGTTTGTAACGTCTGCAAGTGGATATTTAGACATCTTTGAGGATTTCGTTGGAAACGGGATTTCCTCATCTAATTCTAGACTGAAGAATTCTCAGTAACTTCTTTGGGTTGTGTGTTCAACTCACAGATTTGAACCTTCCTATAGACAGAGCAGATTTGAAACCCTCTTTTTGTGGAATTTGCAAGTGGAGATTTCAAGCGCTTTGGGGACAATGGTAGGAAAGGAAATATCTTCGTATAAAAACTAGAGAGAATCATTCTCAGAAACCGCTTTGTGTTGTGTGCGTTCCACTCACAGAGTTTAACCATTCTTTTCATAGAGCAGTTTGGAAACACTCTGTTTGTAAAGTCTGCAAGTGGATATTTGGACATCATTGAGGATTTCGTTGGAAACGGGATTTCTTCATGTAATGCTAGACAGAAGAATTCTCAGTAACTTCTTTGGGTTGTGTGAGTTCAACTCACAGCGTTGAACCTACCTTTAGACACAGCATATTTGAAACCCTCTTTTTGTGGAATTTGCAAGTGGAGATTTCAAGCGCTTTGGGGTCAACGGTAGAAAAGGAAATATCTTCGTATAAAAACTAGAGAGAATCATTCTCAGAAACCATTTTGTGTTGACTGAGATCCATTCACAGAGTTTAACCTTTCTTTTCATGGAGCAGTTTGGAAACACTCTGTTTGTAATGTCTGCAAGTGGATATTTCGACCTATTAGAGGATTTCGTTGGAAACGGGATTTCTTCATCTAATGCTAGACAGAAGAATTCTCAGTAACTTTTTTGGGTTGTGTGTGTTCAACTCACAGAGTTGAACCTTCCTTTAGACAGAGCAGATTTGAAACCCTCTTTTTGTGGAATTTGTAAGTGGAGATTTCAAGCGCTGTCTGGCCAAAGGTAGAAAAGGAAATATCTTCGTATAAGAAATAGAGAGAATCATTCTCAGAAACCACTTTGTGTTGTGTGCGTTCCACTCACAGAGTTTCACCTTTCTTTTCATAGATCAGTTTGGAAGCACTCTGTTTGTAAAGTCTGCAAGTGGATATTTAGACATCTTTGAGGATTTCGTTGGAAACGGGATTTCCTCATCAAATTCTAGACTGAAGAATTCTCAGTAACTTCTTTGGGTTGTGTGTTCAACTCACAGATTTGAACCTTCCTTTAGACAGAGCAGATTTGAAACCCTCTTTTTGTGGAATTTGCAAGTGGAGATTTCAAGCGCTTTGGGGACAATGGTAGGAAAGGAAATATCTTCGTATAAAAACTAGAGAGAATCATTCTCAGAAACCACTTGGTGTTGTGTGCGTTCCACTCACAGAGTTTAACCATTCTTTTCATAGAGCAGTTTGGAAACACTCTGTTTGTAAAGTCTGCAAGTGGATATTTGGACATCATTGAGGATTTCGTTGGAAACGGGATTTCTTCATGTAATGCTAGACAGAAGAATTCTCAGTAACTTCTTTGGGTTGTGTGAGTTCAACTCACAGAGTTGAACCTACCTTTAGACACAGCATATTTGAAACCCTCTTTTTGTGGAATTTGCAAGTGGAGATTTCAAGCGCTTTGGGGCCAACGGTAGAAAGGCAAATATCTTCGTATAAAAACTAGAGAGAATCATTCTCAGAAACCACTTTGTGTTGTGTGCGTTCCACTCACAGAGTTTCACCTTTCTTTTCATAGATCAGTTTGGAAACACTCTGTTTGTAAAGTCTGGAAGTGGATATTTGGACCTCTTTGAGGATTTCGTTGGAAACGGGATTTCCTCATCTAATTCTAGTGAGAAGAATTCTCAGTAACTTCTTTGGGTTGCGTGTGTTCAACTCACAGAGTTGGACCTTCCTTTAGACAGAGCAGATACGAAACCCTCTTTTTGTGGAATTTGCAAGTGGAGATTTCAAGCACTTTTGGGCCAACTGTAGAAAAGGAAATATCTTCGTATAAAAACTAGAGAGAATCATTCTCAGAAACCACTTTGTGTTGTGTGCCTTCCACTCACAGAGTTTAACCTTTCTTTTCATAGAGCTGTTTGGAAACACTCTGTTTGTAAAGTCTGCAAGAGGATATTTGGACATCTTTGAGGATTTCGTTGGAAACGGGATTTCTTCATCTAATGCTAGACAGAAGAATTCTCAGTAACTTCTTTGGGTTGTGTGAGTTCAACTCACAGAGTTGAACCTAGCTTTAGACAGAGCATATTTGAAACCCTCTTATTGTGGAATTTGCAAGTGGAGATTTCAAGCGCTTTGGTGCGAACGGTAGAAAAGGAAATATCTTCGTATAAAAACTAGAGAGAATCATTCTCAAAAACCACTTTGTGTTGACTGCGATCCATTCACAGAGTTTAACCTTTCTTTTCATGGAGCAGTTTGGAAACACTCTGTTTGTAAAGTCTGCAAGTGGATATTTGGAGCTATTTGAGGATTTCGTTGGAAACGGGATTTCTTCATCTAATGCTAGACAGAAGAATTCTCAGTAACTTCTTTGGGTTGTGTGTGTTCAACTCACAGAGTTGAACCTTCCTTTAGACAGAGCAGATTTGAAACCCTCTTTTTGTGGAATTTGAAAGTGGAGATTTCAATCGCTTTCGGGCCAAAGGTAGAAAAGGAAATATCTTCGTATAAGAAATAGAGAGAATCATTCTCAGAAACCACTTTGTGTTGTGTGCGTTCCACTCACAGAGTTTCACCTTTCTTTTCATAGATCAGTTTGGAAACACTCTGTTTGTAAAGTCTGCAAGTGGATATTTAGACATCTTTGAGGATATCGTTTGAAACGGGATTTCCTCATCTAATTCTAGACTGAAGAAATCTCAGTAACTTCTTTGGGTTGTGTGTTCAACTCACAGATTTGAACCTTCCTTTAGACAGAGCAGATTTGAAACCCTCTTTTTGTGGAATTTGCAAGTGGAGATTTCAAGCGCTTTGGGGACAATGGTAGGAAAGGAAATATCTTCGTATAAAAACTAGAGAGAATCATTCTCAGAAACCACTTGGTGTTGTGTGCGTTCCACTCACAGAGTTTAACCATTCTTTTCATAGAGCAGTTTGGAAACACTCTGTTTGTAAAGTCTGCAAGTGGATATTTGGACATCATTGAGGATTTCGTTGGAAACGGGATTTCTTCATGTAATGCTAGACAGAAGAATTCTCAGTAACTTCTTTGGGTTGTGTGAGTTCAACTCACAGAGTTGAGCCTACCTTTAGACACAGCATATTTGAAACCCTCTTTTTGTGGAATTTGCAAGTGGAGATTTCAAGCGCTTTGGGGCCAACGGTAGAAAGGCATATATCTTCGTATAAAAACTAGAGAGAATCATTCTCAGAAACCACTTTGTGTTGTGTGCGTTCCACTCACAGAGTTTCACCTTTCTTTTCATAGATCAGTTTGGAAACACTCTGTTTGTAAAGTCTGGAAGTGGATATTTGGACCTCTTTGAGGATTTCGTTGGAAACGGGATTTCCTCATCTAATTCTAGTGAGAAGAATTCTCAGTAACTTCTTTGGGTTGCGTGTGTTCAACTCACAGAGTTGGACCTTCCTTTAGACAGAGCAGATACGAAACCCTCTTTTTGTGGAATTTGCAAGTGGAGATTTCAAGCACTTTTGGGCCAACTGTAGAAAAGGAAATATCTTCGTATAAAAACTAGAGAGAATCATGCTCAGAAACCACTTTGTGTTGTGTGCCTTCCACTCACAGAGTTTAACCTTTCTTTTCATAG
The DNA here is from genome assembly GCF_029281585.2 of Gorilla gorilla gorilla. Classification (NCBI taxonomy): domain Eukaryota; kingdom Metazoa; phylum Chordata; class Mammalia; order Primates; family Hominidae; genus Gorilla; species Gorilla gorilla. The sequence continues at coordinate 110,126,479 of NC_073224.2, forward strand.
AGCTGTTTGGAAACACTCTGTTTGTAAAGTCTGCAAGAGGATATTTGGACATCTTTGAGGATTTCGTTGGAAACGGGATTTCTTCATCTAATGCTAGACAGAAGAATTCTCAGTAACTTCTTTGGGTTGTGTGAGTTCAACTCACAGAGTTGAACCTACCTTTAGACACAGCATATTTGAAACCCTCTTATTGTGGAATTTGCAAGTGGAGATTTCAAGCGCTTTGGTGCGAACGGTAGAAAAGGAAATATCTTCGTATAAAAACTAGAGAGAATCATTCTCAAAAACCACTTTGTGTTGACTGAGATCCATTCACAGAGTTTAACCTTTCTTTTCATGGAGCAGTTTGGAAACACTCTGTTTGTAAAGTCTGCAAGTGGATATTTGGAGCTATTTGAGGATTTCGTTGGAAACGGGATTTCTTCATCTAATGCTAGACAGAAGAATTCTCAGTAACTTCTTTGGGTTGTGTGTGTTCAACTCACAGAGTTGAACCTTCCTTTAGACAGAGCAGATTTGAAACCCTCTTTTTGTGGAATTTGAAAGTGGAGATTTCAAGCGCTTTCGGGCCAAAGGTAGAAAAGGAAATATCTTCGTATAAGAACTAGAGAGAATCATTCTCAGAAACCACTTTGTGTTGTGTGCGTTCCACTCACAGAGTTTCACCTTTCTTTTCATAGATCAGTTTGGAAACACTCTGTTTGTAAAGTCTGGAAGTGGATATTTGGACCTCTTTGAGGATTTCGTTGGAAACGGGATTTCCTCATCTAATTCTAGTGAGAAGAATTCTCAGTAACTTCTTTGGGTTGCGTGTGTTCAACTCACAGAGTTGGACCTTCCTTTAGACAGAGCAGATACGAAACCCTCTTTTTGTGGAATTTGCAAGTGGAGATTTCAAGCACTTTTGGGCCAACTGTAGAAAAGGAAATATCTTCGTATAAAAACTAGAGAGAATCATGCTCAGAAACCACTTTGTGTTGTGTGCCTTCCACTCACAGAGTTTAACCTTTCTTTTCATAGAGCTGTTTGGAAACACTCTGTTTGTAAAGTCTGCAAGAGGATATTTGGACATCTTTGAGGATTTCGTTGGAAACGGGATTTCTTCATCTAATGCTAGACAGAAGAATTCTCAGTAACTTCTTTGGGTTGTGTGAGTTCAACTCACAGAGTTGAACCTACCTTTAGACACAGCATATTTGAAACCCTCTTATTGTGGAATTTGCAAGTGGAGATTTCAAGCGCTTTGGTGCGAACGGTAGAAAAGGAAATATCTTCGTATAAAAACTAGAGAGAATCATTCTCAAAAACCACTTTGTGTTGACTGAGATCCATTCACAGAGTTTAACCTTTCTTTTCATGGAGCAGTTTGGAAACACTCTGTTTGTAAAGTCTGCAAGTGGATATTTGGAGCTATTTGAGGATTTCGTTGGAAACGGGATTTCTTCATCTAATGCTAGACAGAAGAATTCTCAGTAACTTCTTTGGGTTGTGTGTGTTCAACTCACAGAGTTGAACCTTCCTTTAGACAGAGCAGATTTGAAACCCTCTTTTTGTGGAATTTGAAAGTGGAGATTTCAAGCGCTTTCGGGCCAAAGGTAGAAAAGGAAATATCTTCGTATAAGAAATAGAGAGAATCATTCTCAGAAACCACTTTGTGTTGTGTGCGTTCCACTCACAGAGTTTCACCTTTCTTTTCATAGAGAAGTTTGGAAACACTCTGTTTGTAAAGTCTGCAAGTGGATATTTAGACATCTTTGAGGATTTCGTTGGAAACGGGATTTCCTCATCTAATTCTAGACTGAAGAATTCTCAGTAACTTCTTTGGGTTGTGTGTTCAACTCACAGATTTGAACCTTCCTTTAGACAGAGCAGATTTCAAACCCTCTTTTTGTGGAATTTGCAAGTGGAGATTTCAAGCGCTTTGGGGACAATGGTAGGAAAGGAAATATCTTCGTATAAAAACTAGAGAGAATCATTCTCAGAAACCACTTGGTGTTGTGTGAGTTCCACTCACAGAGTTTAACCATTCTTTTCATAGAGCAGTTTGGAAACACTCTGTTTGTAAAGTCTGCAAGTGGATATTTGGACATCATTGAGGATTTCGTTGGAAACGGGATTTCTTCATGTAATGCTAGACAGAAGAATTCTCAGTAACTTCTTTGGGTTGTGTGAGTTCAACTCACAGAGTTGAACCTACCTTTAGACACAGCATATTTGAAACCCTCTTTTTGTGGAATTTGCAAGTGGAGATTTCAAGCGCTTTGGGGCCAACGGTAGAAAAGGAAATATCTTCGTATAAAAACTAGAGAGAATCATTCTCAGAAACCACTTTGTGTTGACTGCCATCCATTCACAGAGTTTCACCTTTCTTTTCAAGGAGCAGTTTGGAAACACTCTGTTAGTAAATTCTGCAAGTGGATATTTGGACCTATTTGAGGATTTCGTTGGAAACGGGATTTCTTCATCTAATTCTTGACAGAAGAATTCTCAGTAACTTCTTTGGGTTGTGTGTGTTCAACTCACAGATTTGAACCTTCCTTTAGACAGAGCAGATATGTAACCCTCTTTTTGTGGAATTTGCAAGTGGAGATTTCAAGCGTTTTTGGGCCAACGGTAGAAAAGGAAATATCTTCGTATAAAAACTAGAGAGAAACATTCTCAGAAATCACTTTGTGTTGTGTGCGTTCCACTCACAGAGTTTAACCTTTCTTTTCATAGAGCAGTTTGGAAACACTCTGTTTGTAAAGTCTGCAAGTGGATATTTGGACCTCTTTGAGGATTTCGTTGGAAACGGGATTTCTTCATCTAATGCTAGACAGAAGAATTCTCAGTAACTTCTTTGGGTTGTGTGAGTTCAACTCACGGAGATGAACCTTCCTTTAGGCAGAGCAGATTTGAAACCCTCTTTTTGTGGAATTTGAAAGTGGAGATTTCAAGTGCTTTCGGGCCAACGGTAGAAAAGGAAATATATTGGTATAAAAACTAGAGAGATTCATTCTCAGAAAACACTTTGTGTTGACTGCGACCCATTCACAGAGTTTAACCTTTCTTTTCATGGAGCAGTTTGGAAACACTCTGTTTGTAAAGTCTGCAAGTGGATATTTGGACCTCTTTGAGGATTTCGTTGGAAACGGGATTTCCTCATCTAATTCTAGTGAGAAGAATTCTCAGTAACTTCTTTGGGTTGCGTGTGTTCAACTCACAGAGTTGGACCTTCCCTTAGACAGAGCAGATACGAAACCCTCTTTTTGTGGAATTTGCAAGTGGAGATTTCAAGCACTTTTGGGCCAACGGTAGAAAAGGAAATATCTTCGTATAAAAACTAGAGAGAATCATTCTCAGAAACCACTTTGTGTTGTGTGCCTTCCACTCACAGAGCTTAACCTTTCTTTTCATAGAGCAGTTTGGAAACACTCTGTTTGTAAATTCTACAACAGGATATTTGGACCTCTTTGAGGATTTCGTTGGAAACGGGATTTCTTCATCTAATGCTAGCCAGAAGAATTCTCAGTAACTTCTTTGGGTTGTGTGAGTTCAACTCACAGAGTTGAACCTACCTTTAGACACAGCATATTTGAAACCCTCTTATTGTGGAATTTGCAAGTGGAGATTTCTAGCGCTTTGGTGCGAACGGTAGAAAAGGAAATATCTTCGTATAAAAACTAGAGAGAATCATTCTCAAAAACCACTTTGTGTTGACTGCGATCCATTCACAGAGTTTAACCTTTCTTTTCATGGAGCAGTTTGGAAACACTCTGTTTGTAAATTCTGCAAGTGGATATTTGGACCTATTTGAGGATTTCGTTGGAAACGGGATTTCTTCATCTAATGCTAGACAGAAGAATTCTCAGTAACTTCATTGGGTTGTGTGTGTTCAACTCACAGAGTTGAACCTTCCTTTAGACAGAGCAGATTTGAAACCCTCTTTTTGTGGAATTTGAAAGTGGAGATTTCAAGCGCTTTCGGGCGAAAAGTAGAAAAGGAAATATCTTCGTATAAGAACTAGAGAGAATCATTCTCAGAAACCACTTTGTGTTGTGTGCGTTCCACTCACAGAGTTTAACCTTTCTTTTCATAGAGCAGTTTTGAAACACTCTGTTTGTAAAGTCTGCAAGTGGATATGTAGACCTCTTTGAGGATTTCGTTGGAAACGGGATTTCCTCATCTAATTCTAGTTAGAAGAATTCTCAGTAACTTCTTTGGGTTGCGTGTGTTCAACTCACAGAGTTGGACCTTTCTTTAGACAGAGCAGATATGAAACCCTCTTTTTGTGGAATTTGCAAGTGGAGATTTCAAGCACTTTTCGTCCAACGGTAGAAAAGGAAATATCTTCGTATAAAAACTAGAGAGAATCATTCTCAGAAACCGCTTTGTGTTGTGTGCGTTCCACTCACAGAGTTTAACCTTTCTTTTCATAGAGCAGTTTGGAAACACTCTGTTTGTAAAGTCTGCAAGTGGATATTTGGACCTCTTTGAGGATTTCGTTGGAAACGGGATTTCTTCATCTAATGCTAGACAGAAGAATTCTCAGTAACCTCTTTGGGTTTTGTGTGTTCAACTCACAGAGTTGAATCTTCCTTTTGACAGAGCAGATTTGAAACCCTCTTTTTGTGGAATTTGAAAGTGGAGATTTCAAGCGCTTTCGGGACAACGGTAGAAAAGGAAATATCTTCGTATAAAAACTAGAGAGAATCATTCTCAGAAACCATTTTGTGTTGACTGCGATCCATTCACAGAGTTTAACCTTTCTTTTCATGGAGCAGTTTGGAAACACTCTGTTTGTAAAGTCTGGAAGTGGATATTTGGACCTCTTTGAGGATTTCGTTGGAAACGGGATTTCCTCATCTAATTCTAGTGAGAAGAATTCTCAGTAACTTCTTTGGGTTGCGTGTGTTCAACTCACAGAGTTGGACCTTCCCTTAGACAGAGCAGATACGAAACCCTCTTTTTGTGGAATTTGCAAGTGGAGATTTCAAGCAGTTTTGGGCCAACGGTAGAAAAGGAAATATCTTCGTATAAAAACTAGAGAGAATCATTCTCAGAAACCACTTTGTGTTGTGTGCCTTCCACTCACAGAGCTTAACCTTTCTTTTCATAGAGCAGTTTGGAAACACTCTGTTTGTAAAGTCTGCAAGAGGATATTTGGACCTCTTTGAGGATTTCGTTGGAAACGGGATTTCTTCATCTAATGCTAGACAGAAGAATTCTCATTAACTTTTTTGGGTTGTGTGAGTTCATCTCACAGAGTTGAACCTACCTTTAGACAGAGCAGATTTGAAACCCTCTTATTGTGGAATTTGCAAGTGGAGATTTCAAGCGCTTTGGTGCGAACGGTAGAAAAGGAAATATCTTCGTATAAAAACTAGAGAGAATCATTCTCAAAAACCACTTTGTGTTGACAGCGATCCATTCACAGAGTTTAACCTTTCTTTTCATGGAGCAGTTTGGAAACACTCTTGTTTGTAAAGTCTGCAAGTGGATATTTGGAGCTATTTGAGGACTTCGTTGGAAACGGGATTTCTTCATCTAATGCTAGACAGAAGAATTCTCAGTAACTTCTTTGGGTTGTGTGAGTTCAACTCACAGAGTTGAACCTACCTTTAGACACAGCATATTTGAAACCCTCTTATTGTGGAATTTGCAAGTGGAGATTTCAAGCGCTTTGGTGCGAACGGTAGAAAAGGAAATATCTTCGTATAAAAACTAGAGAGAATCATTCTCAAAAACCACTTTGTGTTGACTGCGATCCATTCACAGAGTTTAACCTTTCTTTTCATGGAGCAGTTTGGAAACACTCTGTTTGTAAAGTCTGCAAGTGGATATTTGGAGCTATTTGAGGATTTCGTTGGAAACGGGATTTCTTCATCTAATGCTAGACAGAAGAATTCTCAGTAACTTCTTTGGGTTGTGTGTGTTCAACTCACAGAGTTGGACCTTCCCTTAGACAGAGCAGATACGAAACCCTCTTTTTGTGGAATTTGCAAGTGGAGATTTCAAGCACTTTTGGGCCAACGGTAGAAAAGGAAATATCTTCGTATAAAAACTAGAGAGAATCATTCTCAGAAACCACTTGGTGTTCTGTGCGTTCCACTCACAGAGTTTAACCATTCTTTTCATAGAGCAGTTTGGAAACACTCTGTTTGTAAAGTCTGCAAGTGGATATTTGGACATCATTGAGGATTTCGTTGGAAACGGGATTTCTTCATGTAATGCTAGACAGAAGAATTCCCAGTAACTTCTTTGGGTTGTGTGAGTTCAACTCACAGAGTTGAACCTACCTTTAGACACAGCATATTTGAAACCCTCTTTTTGTGGAATTTGCAAGTGGAGATTTCAAGCGCTTTGGGGCCAACGGTAGAAAGGCAAATATCTTCGTATAAAAACTAGAGAGAATCATTCTCAGAAACCACTTTGTGTTGTGTGCGTTCCACTCACAGAGTTTCACCTTTCTTTTCATAGACCAGTTTGGAAACACTCTGTTTGTAAAGTCTGGAAGTGGATATTTGGACCTCTTTGAGGATTTCGTTGGAAACGGGATTTCCTCATCTAATTCTAGTGAGAAGAATTCTCAGTAACTTCATTGGGTTGTGTGTGTTGAACTCACAGAGTTGGACCTTCCTTTAGACAGAGCAGATACGAAACCCTCTTTTTGTGGAATTTGCAAGTGGAGATTTCAAGCACTTTTGGGCCAACGGTAGAAAAGGAAATATCTTCGTATAAAAACTGGAGAGAATCATTCTCAGAAACCACTTTGTGTTGACTGCGATCCATTCACAAGAGTTTAACCTTTCTTTTAATGGAGCAGTTTGGAAACACTCTGTAAAGTCTGCAAGTGGATATTTGGACTTCTTTGAGGATTTCGTTGGAAACGGGATTTCTTCATCTAATGCTAGACAGAAGAATTCTCAGTAACTTCTTTGGGTTGTGTGTGTTCAACTCACAGAGCTGAACCCTCCTTTAGAAAGAGCAGATTTGAAACCCTCTTTTTGTGGAATTTGCAAGTGGAGATTTCAAGCGCTTTTGGGCCAACGGTAGAAAAGGAAATATCTTCGTATAAAAACTAGAGAGAATCATTCTCAGAAATCACTTTGTGTTGTGTGCGTTCCACTCACGGAGTTTAACCTTTCTTTTCATAGAGCAGTTTGGAAACACTCTGTTTGTAAAGTCTGCAAGAGGATATTTGGACCTCTTTGAGGATTTCGTTGGAAACGGGATTTCTTCATCTAATGCTAGACAGAAGAATTCTCAGTAACTTCTTTGGGTTGTGTGAGTTCAACTCACAGAGTTGAACCTAGCTTTAGACAGAGCATATTTGAAACCCTCTTATTGTGGAATTTGCAAGTGGAGATTTCAAGCGCTTTGGTGCGAACGGTAGAAAAGGAAATATCTTCGTATAAAAACTAGAGAGAATCATTCTCAAAAACCACTTTGTGTTGACTGAGATCCATTCACAGAGTTTAACCTTTCTTTTCATGGAGCAGTTTGGAAACACTCTGTTTGTAAATTCTGCAAGTGGATATTTGGAGCTATTTGAGGATTTCGTTGGAAACGGGATTTCTTCATCTAATGCTAGACAGAAGAATTCTCAGTAACTTCTTTGGGTTGTGTGTGTTCAACTCACAGAGTTGAACCTTCCTTTAGACAGAGCAGATTTGAAACCCTCTTTTTGTGGAATTTGAAAGTGGAGATTTCAAGCGCTTTCGGGCCAAAGGTAGAAAAGGAAATATCTTCGTATAAGAACTAGAGAGAATCATTCTCAGAAACCACTTTGTGTTGTGTGCGTTCCACTCACAGAGTTTATACTTTCTTTTCATAGAGAAGTTTGGAAACACTCTGTTTGTAAAGTCTGCAAGTGGATATTTAGACATCTTTGAGGATTTCGTTGGAAACGGGATTTCCTCATCAAATTCTAGACTGAAGAATTCTCAGTAACTTCTTTGGGTTGTGTGTTCAACTCACAGATTTGAACCTTCCTTTAGACAGAGCAGATTTGAAACCCTCTTTTTGTGGAATTTGCAAGTGGAGATTTCAAGCGCTTTGGGGACAATGGTAGGAAAGGAAATATCTTCGTATAAAAACTAGAGAGAATCATTCTCAGAAACCACTTGGTGTTGTGTCCGTTCCACTCACAGAGTGTAACCTTTCTTTTCATGGAGCAGTTTGGAAACACTCTTGTTTTAAAGTCTGCAAGTGGATATTTGGAGCTATTTGAGGACTTCGTTGGAAACGTGATTTCTTCATCTAATGCTAGACAGAAGAATTCTCAGTAACTTCTTTGGGTTGTGTGTGTTCAACTCACAGAGTTGAACCTTCCTTTAGACAGAGCAGATTTGAAACCCTCTTTTTGTGGAATTTGAAAGTGGAGATTTCAAGCGCTTTCGGGCGAAAAGTAGAAAAGGAAATATCTTCGTATAAGAACTAGAGAGAATCATTCTCAGAAACCACTTTGTGTTGTGTGCGTTCCTCTCACAGAGTTTAACCTTTCTTTTCATAGAGAAGTTTGGAAACACTCTGTTTGTAAAGTCTGCAAGTGGATATGTAGACCTCTTTGAGGATTTCGTTGGAAACGGGATTTCCTCATCTAATTCTAGTTAGAAGAATTCTCAGTAACTTCTTTGGGTTGCGTGTGTTCAACTCACAGAGTTGGACCTTCCTTTAGACAGAGCAGATATGAAACCCTCTTTTTGTGGAATTTGCAAGTGGAGATTTCAAGCACTTTTCTTCCAACGGTAGAAAAGGAAATAACTTCGTATAAAAACTAGAGAGAATCATGCTCAGAAACCGCTTTGTGTTGTGTGCGTTCCACTCACAGAGTTTAACCTTTCTTTTCATAGAGCAGTTTGGAAACACTCTGTAAAGTCTGCAAGTGGATATTTGGACCTCTTTGAGGATTTCGTTGGAAACGGGATTTCTTCATCTAATGCTAGACAGAAGAATTCTCAGTAACTTCTTTGGGTTGTGTGAGTTCAACTCACAGAGTTGAACCTACCTTTAGACAGAGCAGATTTGAAACCCTCTTATTGTGGAATTTGCAAGTGGAGATTTCAAGCGCTTTGGTGCGAACGGTAGAAAAGGAAATATCTTCGTATAAAAACTAGAGAGAATCATTCTCAAAAACCACTTTGTGTTGACTGCGATCCATTCACAGAGTTTAACCTTTCTTTTCATGGAGCAGTTTGGAAACACTCTTGTTTGTAAGGTCTGCAAGTGGATATTTGGAGCTATTTGAGGACTTCGTTGGAAACGGGATTTCTTCATCTAATGCTAGACAGAAGAATTCTCAGTAACTTCTTTGGGTTGTGTGAGTTCAACTCACAGAGTTGAACCTACCTTTAGACACAGCATATTTGAAACCCTCTTATTGTGGAATTTGCAAGTAGAGATTTCAAGCGCTTTGGTGCGAACGGTAGAAAAGGAAATATCTTCGTATAAAAACTAGAGAGAATCATTCTCAAAAACCACTTTTTGTTGACTGCGATCCATTCACAGAGTTTAACCTTTCTTTTCATGGAGCAGTTTGGAGACACTCTGTTTGTAAAGTCTGCAAGTGGATATTTGGACCTCTTTGAGGATTTCGTTGGAAACGGGATTTCTTCCTCTAATGCTAGACAGAAGAATTCTCAGTAACTTCTTTGGGTTGTGTGTGTTCAACTCACAGAGTTGAACCTTCCTTTAGACAGAGCAGATTTGAAAACCTCTTTTTGTGGAATTTGAAAGTGGAGATTTCAAGCGCTGTCGGGCCAAAGGTAGAAAAGGAAATATCTTCGTGTAAGAAATAGAGAGAATCATTCTCAGAAACCACTTTGTGTTGTGTGCGTTCCACTCACAGAGTTTCACCTTTCTTTTCATAGATCAGTTTGGAAACACTCTGTTTGTAAAGTCTGCAAGTGGATATTTAGACATCTTTGAGGATTTCGTTGGAAACGGGATTTCCTCATCTAATTCTAGACTGAAGAATTCTCAGTAACTTCTTTGGGTTGTGTGTTCAACTCACAGATTTGAACCTTCCTTTAGACAGAGCAGATTTGAAACCCTCTTTTTGTGGAATTTGCAAGTGGAGATTTCAAGCGCTTTGGGGACAATGGTAGGAAAGGAATTATCTTAGTATAAAAACTAGAGAGAATCATTCTCAGAAACCACTTGGTGTTGTGTGCGTTCCACTCACAGAGTTTAACCATTCTTTTCATAGAGCAGTTTGGAAACACTCTGTTTGTAAAGTCTGCAAGTGGATATTTGGACATCATTGAGGATTTCGTTGGAAACGGGATTTCTTCATGTAATGCTAGACAGAAGAATTCTCAGTAACTTCTTTGGGTTGTGTGAGTTCAACTCACAGAGTTGAACCTACCTTTAGACACAGCATATTTGAAACCCTCTTTTTGTGGAATTTGCAAGTGGAGATTTCAAGCGCTTTGGGGCCAACGGTAGAAAAGGAAATATCTTCGTATAAAAACTAGAGAGAATCATTCTCAAAAACCACTTTGTGTTAACTGCCATCCATTCACAGAGTTTAACCTTTCTTTTCATTGAGCAGTTTGGAAACACTCTGTTTGTAAATTCCGCAAGTGGATATTTGGACCTATTTGAGGATTTCGTTGGAAACGGGATTTCTTCATCTAATGCTAGACAGAAGAATTCTCAGTAACTTCTTTGGGTTGTGTGTGTTCAACTCACAGAGTTGAACCTTCCTTTAGACAGAGCAGATATGAAACCCTCTTTTTGTGGAATTTGCAAGTGGAGATTTCAAGCACTTTTCGTCCAACGGTAGAAAAGGAAATATCTTCGTATAAAAACTAGAGAGAATCATTCTCAGAAACCGCTTTGTGTTGACTGCGATCCATTCACAGAGTTTAACCTTTCTTTTCATGGAGCAGTTTGGAAACACTCTGTTTGTAAAGTCTGCAAGTGGATATTTGGACCTATTTGAGGATTTCGTTGGAAACGGGATTTCTTCATCTAATTCTTGACAGAAGAATTCTCAGTAACTTCTTTGGGTTGTGTGTGTTCAACTCACAGATTTGAACCTTCCTTTAGACAGAGCAGATATGTAACCCTCTTTTTGTGGAATTTGCAAGTGGAGATTTCAAGCGTTTTTGGGCCAACGGTAGAAAAGGAAATATCTTCGTATAAAAACTAGAGAGAATCATTCTCAGAAATCACTTTGTGTTGTGTGCCTTCCACTCACAGAGTTTCACCTTTCTTTTCATAGATCAGTTTGGAAACACTCTGTTTGTAAAGTCTGCAAGTGGATATTTGGACCTCTTTGAGGATTTCGTTGGAAACGGGATTTCTTCATCTAATGCTAGACAGAAGAATTCTCAGTAACTTCTTTGGGTTGTGTGAGTTCAACTCACGGAGATGAACCTTCCTTTAGGCAGAGCAGATTTGAAACCCTCTTTTTGTGGAATTTGAAAGTGGAGATTTCAAGCGCTTTCGGGCCAACGGTAGAAAAGGAAATATCTTGGTATAAAAACTAGAGAGATTCATTCTCAGAAAACACTTTGTGTTGACTGCGACCCATTCACAGAGTTTAACCTTTCTTTTCATGGAGCAGTTTGGAAACACTCTGTTTGTAAAGTCTGCAAGTGGATATTTGGACCTCTTTGAGGATTTCTTTGGAAACGGGATTTCCTCATCTAATTCTAGTGAGAAGAATTCTCAGTAACTTCTTTGGGTTGCGTGTGTTCAACTCACAGAGTTGGACCTTCCCTTAGACAGAGCAGATACGAAACCCTCTTTTTGTGGAATTTGCAAGTGGAGATTTCAAGCACTTTTGGGCCAACGGTAGAAAAGGAAATATCTTCGTATAAAAACTAGAGAGAATCATTCTCAGAAACCACTTTGTGTTGTGTGCCTTCCACTCACAGAGCTTAACCTTTCTTTTCATAGAGCAGTTTGGAAACACTCTGTTTGTAAATTCTGCAAGAGGATATTTGGACCTCTTTGAGGATTTCGTTGGAAACGGGATTTCTTCATCTAATGCTAGACAGAAAAATTCTCAGTAACTTCTTTGGGTTGTGTGAGTTCAACTCACAGAGTTGAACCTACCTTTAGACACAGCATATTTGAAACCCTCTTATTGTGGAATTTGCAAGTGGAGATTTCTAGCGCTTTGGTGCGAACGGTAGAAAAGGAAATATCTTCGTATAAAAACTAGAGAGAATCATTCTCAAAAACCACTTTGTGTTGACTGCGATCCATTCACAGAGTTTAACCTTTCTTTTCATGGAGCAGTTTGGCAACACTCTGTTTGTAAATTCTGCAAGTGGATATTTGGACCTATTTGAGGATTTCGTTGGAAACGGGATTTTTTCATCTAATGCTAGACAGAAGAATTCTCAGTAACTTCTTTGGGTTGTGTGTGTTCAACTCACAGAGTTGAACCTTCCTTTAGACAGAGCAGATTTGAAACCCACTTTTTGTGGAATTTGAAAGTGGAGATTTCAAGCGCTTTCGGGCGAAAAGTAGAAAAGGAAATATCTTCGTATAAGAACTAGAGAGAATCATTCTCAGAAACCACTTTGTGTTGTGTGCGTTCCACTCACAGAGTTTAACCTTTCTTTTCATAGAGAAGTTTGGAAACACTCTGTTTGTAAAGTCTGCAAGTGGATATGTAGACCTCTTTGAGGATTTCGTTGGAAACGGGATTTCCTCATCTAATTCTAGTTAGAAGAATTCTCAGTAACTTCTTTGGGTTGCGTGTGCTCAACTCACAGAGTTGGACCTTTCTTTAGACAGAGCAGATATGAAACCCTCTTTTTGTGGAATTTGCAAGTGGAGATTTCAAGCACTTTTCGTCCAACGGTAGAAAAGGAAATATCTTCGTATAAAAACTAGAGAGAATCATTCTCAGAAACCGCTTTGTGTTGTGTGCGTTCCACTCACAGAGTTTAACCTTTCTTTTCATAGAGCAGTTTGGAAACACTCTGTTTGTAAAGTCTGCAAGTGGATATTTGGACCTCTTTGAGGATTTCGTTGGAAACGGGATTTCTTCATCTAATGCTAGACAGAAGAATTCTCAGTAACTTCTTTGGGTTTTGTGTGTTCAACTCACAGAGTTGAATCTTCCTTTAGACAGAGCAGATTTGAAACCCTCTTTTTGTGGAATTTGAAAGTGGAGATTTCAAGCGCTTTCGGGACAACGGTAGAAAAGGAAATATCTTCGTATAAAAACTAGAGAGAATCATTCTCAGAAACCATTTTGTGTTGACTGCGATCCATTCACAGAGTTTAACCTTTCTTTTCATGGAGCAGTTTGGAAACACTCTGTTTGTAAAGTCTGCAAGTGGATATTTGGACCTCTTTGAGGATTTCGTTGGAAACGGGATTTCCTCATCTAATTCTAGTGAGAAGAATTCTCAGTAACTTCTTTGGGTTGCGTGTGTTCAACTCACAGAGTTGGACCTTCCCTTAGACAGAGCAGATACGAAACCCTCTTTTTGTGGAATTTGCAAGTGGAGATTTCAAGCACTTTTGGGCCAACGGTAGAAAAGGAAATATCTTCGTATAAAAACTAGAGAGAATCATTCTCAGAAACCACTTTGTGTTGTGTGCCTTCCACTCACAGAGCTTAACCTTTCTTTTCATAGAGAAGTTTGGAAACACTCTGTTTGTAAAGTCTGCAAGAGGATATTTGGACCTCTTTGAGGATTTCGTTGGAAACGGGATTTCTTCATCTAATGCTAGACAGAAGAATTCTCATTAACTTTTTTGGGTTGTGTGAGTTCATCTCACAGAGTTGAACCTACCTTTAGACAGAGCAGATTTGAAACCCTCTTATTGTGGAATTTGCAAGTGGAGATTTCAAGCGCTTTGGTGCGAACGGTAGAAAAGGAAATATCTTCGTATAAAAACTAGAGAGAATCATTCTCAAAAACCACTTTGTGTTGACAGCGATCCATTCACAGAGTTTAACCTTTCTTTTCATGGAGCAGTTTGGAAACACTCTTGTTTGTAAAGTCTGCAAGTGGATATTTGGAGCTATTTGAGGACTTCGTTGGAAACGGGATTTCTTCATCTAATGCTAGACAGAAGAATTCTCAGTAACTTCTTTGGGTTGTGTGAGTTCAACTCACAGAGTTGAACCTACCTTTAGACACAGCATATTTGAAACCCTCTTATTGTGGAATTTGCAAGTGGAGATTTCAAGCGCTTTGGTGCGAACGGTAGAAAAGGAAATATCTTCGTATAAAAACTAGAGAGAATCATTCTCAAAAACCACTTTGTGTTTACTGCGATCCATTCACAGAGTTTAACCTTTCTTTTCATGGAGCAGTTTGGAAACACTCTGTTTGTAAAGTCTGCAAGTGGATATTTGGAGCTATTTGAGGATTTCGTTGGAAACGGGATTTCTTCATCTAATGCTAGACAGAAGAATTCTGAGTAACTTCTTTGGGTTGTGTGTGTTCAACTCACAGAGTTGAACCTTCCTTTAGACAGAGCAGATTTGAAACCCTCTTTTTGTGGAATTTGAAAGTGGAGATTTCAAGCGCTGTCGGGCCAAAGGTAGAAAAGGAAATATCTTCGTATAAGAAATAGAGAGAATCATTCTCAGAAACCACTTTGTGTTGTGTGCGTTCCACTCACAGAGTTTCACCTTTCTTTTCATAGATCAGTTTGGAAACACTCTGTTTGTAAAGTCTGCAAGTGGATATTTGGACCTCTTTGAGGATTTCGTTGGAAACGGGATTTCTTCATCTAATGCTAGACAGAAGAATTCTCAGTAACTTCTTTGGGTTTTGTGTGTTCAACTCACAGAGTTGAATCTTCCTTTTGACAGAGCAGATTTGAAACCCTCTTTTTGTGGAATTTGAAAGTGGAGATTTCAAGCGTTTTCGGGACAACGGTAGAAAAGGAAATATCTTCGTATAAAAACTAGAGAGAATCATTCTCAGAAACCATTTTGTGTTGACTGCGATCCATTCACAGAGTTTAACCTTTCTTTTCATGGAGCAGTTTGGAAACACTCTGTTTGTAAAGTCTCCAAGTGGATATTTGGACCTATTTGAGGATTTCGTTGGAAACGGGATTTCTTCATCTAATGCTTGACAGAAGAATTCTCAGTAACTTCTTTGGGTTGTGTGTGTTCAACTCACAGAGTTGAACCTTCCTTTAGACAGAGCAGATATGTAACCCTCTTTTTGTGGAATTTGCAAGTGGAGATTTCAAGCGTTTTTGGGCCAACGGTAGAAAAGGAAATATCTTCGTATAAAAACTAGAGAGAATCATTCTCAGAAATCACTTTGTGTTGTGTGCGTTCCACTCACAGAGTTTAACCTTTCTTTTCATAGAGCAGTTTGGAAACACTCTGTTTGTAAAGTCTGCAAGTGGATATTTGGACCTCTTTGAGGATTTCGTTGGAAACGGGATTTCTTCATCTAATGCTAGACAGAAGAATTCTCAGTAACTTCTTTGGGTTGTGTGAGTTCAACTCACGGAGATGAACCTTCCTTTAGGCAGAGCAGATTTGAAACCCTCTTTTTGTGGAATTTGAAAGTGGAGATTTCAAGCGCTTTCGGGCCAACGGTAGAAAAGGAAATATCTTGGTATAAAAACTAGAGAGATTCATTCTCAGAAAACACTTTGTGTTGACTGCGACCCATTCACAGAGTTTAACCTTTCTTTTCATGGAGCAGTTTGGAAACACTCTGTTTGTAAAGTCTGCAAGTGGATATTTGGACCTATTTGAGGATTTCGTTGGAAACGGGATTTCTTCATCTAATGCTAGACAGAAGAATTCTCAGTAACTTTTTTGGGTTGTGTGTGTTCAACTCACAGAGTTGAACCTTCCTTTAGACAGAGCAGATTTGAAACCCTCTTTTTGTGGAATTTGCAAGTGGAGATTTCAAGCGCTTTGGGGCCAACGGTAGAAAGGCAAATATGTTCTTATAAAAACTAGAGAGAATCATTCTCAGAAACCACTTTGTGTTGTGTGCGTTCCACTCACAGAGTTTCACCTTTCTTTTCATAGATCAGTTTGGAAACACTCTGTTTGTAAAGTCTACAAGTGGATATTTGGACCTCTTTGACGATTTCGTTGGAAACGGGATTTCCTCATCAAATTCTAGACTGAAGAGTTCTCATTAACTTCTTTGGGTTGTTTCTTCAACTCACAGATTTGAACCTTCCTTTAGACAGAGCAGATTTGAAACCCTCTTTTTGTGGAATTTGCAAGTGGAGATTTCAAGCGCTTTGGGGACAATGGTAGGAAAGGAAATATCTTCGTATAAAAACTAGAGAGAATCATTCTCAGAAACCACTTGGTGTTGTGTGCGTTCCACTGACAGAGTTTAACCATTCTTTTCATAGAGCAGTTTGGAAACACTCTGTTTGTAAAGTCTGCAAGAGGATATTTGGACATCTTTGAGGATTTCGTTGGAAACGGGATTTCTTCATCTAATGCTAGACAGAAGAATTCTCAGTAACTTCTTTGGGTTGTGTGAGTTCAACTCACAGAGTTGAACCTTGCTTTAGACAGAGCATATTTGAAACCCACTTATTGTGGAATTTGCAAGTGCAGATTTCAAGCGCTTTGGTGCTAACGGTAGAAAAGGAAATATCTTCGTATAAAAACTAGAGAGAATCATTCTCAGAAACCACTTGGTGTTGTGTGCGTTCCACTCACAGAGTTTAACCTTTCTTTTCATAGAGCAGTTTGGAAACACTCTGTTTGTAAATTCTGCAAGTGGATATTTGGACCTCTTTGAGGATTTCGTTGGAAACGGGATTTCTTCATCTAATGCTAGACAGAAGAATTCTCAGTAACTTCTTTGGGTTGTGTGTGTTCAACTCACAGAGCTGAACCCTCCTTTAGACAGAGCAGATTTGAAACCCTCTTTTTGTGGAATTTGCAAGTGGAGATTTCAAGCGCTTTTGGGCCAACGGTAGAAAAGGAAATATCTTCGTATAAAAACTAGAGAGAATCGTTCTCAGAAATCACTTTGTGTTGTGTGCGTTCCACTCACAGAGTTTCACCTTTCTTTTCATAGATCAGTTTGGAAACACTCTGTTTGTAAAGTCTGCAAGTGGATATTTGGACCTCTTTGAGGATTTCGTTGGAAACGGGATTTCTTCATCTAATGCTAGACAGAAGAATTCTCAGTAACTTCTTTGGGTTGTGTGAGTTCAACTCACGGAGATGAACCTTCCTTTAGGCAGAGCAGATTTGAAACCCTCTTTTTGTGGAATTTGAAAGTGGAGATTTCAAGCGCTTTCGGGCCAACGGTAGAAAAGGAAATATCTTGGTATAAAAACTAGAGAGATTCATTCTCAGAAAACACTTTGTGTTGACTGCGACCCATTCACAGAGTTTAACCTTTCTTTTCATGGAGCAGTTTGGAAACACTCTGTTTGTAAATTCTGCAAGTGGATATTTGGACCTATTTGAGGATTTCGTTGGAAACGGGATTTCTTCATCTAATGCTAGACAGAAGAATTCTCAGTAACTTTTTTGGGTTGTGTGTGTTCAACTCACAGAGTTGAACCTTCCTTTGGACAGAGCAGATTTGAAACCCTCTTTTTGTGGAATTTGCAAGTGGAGATTTCAAGCGCTTTGGGGCCAACGGTAGAAAGGCAAATATCTTCTTATAAAAACTAGAGAGAATCATTCTCAGAAACCACTTTGTGTTGTGTGCGTTCCACTCACAGAGTTTCACCTTTCTTTTCATAGATCAGTTTGGAAACACTCTGTTTGTAAAGTCTACAAGTGGATATTTGGACCTCTTTGACGATTTCGTTGGAAACGGGATTTCCTCATCAAATTCTAGACTGAAGAATTCTCATTAACTTCTTTGGGTTGTTTCTTCAACTCACAGATTTGAACCTTCCTTTAGACAGAGCAGATTTGAAACCCTCTTTTTGTGGAATTTGCAAGTGGAGATTTCAAGCGTTTTGGGGACAATGGTAGGAAAGGAAATATCTTCGTATAAAAACTAGAGAGAATCATTCTCAGAAACCACTTGGTGTTGCGTGCGTTCCACTCACAGAGTTTAACCATTCTTTTCATAGAGCAGTTTGGAAACACTCTGTTTGTAAAGTCTGCAAGAGGATATTTGGACATCTTTGAGGATTTCGTTGGAAACGGGATTTCTTCATCTAATGCTAGACAGAAGAATTCTCAGTAACTTCTTTGGGTTGTGTGAGTTCAACTCACAGAGTTGAACCTTGCTTTAGACAGAGCATATTTGAAACCCACTTATTGTGGAATTTGCAAGTGCAGATTTCAAGCGCTTTGGTGCTAACGGTAGAAAAGGAAATATCTTCGTATAAAAACTAGAGAGAATCATTCTCAGAAACCACTTGGTGTTGTGTGCGTTCCACTCACAGAGTTTAACCTTTCTTTTCATAGAGCAGTTTGGAAACACTCTGTTTGTAAATTCTGCAAGTGGATATTTGGACCTCTTTGAGGATTTCGTTGGAAACGGGATTTCTTCATCTAATGCTAGACAGAAGAATTGTCAGTAACTTCTTTGGGTTGTGTGTGTTCAACTCACAGAGCTGAACCCTCCTTTAGACAGAGCAGATTTGAAACCCTCTTTTTGTGGAATTTGCAAGTGGAGATTTCAAGCGCTTTTGGGCCAACGGTAGAAAAGGAAATATCTTCGTATAAAAACTAGAGAGAATCGTTCTCAGAAATCACTTTGTGTTGTGTGCGTTCCACTCACAGAGTTTAACCTTTCTTTTCATAGAGCAGTTTGGAAACACTGTGTTTGTAAAGTCTGCAAGTGGATATTTGGACCTCTTTGAGGATTTCGTTGGAAACGGGATTTCTTCATCTAATGCTAGACAGAAGAATTCTCAGTAACTTCTTTGGGTTGTGAGAGTTCAACTCACAGAGTTGAACCTTCCTTTAGACAGAGCAGATTTGAAACCCTCTTTTTGTGGAATTTGAAATTGGAGATTTCAAGCGCTTTCGGGCCAACGGTAGAAAAGGAAATATCTTCGTATAAAAACTGGAGAGAATCATTCTCAGAAACCACTTTGTGTTGACTGCGATCCATTCACAAGAGTTTAACCTTTCTTTTAATGGAGCAGTTTGGAAACACTCTGTAAAGTCTGCAAGTGGATATTTGGACCTCTTTGAGGATTTCGTTGGAAACGGGATTTCTTCATCTAATGCTAGACAGAAGAATTCTCAGTAACTTCTTTGGGTTGTGTGTGTTCAACTCACAGAGCTGAACCTTCGTTTAGACAGAGCAGATTTGAAACCCTCTTTTTGTGGAATTTGCAAGTGGAGATTTCAAGCGCTTTTGGGCCAACGGTAGAAAAGGAAATATCTTCGTATAAAAACTAGAGAGAATCATTCTCAGAAATCACTTTGTGTTGTGTGCGTTCCACTCAGGGAGTTTAACCTTTCTTTTCATAGAGCAGTTTGGAAACACTCTGTTTGTAAAGTCTGCAAGAGGATATTTGGACCTCTTTGAGGATTTCGTTGGAAACGGGATTTCTTCATCTAATGCTAGACAGAAGAATTCTCAGTAACTTCTTTGGGTTGTGTGAGTTCAACTCACAGAGTTGAACCTTCCTTTATACAGAGCAGATATGTAACCCTCTTTTTGTGGAATTTGCAAGTGGAGATTTCAAGCGCTTTTGTGCGAACGGTAGAAAAGGAAATATCTTCGTATAAAAACTAGAGAGAATCATTCTCAAAAACCACTTTTTGTTGACTGAGATCCATTCACAGAGTTTAACCTTTCTTTTCATGGAGCAGTTTGGAAACACTCTGTTTGTAAAGTCTGCAAGTGGATATTTGGAGCTATTTGAGGATTTCGTTGGAAACGGGATTTCTTCATCTAATGCTAGACAGAAGAATTCTCAGTAACTTCTTTGGGTTGTGTGTGTTCAACTCACAGAGTTGAACCTTCCTTTAGACAGAGCAGATTTGAAACCCTCTTTTTGTGGAATTTGAAAGTGGAGATTTCAAGCGCTTTCGGGCCAAAGGTAGAAAAGGAAATATCTTCGTATAAGAACTAGAGAGAATCATTCTCAGAAACCACTTTGTGTTGTGTGCGTTCCACTCACAGAGTTTAAACTTTCTTTTCATAGAGAAGTTTGGAAACACTCTGTTTGTAAAGTCTGCAAGTGGATATTTAGACATCTTTGAGGATTTTTTTGGAAACGGGATTTCCTCATCAAATTCTAGACTGAAGAATTCCCAGTAACTTCTTTGGGTTGTGTGTTCAACTCACAGATTTGAACCTTCCTTTAGACAGAGCAGATTTGAAACCCTCTTTTTGTGGAATTTGCAAGTGGAGATTTCAAGCGCTTTGGGGACAATGGTAGGAAAGGAAATATCTTCGTATAAAAACTAGAGAGAATCATTCTCAGAAACCACTTGGTGTTGTGTCCGTTCCACTCACAGAGTGTAACCTTTCTTTTCATGGAGCAGTTTGGAAACACTCTTGTTTGTAAAGTCTGCAAGTGGATATTTGGAGCTATTTGAGGACTTCGTTGGAAACGTGATTTCTTCATCTAATGCTAGACAGAAGAATTCTCAGTAACTTCTTTGGGTTGTGTGTGTTCAACTCACAGAGCTGAACCTTCCTTTAGACAGAGCAGATTTGAAACCCTCTTATTGTGGAATTTGCAAGTGGAGATTTCAAGCGCTTTGGTGCGAACGGTAGAAAAGGAAATATCTTCGTATAAAAACTAGAGAGAATCATTCTCAAAAACCACTTTGTGTTGACTGCGATCCATTCACAGAGTTTAACCTTTCTTTTCATGGAGCAGTTTGGAAACACTCTGTTTGTAAAGTCTGCAAGTGGATATTTGGAACTATTTGAGGATTTCGTTGGAAACGGGATTTCTTCATCTAATGCTAGACAGAAGAATTCTCAGTAACTTCTTTGGGTTGTGTGTGTTCAACTCACAGAGTTGAACCTTCCTTTAGACAGAGCAGATTTGAAACCCTCTTTTTGTGGAATTTGAAAGTGGAGATTTCAAGCGCTTTCGGGCCAAAGGTAGAAAAGGAAATATCTTCGTATAAGAAATAGAGAGAATCATTCTCAGAAACCACTTTGTGTTGTGTGCGTTCCACTCACAGAGTTTCACCTTTCTTTTCATAGATCAGTTTGGAAACACTCTGTTTGTAAAGTCTGCAAGTGGATATTTAGACATCTTTGAGGATTTCGTTGGAAACGGGATTTCCTCATCTAATTCTAGACTGAAGAACTCTCAGTAACTTCTTTGGGTTGTGTGTTCAACTCACAGATTTGAACCTTCCTTTAGACAGAGCAGATTTCAAACCCTCTTTTTGTGGAATTTGCAAGTGGAGATTTCAAGCGCTTTGGGGACAATGGTAGGAAAGGAAATATCTTCGTATAAAAACTAGAGAGAATCATTCTCAGAAACCGCTTTGTGTTGTGTGCGTTCCACTCACAGAGTTTAACCATTCTTTTCATAGAGCAGTTTGGAAACACAATGTTTGTAAAGTCTGCAAGTGGATATTTGGACATCATTGAGGATTTCGTTGGAAACGGGATTTCTTCATGTAATGCTAGACAGAAGAATTCTCAGTAACTTCTTTGGGTTGTGTGAGTTCAACTCACAGAATTGAGCCTACCTTTAGACACAGCATATTTGAAGCCCTCTTTTTGTGGAATTTGCAAGTGGAGATTTCAAGCACTTTTCGTCCAACGGTAGAAAAGGATATATCTTCGTATAAAAACTAGAGAGAATCATGCTCAGAAACCGCTTTGTGTTGTGTGCGTTCCACTCACAGAGTTTAACCTTTCTTTTCATAGAGCAGTTTGGAAACACTCTGTAAAGTCTGCAAGTGGATATTTGGACCTCTTTGAGGATTTCGTTGGAAACGGGATTTCTTCATCTAATGCTAGACAGAAGAATTCTCAGTAACTTCTTTGGGTTGTGTGTGTTCAACTCACAGAGCTGAACCTTCCTTTAGACAGAGCAGATTTGAAACCCTCTTTTTGTGGAATTTGCAAGTGGAGATTTCAAGCGCTTTGGGGCCAACGGTAGAAAGGCATATATCTTCGTATAAAAACTAGAGAGAATCATTCTCAGAAACCACTTTGTGTTGTGTGCGTTCCACTCACAGAGTTTCACCTTTCTTTTCATAGATCAGTTTGGAAACACTCTGTTTGTAAAGTCTGGAAGTGGATATTTGGACCTCTTTGAGGATTTCGTTGGAAACAGGATTTCCTCATCTAATTCTAGTGAGAAGAATTCTCAGTAACTTCTTTGGGTTGCGTGTGTTCAACTCACAGAGTTGGACCTTCCTTTAGACAGAGCAGATACGAAACCCTCTTTTTGTGGAATTTGCAAGTGGAGATTTCAAGCACTTTTGGGCCAACTGTAGAAAAGGAAATATCTTCGTATAAAAACTAGAGAGAATCATGCTCAGAAACCACTTTGTGTTGTGTGCCTTCCACTCACAGAGTTTAACCTTTCTTTTCATAGAGCTGTTTGGAAACACTCTGTTTGTAAAGTCTGCAAGAGGATATTTGGACATCTTTGAGGATTTCGTTGGAAACGGGATTTCTTCATCTAATGCTAGACAGAAGAATTCTCAGTAACTTCTTTGGGTTGTGTGAGTTCAACTCACAGAGTTGAACCTACCTTTAGACACAGCATATTTGAAACCCTCTTATTGTGGAATTTGCAAGTGGAGATTTCAAGCGCTTTGGTGCGAACGGTAGAAAAGGAAATATCTTCGTATAAAAACTAGAGAGAATCATTCTCAAAAACCACTTTGTCTTGACTGAGATCCATTCACAGAGTTTAACCTTTCTTTTCATGGAGCAGTTTGGAAACACTCTGTTTGTAAAGTCTGCAAGTGGATATTTGGAGCTATTTGAGGATTTCGTTGGAAACGGGATTTCTTCATCTAATGCTAGACAGAAGAATTCTCAGTAACTTCTTTGGGTTGTGTGTGTTCAACTCACAGAGTTGAACCTTCCTTTAGACAGAGCAGATTTGAAACCCTCTTTTTGTGGAATTTGAAAGTGGAGATTTCAAGCGCTTTCGGGCCAAAGGTAGAAAAGGAAATATCTTCGTATAAGAACTAGAGAGAATCATTCTCAGAAACCACTTTGTGTTGTGTGCGTTCCACTCACAGAGTTTCACCTTTCTTTTCATAGATCAGTTTGGAAACACTCTGTTTGTAAAGTCTGCAAGTGGATATTTAGACATCTTTGAGGATTTCGTTGGAAACGGGATTTCCTCATCTAATTCTAGACTGAAGAATTCTCAGTAACTTCTTTGGGTTGTGTGTTCAACTCACAGATTTGAACCTTCCTTTAGACAGAGCAGATTTCAAACCCTCTTTTTGTGGAATTTGCAAGTGGAGATTTCAAGCGCTTTGGGGACAATGGTAGGAAAGGAAATATCTTCGTATAAAAACTAGAGAGAATCATTCTCAGAAACCACTTGGTGTTGTGTTAGTTCCACTCACAGAGTTTAACCATTCTTTTCATAGAGCAGTTTGGAAACACTCTGTTTGTAAAGTCTGCAAGTGGATATTTGGACATCATTGAGGATTTCGTTGGAAACGGGATTTCTTCATGTAATGCTAGACAGAAGAATTCTCAGTAACTTCTTTGGGTTGTGTGAGTTCAACTCACAGAGTTGAACCTACCTTTAGACACAGCATATTTGAAACCCTCTTTTTGTGGAATTTGCAAGTGGAGATTTCAAGCGCTTTGGGGCCAACGGTAGAAAAGGAAATATCTTCGTATAAAAACTAGAGAGAATCATTCTCAAAAACCACTTTGTGTTGACTGCCATCCATTCACAGAGTTTAACCTTTCTTTTCAAGGAGCAGTTTGGAAACACTCTGTTTGTAAATTCTGCAAGTGGATATTTGGACCTATTTGAGGATTTCGTTGGAAACGGGATTTCTTCATCTAATGCTAGACAGAAGAATTCTCAGTAACTTCATGGGTTGTGTGTGTTCAACTCACAGAGTTGAACCTTCCTTTAGACAGAGCAGATTTGAAACCCTCTTTTTGTGGAATTTGAAAGTGGAGATTTCAAGCGCTTTCGGGCGAAAAGTAGAAAAGGAAATATCTTCGTATAAGAACTAGAGAGAATCATTCTCAGAAACCACTTTGTGTTGTGTGCGTTCCACTCACAGAGTTTAACCTTTCTTTTCATAGAGAAGTTTGGAAACACTCTGTTTGTAAAGTCTGCAAGTGGATATGTAGACCTCTTTGAGGATTTCGTTGGAAACGGGATTTCCTCATCTAATTCTAGTTAGAAGAATTCTCAGTAACTTCTTTGGGTTGCGTGTGTTCAACTCACAGAGTTGGACCTTCCTTTAGACAGAGCAGATACGAAACCCTCTTTTTGTGGAATTTGCAAGTGGAGATTTCAAGCACTTTTCGTCCAACGGTAGAAAAGGAAATATCTTCGTATAAAAACTAGAGAGAATCATGCTCAGAAACCGCTTTGTGTTGTGTGCGTTCCACTCACAGAGTTTAACCTTTCTTTTCATAGAGCAGTTTGGAAACACTCTGTAAAGTCTGCAAGTGGATATTTGGACCTCTTTGAGGATTTCGTTGGAAACGGGATTTCTTCATCTAATGCTAGACAGAAGAATTCTCAGTAACTTCTTTGGGTTGTGTGTGTTCAACTCACAGAGCTGAACCTTCCTTTAGACAGAGCAGATTTGAAACCCTCTTTTTGTGGAATTTGCAAGTGGAGATTTCAAGCGCTTTGGGGCCAACGGTAGAAAGGCATATATCTTCGTATAAAAACTAGAGAGAATCATTCTCAGAAACCACTTTGTGTTGTGTGCGTTCCACTCACAGAGTTTCACCTTTCTTTTCATAGAGAAGTTTGGAAACACTCTGTTTGTAATGTCTGCAAGTGGATATGTAGACCTCTTTGAGGATTTCGTTGGAAACGGGATTTCCTCATCTAATTCTAGTTAGAAGAATTCTCAGTAACTTCTTTGGGTTGCGTGTGTTCAACTCACAGAGTTGGACCTTTCTTTAGACAGAGCAGATATGAAACCCTCTTTTTGTGGAATTTGCAAGTGGAGATTTCAAGCACTTTTAGTCCAACGGTAGAAAAGGAAATATCTTCGTATAAAAACTAGAGAGAATCATTCTCAGAAACCGCTTTGTGTTGTGTGCGTTCCACTCACAGAGTTTAACCTTTCTTTTCATAGAGCAGTTTGGAAACACTCTGTTTGTAAAGTCTGCAAGTGGATATTTGGACATCTTTGAGGATTTCGTTGGAAACGGGATTTCTTCATCTAATTCTAGACAGAAGAATTCTCAGTAACTTCTTTGGGTTGTGTGAGTTCAACTCACAGAGTTGAACCTACCTTTAGACAGAGCAGATTTGAAACCCTCTTATTGTGGAATTTGCAAGTGGAGATTTCAAGCGCTTTGGTGCGAACGGTAGAAAAGGAAATATCTTCGTATAAAAACTAGAGAGAATCATTCTCAAAAACCACTTTGTGTTGACTGCGATCCATTCACAGAGTTTAACCTTTCTTTTCATGGAGCAGTTTGGAAACACTCTTGTTTGTAAGGTCTGCAAGTGGATATTTGGAGCTATTTGAGGACTTCGTTGGAAACCGGATTTCTTCATCTAATGCTAGACAGAAGAATTCTCAGTAAATTCTTTGGGTTGTGTGAGTTCAACTCACAGAGTTGAACCTACCTTTAGACACAGCATATTTGAAACCCTCTTATTGTGGAATTTGCAAGTAGAGATTTCAAGCGCTTTGGTGCGAACGGTAGAAAAGGAAATATCTTCGTATAAAAACTAGAGAGAATCATTCTCAAAAACCACTTTTTGTTGACTGCGATCCATTCACAGAGTTTAACCTTTCTTTTCATGGAGCAGTTTGGAAACACTCTGTTTGTAAAGTCTGCAAGTGGATATTTGGAGCTATTTGAGGATTTCGTTGGAAACGGGATTTCTTCCTCTAATGCTAGACAGAAGAATTCTCAGTAACTTCTTTGGGTTGTGTGTGTTCAACTCACAGAGTTGAACCTTCCTTTAGACAGAGCAGATTTGAAACCCTCTTTTTGTGGAATTTGAAAGTGGAGATTTCAAGCGCTGTCGGGCCAAAGGTAGAAAAGGAAATATCTTCGTATAAGAAATAGAGAGAATCATTCTCAGAAACCACTTTGTGTTGTGTGCGTTCCACTCACAGAGTTTCACCTTTCTTTTCATAGATCAGTTTGGAAACACTCTGTTTGTAAAGTCTGCAAGTGGATATTTAGACATCTTTGAGGATTTCGTTGGAAACGGGATTTCCTCATCTAATTCTAGACTGAAGAATTCTCAGTAACTTCTTTGGGTTGTGTGTTCAACTCACAGATTTGAACCTTCCTTTAGACAGAGCAGATTTCAAACCCTCTTTTTGTGGAATTTGCAAGTGGAGATTTCAAGCGCTTTGGGGACAATGGTAGGAAAGGAATTATCTTCGTATAAAAACTAGAGAGAATCATTCTCAGAAACCACTTGGTGTTGTGTGCGTTCCACTCACAGAGTTTAACCATTCTTTTCATAGAGCAGTTTGGAAACACTCTGTTTGTAAAGTCTGCAAGTGGATATTTGGACATCATTGAGGATTTCGTTGGAAACGGGATTTCTTCATGTAATGCTAGACAGAAGAATTCTCAGTAACTTCTTTGGGTTGTGTGAGTTCAACTCACAGCGTTGAACCTACCTTTATACACAGCTTATTTGAAACCCTCTTTTTGTGGAATTTGCAAGTGGAGATTTCAAGCGCTTTGGGGCCAACGGTAGAAAAGGAAATATCTTCGTATAAAAACTAGAGAGAATCATTCTCAAAAACCACTTTGTGTTGACTGCGATCCATTCACAGAGTTTAACCTTTCTTTTCATGGAGCAGTTTGGAAACACTCTGTTTGTAAATTCTGCAAGTGGATATTTGGACCTATTTGAGGATTTCGTTGGAAACGGGATTTCTTCATCTAATGCTAGACAGAAGAATTCTCAGTAACTTCATTGGGTTGTGTGTGTTCAACTCACAGAGTTGAACCTTCCTTTAGACAGAGCAGATTTGAAACCCTCCTTTTGTGGAATTTGAAAGTGGAGATTTCAAGCGCTTTCGGGCGAAAAGTAGAAAAGGAAATATCTTCGTATAAGAACTAGAGAGAATCATTCTCAGAAACCACTTTGTGTTGTGTGCGTTCCACTCACAGAGTTTAACCTTTCTTTTCATAGAGAAGTTTGGAAACACTCTGTTTGTAATGTCTGCAAGTGGATATGTAGACCTCTTTGAGGATTTCGTTGGAAACGGGATTTCCTCATCTAATTCTAGTTAGAAGAATTCTCAGTAACTTCTTTGGGTTGCGTGTGTTCAACTCACAGAGTTGGACCTTTCTTTAGACAGAGCAGATATGAAACCCTCTTTTTGTGGAATTTGCAAGTGGAGATTTCAAGCACTTTTCGTCCAACGGTAGAAAAGGAAATATCTTCGTATAAAAACTAGAGAGAATCATTCTCAGAAACCGCTTTGTGTTGTGTGCGTTCCACTCACAGAGTTTAACCTTTCTTTTCATAGAGCAGTTTGGAAACACTCTGTTTGTAAAGTCTGCAAGTGGATATTTGGACATCATTGAGGATTTCGTTGGAAACGGGATTTCTTCATGTAATGCTAGACAGAAGAATTCTCAGTAACTTCTTTGGGTTGTGTGAGTTCAACTCACAGAGTTGAACCTACCTTTAGACACAGCATATTTGAAACCCTCTTTTTGTGGAATTTGCAAGTGGAGATTTCAAGCGCTTTGGGGCCAACGGTAGAAAAGGAAATATCTTCGTATAAAAACTAGAGAGAATCATTCTCAAAAACCACTTTGTGTTGACTGCCATCCATTCACAGAGTTTAAACTTTCTTTTCATGGAGCAGTTTGAAAACACTCTGTTTGTAAATTCCGCAAGTGGATATTTGGACCTATTTGAGGATTTCGTTGGAAACGGGATTTCTTCATCTAATGCTAGATAGAAGAATTCTCAGTAACTTCATTGGGTTGTGTGTGTTCAACTCACAGAGTTGAACCTTCCTTTAGACAGAGCAGATATGAAACCCTCTTTTTGTGGAATTTGCAAGTGGAGATTTCAAGCACTTTTAGTCCAACGGTAGAAAAGGAAATATCTTCGTATAAAAACTAGAGAGAATCATTCTCAGAAACCGCTTTGTGTTGACTGCGATCCATTCACAGAGTTTAACCTTTCTTTTCATGGAGCAGTTTGGAAACACTCTGTTTGTAAAGTCTGCAAGTGGATATTTGGAACTATTTTTAGGATTTCGTTGGAAACGGGATTTCTTCATCTAATGCTTGACAGAAGAATTCTCAGTAACTTCTTTGGGTTGTGTGTGTTCAACTCACAGATTTGAACCTTCCTTTAGACAGAGCAGATATGTAACCCTCTTTTTGTGGAATTTGCAAGTGGAGATTTCAAGCGTTTTTGGGCCAACGGTAGAAAAGGAAATATCTTCGTATAAAAACTAGAGAGAATCATTCTCAGAAATCACTTTGTGTTGTGTGCGTTCCACTCACAGAGTTTAACCTTTCTTTTCATAGAGCAGTTTGGAAACACTCTGTTTGTAAAGTCTGCAAGTGGATATTTGGACCTCTTTGAGGATTTCGTTGGAAACGGGATTTCTTCATCTAATGCTAGACAGAAGAATTCTCAGTAACTTCTTTGGGTTGTGTGAGTTCAACTCACGGAGATGAACCTTCCTTTAGGCAGAGCAGATTTGAAACCCTCTTTTTGTGGAATTTGAAAGTGGAGATTTCAAGCGCTTTCGGGCCAACGGTAGAAAAGGAAATATCTTGGTATAAAAACTAGAGAGATTCATTCTCAGAAAACACTTTGTGTTGACTGCGACCCATTCACAGAGTTTAACCTTTCTTTTCATGGAGCAGTTTGGAAACACTCTGTTTGTAAAGTCTGCAAGTGGATATTTGGACCTCTTTGAGGATTTCGTTGGAAACGGGATTTCCTCATCTAATTCTAGTGAGAAGAATTCTCAGTAACTTCTTTGGGTTGCGTGTGTTCAACTCACAGAGTTGGACCTTCCCTTAGACAGAGCAGATACGAAACCCTCTTTTTGTGGAATTTGCAAGTGGAGATTTCAAGCACTTTTGGGCCAACGGTAGAAAAGGAAATATCTTCGTATAAAAACTAGAGAGAATCATTCTCAGAAACCACTTTGTGTTGTGTGCCTTTCACTCACAGAGCTTAACCTTTCTTTTCATAGAGCAGTTTGGAAACACTCTGTAAAGTCTGCAAGAGGATATTTGGACATCTTTGAGGATTTCGTTGGAAACGGGATTTCTTCATCTAATGCTAGACAGAAGAATTCTCAGTAACTTCTTTGGGTTGTGTGAGTTCAACTCACAGAGTTGAACCTACCTTTAGACACAGCATATTTGAAACCCTCTTATTGTGGAATTTGCAAGTGGAGATTTCTAGCGCTTTGGTGCGAACGGTAGAAAAGGAAATATCTTCGTATAAAAACTAGAGAGAATCATTCTCAAAAACCACTTTGTGTTGACTGCGATCCATTCACAGAGTTTAACCTTTCTTTTCATGGAGCAGTTTGGAAACACTCTGTTTGTAAATTCTGCAAGTGGATATTTGGACCTATTTGAGGATTTCGTTGGAAACGGGATTTCTTCATCTAATGCTAGACAGAAGAATTCTCAGTAACTTCATTGGGTTGTGTGTGTTCAACTCACAGAGTTGAACCTTCCTTTAGTCAGAGCAGATTTGAAACCCTCTTTTTGTGGAATTTGAAAGTGGAGAATTCAAGCGCTTTCGGGCGAAAAGTAGAAAAGGAAATATCTTCGTATAAGAACTAGAGAGAATCATTCTCAGAAACCACTTTGTGTTGTGTGCGTTCCACTCACAGAGTTTAACCTTTCTTTTCATAGAGAAGTTTGGAAACACTCTGTTTGTAAAGTCTGCAAGTGGATATGTAGACCTCTTTGAGGATTTCGTTGGAAACGGGATTTCCTCATCTAATTCTAGTTAGAAGAATTCTCAGTAACTTCTTTGGGTTGCGTGTGTTCAACTCACAGAGTTGGACCTTTCTTTAGACAGAGCAGATATGAAACCCTCTTTTTGTGGAATTTGCAAGTGGAGATTTCAAGCACTTTTCGTCCAACGGTAGAAAAGGAAATATCTTCGTATAAAAACTAGAGAGAATCATTCTCAGAAACCGCTTTGTGTTGTGTGCGTTCCACTCACAGAGTTTAACCTTTCTTTTCATAGAGCAGTTTGGAAACAGTCTGTTTGTAAAGTCTGCAAGTGGATATTTGGACCTCTTTGAGGATTTCGTTGGAAACGGGATTTCTTCATCTAATGCTAGACAGAAGAATTCTCAGTAACTTCTTTGGGTATTGTGTGTTCAACTCACAGAGTTGAATCTTCCTTTTGACAGACCAGATTTGAAACCCTCTTTTTGTGGAATTTGAAAGTGGAGATTTCAAGCGCTTTCGGGAGAACGGTAGAAAAGGAAATATCTTCGTATAAAAACTAGAGAGAATCATTCTCAGAAACCATTTTGTGTTGACTGCGATCCATTCACAGAGTTTAACCTTTCTTTTCATTGAGCAGTTTGGAAACACTCTGTTTGTAAAGTCTGCAAGTGGATATTTGGACCTCTTTGAGGATTTCGTTGGAAACGGGATTTCCTCATCTAATTCTAGTGAGAAGAATTCTCAGTAACTTCTTTGGGTTGCGTGTGTTCAACTCACAGAGTTGGACCTTCCCTTAGACAGAGCAGATACGAAACCCTCTTTTTGTGGAATTTGCAAGTGGAGATTTCAAGCACTTTTGGGCCAACGGTAGAAAAGGAAATATCTTCGTATAAAAACTAGAGAGAATCATTCTCAGAAACCACTTTGTGTTGTGTGCCTTCCACTCACAGAGCTTAACCTTTCTTTTCATAGAGCAGTTTGGAAACACTCTGTTTGTAAAGTCTGCAAGTGGATATTTGGACCTCTTTGAGGATTTCGTTGGAAACGGGATTTCTTCATCTAATGTTAGACAGAAGAATTCTCAGTAACTTCTTTGGGTTGTGTGAGTTCAACTCACAGAGTTGAACATACCTTTAGACAGAGCAGATTTGAAACCCTCTTATTGTGGAATTTGCAAGTGGAGATTTCAAGCGCTTTGGTGCGAACGGTAGAAAAGGAAATATCTTCGTATAAAAACTAGAGAGAATCATTCTCAAAAACCACTTTGTGTTGACTGCGATCCATTCACAGAGTTTAACCTTTCTTTTCATGGAGCAGTTTGGAAACACTCTTGTTTGTAAAGTCCGCAAGTGGATATTTGGAGCTATTTGAGGACTTCGTTGGAAACGGGATTTCTTCATCTAATGCTAGACAGAAGAATTCTCAGTAACTTCTTTGGGTTGTGTGAGTTCAACTCACAGAGTTGAACCTACCTTTAGACACAGCATATTTGAAACCCTCTTTTTGTGGAATTTGAAAGTGGAGATTTCAAGCGTTTTCGGGACAACTGTAGAAAAGGAAATATCTTCGTATAAAAACTAGAGAGAATCATTCTCAGAAACCATTTTGTGTTGACTGCGATCCATTCACAGAGTTTAACCTTTCTTTTCATAGAGAAGTTTGGAAACACTCTGTTTGTAAAGTCTGCAAGTGGATATTTGGACCTATTTGAGGATTTCGTTGGAAACGGGATTTCTTCATCTAATGCTTGACAGAAGAATTCTCAGTAACTTCTTTGGGTTGTGTGTGTTCAACTCACAGAGTTGAACCTTCCTTTAGACAGAGCAGATATGTAACCCTCTTTTTGTGGAATTTGCAAGTGGAGATTTCAAGCGTTTTTGGGCCAACGGTAGAAAAGGAAATATCTTCGTATAAAAACTAGAGAGAATCATTCTCAGAAATCACTTTGTGTTGTGTGCGTTCCACTCACAGAGTTTAACCTTTCTTTTCATAGAGCAGTTTGGAAACACTCTGTTTGTAAAGTCTGCAAGTGGATATTTGGACCTCTTTGAGGATTTCGTTGGAAACGGGATTTCTTCATCTAATGCTAGACAGAAGAATTCTCAGTAACTTCTTTGGGTTGTGTGAGTTCAACTCACGGAGATGAACCTTCCTTTAGGCAGAGCAGATTTGAAACCCTCTTTTTGTGGAATTTGAAAGTGGAGATTTCAAGCGCTTTCGGGCCAACGGTAGAAAAGGAAATATCTTGGTATAAAAACTAGAGAGATTCATTCTCAGAAAACACTTTGTGTTGACTGCGACCCATTCACAGAGTTTAACCTTTCTTTTCATGGAGCAGTTTGGAAACACTCTGTTTGTAAAGTCTGCAAGTGGATATTTGGACCTATTTGAGGATTTTGTTGGAAACGGGATTTCTTCATCTAATGCTAGACAGAAGAATTCTCAGTAACTTCTTTGGGTTGTGTGTGTTCAACTCACAGAGTTGAACCTTCCTTTAGACAGAGCAGATTTGAAACCCTCTTTTTGTGGAATTTGCAAGTGGAGATTTCAAGCGCTTTGGGGCCAACGGTAGAAAGGAAAATATCTTCTTATAAAAACTAGAGAGAATCATTCTCAGAAACCACTTTGTGTTGTGTGCGTTCCACTCACAGAGTGTAATCTTTCTTTTCATAGAGAAGTTTGGAAACACTCTGTTTGTAAAGCCTGCAAGTGGATATTTAGACATCTTTGAGGATTTCGTTGGAAACGGGATTTCCTCATCAAATTCTAGACTGAAGAATTCTCATTAACTTCTTTGGGTTGTGTGTTCAACTCACAGATTTGAACCTTCCTTTAGACAGAGCAGATTTGAAACCCTCTTTTTGTGGAATTTGCAAGTGGAGATTTCAAGCGCTTTGGGGACAATGGTAGGAAAGGAAATATCTTCGTATAAAAACTAGAGAGAATCATTCTCAGAAACCACTTGGTGTTGTGTGCGTTCCACTCACAGAGTTTAACCATTCTTTTCATAGAGCAGTTTGGAAACACTCTGTTTGTAAAGTCTGCAAGTGGATATTTGGACATCATTGAGGATTTCGTTGGAAACGGGATTTCTTCATGTAATGCTAGACGGAAGAATTCCCAGTAACTTCTTTGGGTTGTGTGAGTTCAACTCACAGAGTTGAACCTACCTTTAGACACAGCATATTTGAAACCCTCTTTTTGTGGAATTTGCAAGTGGAGATTTCAAGCGCTTTGGGGCCAACGGTAGAAAGGCAAATATCTTCGTATAAAAACTAGAGAGAATCATTCTCAGAAACCACTTTGTGTTGTGTGCGTTCCACTCACAGAGTTTCACCTTTCTTTCCATAGATCAGTTTGGAAACACTCTGTTTGTAAAGTCTGGAAGTGGATATTTGGACCTCTTTGCGGATTTCGTTGGAAACGGGATTTCCTCATCTAATTCTAGTGAGAAGAATTCTCAGTAACTTCATTGGGTTGTGTGTGTTGAACTCACAGAGTTGGACCTTCCTTTAGACAGAGCAGATACGAAACCCTCTTTTTGTGGAATTTGCAAGAGGAGATTTCAAGCACTTTTGGGCCAACTGTAGAAAAGGAAATATCTTCGTATAAAAACTAGAGAGAATCATTCTCAGAAACCACATTGTGTTGTGTGCCTTCCACTCACAGAGTTTAACCTTTCTTTTCATAGAGCAGTTTGGAAACACTCTGTTTGTAAAGTCTGCAAGAGGATATTTGGACATCTTTGAGGATTTCTTTGGAAACGGGATTTCTTCATCTAATGCTAGACAGAAGAATTCTCAGTAACTTCTTTGTGTTGTGTGAGTTCAACTCACAGAGTAGAACCTACCTTTAGACACAGCATATTTGAAACCCTCTTATTGTGGAATTTGCAAGTGGAGATTTCAAGCGCTTTGGTGCGAACGGTAGAAAAGGAAATATCTTCGTATAAAAACTAGAGAGAATCATTCTCAGAAACCACTTGGTGTTGTGTGCGTTCCACTCACAGAGTTTAACCATTCTTTTCATAGAGCAGTTTGGAAACACTCTGTTTGTAAAGTCTGCAAGTGGATATTTGGACATCATTGAGGATTTCGTTGGAAACGGGATTTCTTCATGTAATGCTAGACAGAAGAATTCTCAGTAACTTCTTTGGGTTGTGTGAGTTCAACTCACAGCGTTGAACCTACCTTTAGACACAGCATATTTGAAACCCTCTTTTTGTGGAATTTGCAAGTGGAGATTTCAAGCGCTTTGGGGCCAACGGTAGAAAAGGAAATATCTTCGTATAAAAACTAGAGAGAATCATTCTCAAAAACCACTTTGTGTTGACTGCGATCCATTCACAGAGTTTAACCTTTCTTTTCATGGAGCAGTTTGGAAACACTCTGTTTGTAAATTCTGCAAGTGGATATTTGGACCTATTTGAGGATTTCGTTGGAAACGGGATTTCTTCATCTAATGCTAGACAGAAGAATTCTCAGTAACTTCATTGGGTTGTGTGTGTTCAACTCACAGAGTTGAACCTTCCTTTAGACAGAGCAGATTTGAAACCCTCTTTTTGTGGAATTTGAAAGTGGAGATTTCAAGCGCTTTCGGGCGAAAAGTAGAAAAGGAAATATCTTCGTATAAGAACTAGAGAGAATCATTCTCAGAAACCACTTTGTGTTGTGTGCGTTCCACTCACAGAGTTTAACCTTTCTTTTCATAGAGAAGTTTGGAAACACTCTGTTTGTAAAGTCTGCAAGTGGATATGTAGACCTCTTTGAGGATTTCGTTGGAAACGGGATTTCCTCATCTAATTCTAGTTAGAAGAATTCTCAGTAACTTCTTTGGGTTGCGTGTGTTCAACTCACAGAGTTGGACCTTTCTTTAGACAGAGCAGATATGAAACCCTCTTTTTGTTGAATTTGCAAGTGGAGATTTCAAGCACTTTTCGTCCAACGGTAGAAAAGGAAATATCTTCGTATAAAAAGTAGAGAGAATCATTCTCAGAAACCGCTTTGTGTTGTGTGCGTTCCACTCACAGAGTTTAACCTTTCTTTTCATAGAGCAGTTTGGAAACACTCTGTTTGTAAAGTCTGCAAGTGGATATTTGGACCTCTTTGAGGATTTCGTTGGAAACGGGATTTCTTCATCTAATGCTAGACAGAAGAATTCTCAGTAACTTCTTTGGGTTTTGTGTGTTCAACTCACAGAGTTGAATCTTCCTTTTGACAGAGGAGATTTGAAACCCTCTTTTTGTGGAATTTGAAAGTGGAGATTTCAAGCGCTCTCGGGACAACGGTAGAAAAGGAAATATCTTCGTATAAAAACTAGAGAGAATCATTCTCAGAAACCATTTTGTGTTGACTGCGATCCATTCACAGAGTTTAACCTTTCTTTTCATGGAGCAGTTTGGAAACACTCTGTTTGTAAAGTCTGCAAGTGGATATTTGGACCTATTTGAGGATTTCGTTGGAAACGGGATTTCTTCATCTAATGCTTGACAGAAGAATTCTCAGTAACTTCTTTGGGTTGTGTGTGTTCAACTCACAGAGGTGAACCTTCCTTTAGACAGAGCAGATATGTAACCCTCTTTTTGTGGAATTTGCAAGTGGAGATTTCAAGCGTTTTTGGGCCAACGGTAGAAAAGGAAATATCTTCGTATAAAAACTAGAGAGAATCATTCTCAGAAATCACTTTGTGTTGTGTGCGTTCCACTCACAGAGTTTAACCTTTCTTTTCATAGAGCAGTTTGGAAACACTCTGTTTGTAAAGTCTGCAAGTGGATATTTGGACCTCTTTGAGGATTTCGTTGGAAACGGGATTTCTTCATCTAATGCTAGACAGAAGAATTCTCAGTAACTTCTTTGGGTTGTGTGAGTTCAACTCACGGAGATGAACCTTCCTTTAGACAGAGCAGATTTGAAACCCTCTTTTTGTGGAATTTGAAAGTGGAGATTTCAAGCGCTTTCGGGCCAACGGTAGAAAAGGAAATATCTTCGTATAAAAACTAGAGAGATTCATTCTCAGAAAACACTTTGTGTTGACTGCGACCCATTCACAGAGTTTAACCTTTCTTTTCATGGAGCAGTTTGGAAACACTCTGTTTGTAAAGTCTGCAAGTGGATATTTGGACCTATGTGAGGATTTCGTTGGAAACGGGATTTCTTCATCTAATGCTAGACAGAAGAATTCTCAGTAACTTTTTTGGGTTGTGTGTGTTCAACTCACAGAGTTGAACCTTCCTTTTGACAGAGCAGATTTGAAACCCTCTTTTTGTGGAATTTGAAAGTGGAGATTTCAAGCGCTTTCGGGACAACGGTAGAAAAGGAAATATCTTCGTATAAAAACTAGAGAGAATCATTCTCAGAAACCATTTTGTGTTGACTACGATCCATTCACAGAGTTTAACCTTTCTTTTCATGGAGCAGTTTGGAAACACTCTGTTTGTAAAGTCTGCAAGTGGATATTTGGACCTATTTGAGGATTTCGTTGGAAACGGGATTTCTTCATCTAATGCTTGACAGAAGAATTCTCAGTAACTTCTTTGGGTTGTGTGTGTTCAACTCACAGAGTTGAACCTTCCTTTAGACAGAGCAGATATGTAACCCTCTTTTTGTGGAATTTGCAAGTGGAGATTTCAAGCGTTTTTGGGCCAGCGGTAGAAAAGGAAATATCTTCGTATAAAAACTAGAGAGAAACATTCTCAGAAATCACTTTGTGTTGTGTGCGTTCCACTCACAGAGTTTAACCTTTCTTTTCATAGAGCAGTTTTGAAACACTCTGTTTGTAATGTCTGCAAGTGGATATTTGGACCTCTTTGAGGATTTCGTTGGAAACGGGATTTCTTCATCTAATGCTAGACAGAAGAATTCTCAGTAACTTCTTTGGGTTGTGTGAGTTCAACTCACGGAGATGAACCTTCCTTTAGACAGAGCAGATTTGAAACCCTCTTTTTGTGGAATTTGAAAGTGGAGATTTCAAGCGCTTTCGGGCCAACGGTAGAAAAGGAAATATCTTCGTATAAAAACTAGAGAGATTCATTCTCAGAAAACACTTTGTGTTGACTGCGACCCATTCACAGAGTTTAACCTTTCTTTTCATGGAGCAGTTTGGAAACACTCTGTTTGTAAAGTCTGCAAGTGGATATTTGGACCTATTTGAGGATTTCGTTGGAAACGGGATTTCTTCATTTAATGCTAGACAGAAGAATTCTCAGTAACTTTTTTGGGTTGTGTGTGTTCAACTCACAGAGTTGAACCTTCCTTTAGACAGAGCAGATTTGAAACCCTCTTTTTGTGGAATTTGCAAGTGGAGATTTCAAGCGCTTTGGGGCAACGGTAGAAAGGCAAATATCTTCTTATAAAAACTAGAGAGAATCATTCTCAGAAACCACTTTGTGTTGTGTGCGTTCCACTGACAGAGTTTCACCTTTCTTTTCATAGATCAGTTTGGAAACACTCTGTTTGTAAAGTCTGGAAGTGGATATTTGGACCTCTTTGAGGATTTCGTTGGAAACGGGATTTCCTCATCTAATTCTAGTGAGAAGAATTCTCAGTAACTTCTTTGGGTTGCGTGTGTTCAACTCACAGAGTTGGACCTTCCCTTAGACAGAGCAGATACGAAACCCTCTTTTTGTGGAATTTGCAAGTGGAGATTTCAAGCACTTTTGGGCCAACGGTAGAAAAGGAAATATCTTCGTATAAAAACTAGAGAGAATCATTCTCAGAAACCACTTTGTGTTGTGTGCCTTCCACTCACAGAGCTTAACCTTTCTTTTCATAGAGCAGTTTGGAAACACTCTGTTTGTAAAGTCTGCAAGAGGATATTTGGACCTCTTTGAGGATTTCGTTGGAAACGGGATTTCTTCATCTAATGCTAGACAGAAGAATTCTCAGTAACTTCTTTGGGTTGTGTGAGTTCAACTCACAGAGTTGAACCTAGCTTTAGACAGAGCATATTTGAAACCCTCTTATTGTGGAATTTGCAAGTGGAGATTTCAAGCGCTTTGGTGCGAACGGTGGAAAAGGAAATATCTTCGTATAAAAACTAGAGAGAATCATTCTCAAAAACCACTTTGTGTTGACTGAGATCCATTCACAGAGTTTAACCTTTCTTTTCATGGAGCAGTTTGGAAACACTCTGTTTGTAAATTCTGCAAGTGGATATTTGGACCTCTTTGAGGATTTCGTTGGAAACGGGATTTCCTCATCTAATTCTAGTGAGAAGAATTCTCAGTAACTTCTTTGGGTTGCGTGTGTTCAACTCACAGAGTTGGACCTTCCTTTAGACAGAGCAGATACGAAAACCTCTTTTTGTGGAATTTGCAAGTGGAGATTTCAAGCACTTTAGGGCCAACTGTAGAAAAGGAAATATCTTCGTATAAAAACTAGAGAGAATCATTCTCAGAAACCACTTTGTGTTGTGTGCCTTCCACTCACAGAGTTTAACCTTTCTTTTCATAGAGCAGTTTGGAAACACTCTGTTTGTAAAGTCTGCAAGAGGATATTTGGACATCTTTGAGGATTTCGTTGGAAACGGGATTTCTTCATCTAATGCTAGACAGAAGAATTCTCAGTAACTTCTTTGGGTTGTGTGAGTTCAACTCACAGAGTTGAACCTACCTTTAGACACAGCATATTTGAAACCCTCTTATTGTGGAATTTGCAAGTGGAGATTTCAAGCGCTTTGGGGCGAACGGTAGAAAAGGAAATATCTTCGTATAAAAACTAGAGAGAATCATTCTCAAAAACCACTTTGTGTTGACTGCGATCCATTCACAGAGTTTAACCTTTCTTTTCATGGAGCAGTTTGGAAACACTCTTGTTTGTAAAGTCTGCAAGTGGATATTTGGAGCTATTTGAGGATTTCATTGGAAACGGGATTTCTTCATCTAATGCTAGACAGAAGAATTCTCAGTAACTTCTTTGGGTTGTGTGTGTTCAACTCACAGAGTTGAACCTTCCTTTAGACAGAGAAGATTTGAAACCCTCTTTTTGTGGAATTTGCAAGTGGAGATTTCAAGCGCTTTGGGGACAATGGTAGGAAAGGAAATATCTTCGTATAAAAACTAGAGAGAATCATTCTCAGAAACCACTTGGTGTTGTGTGCGTTCCACTCACAGAGTTTAACCATTCTTTTCATAGAGCAGTTTGGAAACACTCTGTTTGTAAAGTCTGCAAGTGGATATTTGGACATCATTGAGGATTTCGTTGGAAACGGGATTTCTTCATGTAATGCTAGACAGAAGAATTCTCAGTAACTTCTTTGGGTTGTGTGAGTTCAACTCACAGCGTTGAACCTACCTACAGACACAGCATATTTGAAACCCTCTTTTTGTGGAATTTGAAAGTGGAGATTTCAAGCGCTCTCGGGACAACGGTAGAAAAGGAAATATCTTCGTATAAAAACTAGAGAGAATCATTCTCAGAAACCATTTTGTGTTGACTGCGATCCATTCACAGAGTTTAACCTTTCTTTTCATGGAGCAGTTTGGAAACACTCTGTTTGTAAAGTCTGCAAGTGGATATTTGGACCTATTTGAGGATTTCGTTGGAAACGGGATTTCTTCATCTAATGCTTGACAGAAGAATTCTCAGTAACTTCTTTGGGTTGTGTGTGTTGAACTCACAGAGGTGAACCTTCCTTTAGACAGAGCAGATATGTAACCCTCTTTTTGTGGAATTTGCAAGTGGAGATTTCAAGCGTTTTTGGGCCAACGGTAGAAAAGGAAATATCTTCGTATAAAAACTAGAGAGAATCATTCTCAGAAATCACTTTGTGTTGTGTGCGTTCCACTCACAGAGTTTAACCTTTCTTTTCATAGAGCAGTTTGGAAACACTCTGTTTGTAAAGTCTGCAAGTGGATATTTGGACTTCTTTGAGGATTTCGTTGGAAACGGGATTTCTTCATCTAATGCTAGACAGAAGAATTCTCAGTAACTTCTTTGGGTTGTGTGAGTTCAACTCACGGAGATGAACCTTCCTTTAGACAGAGCAGATTTGAAACCCTCTTTTTGTGGAATTTGAAAGTGGAGATTTCAAGCGCTTTCGGGCCAACGGTAGAAAAGGAAATATCTTCGTATAAAAACTAGAGAGATTCATTCTCAGAAAACACTTTGTGTTGACTGCGACCCATTCACAGAGTTTAACCTTTCTTTTCATGGAGCAGTTTGGAAACACTCTGTTTGTAAAGTCTGCAAGTGGATATTTGGACCTATTTGAGGATTTCGTTGGAAACGGGATTTCTTCATTTAATGCTAGACAGAAGAATTCTCAGTAACTTTTTTGGGTTGTGTGTGTTCAACTCACAGAGTTGAACCTTCCTTTAGACAGAGCAGATTTGAAACCCTCTTTTTGTGGAATTTGCAAGTGGAGATTTCAAGCGCTTTGGGGCAACGGTAGAAAGGCAAATATCTTCTTATAAAAACTAGAGAGAATCATTCTCAGAAACCACTTTGTGTTGTGTGCGTTCCACTCACAGAGTTTCACCTTTCTTTTCATAGATCAGTTTGGAAACACTCTGTTTGTAAAGTCTGGAAGTGGATATTTGGACCTCTTTGAGGATTTCGTTGGAAACGGGATTTCCTCATCTAATTCTAGTGAGAAGAATTCTCAGTAACTTCTTTGGGTTGCGTGTGTTCAACTCACAGAGTTGGACCTTCCCTTAGACAGAGCAGATACGAAACCCTCTTTTTGTGGAATTTGCAAGTGGAGATTTCAAGCACTTTTGGGCCAACGGTAGAAAAGGAAATATCTTCGTATAAAAACTAGAGAGAATCATTCTCAGAAACCACTTTGTGTTGTGTGCCTTCCACTCACAGAGCTTAACCTTTCTTTTCATAGAGCAGTTTGGAAACACTCTGTTTGTAAAGTCTGCAAGAGGATATTTGGACCTCTTTGAGGATTTCGTTGGAAACGGGATTTCTTCATCTAATGCTAGACAGAAGAATTCTCAGTAACTTCTTTGGGTTGTGTGAGTTCAACTCACAGAGTTGAACCTAGCTTTAGACAGAGCATATTTGAAACCCTCTTATTGTGGAATTTGCAAGTGGAGATTTCAAGCGCTTTGGTGCGAACGGTAGAAAAGGAAATATCTTCGTATAAAAACTAGAGAGAATCATTCTCAAAAACCACTTTGTGTTGACTGAGATCCATTCACAGAGTTTAACCTTTCTTTTCATGGAGCAGTTTGGAAACACTCTGTTTGTAAATTCTGCAAGTGGATATTTGGACCTCTTTGAGGATTTCGTTGGAAACGGGATTTCCTCATCTAATTCTAGTGAGAAGAATTCTCAGTAACTTCTTTTGGTTGCGTGTGTTCAACTCACAGAGTTGGACCTTCCTTTAGACAGAGCAGATACGAAAACCTCTTTTTGTGGAATTTGCAAGTGGAGATTTCAAGCACTTTAGGGCCAACTGTAGAAAAGGAAATATCTTCGTATAAAAACTAGAGAGAATCATTCTCAGAAACCACTTTGTGTTGTGTGCCTTCCACTCACAGAGTTTAACCTTTCTTTTCATAGAGCAGTTTGGAAACACTCTGTTTGTAAAGTCTGCAAGAGGATATTTGGACATCTTTGAGGATTTCGTTGGAAACGGGATTTCTTCATCTAATGCTAGACAGAAGAATTCTCAGTAACTTCTTTGGGTTGTGTGAGTTCAACTCACAGAGTTGAACCTACCTTTAGACACAGCATATTTGAAACCCTCTTATTGTGGAATTTGCAAGTGGAGATTTCAAGCGCTTTGGGGCGAACGGTAGAAAAGGAAATATCTTCGTATAAAAACTAGAGAGAATCATTCTCAAAAACCACTTTGTGTTGACTGCGATCCATTCACAGAGTTTAACCTTTCTTTTCATGGAGCAGTTTGGAAACACTCTTGTTTGTAAAGTCTGCAAGTGGATATTTGGAGCTATTTGAGGACTTCGTTGGAAACGGGATTTCTTCATCTAATGCTAGACAGAAGAATTCTCAGTAACTTCTTTGGGTTGTGTGTGTTCAACTCACAGAGTTGAACCTTCCTTTAGACAGAGAAGATTTGAAACCCTCTTTTTGTGGAATTTGAAAGTGGAGATTTCAAGCGCTTTCGGGCCAAAGGTAGAAAAGGAAATATCTTCGTATAAGAAATAGAGAGAATCATTCTCAGAAACCACTTTGTGTTGTGTGCATTCCACTTACAGAGTTTCACCTTTCTTTTCATAGATCAGTTTGGAAACACTCTGTTTGTAAAGTCTGCAAGTGGATATTTAGACATCTTTGAGGATTTCGTTGGAAACGGGATTTCCTCATCTAATTCTAGACTGAAGAATTCTCAGTAACTTCTTTGGGTTGTGTGTTCAACTCACAGATTTGAACCTTCCTTTAGACAGAGCAGATTTGAAACCCTCTTTTTGTGGAATTTGCAAGTGGAGATTTCAAGCGCTTTGGGGACAATGGTAGGAAAGGAAATATCTTCGTATAAAAACTAGAGAGAATCATTCTCAGAAACCACTTGGTGTTGTGTGCGTTCCATTCACAGAGTTTAACCATTCTTTTCATAGAGCAGTTTGGAAACACTCTGTTTGTAAAGTCTGCAAGTGGATATTTGGACATCACTGAGGATTTCGTTGGAAACGGGATTTCTTCATGTAATGCTAGACAGAAGAATTCTCAGTAACTTCTTTGGGTTGTGTGAGTTCAACTCACAGCGTTGAACCTACCTACAGACACAGCATATTTGAAACCCTCTTTTTTTGGAATTTGAAAGTGGAGATTTCATGCGCTCTCGGGACAACGGTAGAAAAGGAAATATCTTCGTATAAAAACTAGAGAGAATCATTCTCAGAAACCATTTTGTGTTGACTGCGATCCATTCACAGAGTTTAACCTTTCTTTTCATGGAGCAGTTTGGAAACACTCTGTTTGTAAAGTCTGCAAGTGGATATTTGGACCTATTTGAGGATTTCGTTGGAAACGGGATTTCTTCATCTAATGCTTGACAGAAGAATTCTCAGTAACTTCTTTGGGTTGTGTGTGTTGAACTCACAGAGGTGAACCTTCCTTTAGACAGAGCAGATATGTAACCCTCTTTTTGTGGAATTTGCAAGTGGAGATTTCAAGCGTTTTTGGGCCAACGGTAGAAAAGAAAATATCTTCGTATAAAAACTAGAGAGAATCATTCTCAGAAATCACTTTGTG
The DNA here is from genome assembly GCF_029281585.2 of Gorilla gorilla gorilla. Taxonomy (NCBI): domain Eukaryota; kingdom Metazoa; phylum Chordata; class Mammalia; order Primates; family Hominidae; genus Gorilla; species Gorilla gorilla. The sequence goes on from NC_073224.2 coordinate 110,169,578, forward strand.
TTGTGTGCGTTCCACTCACAGAGTTTAACCTTTCTTTTCATAGAGCAGTTTGGAAACACTCTGTTTGTAAAGTCTGCAAGTGGATATTTGGACCTCTTTGAGGATTTCGTTGGAAACGGGATTTCTTCATCTAATGCTAGACAGAAGAATTCTCAGTAACTTCTTTGGGTTGTGTGAGTTCAACTCACGGAGATGAACCTTCCTTTAGACAGAGCAGATTTGAAACCCTCTTTTTGTGGAATTTGAAAGTGGAGATTTCAAGCGCTTTCGGGCCAACGGTAGAAAAGGAAATATCTTCGTATAAAAACTAGAGAGATTCATTCTCAGAAAACACTTTGTGTTGACTGCGACCCATTCACAGAGTTTAACCTTTCTTTTCATGGAGCAGTTTGGAAACACTCTGTTTGTAAAGTCTGCAAGTGGATATTTGGACCTATGTGAGGATTTCGTTGGAAACGGGATTTCTTCATCTAATGCTAGACAGAAGAATTCTCAGTAACTTTTTTGGGTTGTGTGTGTTCAACTCACAGAGTTGAACCTTCCTATAGACAGGGCAGATTTGAAACCCTCTTTTTGTGGAATTTGCAAGTGGAGATTTCAAGCGCTTTGGGGCCAACGGTAGAAAGGCAAATATCTTCTTATAAAAACTAGAGAGAATCATTCTCAGAAACCACTTTGTGTTGTGTGCGTTCCACTCACAGAGTTTCACCTTTCTTTTCATAGATCAGTTTGGAAACACTCTGTTCGTAAAGTCTGGAAATGGATATTTGGACCTCTTTGAGGATTTCGTTGGAAAAGGGATTTCCTCATCTAATTCTAGTGAGAAGAATTCTCAGTAACTTCCTTGGGTTGCGTGTGTTCAACTCACAGAGTTGGACCTTCCCTTAGACAGAGCAGATAGGAAACCCTCTTTTTGTGGAATTTGCAAGTGGAGATTTCAAGCACTTTTGGGCCAACGGTAGAAAAGGAAATATCTTCGTATAAAAACTAGAGAGAATCATTCTCAGAAACCACTTTGTGTTGTGTGCCTTCCACTCACAGAGTTTAACCTTTGTTTTCATAGAGCAGTTTGGAAACACTCTGTTTGTAAAGTCTGCAAGAGGGTATTTGGACATCTTTGAGGATTTCGTTGGAAACGGGATTTCTTCATCTAATGCTAGACAGAAGAATTCTCAGTAACTTCTTTGGGTTGTGTGAGTTCAACTCACAGAGTTGAACCTACCTTTAGACACAGCATATTTGAAACCCTCTTATTGTGGAATTTGCAAGTGGAGATTTCAAGCCCTCTCGGGACAACGGTAGAAAAGGAAATATCTTCGTATAAAAACTAGAGAGAATCATTCTCAGAAACCATTTTGTGTTGACTGCGATCCATTCACAGAGTTTAACCTTTCTTTTCATGGAGCAGTTTGGAAACACTCTGTTTGTAAAGTCTGCAAGTGGATATTTGGACCTATTTGAGGATTTCGTTGGAAACGGGATTTCTTCATCTAATGCTTGACAGAAGAATTCTCAGTAACTTCTTTGGGTTGTGTGTGTTCAACTCACAGAGGTGAACCTTCCTTTAGACAGAGCAGATATGTAACCCTCTTTTTGTGGAATTTGCAAGTGGAGATTTCAAGCGTTTTTGGGCCACCGGTAGAAAAGGAAATATCTTCGTATAAAAACTAGAGAGAATCATTCTCAGAAATCACTTTGTGTTGTGTGCGTTCCACTCACAGAGTTTAACCTTTCTTTTCATAGAGCAGTTTGGAAACACTCTGTTTGTAAAGTCTGCAAGTGTATATTTGGACCTCTTTGAGGATTTCGTTGGAAACGGGATTTCTTCATCTAATGCTAGACAGAAGAATTCTCAGTAACTTCTTTGGGTTGTGTGAGTTCAACTCACGGAGATGAACCTTCCGTTAGACAGAGTAGATTTGAAACCCTCTTTTTGTGGAATTTGAAAGTGGAGATTTCAAGCGCTTTCGGGCCAACGGTAGAAATGGAAATATCTTCGTATAAAAACTAGAGAGATTCATTCTCAGAAAACACTTTGTGTTGACTGCGACCCATTCACAGAGTTTAACCTTTCTTTTCATGGAGCAGTTTGGAAACACTCTTGTTTGTAAAGTCTGCAAGTGGATATTTGGAGCTATTTGAGGATTTCATTGGAAACGGGATTTCTTCATCTAATGCTAGACAGAAGAATTCTCAGTAACTTCTTTGGGTTGTGTGTGTTCAACTCACAGAGTTGAACCTTCCTTTAGACAGAGAAGATTTGAAACCCTCTTTTTGTGGAATTTGAAAGTGGAGATTTCAAGCGCTTTCGGGCCAAAGGTAGAAAAGGAAATATCTTCGTATAAGAAATAGAGAGAATCATTCTCAGAAACCACTTTGTGTTGTGTGCGTTCCACTCACAGAGTTTCACCTTTCTTTTCATAGATCAGTTTGGAAACACTCTGTTTGTAAAGTCTGCAAGTGGATATTTAGACATCTTTGAGGATTTCGTTGGAAACGGGATTTCCTCATCTAATTCTAGACTGAAGAATTCTCAGTAACTTCTTTGGGTTGTGTGTTCAACTCACAGATTTGAACCTTCCTTTAGACAGAGCAGATTTGAAACCCTCTTTTTGTGGAATTTGCAAGTGGAGATTTCAAGCGCTTTGGGGACAATGGTAGGAAAGGAAATATCTTCGTATAAAAACTAGAGAGAATCATTCTCAGAAACCACTTGGTGTTGTGTGCGTTCCACTCACAGAGTTTAACCATTCTTTTCATAGAGCAGTTTGGAAACACTCTGTTTGTAAAGTCTGCAAGTGGATATTTGGACATCATTGAGGATTTCGTTGGAAACGGGATTTCTTCATGTAATGCTAGACAGAAGAATTCTCAGTAACTTCTTTGGGTTGTGTGAGTTCAACTCACAGAGTTGAACCTACCTTTAGACACAGCATATTTGAAACCCTCTTTTTGTGGAATTTGAAAGTGGAGATTTCAAGCGCTTTCGGGCGAAAAGTAGAAAAGGAAATATCTTCGTATAAGAACTAGAGAGAATCATTCTCAGAAACCACTTTGTGTTGTGTGCGTTCCACTCACAGTGTTTAACCTTTCTTTTCATAGAGAAGTTTGGAAACACTCTGTTTGTAAAGTCTGCAAGTGGATATGTAGACCTCTTTGAGGATTTCGTTGGAAACGGGATTTCCTCATCTAATTCTAGTTAGAAGAATTCTCAGTAACTTCTTTGGGTTGCGTGTGTTCAACTCACAGAGTTGGACCTTTCTTTAGACAGAGCAGATATGAAACCCTCTTTTTGTGGAATTTGCAAGTGGAGATTTCAAGCACTTTTCGTCCAACGGTAGAAAAGGAAATATCTTCGTATAGAAAGTAGAGAGAATCATTCTCAGAAACCGCTTTGTGTTGTGTGCGTTCCACTCACAGAGTTTAACCTTTCTTTTCATAGAGCTGTTTGGAAACACTCTGTTTGTAAAGTCTGCAAGTGGATATTTGGACCTCTTTGAGGATTTCGTTGGAAACGGGATTTCTTCATCTAATGCTAGACAGAAGAATTCTCAGTAACTTCTTTGGGTTTTGTGTGTTCAACTCACAGAGTTGAATCTTCCTTTTGACAGAGGAGATTTGAAACCCTCTTTTTGTGGAATTTGAAAGTGGAGATTTCAAGCGCTCTCGGGACAACGGTAGAAAAGGAAATATCTTCGTATAAAAACTAGAGAGAATCATTCTCAGAAACCATTTTGTGTTGACTGCGATCCATTCACAGAGTTTAACCTTTCTTTTCATGGAGCAGTTTGGAAACACTCTGTTTGTAAAGTCTGCAAGTGGATATTTGGACCTATTTGAGGATTTCGTTGGAAACGGGATTTCTTCATCTAATGCTTGACAGAAGAATTCTCAGTAACTTCTTTGGGTTGTGTGTGTTCAACTCACAGAGGTGAACCTTCCTTTAGACAGAGCAGATATGTAACCCTCTTTTTGTGGAATTTGCAAGTGGAGATTTCAAGCGTTTTTGGGCCAACGGTAGAAAAGGAAATATCTTCGTATAAAAACTAGAGAGAATCATTCTCAGAAATCACTTTGTGTTGTGTGCGTTCCACTCACAGAGTTTAACCTTTCTTTTCATAGAGCAGTTTGGAAACACTCTGTTTGTAAAGTCTGCAAGTGGATATTTGGACCTCTTTGAGGATTTCGTTGGAAACGGGATTTCTTCATCTAATGCTAGACAGAAGAATTCTCAGTAACTTCTTTGGGTTGTGTGAGTTCAACTCACGGAGATGAACCTTCCTTTAGACAGAGCAGATTTGAAACCCTCTTTTTGTGGAATTTGAAAGTGGAGATTTCAAGCGCTTTCGGGCCAACGGTAGAAAAGGAAATATCTTCGTATAAAAACTAGAGAGATTCATTCTCAGAAAACACTTTGTGTTGACTGCGACCCATTCACAGAGTTTAACCTTTCTTTTCATGGAGCAGTTTGGAAACACTCTTGTTTGTAAAGTCTGCAAGTGGATATTTGGAGCTATTTGAGGATTTCGTTGGAAACGGGATTTCTTCATCTAATGCTAGACAGAAGAATTCTCAGTAACTTCTTTGGGTTGTGTGTGTTCAACTCACAGAGTTGAACCTTCCTTTAGACAGAGAAGATTTGAAACCCTCTTTTTGTGGAATTTGAAAGTGGAGATTTCAAGCGCTTTCGGGCCAAAGGTAGAAAAGGAAATATCTTCGTATAAGAAATAGAGAGAATCATTCTCAGAAACCACTTTGTGTTGTGTGCGTTCCACTCACAGAGTTTCACCTTTCTTTTCATAGATCAGTTTGGAAACACTCTGTTTGTAAAGTCTGCAAGTGGATATTTAGACATCTTTGAGGATTTCGTTGGAAACGGGATTTCCTCATCTAATTCTAGACTGAAGAATTCTCAGTAACTTCTTTGGGTTGTGTGTTCAACTCACAGATTTGAACCTTCCTTTAGACAGAGCAGATTTGAAACCCTCTTTTTGTGGAATTTGCAAGTGGAGATTTCAAGCGCTTTGGGGACAATGGTAGGAAAGGAAATATCTTCGTATAAAAACTAGAGAGAATCATTCTCAGAAACCACTTGGTGTTGTGTGCGTTCCACTCACAGAGTTTAACCATTCTTTTCATAGAGCAGTTTGGAAACACTCTGTTTGTAAAGTCTGCAAGTGGATATTTGGACATCATTGAGGATTTCGTTGGAAACGGGATTTCTTCATGTAATGCTAGACAGAAGAATTCTCAGTAACTTCTTTGGGTTGTGTGAGTTCAACTCACAGAGTTGAACCTACCTTTAGACACAGCATATTTGAAACCCTCTTTTTGTGGAATTTGAAAGTGGAGATTTCAAGCGCTTTCGGGCGAAAAGTAGAAAAGGAAATATCTTCGTATAAGAACTAGAGAGAATCATTCTCAAAAACCACTTTGTGTTGTGTGCGTTCCACTCACAGAGTTTAACCTTTCTTTTCATAGAGAAGTTTGGAAACACTCTGTTTGTAAAGTCTGCAAGTGGATATGTAGACCTCTTTGAGGATTTCTTTGGAAACGGGATTTACTCATCTAATTCTAGTTAGAAGAATTCTCAGTAACTTCTTTGGGTTGCGTGTGTTCAACTCACAGAGTTGGACCTTTCTTTAGACAGAGCAGATATGAAACCCTCTTTTTGTGGAATTTGCAAGTGGAAATTTCAAGCACTTTTCGTCCAACGGTAGAAAAGGAAATATCTTCGTATAGAAAGTAGAGAGAATCATTCTCAGAAACCGCTTTGTGTTGTGTGCGTTCCACTCACAGAGTTTAACCTTTCTTTTCATAGAGCTGTTTGGAAACACTCTGTTTGTAAAGTCTGCAAGTGGATATTTGGACCTCTTTGAGGATTTCGTTGGAAACGGGATTTCTTCATCTAATGCTAGACAGAAGAATTCTCAGTAACTTCTTTGGGTTTTGTGTGTTCAACTCACAGAGTTGAATCTTCCTTTTGACAGAGGAGATTTGAAACCCTCTTTTTGTGGAATTTGAAAGTGGGGATTTCAAGCGCTCTCGGGAAAACGGTAGAAAAGGAAATATCTTCGTATAAAAACTAGAGAGAATCATTCTCAGAAACCATTTTGTGTTGACTGCGATCCATTCACAGAGTTTAACCTTTCTTTTCATGGAGCAGTTTGGAAACACTCTGTTTGTAAAGTCTGCAAGTGGATATTTGGACCTATTTGAGGATTTCGTTGGAAACGGGATTTCTTCATCTAATGCTTGACAGAAGAATTCTCAGTAACTTCTTTGGGTTGTGTGTGTTCAACTCACAGAGGTGAACCTTCCTTTAGACAGAGCAGATATGTAACCCTCTTTTTGTGGAATTTGCAAGTGGAGATTTCAAGCGTTTTTGGGCCACCGGTAGAAAAGGAAATATCTTCGTATAAAAACTAGAGAGAATCATTCTCAGAAATCACTTTGTGTTGTGTGCGTTCCACTCACAGAGTTTAACCTTTCTTTTCATAGAGCAGTTTGGAAACACTCTGTTTGTAAAGTCTGCAAGTGGATATTTGGACCTCTTTGAGGATTTCGTTGGAAACGGGATTTCTTCATCTAATGCTAGACAGAAGAATTCTCAGTAACTTCTTTGGGTTGTGTGAGTTCAACTCACGGAGATGAACCTTCCTTTAGACAGAGCAGATTTGAAACCCTCTTTTTGTGGAATTTGAAAGTGGAGATTTCAAGCGCTTTCGGGCCAACGGTAGAAAAGGAAATATCTTCGTATAAAAACTAGAGAGATTCATTCTCAGAAAACACTTTGTGTTGACTGCGACCCATTCACACAGTTTAACCTTTCTTTTCATGGAGCAGTTTGGAAACACTCTTGTTTGTAAAGTCTGCAAGTGGATATTTGGAGCTATTTGAGGATTTCATTGGAAACGGGATTTCTTCATCTAATGCTAGACAGAAGAATTCTCAGTAACTTCTTTGGGTTGTGTGTGTTCAACTCACAGAGTTGAACCTTCCTTTAGACAGAGAAGATTTGAAACCCTCTTTTTGTGGAATTTGAAAGTGGAGATTTCAAGCGCTTTCGGGCCAAAGGTAGAAAAGGAAATATCTTCGTATAAGAAATAGAGAGAATCATTCTCAGAAACCACTTTGTGTTGTGTGCGTTCCACTCACAGAGTTTCACCTTTCTTTTCATAGATCAGTTTGGAAACACTCTGTTTGTAAAGTCTGCAAGTGGATATTTAGACATCTTTGAGGATTTCGTTGGAAACGGGATTTCCTCATCTAATTCTAGACTGAAGAATTCTCAGTAACTTCTTTGGGTTGTGTGTTCAACTCACAGAGTTGAACCTTCCTTTAGACAGAGCAGATTTGAAACCCTCTTTTTGTGGAATTTGCAAGTGGAGATTTCAAGCGCTTTGGGGACAATGGTAGGAAAGGAAATATCTTCGTATAAAAACTAGAGAGAATCATTCTCAGAAACCACTTGGTGTTGTGTGCGTTCCACTCACAGAGTTTAACCATTCTTTTCATAGAGCAGTTTGGAAACACTCTGTTTGTAAAGTCTGCAAGTGGATATTTGGACATCATTGAGGATTTCGTTGGAAACGGGATTTCTTCATGTAATGCTAGACAGAAGAATTCTCAGTAACTTCTTTGGGTTGTGTGAGTTCAACTCACAGAGTTGAACCTACCTTTAGACACAGCATATTTGAAACCCTCTTTTTGTGGAATTTGAAAGTGGAGATTTCAAGCGCTTTCGGGCGAAAAGTAGAAAAGGAAATATCTTCGTATAAGAACTAGAGAGAATCATTCTCAGAAACCACTTTGTGTTGTGTGCGTTCCACTCACAGAGTTTAACCTTTCTTTTCATAGAGAAGTTTGGAAACACTCTGTTTGTAAAGTCTGCAAGTGGATATGTAGACATCTTTGAGGATTTCGTTGGAAACGGGATTTCCTCATCTAATTCTAGTTAGAAGAATTCTCAGTAACTTCTTTGGGTTGCGTGTGTTCAACTCACAGAGTTGGACCTTTCTTTAGACAGAGCAGATATGAAACCCTCTTTTTGTGGAATTTGCAAGTGGAGATTTCAAGCACTTTTCGTCCAACGGTAGAAAAGGAAATATCTTCGTATAGAAAGTAGAGAGAATCATTCTCAGAAACCGCTTTGTGTTGTGTGCGTTCCACTCACTGAGTTTAACCTTTCTTTTCATAGAGCTGTTTGGAAACACTCTGTTTGTAAAGTCTGCAAGTGGATATTTGGACCTCTTTGAGGATTTCGTTGGAAACGGGATTTCTTCATCTAATGCTAGACAGAAGAATTCTCAGTAACTTCTTTGGGTTTTGTGTGTTCAACTCACAGAGTTGAATCTTCCTTTTGACAGAGGAGATTTGAAACCCTCTTTTTGTGGAATTTGAAAGTGGGGATTACAAGCGCTCTCGGGACAACGGTAGAAAAGGAAATATCTTCGTATAAAAACTAGAGAGAATCATTCTCAGAAACCATTTTGTGTTGACTGCGATCCATTCACAGAGTTTAACCTTTCTTTTCATGGAGCAGTTTGGAAACACTCTGTTTGTAAAGTCTGCAAGTGGATATTTGGACCTATTTGAGGATTTCGTTGGAAACGGGATTTCTTCATCTAATGCTAGACAGAAGAATTCTCAGTAACTTCTTTGGGTTGTGTGTGTTCAACTCACAGAGTTGAACCTTCCTTTAGACAGAGAAGATTTGAAACCCTCTTTTTGTGGAATTTGAAAGTGGAGATTTCAAGCGCTTTCGGGCCAAAGGTAGAAAAGGAAATATCTTCGTATAAGAAATAGAGAGAATCATTCTCAGAAACCACTTTGTGTTGTGTGCGTTCCACTCACAGAGTTTCACCTTTCTTTTCATAGATCAGTTTGGAAACACTCTGTTTGTAAAGTCTGCAAGTGGATATTTAGACATCTTTGAGGATTTCGTTGGAAACGGGATTTCCTCATCTAATTCTAGACTGAAGAATTCTCAGTAACTTCTTTGGGTTGTGTGTTCAACTCACAGAGTTGAACCTTCCTTTAGACAGAGCAGATTTGAAACCCTCTTTTTGTGGAATTTGCAAGTGGAGATTTCAAGCGCTTTGGGGACAATGGTAGGAAAGGAAATATCTTCGTATAAAAACTAGAGAGAATCATTCTCAGAAACCACTTGGTGTTGTGTGCGTTCCACTCACAGAGTTTAACCATTCTTTTCATAGAGCAGTTTGGAAACACTCTGTTTGTAAAGTCTGCAAGTGGATATTTGGACATCATTGAGGATTTCGTTGGAAACGGGATTTCTTCATGTAATGCTAGACAGAAGAATTCTCAGTAACTTCTTTGGGTTGTGTGAGTTCAACTCACAGAGTTGAACCTACCTTTAGACACAGCATATTTGAAACCCTCTTTTTGTGGAATTTGAAAGTGGAGATTTCAAGCGCTTTCGGGCGAAAAGTAGAAAAGGAAATATCTTCGTATAAGAACTAGAGAGAATCATTCTCAGAAACCACTTTGTGTTGTGTGCGTTCCACTCACAGAGTTTAACCTTTCTTTTCATAGAGAAGTTTGGAAACACTCTGTTTGTAAAGTCTGCAAGTGGATATGTAGACATCTTTGAGGATTTCGTTGGAAACGGGATTTCCTCATCTAATTCTAGTTAGAAGAATTCTCAGTAACTTCTTTGGGTTGCGTGTGTTCAACTCACAGAGTTGGACCTTTCTTTAGACAGAGCAGATATGAAACCCTCTTTTTGTGGAATTTGCAAGTGGAGATTTCAAGCACTTTTCGTCCAACGGTAGAAAAGGAAATATCTTCGTATAGAAAGTAGAGAGAATCATTCTCAGAAACCGCTTTGTGTTGTGTGCGTTCCACTCACTGAGTTTAACCTTTCTTTTCATAGAGCTGTTTGGAAACACTCTGTTTGTAAACTCTGCAAGTGGATATTTGGACCTCTTTGAGGATTTCGTTGGAAACGGGATTTCTTCATCTAATGCTAGACAGAAGAATTCTCAGTAACTTCTTTGGGTTTTGTGTGTTCAACTCACAGAGTTGAATCTTCCTTTTGACAGAGGAGATTTGAAACCCTCTTTTTGTGGAATTTGAAAGTGGGGATTACAAGCGCTCTCGGGACAACGGTAGAAAAGGAAATATCTTCGTATAAAAACTAGAGAGAATCATTCTCAGAAACCATTTTGTGTTGACTGCGATCCATTCACAGAGTTTAACCTTTCTTTTCATGGAGCAGTTTGGAAACACTCTGTTTGTAAAGTCTGCAAGTGGATATTTGGACCTATTTGAGGATTTCGTTGGAAACGGGATTTCTTCATCTAATGCTTGACAGAAGAATTCTCAGTAACTTCTTTGGGTTGTGTGTGTTCAACTCACAGAGGTGAACCTTCCTTTAGACAGAGCAGATATGTAACCCTCTTTTTGTGGAATTTGCAAGTGGAGATTTCAAGCGTTTTTGGGCCAACGGTAGAAAAGGAAATATCTTCGTATAAAAACTAGAGAGAATCATTCTCAGAAATCACTTTGTGTTGTGTGCGTTCCACTCACAGAGTTTAACCTTTCTTTTCATAGAGCAGTTTGGAAACACTCTGTTTGTAAAGTCTGCAAGTGGATATTTGGACCTCTATGAGGATTTCGTTGGAAACGGGATTTCTTCATCTAATGCTAGACAGAAGAATTCTCAGTAACTTCTTTGGGTTGTGTGAGTTCAACTCACGGAGATGAACCTTCCTTTAGACAGAGCAGATTTGAAACCCTCTTTTTGTGGAATTTGAAAGTGGAGATTTCAAGCGCTTTCGGGCCAACGGTAGAAAAGGAAATATCTTCGTATAAAAACTAGAGAGATTCATTCTCAGAAAACACTTTGTGTTGACTGCGACCCATTCACAGAGTTTAACCTTTCTTTTCATGGAGCAGTTTGGAAACACTCTTGTTTGTAAAGTCTGCAAGTGGATATTTGGAGCTATTTGAGGACTTCGTTGGAAACGGGATTTCTTCATCTAATGCTAGACAGAAGAATTCTCAGTAACTTCTTTGGGTTGTGTGTGTTCAACTCACAGAGTTGAACCTTCCTTTAGACAGAGAAGATTTGAAACCCTCTTTTTGTGGAATTTGAAAGTGGAGGTTTCAAGCGCTTTCGGGCCAAAGGTAGAAAAGGAAATATCTTCGTATAAGAAATAGAGAGAATCATTCTCAGAAACCACTTTGTGTTGTGTGCGTTCCACTCACAGAGTTTCACCTTTCTTTTTATAGATCAGTTTGGAAACACTCTGTTTGTAAAGTCTGCAAGTGGATATTTAGACATCTTTGAGGATTTCGTTGGAAACGGGATTTCCTCATCTAATTCTAGACTGAAGAATTCTCAGTAACTTCTTTGGGTTGTGTGTTCAACTCACAGATTTGAACCTTCCTTTAGACAGAGCAGATTTGAAACCCTCTTTTTGTGGAATTTGCAAGTGGAGATTTCAAGCGCTTTGGGGACAATGGTAGGAAAGGAAATATCTTCGTATAAAAACTAGAGAGAATCATTCTCAGAAACCACTTGGTGTTGTGTGCGTTCCACTCACAGAGTTTAACCATTCTTTTCATAGAGCAGTTTGGAAACACTCTGTTTGTAAAGTCTGCAAGTGGATATTTGGACATCATTGAGGATTTCGTTGGAAACGGGATTTCTTCATGTAATGCTAGACAGAAGAATTCTCAGTAACTTCTTTGGGTTGTGTGAGTTCAACTCACAGCGTTGAACCTACCTTTAGACACAGCATATTTGAAACCCTCTTTTTGTGGAATTTGCAAGTGGAGATTTCAAGCGCTTTGGGGCCAACGGTAGAAAAGGAAATATCTTCGTATAAAAACTAGAGAGAATCATTCTCAAAAACCACTTTGTGTTGACTGCGATCCATTCACAGAGTTTAACCTTTCTTTTCATGGAGCAGTTTGGAAACACTCTGTTTGTAAATTCTGCAAGTGGATATTTGGACCTATTTGAGGATTTCGTTGGAAACGGGATTTCTTCATCTAATGCTAGACAGAAGAATTCTCAGTAACTTCATTGGGTTGTGTGTGTTCACCTCACAGAGTTGAACCTTCCTTTAGACAGAGCAGAGTTGAAACCCTCTTTTTGTGGAATTTGAAAGTGGAGATTTCAAGCGCTTTCGGGCGAAAAGTAGAAAAGGAAATATCTTCGTATAAGAACTAGAGAGAATCATTCTCAGAAACCACTTGGTGTTGTGTGCGTTCCACTCACAGAGTTTAACCTTTCTTTTCATAGAGAAGTTTGGAAACACTCTGTTTGTAAAGTCTGCAAGTGGATATGTAGACCTCTTTGAGGATTTCGTTGGAAACGGGATTTCCTCATCTAATTCTAGTTAGAAGAATTCTCAGTAACTTCTTTGGGTTGCGTGTGTTCAACTCACAGAGTTGGACCTTTCTTTAGACAGAACAGATATGAAACCCTCTTTTTGTGGAATTTGCAAGTGGAGATTTCAAGCACTTTTCGTCCAACGGTAGAAAAGGAAATATCTTCGTATAAAAACTAGAGAGAATCATTCTCAGAAACCGCTTTGTGTTGTGTGCGTTCCACTCACAGAGTTTAACCTTTCTTTTCATAGAGAAGTTTGGAAACACTCTGTTTGTAAAGTCTGCAAGTGGATATTTGGACCTCTTTGAGGATTTCGTTGGAAACGGGATTTCTTCATCTAATGCTAGACAGAAGAATTCTCAGTAACTTCTTTGGGTTTTGTGTGTTCAACTCACAGAGTTGAACCTTCCTTTTGACAGAGCAGATTTGAAACCCTCTTTTTGTGGAATTTGAAAGTGGAGATTTCAAGCGCTTTCGGGACAACGGTAGAAAAGGAAATATCTTCGTATAAAAACTAGAGAGAATCATTCTCAGAAACCATTTTGTGTTGACTACGATCCATTCACAGAGTTTAAACTTTCTTTTCATGGAGCAGTTTGGAAACACTCTGTTTGTAAAGTCTGCAAGTGGATATTTGGACCTATTTGAGGATTTCGTTGGAAACGGGATTTCTTCATCTAATGCTTGACAGAAGAATTCTCAGTAACTTCTTTGGGTTGTGTGTGTTCAACTCACAGAGTTGAACCTTCCTTTAGACAGAGCAGATATGTAACCCTCTTTTTGTGGAATTTGCAAGTGGAGATTTCAAGCAATTTTGGGCCAACGGTAGAAAAGGAAATATCTTCGTATAAAAACTAGAGAGAATCATTCTCAGAAACCACTTTGTGTTGTGTGCCTTCCACTCACAGAGCTTAACCTTTCTTTTCATAGAGCAGTTTGGAAACACTCTGTTTGTAAAGTCTGCAAGAGGATATTTGGACCTCTTTGAGGATTTCGTTGGAAACGGGATTTCTTCATCTAATGCTAGACAGAAGAATTCTCAGTAACTTCTTTGGGTTGTGTGTGTTCAACTCACAGAGTTGAACCTTCCTTTACACAGAGCAGATTTGAAACCCTCTTTTTGTGGAATTTGAAAGTGGAGATTTCAAGCGCTTTCGGGCCAACGGTAGAAAAGGAAATATCTTCGTATAAAAACTAGAGAGATTCATTCTCAGAAAACACTGTGTGTTGACTGCGACCCATTCACAGAGTTTAACCTTTCTTTTCATGGAGCAGTTTGGAAACACTCTGTTTGTAAAGTCTGCAAGTGGATATTTGGACCTATGTGAGGATTTCGTTGGAAACGGGATTTCTTCATCTAATGCTAGACAGAAGAATTCTCAGTAACTTTTTTGGGTTGTGTGTGTTCAACTCACAGAGTTGAACCTTCCTTTAGACAGAGCAGATTTGAAACCCTCTTTTTGTGTTATTTGCAAGTGGAGATTTCAAGCGCTTTGGGGCCAACGGTAGAAAGGCAAATATCTTCTTATAAAAACTAGAGAGAATCATTCTCAGAAACCACTTTGTGTTGTGTGCGTTCCACTCACAGAGTTTCACCTTTCTTTTCATAGATCAGTTTGGAAACTCTCTGTTCGTAAAGTCTGGAAGTGGATATTTGGACCTCTTTGAGGATTTCGTTGGAAAAGGGATTTCCTCATCTAATTCTAGTGAGAAGAATTCTCAGTAACTTCCTTGGGTTGCGTGTGTTCAACTCACAGAGTTGGACCTTCCCTTAGACAGAGCTGATACGAAACCCTCTTTTTGTGGAATTTGCAAGTGGAGATTTCAAGCACTTTTGGGCCAACGGTAGAAAAGGAAATATCTTCGTATAAAAACTAGAGAGAATCATTCTCAGAAACCACTTTGTGTTGTGTGCCTTCCACTCACAGAGCTTAACCTTTCTTTTCATAGAGCAGTTTGAAAACACTCTGTTTGTAATGTCTGCAAGAGGATATTTGGACATCTTTGAGGATTTCGTTGGAAACGGGATTTCTTCATCTAATGCTAGACAGAAGAATTCTCAGTAACTTCTTTGGGTTGTGTGAGTTCAACTCACAGAGTTGAACCTAGCTTTAGACAGAGCATATTTGAAACCCTCTTATTGTGGAATTTGCAAGTGGAGATTTCAAGCGCTTTGGTGCGAACGGTAGAAAAGGAAATATCTTCGTATAAAAACTAGAGAGAATCATTCTCAAAAACCACTTTGTGTTGACTGCGATCCATTCACAGAGTTTAACCTTTCTTTTCATGGAGCAGTTTGGAAACACTCTGTTTGTAAAGTCTGCAAGTGGATATATGGAGCTATTTGAGGATTTCGTTGGAAACGGGATTTCTTCATCTAATGCTAGACAGAAGAATTCTCAGTAACTTCTTTGGGTTGTGTGTGTTCAACTCACAGAGTTGCACCTTTCTTTAGACAGAGCAGATATGAAACCCTCTTTTTGTGGAATTTGAAAGTGGAGATTTCAAGCGCTTTCGGGCCAACGGTAGAAAAGGAAATATCTTCGTATAAAAACTAGAGAGATTCATTCTCAGAAAACACTTTGTGTTGACTGCCACCCATTCACAGAGTTTAACCTTTCTTTTCATGGAGCAGTTTGGAAACACTCTGTTTGTAAAGTCTGCAAGTGGATATTTGGAGCCTGTTTGAGGATTTCGTTGGAAACGGGATTTCTTCATCTAATGCTAGACAGAAGAATTCTCAGTAACGTTTTTGGGTTGTGTGTGTTCAACTCACAGAGTTGAACCTTCCTTTAGACAGAGCAGATTTGAAACCCTCTTTTTGTGGAATTTGCAAGTGGAGATTTCAAGCGCTTTGGGGCCAACGGTAGAAAGGCAAATATCTTCGTATAAAAACTAGAGAGAATCATTCTCAGAAACCACTTTGTGTTGTGTGCCTTCCACTCACAGAGCTTAACCTTTCTTTTCATAGAGCAGTTTGGAAACACTCTGTTTGTAAAGTCTGCAAGAGGATATTTGGACATCCTTGAGGATTTCGTTGGAAACGGGATTTCTTCATCTAATGCTAGACAGAAGAATTCTCAGTAACTTCTTTGGGTTGCGTGAGTTCAACTCACAGAGTTGAACCTAGCTTTAGACAGAGCATATTTGAAACCCTCTTATTGTGGAATTTGCAAGTGGAGATTTCTAGCGCTTTGGTGCGAACGGTAGAAAAGGAAGTATCTTCGTATAAAAACTAGAGAGATTCATTCTCAGAAAACACTTTGTGTTGACTGCGACCCATTCACAGAGTTTAACCTTTCTTTTCATGGAGCAGTTTGGAAACACTCTGTTTGTAAAGTCTGCAAGTGGATATTTGGACCTCTTTGAGGATTTCGTTGGAAACGGGATTTCTTCATCTAATGCTAGACAGAAGAATTCTCAGTAACTTTTTTGGGTTGTGTGTGTTCAACTCACAGAGTTGAACCTTCCTTTAGACAGAGCAGATTTGAAACCCTCTTTTTGTGGAATTTGCAAGTGGAGATTTCAAGCGCTTTGGGGCCAACGGTAGAAAGGCAAATATCTTCTTATAAAAACTAGAGAGAATCATTCTCAGAAACCACTTTGTGTTGTGTGCGTTCCACTCACAGAGTTTCACCTTTCTTTTCATAGATCAGTTTGGAAACTCTCTGTTCGTAAAGTCTGGAAGTGGATATTTGGACCTCTTTGAGGATTTCGTTGGAAAAGGGATTTCCTCATCTAATTCTAGTGAGAAGAATTCTCAGTAACTTCCTTGGGTTGCGTGTGTTCAACTCACA
Organism: Gorilla gorilla gorilla; assembly: GCF_029281585.2. Lineage (NCBI taxonomy): Eukaryota > Metazoa > Chordata > Mammalia > Primates > Hominidae > Gorilla > Gorilla gorilla. The sequence continues at coordinate 110,185,742 of NC_073224.2, forward strand.
GAGTTGGACCTTCCCTTAGACAGAGCTGATACGAAACCCTCTTTTTGTGGAATTTGCAAGTGGAGATTTCAAGCACTTTTGGGCCAACGGTAGAAAAGGAAATATCTTCGTATAAAAACTAGAGAGAATCATTCTCAGAAACCACTTTGTGTTGTGTGCCTTCCACTCACAGAGCTTAACCTTTCTTTTCATAGAGCAGTTTGGAAACACTCTGTTTGTAATGTCTGCAAGAGGATATTTGGACATCTTTGAGGATTTCGTTGGAAACGGGATTTCTTCATCTAATGCTAGACACAAGAATTCTCAGTAACTTCTTTGGGTTGTGTGAGTTCAACTCACAGAGTTGAACCTAGCTTTAGACAGAGCATATTTGAAACCCTCTTATTGTGGAATTTGCAAGTGGAGATTTCAAGCGCTTTGGTGCGAACGGTAGAAAAGGAAATATCTTCGTATAAAAACTAGAGAGAATCATTCTCAAAAACCACTTTGTGTTGACTGCGATCCATTCACAGAGTTTAACCTTTCTTTTCATGGAGCAGTTTGGAAACACTCTGTTTGTAAAGTCTGCAAGTGGATATTTGGAGCTATTTGAGGATTTCGTTGGAAACGGGATTTCTTCATCTAATGCTAGACAGAAGAATTCTCAGTAACTTCTTTGGGTTGTGTGTGTTCAACTCACAGAGTTGCACCTTTCTTTAGACAGAGCAGATATGAAACCCTCTTTTTGTGGAATTTGAAAGTGGAGATTTCAAGCGCTTTCGGGCCAACGGTAGAAAAGGAAATATCTTCGTATAAAAACTAGAGAGATTCATTCTCAGAAAACACTTTGTGTTGACTGCCACCCATTCACAGAGTTTAACCTTTCTTTTCATGGAGCAGTTTGGAAACACTCTGTTTGTAAAGTCTGGAAGTGGATATTTGGAGCCTGTTTGAGGATTTCGTTGGAAACGGGATTTCTTCATCTAATGCTAGACAGAAGAATTCTCAGTAACGTTTTTGGGTTGTGTGTGTTCAACTCACAGAGTTGAACCTTCCTTTAGACAGAGCAGATTTGAAACCCTCTTTTTGTGGAATTTGCAAGTGGAGATTTCAAGCGCTTTGGGGCCAACGGTAGAAAGGCAAATATCTTCTTATAAAAACTAGAGAGAATCATTCTCAGAAACCACTTTGTGTTGTGTGCGTTCCACTCACAGAGTTTCACCTTTCTTTTCATAGATCAGTTTGGAAGCACTCTGTTTGTAAAGTCTGGAAGTGGATATTTGGACCTCTTTGAGGATTTCGTTGGAAACGGGATTTCCTCATCTAATTCTAGTGAGAAGAATTCTCAGTAACTTCTTTGGGTTGCGTGTGTTCAACTCACAGAGTTGGACCTTCCTTTAGACAGAGCAGATACGAAACCCTCTTTTTGTGGAATTTGCAAGTGGAGATTTCAAGCACTTTTGGGCCAACGGTAGAAAAGGAAATATCTTCGTATAAAAACTAGAGAGAATCATTCTCAGAAACCACTTTGTGTTGTGTGCCTTCCACTCACAGAGCTTAACCTTTCTTTTCATAGAGCAGTTTGGAAACACTCTGTTTGTAAAGTCTGCAAGAGGATATTTGGACATCCTTGAGGATTTCGTTGGAAACGGGATTTCTTCATCTAATGCTAGACAGAAGAATTCTCAGTAACTTCTTTGGGTTGCGTGAGTTGAACTCACAGAGTTGAACCTAGCTTTAGACAGAGCATATTTGAAACCCTCTTATTGTGGAATTTGCAAGTGGAGATTTCTAGCGCTTTGGTGCGAACGGTAGAAAAGGAAGTATCTTCGTATAAAAACTAGAGAGATTCATTCTCAGAAAACACTTTGTGTTGACTGCGACCCATTCACAGAGTTTAACCTTTCTTTTCATGGAGCAGTTTGGAAACACTCTGTTTGTAAAGTCTGCAAGTGGATATTTGGACCTATGTGAGGATTTCGTTGGAAACGGGATTTCTTCATCTAATGCTAGACAGAAGAATTCTCAGTAACGTTTTTGGGTTGTGTGTGTTCAACTCACAGAGTTGAACCTTCCTTTAGACAGAGCAGATTTGAAACCCTCTTTTTGTGGAATTTGCAAGTGGAGATTTCAAGCGCTTTGGGGCCAACGGTAGAAAGGCAAATATCTTCGTATAAAAACTAGAGAGAATCATTCTCAGAAACCACTTTGTGTTGTGTGCGTTCCACTCACAGAGTTTCACCTTTCTTTTCATAGATCAGTTTGGAAACACTCTGTTTGTAAAGTCTGGAAGTGGATATTTGGACCTCTTTGAGGATTTCGTTGGAAACGGGATTTCCTCATCTAATTCTAGTGAGAAGAATTCTCAGTAACTTCTTTGGGTTACGTGTGTTCAACTCACAGAGTTGGACCTTCCTTTAGACAGAGCAGATACGAAACCCTCTTTTTGTGGAATTTGCAAGTGGAGATTTCAAGCACTTTTGGGCCAACGGTAGAAAAGGAAATATCTTCGTATAAAAACTAGAGAGAATCATTCTCAGAAACCACTTTGTGTTGTGTGCCTTCCACTCACAGAGCTTAACCTTTCTTTTCATAGAGCAGTTTGGAAACACTCTGTTTGTAAAGTCTGCAAGAGGATATTTGGACATCCTTGAGGATTTCGTTGGAAACGGGATTTCTTCATCTAATGCTAGACAGAAGAATTCTCAGTAACTTCTTTGGGTTGCGTGAGTTCAACTCACAGAGTTGAACCTAGCTTTAGACAGAGCATATTTGAAACCCTCTTATTGTGGAATTTGCAAGTGGAGATTTCTAGCGCTTTGGTGCGAACGGTAGAAAAGGAAGTATCTTCGTATAAAAACTAGAGAGATTCATTCTCAGAAAACACTTTGTGTTGACTGCGACCCATTCACAGAGTTTAACCTTTCTTTTCATGGAGCAGTTTGGAAACACTCTGTTTGTAAAGTCTGCAAGTGGATATTTGGACCTATGTGAGGATTTCGTTGGAAACGGGATTTCTTCATCTAATGCTAGACAGAAGAATTCTCAGTAACTTTTTTGGGTTGTGTGTGTTCAACTCACAGAGTTGAACCTTCCTTTAGACAGAGCAGATTTGAAACCCTCTTTTTGTGGAATTTGCAAGTGGAGATTTCAAGCGCTTTGGGGCCAACGGTAGAAAGGCAAATATCTTCTTATAAAAACTAGAGAGAATCATTCTCAGAAACCACTTTGTGTTGTGTGCGTTCCACTCACAGAGTTTCACCTTTCTTTTCATAGATCAGTTTGGAAACTCTCTGTTCGTAAAGTCTGGAAGTGGATATTTGGACCTCTTTGAGGATTTCGTTGGAAAAGGGATTTCCTCATCTAATTCTAGTGAGAAGAATTCTCAGTAACTTCCTTGGGTTGCGTGTGTTCAACTCACAGAGTTGGACCTTCCCTTAGACAGAGCTGATACGAAACCCTCTTTTTGTGGAATTTGCAAGTGGAGATTTCAAGCACTTTTGGGCCAACGGTAGAAAAGGAAATATCTTCGTATAAAAACTAGAGAGAATCATTCTCAGAAACCACTTTGTGTTGTGTGCCTTCCACTCACAGAGCTTAACCTTTCTTTTCATAGAGCAGTTTGGAAACACTCTGTTTGTAATGTCTGCAAGAGGATATTTGGACATCTTTGAGGATTTCGTTGGAAACGGGATTTCTTCATCTAATGCTAGACACAAGAATTCTCAGTAACTTCTTTGGGTTGTGTGAGTTCAACTCACAGAGTTGAACCTAGCTTTAGACAGAGCATATGTGAAACCCTCTTATTGTGGAATTTGCAAGTGGAGATTTCTAGCGCTTTGGTGCGAACGGTAGAAAAGGAAATATCTTCGTATAAAAATTAGAGAGAATCATTCTCAAAAACCACTTTGTGTTGACTGCGATCCATTCACAGAGTTTAACCTTTCTTTTCATGGAGCAGTTTGGAAACACTCTGTTTGTAAAGTCTGCAAGTGGATATTTGGAGCTATTTGAGGATTTCGTTGGAAACGGGATTTCTTCATCTAATTCTAGACAGAAGAATTCTCAGTAACTTCTTTGGGTTGTGTGTGTTCAACTCACAGAGTTGAACCTTCCTTTAGACAGAGCATATTTGAAACCCTCTTTTTGTGGAATTTGCAAGTGGAGATTTCAAGGGCTTTCGGGCCAACGGTAGAAAAGGAAATATCTTCGTATAAAAACTAGAGAGAATCATTCTCAAAAACCACTTTGTGTTGACTGCGATCCATTCACAGAGTTTAACCTTTCTTTTCATGGAGCAGTTTGGAAACACTCTGTTTGTAAATTCTGCAAGTGGATATTTGGACCTATTTGAGGATTTCGTTGGAAACGGGATTTCTTCATCTAATGCTAGACAGAAGAATTCTCAGTAACTTCATTGGGTTGTGTGTGTTCAACTCACAGAATTGAACATTCCTTTAGACAGAGCAGATTTGAAACCCTCTTTTTGTGGAATTTGAAAGTGGAGATTTCAAGCGCTTTCGGGCGAAAAGTAGAAAAGGAAATATCTTCGTATAAGAACTAGAGAGAATCATTCTCAGAAACCACTTTGTGTTGTGTGCGTTCCACTCACAGAGTTTAACCTTTCTTTTCATAGAGAAGTTTGGAAACACTCTGTTTGTAAAGTCTGCAAGTGGATATGTAGACCTCTTTGAGGATTTCGTTGGAAACGGGATTTCCTCATCTAATTCTAGTTAGAAGAATTCTCAGTAACTTCTTTGGGTTGCGTGAGTTCAACTCACAGAGTTGGACCTTTCTTTAGACAGAGCAGATATGAAACCCTCTTTTTGTGGAATTTGCAAGTGGAGATTTCAAGCGCTTTGGGGCCAACGGTAGAAAGGCAAATATCTTCGTATAAAAACTAGAGAGAATCATTCTCAGAAACCACTTTGTGTTGTGTGCGTTCCACTCACAGAGTTTCACCTTTCTTTTCATAGATCAGTTTGGAAACACTCTGTTTGTAAATTCTGCAAGTGGATATTTGGACCTCTTTGAGGATTTCGTTGGAAACGAGATTTCCTCATCTAATTCTAGTGAGAAGAATTCTCAGTAACTTCTTTGGGTTGCATGTGTTCAACTCACAGAGTTGGACCTTCCTTTAGACAGAGCAGATACGAAAACCTCTTTTTGTGGAATTTGCAAGTGGAGATTTCAAGCACTTTAGGGCCAACTGTAGAAAAGGAAATATCTTCGTATAAAAACTAGAGAGAATCATTCTCAGAAACCACTTTGTGTTGTGTGCCTTCCACTCACAGAGTTTAACCTTTCTTTTCATAGAGCAGTTTGGAAACACTCTGTTGGTAAAGTCTGCAAGAGGATATTTGGACATCTTTGAGGATTTCGTTGGAAAAGGGATTTCCTCATCTAATTCTAGTGAGAAGAATTCTCAGTAACTTCCTTGGGTTGCGTGTGTTCAACTCACAGAGTTGGACCTTCCCTTAGACAGAGCAGATACGAAACCCTCTTTTTGTGGAATTTGCAAGTGGAGATTTCAAGCACTTTTGCGCCAACGGTAGAAAAGGAAATATCTTCGTATAAAAACTAGAGAGAATCATTCTCAGAAACCACTTTGTGTTGTGTGCCTTCCACTCACAGAGCTTAACCTTTCTTTTCATAGAGCAGTTTGGAAACACTCTGTTTGTAATTTCTGCAAGAGGATATTTGGACATCTTTGAGGATTTCGTTGGAAACGGGATTTCTTCATCTAATGCTAGACACAAGAATTCTCAGTAACTTCTTTGGGTTGTGTGAGTTCAACTCACAGAGTTGAACCTAGCTTTAGACAGAGCATATTTGAAACCCTCTTATTGTGGAATTTGCAAGTGGAGATTTCTAGCGCTTTGGTGCGAACGGTAGAAAAGGAAATATCTTCGTATAAAAATTAGAGAGAATCATTCTCAAAAACCACTTTGTGTTGACTGCGATCCATTCACAGAGTTTAACCTTTCTTTTCATGGAGCAGTTTGGAAACACTCTGTTTGTAAAGTCTGCAAGTGGATATTTGGAGCTATTTGAGGATTTCGTTGGAAACGGGATTTCTTCATCTAATTCTAGACAGAAGAATTCTCAGTAACTTCTTTGGGTTGTGTGTGTTCAACTCACAGAGTTGAACCTTCCTTTAGACAGAGCATATTTGAAACCCTCTTTTTGTGGAATTTGCAAGTGGAGATTTCAAGCGCTTTCGGGCCAACGGTAGAAAAGGAAATATCTTCGTATAAAAACTAGAGAGAATCATTCTCAAAAACCACTTTGTGTTGACTGCGATCCATTCACAGAGTTTAACCTTTCTTTTCATGGAGCAGTTTGGAAACACTCTGTTTGTAAATTCTGCAAGTGGATATTTGGACCTATTTGAGGATTTCGTTGGAAACGGGATTTCTTCATCTAATGCTAGACAGAAGAATTCTCAGTAACTTCATTGGGTTGTGTGTGTTCAACTCACAGAATTGAACATTCCTTTAGACAGAGCAGATTTGAAACCCTCTTTTTGTGGAATTTGAAAGTGGAGATTTCAAGCGCTTTCGGGCGAAAAGTAGAAAAGGAAATATCTTCGTATAAGAACTAGAGAGAATCATTCTCAGAAACCACTTTGTGTTGTGTGCGTTCCACTCACAGAGTTTAACCTTTCTTTTCATAGAGAAGTTTGGAAACACTCTGTTTGTAAAGTCTGCAAGTGGATATGTAGACCTCTTTGAGGATTTCGTTGGAAACGGGATTTCCTCATCTAATTCTAGTTAGAAGAATTCTCAGTAACTTCTTTGGGTTGCGTGAGTTCAACTCACAGAGTTGGACCTTTCTTTAGACAGAGCAGATATGAAACCCTCTTTTTGTGGAATTTGAAAGTGGAGATTTCAAGCGCTTTCGGGCCAACGGTAGAAAAGGAAATATCTTCGTATAAAAACTAGAGAGATTCATTCTCAGAAAACTCTTTGTGTTGACTGCCACCCATTCACAGAGTTTAACCTTTCTTTTCATGGAGCAGTTTGGAAACACTCTGTTTGTAAAGTCTGCAAGTGGATATTTGGAGCCTATTTGAGGATTTCGTTGGAAACGGGATTTCTTCATCTAATGCTAGACAGAAGAATTCTCAGTAACTTTTTTGGGTTGTGTGTGTTCAACTCACAGAGTTGAACCTTCCTTTAGACAGAGCAGATTTGAAACCCTCTTTTTGTGGAATTTGCAAGTGGAGATTTCAAGCGCTTTGGGGCCAACGGTAGAAAGGCAAATATCTTCTTATAAAAACTAGAGAGAATCATTCTCAGAAACCACTTTGTGTTGTGTGCGTTCCACTCACAGAGTTTCACCTTTCTTTTCATAGATCAGTTTGGAAACACTCTGTTTGTAAAGTCTGGAAGTGGATATTTGGACCTCTTTGAGGATTTCGTTGGAAAAGGGATTTCCTCATCTAATTCTAGTGAGAAGAATTCTCAGTAACTTCTTTGGGTTGCGTGTGTTCAACTCACAGAGTTGGACCTTCCTTTAGACAGAGCAGATACGAAACCCTCTTTTTGTGGAATTTGCAAGTGGAGATTTCAAGCACTTTTGGGCCAACGGAAGAAAAGGAAATATCTTCGTATAAAAACTAGAGAGAATCATTCTCAGAAACCACTTTGTGTTGTGTGCCTTCCACTCACAGAGCTTAACCTTTCTTTTCATAGAGCAGTTTGGAAACACTCTGTTTGTAAAGTCTGCAAGAGGATATTTGGACATCTTTGAGGATTTCGTTGGAAACGGGATTTCTTCATCTAATGCTAGACAGAAGAATTCTCAGTAACTTCTTTCGGTTGCGTGAGTTCAACTCACAGAGTTGAACCTAGCTTTAGACAGAGCATATTTGAAACCCTCTTATTGTGGAATTTGCAAGTGGAGATTTCAAGCTCTTTGCTGCGAACGGTAGAAAAGGAAATATCTTCGTATAAAAACTAGAGAGAATCATTCTCAAAAACCACTTTGTGTTGACTGAGATCCATTCACAGAGTTTAACCTTTCTTTTCATGGAGCAGTTTGGAAACACTCTGTTTGTAAAGTCTGCAAGTGGATATTTGGAGCTATTTGAGGATTTCGTTGGAAACGGGATTTCTTCATCTAATGCTAGACAGAAGAATTCTCAGTTACTTCTCTGGGTTGTGTGTGTTCAACTCACAGAGTTGAACCTTCCTTTAGACAGAGCAGATTTGAAACCCTCTTTTTGTGGAATTTGAAAGTGGAGATTTCAAGCGCTTTCGGGCCAAAGGTAGAAAAGGAAATATCTTCGTATAAGAAATAGAGAGAATCATTCTCAGAAACCACTTTGTGTTGTGTGCGTTCCACTCACAGAGTTTAAACTTTCTTTTCATAGAGAAGTTTGGAAACACTCTGTTTATAACGTCTGCAAGTGGATATTTAGACATCTTTGAGGATTTCGTTGGAAACGGGATTTCCTCATCAAATTCTAGACTGAAGAATTCTCAGTAACTTCTTTGGGTTGTGTGTCCAACTCACAGATTTGAACCTTCCTTTAGACAGAGCAGATTTGAAACCCTCTTTTTGTGGAATTTGCAAGCGGAGATTTCAAGCGCTTTGGGGACAATGGTAGGAAAGGAAATATCTTCGTATAAAAACTAGAGAGAATCATTCTCAGAAACCACTTGGTGTTGTGTGCGTTCCACTCACAGAGTTTAACCATTCTTTTCATAGAGCAGTTTGGAAACACTCTGTTTGTAAAGTCTGCAAGTGGATATTTGGACATCATTGAGGATTTCGTTGGAAACGGGATTTCTTCATGTAATGCTAGACAGAAGAATTCTCAGTAACTTCTTTGGGTTGTGTGAGTTCAACTCACAGAGTTGAACCTACCTTTAGACACAGCATATTTGAAACCCTCTTTTTGTGGAATTTGCAAGTGGAGATTTCAAGCGCTTTGGGGCCAACGGTAGAAAGGCAAATATCTTCGTATAAAAACTAGAGAGAATCATTCTCAGAAACCACTTTGTGTTGTGTGCGTTCCACTCACAGAGTTTCACCTTTCTTTTCATAGATCAGTTTGGAAACACTCTGTTTGTAAATTCTGCAAGTGGATATTTGGACCTCTTTGAGGATTTCGTTGGAAACGGGATTTCCTCATCTAATTCTAGTGAGAAGAATTCTCAGTAACTTCTTTGGGTTGCGTGTGTTCAACTCACAGAGTTGGACCTTCCTTTAGACAGAGCAGATACGAAAACCTCTTTTTGTGGAATTTGCAAGTGGAGATTTCAAGCACTTTAGGGCCAACTGTAGAAAAGGAAATATCTTCGTATAAAAACTAGAGAGAATCATTCTCAGAAACCACTTTGTGTTGTGTGCCTTCCACTCACAGAGTTTAACCTTTCTTTTCATAGAGCAGTTTGGAAACACTCTGTTTGTAAAGTCTGCAAGAGGATATTTGGACATCTTTGAGGATTTCGTTGGAAACGGGATTTCTTCATCTAATGCTAGACAGAAGAATTCTCAGTAACTTCTTTGGGTTGTGTGAGTTCAACTCACAGAGTTGAACCTACCTTTAGACACAGCATATTTGAAACCCTCTTATTGTGGAATTTGCAAGTGGAGATTTCAAGCGCTTTGGGGCGAACGGTAGAAAAGGAAATATCTTCGTATAAAAACTAGAGAGAATCATTCTCAAAAACCACTTTGTGTTGACTGCGATCCATTCACAGAGTTTAACCTTTCTTTTCATGGAGCAGTTTGGAAACACTCTTGTTTGTAAAGTCTGCAAGTGGATATTTGGAGCTATTTGAGGACTTCGTTGGAAACGGGATTTCTTCATCTAATGCTAGACACAAGAATTCTCAGTAACTTCTTTGGGTTGTGTGTGTTCAACTCACAGAGTTGAACCTTCCTTTAGACAGAGCAGATTTGAAACCCTCTTTTTGTGGAATTTGAAAGTGGAGATTTCAAGCGCTTTCGGGCCAAAGGTAGAAAAGGAAATATCTTCGTATAAGAAATAGAGAGAATCATTCTCAGAAACCACTTTGTGTTGTGTGCGTTCCACTCACAGAGTTTCACCTTTCTTTTCATAGATCAGTTTGGAAACACTCTGTTTGTAAAGTCTGCAAGTGGATATTTAGACATCTTTGAGGATTTCGTTGGAAACGGGATTTCTTCATCTAATTCTAGACTGAAGAATTCTCAGTAACTTCTTTGGGTTGTGTGTTCAACTCACAGATTTGAACCTTCCTTTAGACAGAGCAGATTTGAAACCCTCTTTTTGTGGAATTTCCAAGTGGAGATTTCAAGCGCTTTGGGGACAATGGTAGGAAAGGAAATATCTTCGTATAAAAACTAGAGAGAATCATTCTCAGAAACCACTTGGTGTTGTGTGCGTTCCACTCACAGAGTTTAACCATTCTTTTCATAGAGCAGTTTGGAAACACTCTGTTTGTAAAGTCTGCAAGTGGATATTTGGACATCATTGAGGATTTCGTTGGAAACGGGATTTCTTCATGTAATGCTAGACAGAAGAATTCTCAGTAACTTCTTTGGGTTGTGTGAGTTCAACTCACAGCGTTGAACCTACCTTTAGACACAGCATATTTGAAACCCTCTTTTTGTGGAATTTGAAAGTGGAGATTTCAAGCGCTTTCGGGCGAAAAGTAGAAAAGGAAATATCTTCGTATAAGAACTAGAGAGAATCATTCTCAGAAACCACTTTGTGTTGTGTGCGTTCCACTCACAGAGTTTAACCTTTCTTTTCATAGAGAAGTTTGGAAACACTCTGTTTGTAAAGTCTGCAAGTGGATATGTAGACCTCTTTGAGGATTTCGTTGGAAAAGGGATTTCCTCATCTAATTCTAGTTAGAAGAATTCTCAGTAACTTCTTTGGGTTGCGTGTGTTCAACTCACAGAGTTGGACCTTTCTTTAGACAGAGCAGATATGAAACCCTCTTTTTGTGGAATTTGCAAGTGGAGATTTCAAGCACTTTTCGTCCAACGGTAGAAAAGGAAATATCTTCGTATAAAAAGTAGAGAGAATCATTCTCAGAAACCGCTTTGTGTTGTGTGCGTTCCACTCACAGAGTTTAACCTTTCTTTTCATAGAGCAGTTTGGAAACACTCTGTTTGTAAAGTCTGCAAGTGGATATTTGGACCTCTTTGAGGATTTCGTTGGAAACGGGATTTCTTCATCTAATGCTAGACAGAAGAATTCTCAGTAACTTCTTTGGGTTTTGTGTGTTCAACTCACAGAGTTGAATCTTCCTTTTGACAGAGGAGATTTGAAACCCTCTTTTTGTGGAATTTGAAAGTGGAGATTTCAAGCGCTCTCGGGACAACGGTAGAAAAGGAAATATCTTCGTATAAAAACTAGAGAGAATCATTCTCAGAAACCATTTTGTGTTGACTGCGATCCATTCACAGAGTTTAACCTTTCTTTTCATGGAGCAGTTTGGAAACACTCTGTTTGTAAAGTCTGCAAGTGGATATTTGGACCTATTTGAGGATTTCGTTGGAAACGGGATTTCTTCATCTAATGCTTGACAGAAGAATTCTCAGTAACTTCTTTGGGTTGTGTGTGTTCAACTCACAGAGGTGAACCTTCCTTTAGACAGAGCAGATATGTAACCCTCTTTTTGTGGAATTTGCAAGTGGAGATTTCAAGCGTTTTTGGGCCAACGGTAGAAAAGGAAATATCTTCGTATAAAAACTAGAGAGAATCATTCTCAGAAATCACTTTGTGTTGTGTGCGTTCCACTCACAGAGTTTAACCTTTCTTTTCATAGAGCAGTTTGGAAACACTCTGTTTGTAAAGTCTGCAAGTGGATATTTGGACCTCTTTGAGGATTTCGTTGGAAACGGGATTTCTTCATCTAATGCTAGACAGAAGAATTCTCAGTAACTTCTTTGGGTTGTGTGAGTTCAACTCACGGAGATGAACCTTCCTTTAGACAGAGCAGATTTGAAACCCTCTTTTTGTGGAATTTGAAAGTGGAGATTTCAAGCGCTTTCGGGCCAACGGTAGAAAAGGAAATATCTTCGTATAAAAACTAGAGAGATTCATTCTCAGAAAACACTTTGTGTTGACTGCGACCCATTCACAGAGTTTAACCTTTCTTTTCATGGAGCAGTTTGGAAACACTCTGTTTGTAAAGTCTGCAAGTGGATATTTGGACCTATGTGAGGATTTCGTTGGAAACGGGATTTCTTCATCTAATGCTAGACAGAAGAATTCTCAGTAACTTTTTTGGGTTGTGTGTGTTCAACTCACAGAGTTGAACCTTCCTTTAGACAGAGCAGATTTGAAACCCTCTTTTTGTGGAATTTGCAAGTGGAGATTTCAAGCGCTTTGGGGCCAACGGTAGAAAGGCAAATATCTTCTTATAAAAACTAGAGAGAATCATTCTCAGAAACCACTTTGTGTTGTGTGCGTTCCACTCTCAGGGTTTCACCTTTCTTTTCATAGATCAGTTTGGAAACACTCTGTTCGTAAAGTCTGGAAGTGGATATTTGGACCTCTTTGAGGATTTCGTTGGAAAAGGGATTTCCTCATCTAATTCTAGTGAGAAGAATTCTCAGTAACTTCCTTGGGTTGCGTGTGTTCAACTCACAGAGTTGGACCTTCCCTTAGACAGAGCAGATACGAAACCCTCTTTTTGTGGAATTTGCAAGTGGAGATTTCAAGCACTTTTGGGCCAACGGTAGAAAAGGAAATATCTTCGTATAAAAACTAGAGAGAATCATTCTCAGAAACCACTTTGTGTTGTGTGCCTTCCACTCACAGAGCTTAACCTTTCTTTTCATAGAGCAGTTTGGAAACACTCTGTTTGTAAAGTCTGCAAGTGGATATTTGGACCTATTTGAGGATTTCGTTGGAAACGGGATTTCTTCATCTAATGCTAGACAGAAGAATTCTCAGTAACTTCATTGGGTTGTGTGTGTTCAACTCACAGAATTGAACATTCCTTTAGACAGAGCAGATTTGAAACCCTCTTTTTGTGGAATTTGAAAGTGGAGATTTCAAGCGCTTTCGGGCGAAAAGTAGAAAAGGAAATATCTTCGTATAAGAACTAGAGAGAATCATTCTCAGAAACCACTTTGTGTTGTGTGCGTTCCACTCACAGAGTTTAACCTTTATTTTCATAGAGAAGTTTGGAAACACTCTGTTTGTAAAGTCTGCAAGTGGATATGTAGACCTCTTTGAGGATTTCGTTGGAAACGGGATTTCCTCATCTAATTCTAGTTAGAAGAATTCTCAGTAACTTCTTTGGGTTGCGTGTGTTCAACTCACAGAGTTGGACCTTTCTTTAGACAGAGCAGATATGAAACCCTCTTTTTGTGGAATTTGCAAGCGGAGATTTCAAGCGCTTTGCGGACAATGGTAGGAAAGGAAATATCTTCGTATAAAAACTAGAGAGAATCATTCTCAGAAACCACTTGGTGTTGTGTGCGTTCCACTCACAGAGGTTAACCATTCTTTTCATAGAGCAGTTTGGAAACACTCTGTTTGTAAAGTCTGCAAGTGGATATTTGGACATCATTGAGGATTTCGTTGGAAACGGGATTTCTTCATGTAATGCTAGACAGAAGAATTCTCAGTAACTTCTTTGGGTTGTGTGAGTTCAACTCACAGAGTTGAACCTACCTTTAGACACAGCATATTTGAAACCCTCTTTTTGTGGAATTTGCAAGTGGAGATTTCAAGCGCTTTGGGGCCAACGGTAGAAAGGCAAATATCTTCTTATAAAAACTAGAGAGAATCATTCTCAGAAACCACTTTGTGTTGTGTGCGTTCCACTCACAGAGTTTCACCTTTCTTTTCATAGATCAGTTTGGAAACACTCTGTTTGTAAATTCTGCAAGTGGATATTTGGACCTCTTTGAGGATTTCGTTGGAAACGGGATTTCCTCATCTAATTCTAGTGAGAAGAATTCTCAGTAACTTCTTTGGGTTGCGTGTGTTCAACTCACAGAGTTGGACCTTCCTTTAGACAGAGCAGATACGAAAACCTCTTTTTGTGGAATTTGCAAGTGGAGATTTCAAGCACTTTAGGGCCAACTGTAGAAAAGGAAATATCTTCGTATAAAAACTAGAGAGAATCATTCTCAGAAACCACTTTGTGTTGTGTGCCTTCCACTCACAGAGTTTAACCTTTCTTTTCATGGAGCAGTTTGGAAACACTCTGTTTGTAAAGTCTGCAAGTGGATATTTGGAGCTATTTGAGGATTTCGTTGGAAACGGGATTTCTTCATCTAATTCTAGACAGAAGAATTCTCAGTAACTTCTTTGGGTTGTGTGTGTTCAACTCACAGAGTTGAACCTTCCTTTAGACAGAGCATATTTGAAACCCTCTTTTTGTGGAATTTGCAAGTGGAGATTTCAAGCGCTTTCGGGCCAACGGTAGAAAAGGAAATATCTTCGTATAAAAACTAGAGAGAATCATTCTCAAAAACCACTTTGTGTTGACTGCGATCCATTCACAGAGTTTAACCTTTCTTTTCATGGAGCAGTTTGGAAACACTCTGTTTGTAAATTCTGCAAGTGGATATTTGGACCTATTTGAGGATTTCGTTGGAAACGGGATTTCTTCATCTAATGCTAGACAGAAGAATTCTCAGTAACTTCATTGGGTTGTGTGTGTTCAACTCACAGAATTGAACATTCCTTTAGACAGAGCAGATTTGAAACCCTCTTTTTGTGGAATTTGAAAGTGGAGATTTCAAGCGCTTTCGGGCGAAAAGTAGAAAAGGAAATATCTTCGTATAAGAACTAGAGAGAATCATTCTCAGAAACCACTTTGTGTTGTGTGCGTTCCACTCACAGAGTTTAACCTTTCTTTTCATAGAGAAGTTTGGAAACACTCTGTTTGTAAAGTCTGCAAGTGGATATGTAGACCTCTTTGAGGATTTCGTTGGAAACGGGATTTCCTCATCTAATTCTAGTTAGAAGAATTCTCAGTAACTTCTTTGGGTTGCGTGAGTTCAACTCACAGAGTTGGACCTTTCTTTAGACAGAGCAGATATGAAACCCTCTTTTTGTGGAATTTGAAAGTGGAGATTTCAAGCGCTTTCGGGCCAACGGTAGAAAAGGAAATATCTTCGTATAAAAACTAGAGAGATTCATTCTCAGAAAACACTTTGTGTTGACTGCCACCCATTCACAGAGTTTAACCTTTCTTTTCATGGAGCAGTTTGGAAACACTCTGTTTGTAAAGTCTGCAAGTGGATATTTGGAGCCTATTTGAGGATTTCGTTGGAAACGGGATTTCTTCATCTAATGCTAGACAGAAGAATTCTCAGTAACTTTTTTGGGTTGTGTGTGTTCAACTCACAGAGTTGAACCTTCCTTTAGACAGAGCAGATTTGAAACCCTCTTTTTGTGGAATTTGCAAGTGGAGATTTCAAGCGCTTTGGGGCCAACGGTAGAAAGGCAAATATCTTCTTATAAAAACTAGAGAGAATCATTCTCAGAAACCACTTTGTGTTGTGTGCGTTCCACTCACAGAGTTTCACCTTTCTTTTCATAGATCAGTTTGGAAACACTCTGTTTGTAAAGTCTGGAAGTGGATATTTGGACCTCTTTGAGGATTTCGTTGGAAAAGGGATTTCCTCATCTAATTCTAGTGAGAAGAATTCTCAGTAACTTCTTTGGGTTGCGTGTGTTCAACTCACAGAGTTGGACCTTCCTTTAGACAGAGCAGATACGAAACCCTCTTTTTGTGGAATTTGCAAGTGGAGATTTCAAGCACTTTTGGGCCAACGGAAGAAAAGGAAATATCTTCGTATAAAAACTAGAGAGAATCATTCTCAGAAACCACTTTGTGTTGTGTGCCTTCCACTCACAGAGCTTAACCTTTCTTTTCATAGAGCAGTTTGGAAACACTCTGTTTGTAAAGTCTGCAAGAGGATATTTGGACATCTTTGAGGATTTCGTTGGAAACGGGATTTCTTCATCTAATGCTAGACAGAAGAATTCTCAGTAACTTCTTTGGGTTGCGTGAGTTCAACTCACAGAGTTGAACCTAGCTTTAGACAGAGCATATTTGAAACCCTCTTATTGTGGAATTTGCAAGTGGAGATTTCAAGCTCTTTGCTGCGAACGGTAGAAAAGGAAATATCTTCGTATAAAAACTAGAGAGAATCATTCTCAAAAACCACTTTGTGTTGACTGAGATCCATTCACAGAGTTTAACCTTTCTTTTCATGGAGCAGTTTGGAAACACTCTGTTTGTAAAGTCTGCAAGTGGATATTTGGAGCTATTTGAGGATTTCGTTGGAAACGGGATTTCTTCATCTAATGCTAGACAGAAGAATTCTCAGTTACTTCTCTGGGTTGTGTGTGTTCAACTCACAGAATTGAACCTTCCTTTAGACAGAGCAGATTTGAAACCCTCTTTTTGTGGAATTTGAAAGTGGAGATTTCAAGCGCTTTCGGGCCAAAGGTAGAAAAGGAAATATCTTCGTATAAGAAATAGAGAGAATCATTCTCAGAAACCACTTTGTGTTGTGTGTGTTCCACTCACAGAGTTTAAACTTTCTTTTCATAGAGAAGTTTGGAAACACTCTGTTTATAACGTCTGCAAGTGGATATTTAGACATCTTTGAGGATTTCGTTGGAAACGGGATTTCCTCATCAAATTCTAGACTGAAGAATTCTCAGTAACTTCTTTGGGTTGTGTGTCCAACTCACAGATTTGAACCTTCCTTTAGACAGAGCAGATTTGAAACCCTCTTTTTGTGGAATTTGCAAGCGGAGATTTCAAGCGCTTTGGGGACAATGGTAGGAAAGGAAATATCTTCGTATAAAAACTAGAGAGAATCATTCTCAGAAACCCCTTGGTGTTGTGTGCGTTCCACTCACAGAGTTTAACCATTCTTTTCATAGAGCAGTTTGGAAACACTCTGTTTGTAAAGTCTGCAAGTGGATATTTGGACATCATTGAGGATTTCGTTGGAAACGGGATTTCTTCATGTAATGCTAGACAGAAGAATTCTCAGTAACTTCTTTGGGTTGTGTGAGTTCAACTCACAGAGTTGAACCTACCTTTAGACACAGCATATTTGAAACCCTCTTTTTGTGGAATTTGCAAGTGGAGATTTCAAGCGCTTTGGGGCCAACGGTAGAAAGGCAAATATCTTCGTATAAAAACTAGAGAGAATCATTCTCAGAAACCACTTTGTGTTGTGTGCGTTCCACTCACAGAGTTTCACCTTTCTTTTCATAGATCAGTTTGGAAACACTCTGTTTGTAAATTCTGCAAGTGGATATTTGGACCTCTTTGAGGATTTCGTTGGAAACGGGATTTTCTCATCTAATTCTAGTGAGAAGAATTCTCAGTAACTTCTTTGGGTTGCGTGTGTTCAACTCACAGAGTTGGACCTTCCTTTAGACAGAGCAGATACGAAAACCTCTTTTTGTGGAATTTGCAAGTGGAGATTTCAAGCACTTTAGGGCCAACTGTAGAAAAGGAAATATCTTCGTATAAAAACTAGAGAGAATCATTCTCAGAAACCACTTTGTGTTGTGTGCCTTCCACTCACAGAGTTTAACCTTTCTTTTCATAGAGCAGTTTGGAAACACTCTGTTTGTAAAGTCTGCAAGAGGATATTTGGACATCTTTGAGGATTTCGTTGGAAACGGGATTTCTTCATCTAATGCTAGACAGAAGAATTCTCAGTAACTTCTTTGGGTTGTGTGAGTTCAACTCACAGAGTTGAACCTACCTTTAGACACAGCATATTTGAAACCCTCTTATTGTGGAATTTGCAAGTGGAGATTTCAAGCGCTTTGGGGCGAACGGTAGAAAAGGAAATATCTTCGTATAAAAACTAGAGAGAATCATTCTCAGAAACCATTTTGTGTTGACTACGATCCATTCACAGAGTTTAACCTTTCTTTTCATGGAGCAGTTTGGAAACACTCTGTTTGTAAAGTCTGCAAGTGGATATTTGGACCTATTTGAGGATTTCGTTGGAAACGGGATTTCTTCATCTAATGCTTGACAGAAGAATTCTCAGTAACTTCTTTGGGTTGTGTGTGTTCAACTCACAGAGTTGAACCTTCCTTTAGACAGAGCAGATATGTAACCCTCTTTTTGTGGAATTTGCAAGTGGAGATTTCAAGCGTTTTTGGGCCAACGGTAGAAAAGGAAATATCTTCGTATAAAAACTAGAGAGAATCATTCTCAGAAATCACTTTGTGTTGTGTGCGTTCCACTCACAGAGTTTAACCTTTCTTTTCATAGAGCAGTTTTGAAACACTCTGTTTGTAAAGTCTGCAAGTGGATATTTGGACCTCTTTGAGGATTTCGTTGGAAACGGGATTTCTTCATCTAATGCTAGACAGAAGAATTCTCAGTAACTTCTTTGGGTTGTGTGAGTTCAACTCACGGAGATGAACCTTCCTTTAGACAGAGCAGATTTGAAACCCTCTTTTTGTGGAATTTGAAAGTGGAGATTTCAAGCGCTTTCGGGCCAACGGTAGAAAAGGAAATATCTTCGTATAAAAACTAGAGAGATTCATTCTCAGAAAACACTTTGTGTTGACTGCGACCCATTCACAGAGTTTAACCTTTCTTTTCATGGAGCAGTTTGGAAACACTCTGTTTGTAAAGTCTGCAAGTGGATATTTGGAGCTATTTGAGGATTTCGTTGGAAACGGGATTTCTTCATCTAATGCTAGACAGAAGAATTCTCAGTAACTTCTTTGGGTTGTGTGTGTTCAACTCACAGAGTTGAACCTTCCTTTAGACAGAGCAGATTTGAAACCCTCTTTTTGTGGAATTTGAAAGTGGAGATTTCAAGCGCTTTCGGGCCAAAGGTAGAAAAGGAAATATCTTCGTATAAGAAATAGAGAGAATCATTCTCAGAAACCACTTTGTGTTGTGTGCGTTCCACTCACAGAGTTTAAACTTTCTTTTCATAGAGAAGTTTGGAAACACTCTGTTTATAAAGTCTGCAAGTGGATATTTAGACATCTTTGAGGATTTCGTTGGAAACGGGATTTCCTCATCAAATTCTAGACTGAAGAATTCTCAGTAACTTCTTTGGGTTGTGTGTTCAACTCACAGATTTGAACCTTCCTTTAGACAGAGCAGATTTGAAACCCTCTTTTTGTGGAATTTGCAAGCGGAGATTTCAAGCGCTTTGGGGACAATGGTAGGAAAGGAAATATCTTCGTATAAAAACTAGAGAGAATCATTCTCAGAAACCACTTGGTGTTGTGTGCGTTCCACTCACAGAGTTTAACCATTCTTTTCATAGAGCAGTTTGGAAACACTCTGTTTGTAAAGTCTGCAAGTGGATATTTGGACATCATTGAGGATTTCGTTGGAAACGGGATTTCTTCATGTAATGCTAGACAGAAGAATTCTCAGTAACTTCTTTGGGTTGTGTGATTTCAACTCACAGAGTTGAACCTACCTTTAGACACAGCATATTTGAAACCCTCTTTTTGTGGAATTTGCAAGTGGAGATTTCAAGCGCTTTGGGGCCAACGGTAGAAAGGCAAATATCTTCGTATAAAAACTAGAGAGAATCATTCTCAGAAACCACTTTGTGTTGTGTGCGTTCCACTCACAGAGTTTCACCTTTCTTTTCATAGATCAGTTTGGAAACACTCTGTTTGAAAATTCTGCAAGTGGATATTTGGACCTCTTTGAGGATTTCGTTGGAAACGAGATTTCCTCATCTAATTCTAGTGAGAAGAATTCTCAGTAACTTCTTTGGGTTGCATGTGTTCAACTCACAGAGTTGGACCTTCCTTTAGACAGAGCAGATACGAAAACCTCTTTTTGTGGAATTTGCAAGTGGAGATTTCAAGCACTTTAGGGCCAACTGTAGAAAAGGAAATATCTTCGTATAAAAACTAGAGAGAATCATTCTCAGAAACCACTTTGTGTTGTGTGCCTTCCACTCACAGAGTTTAACCTTTCTTTTCATAGAGCAGTTTGGAAACACTCTGTTGGTAAAGTCTGCAAGAGGATATTTGGACATCTTTGAGGATTTCGTTGGAAAAGGGATTTCCTCATCTAATTCTAGTGAGAAGAATTCTCAGTAACTTCCTTGGGTTGCGTGTGTTCAACTCACAGAGTTTGACCTTCCCTTAGACAGAGCAGATACGAAACCCTCTTTTTGTGGAATTTGCAAGTGGAGATTTCAAGCACTTTTGCGCCAACGGTAGAAAAGGAAATATCTTCGTATAAAAACTAGAGAGAATCATTCTCAGAAACCACTTTGTGTTGTGTGCCTTCCACTCACAGAGCTTAACCTTTCTTTTCATAGAGCAGTTTGGAAACACTCTGTTTGTAATGTCTGCAAGAGGATATTTGGACATCTTTGAGGATTTCGTTGGAAACGGGATTTCTTCATCTAATGCTAGACACAAGAATTCTCAGTAACTTCTTTGGGTTGTGTGAGTTCAACTCACAGAGTTGAACCTAGCTTTAGACAGAGCATATGTGAAACCCTCTTATTGTGGAATTTGCAAGTGGAGATTTCTAGCGCTTTGGTGCGAACGGTAGAAAAGGAAATATCTTCGTATAAAAATTAGAGAGAATCATTCTCAAAAACCACTTTGTGTTGACTGCGATCCATTCACAGAGTTTAACCTTTCTTTTCATGGAGCAGTTTGGAAACACTCTGTTTGTAAAGTCTGCAAGTGGATATTTGGAGCTATTTGAGGATTTCGTTGGAAACGGGATTTCTTCATCTAATTCTAGACAGAAGAATTCTCAGTAACTTCTTTGGGTTGTGTGTGTTCAACTCACAGAGTTGAACCTTCCTTTAGACAGAGCATATTTGAAACCCTCTTTTTGTGGAATTTGCAAGTGGAGATTTCAAGCGCTTTCGGGCCAACGGTAGAAAAGGAAATATCTTCGTATAAAAACTAGAGAGAATCATTCTCAAAAACCACTTTGTGTTGACTGCGATCCATTCACAGAGTTTAACCTTTCTTTTCATGGAGCAGTTTGGAAACACTCTGTTTGTAAATTCTGCAAGTGGATATTTGGACCTATTTGAGGATTTCGTTGGAAACGGGATTTCTTCATCTAATGCTAGACAGAAGAATTCTCAGTAACTTCATTGGGTTGTGTGTGTTCAACTCACAGAATTGAACATTCCTTTAGACAGAGCAGATTTGAAACCCTCTTTTTGTGGAATTTGAAAGTGGAGATTTCAAGCGCTTTCGGGCGAAAAGTAGAAAAGGAAATATCTTCGTATAAGAACTAGAGAGAATCATTCTCAGAAACCACTTTGTGTTGTGTGCGTTCCACTCACAGAGTTTAACCTTTCTTTTCATAGAGAAGTTTGGAAACACTCTGTTTGTAAAGTCTGCAAGTGGATATGTAGACCTCTTTGAGGATTTCGTTGGAAACGGGATTTCCTCATCTAATTCTAGTTAGAAGAATTCTCAGTAACTTCTTTGGGTTGCGTGAGTTCAACTCACAGAGTTGGACCTTTCTTTAGACAGAGCAGATATGAAACCCTCTTTTTGTGGAATTTGCAAGTGGAGATTTCAAGCGCTTTGGGGCCAACGGTAGAAAGGCAAATATCTTCGTATAAAAACTAGAGAGAATCATTCTCAGAAACCACTTTGTGTTGTGTGCGTTCCACTCACAGAGTTTCACCTTTCTTTTCATAGATCAGTTTGGAAACACTCTGTTTGTAAATTCTGCAAGTGGATATTTGGACCTCTTTGAGGATTTCGTTGGAAACGAGATTTCCTCATCTAATTCTAGTGAGAAGAATTCTCAGTAACTTCTTTGGGTTGCATGTGTTCAACTCACAGAGTTGGACCTTCCTTTAGACAGAGCAGATACGAAAACCTCTTTTTGTGGAATTTGCAAGTGGAGATTTCAAGCACTTTAGGGCCAACTGTAGAAAAGGAAATATCTTCGTATAAAAACTAGAGAGAATCATTCTCAGAAACCACTTTGTGTTGTGTGCCTTCCACTCACAGAGTTTAACCTTTCTTTTCATAGAGCAGTTTGGAAACACTCTGTTGGTAAAGTCTGCAAGAGGATATTTGGACATCTTTGAGGATTTCGTTGGAAAAGGGATTTCCTCATCTAATTCTAGTGAGAAGAATTCTCAGTAACTTCCTTGGGTTGCGTGTGTTCAACTCACAGAGTTGGACCTTCCCTTAGACAGAGCAGATACGAAACCCTCTTTTTGTGGAATTTGCAAGTGGAGATTTCAAGCACTTTTGCGCCAACGGTAGAAAAGGAAATATCTTCGTATAAAAACTAGAGAGAATCATTCTCAGAAACCACTTTGTGTTGTGTGCCTTCCACTCACAGAGCTTAACCTTTCTTTTCATAGAGCAGTTTGGAAACACTCTGTTTGTAATGTCTGCAAGAGGATATTTGGACATCTTTGAGGATTTCGTTGGAAACGGGATTTCTTCATCTAATGCTAGACACAAGAATTCTCAGTAACTTCTTTGGGTTGTGTGAGTTCAACTCACAGAGTTGAACCTAGCTTTAGACAGAGCATATGTGAAACCCTCTTATTGTGGAATTTGCAAGTGGAGATTTCTAGCGCTTTGGTGCGAACGGTAGAAAAGGAAATATCTTCGTATAAAAATTAGAGAGAATCATTCTCAAAAACCACTTTGTGTTGACTGCGATCCATTCACAGAGTTTAACCTTTCTTTTCATGGAGCAGTTTGGAAACACTCTGTTTGTAAAGTCTGCAAGTGGATATTTGGAGCTATTTGAGGATTTCGTTGGAAACGGGATTTCTTCATCTAATTCTAGACAGAAGAATTCTCAGTAACTTCTTTGGGTTGTGTGTGTTCAACTCACAGAGTTGAACCTTCCTTTAGACAGAGCATATTTGAAACCCTCTTTTTGTGGAATTTGCAAGTGGAGATTTCAAGCGCTTTCGGGCCAACGGTAGAAAAGGAAATATCTTCGTATAAAAACTAGAGAGAATCATTCTCAAAAACCACTTTGTGTTGACTGCGATCCATTCACAGAGTTTAACCTTTCTTTTCATGGAGCAGTTTGGAAACACTCTGTTTGTAAATTCTGCAAGTGGATATTTGGACCTATTTGAGGATTTCATTGGAAACGGGATTTCTTCATCTAATGCTAGACAGAAGAATTCTCAGTAACTTCATTGGGTTGTGTGTGTTCAACTCACAGAATTGAACATTCCTTTAGACAGAGCAGATTTGAAACCCTCTTTTTGTGGAATTTGAAAGTGGAGATTTCAAGCGCTTTCGGGCGAAAAGTAGAAAAGGAAATATCTTCGTATAAGAACTAGAGAGAATCATTCTCAGAAACCACTTTGTGTTGTGTGCGTTCCACTCACAGAGTTTAACCTTTCTTTTCATAGAGAAGTTTGGAAACACTCTGTTTGTAAAGTCTGCAAGTGGATATGTAGACCTCTTTGAGGATTTCGTTGGAAACGGGATTTCCTCATCTAATTCTAGTTAGAAGAATTCTCAGTAACTTCTTTGGGTTGCGTGAGTTCAACTCACAGAGTTGGACCTTTCTTTAGACAGAGCAGATATGAAACCCTCTTTTTGTGGAATTTGCAAGTGGAGATTTCAAGCGCTTTGGGGCCAACGGTAGAAAGGCAAATATCTTCGTATAAAAACTAGAGAGAATCATTCTCAGAAACCACTTTGTGTTGTGTGCGTTCCACTCACAGAGTTTCACCTTTCTTTTCATAGATCAGTTTGGAAACACTCTGTTTGTAAATTCTGCAAGTGGATATTTGGACCTCTTTGAGGATTTCGTTGGAAACGAGATTTCCTCATCTAATTCTAGTGAGAAGAATTCTCAGTAACTTCTTTGGGTTGCATGTGTTCAACTCACAGAGTTGGACCTTCCTTTAGACAGAGCAGATACGAAAACCTCTTTTTGTGGAATTTGCAAGTGGAGATTTCAAGCACTTTAGGGCCAACTGTAGAAAAGGAAATATCTTCGTATAAAAACTAGAGAGAATCATTCTCAGAAACCACTTTGTGTTGTGTGCCTTCCACTCACAGAGTTTAACCTTTCTTTTCATAGAGCAGTTTGGAAACACTCTGTTGGTAAAGTCTGCAAGAGGATATTTGGACATCTTTGAGGATTTCGTTGGAAAAGGGATTTCCTCATCTAATTCTAGTGAGAAGAATTCTCAGTAACTTCCTTGGGTTGCGTGTGTTCAACTCACAGAGTTGGACCTTCCCTTAGACAGAGCAGATACGAAACCCTCTTTTTGTGGAATTTGCAAGTGGAGATTTCAAGCACTTTTGCGCCAACGGTAGAAAAGGAAATATCTTCGTATAAAAACTAGAGAGAATCATTCTCAGAAACCACTTTGTGTTGTGTGCCTTCCACTCACAGAGCTTAACCTTTCTTTTCATAGAGCAGTTTGGAAACACTCTGTTTGTAATTTCTGCAAGAGGATATTTGGACATCTTTGAGGATTTCGTTGGAAACGGGATTTCTTCATCTAATGCTAGACACAGGAATTCTCAGTAACTTCTTTGGGTTGTGTGAGTTCAACTCACAGAGTTGAACCTAGCTTTAGACAGAGCATATTTGAAACCCTCTTATTGTGGAATTTGCAAGTGGAGATTTCTAGCGCTTTGGTGCGAACGGTAGAAAAGGAAATATCTTCGTATAAAAATTAGAGAGAATCATTCTCAAAAACCACTTTGTGTTGACTGCGATCCATTCACAGAGTTTAACCTTTCTTTTCATGGAGCAGTTTGGAAACACTCTGTTTGTAAAGTCTGCAAGTGGATATTTGGAGCTATTTGAGGATTTCGTTGGAAACGGGATTTCTTCATCTAATTCTAGACAGAAGAATTCTCAGTAACTTCTTTGGGTTGTGTGTGTTCAACTCACAGAGTTGAACCTTCCTTTAGACAGAGCATATTTGAAACCCTCTTTTTGTGGAATTTGCAAGTGGAGATTTCAAGCGCTTTCGGGCCAACGGTAGAAAAGGAAATATCTTCGTATAAAAACTAGAGAGAATCATTCTCAAAAACCACTTTGTGTTGACTGCGATCCATTCACAGAGTTTAACCTTTCTTTTCATGGAGCAGTTTGGAAACACTCTGTTTGTAAATTCTGCAAGTGGATATTTGGACCTATTTGAGGATTTCGTTGGAAACGGGATTTCTTCATCTAATGCTAGACAGAAGAATTCTCAGTAACTTCATTGGGTTGTGTGTGTTCAACTCACAGAATTGAACATTCCTTTAGACAGAGCAGATTTGAAACCCTCTTTTTGTGGAATTTGAAAGTGGAGATTTCAAGCGCTTTCGGGCGAAAAGTAGAAAAGGAAATATCTTCGTATAAGAACTAGAGAGAATCATTCTCAGAAACCACTTTGTGTTGTGTGCGTTCCACTCACAGAGTTTAACCTTTCTTTTCATAGAGAAGTTTGGAAACACTCTGTTTGTAAAGTCTGCAAGTGGATATGTAGACCTCTTTGAGGATTTCGTTGGAAACGGGATTTCCTCATCTAATTCTAGTTAGAAGAATTCTCAGTAACTTCTTTGGGTTGCGTGAGTTCAACTCACAGAGTTGGACCTTTCTTTAGACAGAGCAGATATGAAACCCTCTTTTTGTGGAATTTGAAAGTGGAGATTTCAAGCGCTTTCGGGCCAACGGTAGAAAAGGAAATATCTTCGTATAAAAACTAGAGAGATTCATTCTCAGAAAACACTTTGTGTTGACTGCCACCCATTCACAGAGTTTAACCTTTCTTTTCATGGAGCAGTTTGGAAACACTCTGTTTGTAAAGTCTGCAAGTGGATATTTGGAGCCTATTTGAGGATTTCGTTGGAAACGGGATTTCTTCATCTAATGCTAGACAGAAGAATTCTCAGTAACTTTTTTGGGTTGTGTGTGTTCAACTCACAGAGTTGAACCTTCCTTTAGACAGAGCAGATTTGAAACCCTCTTTTTGTGGAATTTGCAAGTGGAGATTTCAAGCGCTTTGGGGCCAACGGTAGAAAGGCAAATATCTTCTTATAAAAACTAGAGAGAATCATTCTCAGAAACCACTTTGTGTTGTGTGCGTTCCACTCACAGAGTTTCACCTTTCTTTTCATAGATCAGTTTGGAAACACTCTGTTTGTAAAGTCTGGAAGTGGATATTTGGACCTCTTTGAGGATTTCGTTGGAAAAGGGATTTCCTCATCTAATTCTAGTGAGAAGAATTCTCAGTAACTTCTTTGGGTTGCGTGTGTTCAACTCACAGAGTTGGACCTTCCTTTAGAAAGAGCAGATACGAAACCCTCTTTTTGTGGAATTTGCAAGTGGAGATTTCAAGCACTTTTGGGCCAACGGAAGAAAAGGAAATATCTTCGTATAAAAACTAGAGAGAATCATTCTCAGAAACCACTTTGTGTTGTGTGCCTTCCACTCACAGAGCTTAACCTTTCTTTTCATAAAGCAGTTTGGAAACACTCTGTTTGTAAAGTCTGCAAGAGGATATTTGGACATCTTTGAGGATTTCGTTGGAAACGGGATTTCTTCATCTAATGCTAGACAGAAGAATTCTCGGTAACTTCTTTGGGTTGCGTGAGTTCAACTCACAGAGTTGAACCTAGCTTTAGACAGAGCATATTTGAAACCCTCTTATTGTGGAATTTGCAAGTGGAGATTTCAAGCTCTTTGCTGCGAACGGTAGAAAAGGAAATATCTTCGTATAAAAACTAGAGAGAATCATTCTCAAAAACCACTTTGTGTTGACTGAGATCCATTCACAGAGTTTAACCTTTCTTTTCATGGAGCAGTTTGGAAACACTCTGTTTGTAAAGTCTGCAAGTGGATATTTGGAGCTATTTGAGGATTTCGTTGGAAACGGGATTTCTTCATCTAATGCTAGACAGAAGAATTCTCAGTTACTTCTCTGGGTTGTGTGTGTTCAACTCACAGAGTTGAACCTTCCTTTAGACAGAGCAGATTTGAAACCCTCTTTTTGTGGAATTTGAAAGTGGAGATTTCAAGCGCTTTCGGGCCAAAGGTAGAAAAGGAAATATCTTCGTATAAGAAATAGAGAGAATCATTCTCAGAAACCACTTTGTGTTGTGTGCGTTCCACTCACAGAGTTTAAACTTTCTTTTCATAGAGAAGTTTGGAAACACTCTGTTTATAACGTCTGCAAGTGGATATTTAGACATCTTTGAGGATTTCGTTGGAAACGGGATTTCCTCATCAAATTCTAGACTGAAGAATTCTCAGTAACTTCTTTGGGTTGTGTGTCCAACTCACAGATTTGAACCTTCCTTTAGACAGAGCAGATTTGAAACCCTCTTTTTGTGGAATTTGCAAGCGGAGATTTCAAGCGCTTTGGGGACAATGGTAGGAAAGGAAATATCTTCGTATAAAAACTAGAGAGAATCATTCTCAGAAACCACTTGGTGTTGTGTGCGTTCCACTCACAGAGTTTAACCATTCTTTTCATAGAGCAGTTTGGAAACACTCTGTTTGTAAAGTCTGCAAGTGGATATTTGGACATCATTGAGGATTTCGTTGGAAACGGGATTTCTTCATGTAATGCTAGACAGAAGAATTCTCAGTAACTTCTTTGGGTTGTGTGAGTTCAACTCACAGAGTTGAACCTACCTTTAGACACAGCATATTTGAAACCCTCTTTTTGTGGAATTTGCAAGTGGAGATTTCAAGCGCTTTGGGGCCAATGGTAGAAAGGCAAATATCTTCGTATAAAAACTAGAGAGAATCATTCTCAGAAACCACTTTGTGTTGTGTGCGTTCCACTCACAGAGTTTCACCTTTCTTTTCATAGATCAGTTTGGAAACACTCTGTTTGTAAATTCTGCAAGTGGATATTTGGACCTCTTTGAGGATTTCGTTGGAAACGGGATTTCCTCATCTAATTCTAGTGAGAAGAATTCTCAGTAACTTCTTTGGGTTGCGTGTGTTCAACTCACAGAGTTGGACCTTCCTTTAGACAGAGCAGATACGAAAACCTCTTTTTGTGGAATTTGCAAGTGGAGATTTCAAGCACTTTAGGGCCAACTGTAGAAAAGGAAATATCTTCGTATAAAAACTAGAGAGAATCATTCTCAGAAACCACTTTGTGTTGTGTGCCTTCCACTCACAGAGTTTAACCTTTCTTTTCATAGAGCAGTTTGGAAACACTCTGTTTGTAAAGTCTGCAAGAGGATATTTGGACATCTTTGAGGATTTCGTTGGAAACGGGATTTCTTCATCTAATGCTAGACAGAAGAATTCTCAGTAACTTCTTTGGGTTGTGTGAGTTCAACTCACAGAGTTGAACCTACCTTTAGACACAGCATATTTGAAACCCTCTTATTGTGGAATTTGCAAGTGGAGATTTCAAGCGCTTTGGGGCGAACGGTAGAAAAGGAAATATCTTCGTATAAAAACTAGAGAGAATCATTCTCAAAAACCACTTTGTGTTGACTGCGATCCATTCACAGAGTTTAACCTTTCTTTTCATGGAGCAGTTTGGAAACACTCTTGTTTGTAAAGTCTGCAAGTGGATATTTGGAGCTATTTGAGGACTTCGTTGGAAACGGGATTTCTTCATCTAATGCTAGACACAAGAATTCTCAGTAACTTCTTTGGGTTGTGTGTGTTCAACTCACAGAGTTGAACCTTCCTTTAGACAGAGCAGATTTGAAACCCTCTTTTTGTGGAATTTGAAAGTGGAGATTTCAAGCGCTTTCGGGCCAAAGGTAGAAAAGGAAATATCTTCGTATAAGAAATAGAGAGAATCATTCTCAGAAACCACTTTGTGTTGTGTGCGTTCCACTCACAGAGTTTCACCTTTCTTTTCATAGATCAGTTTGGAAACACTCTGTTTGTAAAGTCTGCAAGTGGATATTTAGACATCTTTGAGGATTTCGTTGGAAACGGGATTTCTTCATCTAATTCTAGACTGAAGAATTCTCAGTAACTTCTTTGGGTTGTGTGTTCAACTCACAGATTTGAACCTTCCTTTAGACAGAGCAGATTTGAAACCCTCTTTTTGTGGAATTTCCAAGTGGAGATTTCAAGCGCTTTGGGGACAATGGTAGGAAAGGAAATATCTTCGTATAAAAACTAGAGAGAATCATTCTCAGAAACCACTTGGTGTTGTGTGCGTTCCACTCACAGAGTTTAACCATTCTTTTCATAGAGCAGTTTGGAAACACTCTGTTTGTAAAGTCTGCAAGTGGATATTTGGACATCATTGAGGATTTCGTTGGAAACGGGATTTCTTCATGTAATGCTAGACAGAAGAATTCTCAGTAACTTCTTTGGGTTGTGTGAGTTCAACTCACAGCGTTGAACCTACCTTTAGACACAGCATATTTGAAACCCTCTTTTTGTGGAATTTGAAAGTGGAGATTTCAAGCGCTTTCGGGCGAAAAGTAGAAAAGGAAATATCTTCGTATAAGAACTAGAGAGAATCATTCTCAGAAACCACTTTGTGTTGTGTGCGTTCCACTCACAGAGTTTAACCTTTCTTTTCATAGAGAAGTTTGGAAACACTCTGTTTGTAAAGTCTGCAAGTGGATATGTAGACCTCTTTGAGGATTTCGTTGGAAAAGGGATTTCCTCATCTAATTCTAGTTAGAAGAATTCTCAGTAACTTCTTTGGGTTGCGTGTGTTCAACTCACAGAGTTGGACCTTTCTTTAGACAGAGCAGATATGAAACCCTCTTTTTGTGGAATTTGCAAGTGGAGATTTCAAGCACTTTTCGTCCAACGGTAGAAAAGGAAATATCTTCGTATAAAAAGTAGAGAGAATCATTCTCAGAAACCGCTTTGTGTTGTGTGCGTTCCACTCACAGAGTTTAACCTTTCTTTTTATAGAGCAGTTTGGAAACACTCTGTTTGTAAAGTCTGCAAGTGGATATTTGGACCTCTTTGAGGATTTCGTTGGAAACGGGATTTCTTCATCTAATGCTAGACAGAAGAATTCTCAGTAACTTCTTTGGGTTTTGTGTGTTCAACTCACAGAGTTGAATCTTCCTTTTGACAGAGGAGATTTGAAACCCTCTTTTTGTGGAATTTGAAAGTGGAGATTTCAAGCGCTCTCGGGACAACGGTAGAAAAGGAAATATCTTCGTATAAAAACTAGAGAGAATCATTCTCAGAAACCATTTTGTGTTGACTGCGATCCATTCACAGAGTTTAACCTTTCTTTTCATGGAGCAGTTTGGAAACACTCTGTTTGTAAAGTCTGCAAGTGGATATTTGGACCTATTTGAGGATTTCGTTGGAAACGGGATTTCTTCATCTAATGCTTGACAGAAGAATTCTCAGTAACTTCTTTGGGTTGTGTGTGTTCAACTCACAGAGGTGAACCTTCCTTTAGACAGAGCAGATATGTAACCCTCTTTTTGTGGAATTTGCAAGTGGAGATTTCAAGCGTTTTTGGGCCAACGGTAGAAAAGGAAATATCTTCGTATAAAAACTAGAGAGAATCATTCTCAGAAATCACTTTGTGTTGTGTGCGTTCCACTCACAGAGTTTAACCTTTCTTTTCATAGAGCAGTTTGGAAACACTCTGTTTGTAAAGTCTGCAAGTGGATATTTGGACCTCTTTGAGGATTTCGTTGGAAACGGGATTTCTTCATCTAATGCTAGACAGAAGAATTCTCAGTAACTTCTTTGGGTTGTGTGAGTTCAACTCACGGAGATGAACCTTCCTTTAGACAGAGCAGATTTGAAACCCTCTTTTTGTGGAATTTGAAAGTGGAGATTTCAAGCGCTTTCGGGCCAACGGTAGAAAAGGAAATATCTTCGTATAAAAACTAGAGAGATTCATTCTCAGAAAACACTTTGTGTTGACTGCGACCCATTCACAGAGTTTAACCTTTCTTTTCATGGAGCAGTTTGGAAACACTCTGTTTGTAAAGTCTGCAAGTGGATATTTGGACCTATGTGAGGATTTCGTTGGAAACGGGATTTCTTCATCTAATGCTAGACAGAAGAATTCTCAGTAACTTTTTTGGGTTGTGTGTGTTCAACTCACAGAGTTGAACCTTCCTTTAGACAGAGCAGATTTGAAACCCTCTTTTTGTGGAATTTGCAAGTGGAGATTTCAAGCGCTTTGGGGCCAACGGTAGAAAGGCAAATATCTTCTTATAAAAACTAGAGAGAATCATTCTCAGAAACCACTTTGTGTTGTGTGCGTTCCACTCTCAGGGTTTCACCTTTCTTTTCATAGATCAGTTTGGAAACACTCTGTTCGTAAAGTCTGGAAGTGGATATTTGGACCTCTTTGAGGATTTCGTTGGAAAAGGGATTTCCTCATCTAATTCTAGTGAGAAGAATTCTCAGTAACTTCCTTGGGTTGCGTGTGTTCAACTCACAGAGTTGGACCTTCCCTTAGACAGAGCAGATACGAAACCCTCTTTTTGTGGAATTTGCAAGTGGAGATTTCAAGCACTTTTGGGCCAACGGTAGAAAAGGAAATATCTTCGTATAAAAACTAGAGAGAATCATTCTCAGAAACCACTTTGTGTTGTGTGCCTTCCACTCACAGAGCTTAACCTTTCTTTTCATAGAGCAGTTTGGAAACACTCTGTTTGTAAAGTCTGCAAGTGGATATTTGGACCTATTTGAGGATTTCGTTGGAAACGGGATTTCTTCATCTAATGCTAGACAGAAGAATTCTCAGTAACTTCATTGGGTTGTGTGTGTTCAACTCACAGAATTGAACATTCCTTTAGACAGAGCAGATTTGAAACCCTCTTTTTGTGGAATTTGAAAGTGGAGATTTCAAGCGCTTTCGGGCGAAAAGTAGAAAAGGAAATATCTTCGTATAAGAACTAGAGAGAATCATTCTCAGAAACCACTTTGTGTTGTGTGCGTTCCACTCACAGAGTTTAACCTTTATTTTCATAGAGAAGTTTGGAAACACTCTGTTTGTAAAGTCTGCAAGTGGATATGTAGACCTCTTTGAGGATTTCGTTGGAAACGGGATTTCCTCATCTAATTCTAGTTAGAAGAATTCTCAGTAACTTCTTTGGGTTGCGTGTGTTCAACTCACAGAGTTGGACCTTTCTTTAGACAGAGCAGATATGAAACCCTCTTTTTGTGGAATTTGCAAGCGGAGATTTCAAGCGCTTTGCGGACAATGGTAGGAAAGGAAATATCTTCGTATAAAAACTAGAGAGAATCATTCTCAGAAACCACTTGGTGTTGTGTGCGTTCCACTCACAGAGTTTAACCATTCTTTTCATAGAGCAGTTTGGAAACACTCTGTTTGTAAAGTCTGCAAGTGGATATTTGGACATCATTGAGGATTTCGTTGGAAACGGGATTTCTTCATGTAATGCTAGACAGAAGAATTCTCAGTAACTTCTTTGGGTTGTGTGAGTTCAACTCACAGAGTTGAACCTACCTTTAGACACAGCATATTTGAAACCCTCTTTTTGTGGAATTTGCAAGTGGAGATTTCAAGCGCTTTGGGGCCAACGGTAGAAAGGCAAATATCTTCTTATAAAAACTAGAGAGAATCATTCTCAGAAACCACTTTGTGTTGTGTGCGTTCCACTCACAGAGTTTCACCTTTCTTTTCATAGATCAGTTTGGAAACACTCTGTTTGTAAATTCTGCAAGTGGATATTTGGACCTCTTTGAGGATTTCGTTGGAAACGGGATTTCCTCATCTAATTCTAGTGAGAAGAATTCTCAGTAACTTCTTTGGGTTGCGTGTGTTCAACTCACAGAGTTGGACCTTCCTTTAGACAGAGCAGATACGAAAACCTCTTTTTGTGGAATTTGCAAGTGGAGATTTCAAGCACTTTAGGGCCAACTGTAGAAAAGGAAATATCTTCGTATAAAAACTAGAGAGAATCATTCTCAGAAACCACTTTGTGTTGTGTGCCTTCCACTCACAGAGTTTAACCTTTCTTTTCATGGAGCAGTTTGGAAACACTCTGTTTGTAAAGTCTGCAAGTGGATATTTGGAGCTATTTGAGGATTTCGTTGGAAACGGGATTTCTTCATCTAATTCTAGACAGAAGAATTCTCAGTAACTTCTTTGGGTTGTGTGTGTTCAACTCACAGAGTTGAACCTTCCTTTAGACAGAGCATATTTGAAACCCTCTTTTTGTGGAATTTGCAAGTGGAGATTTCAAGCGCTTTCGGGCCAACGGTAGAAAAGGAAATATCTTCGTATAAAAACTAGAGAGAATCATTCTCAAAAACCACTTTGTGTTGACTGCGATCCATTCACAGAGTTTAACCTTTCTTTTCATGGAGCAGTTTGGAAACACTCTGTTTGTAAATTCTGCAAGTGGATATTTGGACCTATTTGAGGATTTCGTTGGAAACGGGATTTCTTCATCTAATGCTAGACAGAAGAATTCTCAGTAACTTCATTGGGTTGTGTGTGTTCAACTCACAGAATTGAACATTCCTTTAGACAGAGCAGATTTGAAACCCTCTTTTTGTGGAATTTGAAAGTGGAGATTTCAAGCGCTTTCGGGCGAAAAGTAGAAAAGGAAATATCTTCGTATAAGAACTAGAGAGAATCATTCTCAGAAACCACTTTGTGTTGTGTGCGTTCCACTCACAGAGTTTAACCTTTCTTTTCATAGAGAAGTTTGGAAACACTCTGTTTGTAAAGTCTGCAAGTGGATATGTAGACCTCTTTGAGGATTTCGTTGGAAACGGGATTTCCTCATCTAATTCTAGTTAGAAGAATTCTCAGTAACTTCTTTGGGTTGCGTGAGTTCAACTCACAGAGTTGGACCTTTCTTTAGACAGAGCAGATATGAAACCCTCTTTTTGTGGAATTTGAAAGTGGAGATTTCAAGCGCTTTCGGGCCAACGGTAGAAAAGGAAATATCTTCGTATAAAAACTAGAGAGATTCATTCTCAGAAAACACTTTGTGTTGACTGCCACCCATTCACAGAGTTTAACCTTTCTTTTCATGGAGCAGTTTGGAAACACTCTGTTTGTAAAGTCTGCAAGTGGATATTTGGAGCCTATTTGAGGATTTCGTTGGAAACGGGATTTCTTCATCTAATGCTAGACAGAAGAATTCTCAGTAACTTTTTTGGGTTGTGTGTGTTCAACTCACAGAGTTGAACCTTCCTTTAGACAGAGCAGATTTGAAACCCTCTTTTTGTGGAATTTGCAAGTGGAGATTTCAAGCGCTTTGGGGCCAACGGTAGAAAGGCAAATATCTTCTTATAAAAACTAGAGAGAATCATTCTCAGAAACCACTTTGTGTTGTGTGCGTTCCACTCACAGAGTTTCACCTTTCTTTTCATAGATCAGTTTGGAAACACTCTGTTTGTAAAGTCTGGAAGTGGATATTTGGACCTCTTTGAGGATTTCGTTGGAAAAGGGATTTCCTCATCTAATTCTAGTGAGAAGAATTCTCAGTAACTTCTTTGGGTTGCGTGTGTTCAACTCACAGAGTTGGACCTTCCTTTAGACAGAGCAGATACGAAACCCTCTTTTTGTGGAATTTGCAAGTGGAGATTTCAAGCACTTTTGGGCCAACGGAAGAAAAGGAAATATCTTCGTATAAAAACTAGAGAGAATCATTCTCAGAAACCACTTTGTGTTGTGTGCCTTCCACTCACAGAGCTTAACCTTTCTTTTCATAGAGCAGTTTGGAAACACTCTGTTTGTAAAGTCTGCAAGAGGATATTTGGACATCTTTGAGGATTTGGTTGGAAACGGGATTTCTTCATCTAATGCTAGACAGAAGAATTCTCAGTAACTTCTTTGGGTTGCGTGAGTTCAACTCACAGAGTTGAACCTAGCTTTAGACAGAGCATATTTGAAACCCTCTTATTGTGGAATTTGCAAGTGGAGATTTCAAGCTCTTTGCTGCGAACGGTAGAAAAGGAAATATATTCGTATAAAAACTAGAGAGAATCATTCTCAAAAACCACTTTGTGTTGACTGCGATCCATTCACAGAGTTTAACCTTTCTTTTCATGGAGCAGTTTGGAAACACTCTGTTTGTAAAGTCTGCAAGTGGATATTTGGAGCTATTTGAGGATTTCGTTGGAAACGGGATTTCTTCATCTAATGCTAGACAGAAGAATTCTCAGTTACTTCTCTGGGTTGTGTGTGTTCAACTCACAGAGTTGAACCTTCCTTTAGACAGAGCAGATTTGAAACCCTCTTTTTGTGGAATTTGAAAGTGGAGATTTCAAGCGCTTTCGGGCCAAAGGTAGAAAAGGAAATATCTTCGTATAAGAAATAGAGAGAATCATTCTCAGAAACCACTTTGTGTTGTGTGCGTTCCACTCACAGAGTTTAAACTTTCTTTTCATAGAGAAGTTTGGAAACACTCTGTTTATAACGTCTGCAAGTGGATATTTAGACATCTTTGAGGATTTCGTTGGAAACGGGATTTCCTCATCAAATTCTAGACTGAAGAATTCTCAGTAACTTCTTTGGGTTGTGTGTCCAACTCACAGATTTGAACCTTCCTTTAGACAGAGCAGATTTGAAACCCTCTTTTTGTGGAATTTGCAAGCGGAGATTTCAAGCGCTTTGGGGACAATGGTAGGAAAGGAAATATCTTCGTATAAAAACTAGAGAGAATCATTCTCAGAAACCACTTGGTGTTGTGTGCGTTCCACTCACAGAGTTTAACCATTCTTTTCATAGAGCAGTTTGGAAACACTCTGTTTGTAAAGTCTGCAAGTGGATATTTGGACATCATTGAGGATTTCGTTGGAAACGGGATTTCTTCATGTAATGCTAGACAGAAGAATTCTCAGTAACTTCTTTGGGTTGTGTGAGTTCAACTCACAGAGTTGAACCTACCTTTAGACACAGCATATTTGAAACCCTCTTTTTGTGGAATTTGCAAGTGGAGATTTCAAGCGCTTTGGGGCCAACGGTAGAAAGGCAAATATCTTCGTATAAAAACTAGAGAGAATCATTCTCAGAAACCACTCTGTGTTGTGTGCGTTCCACTCACAGAGTTTCACCTTTCTTTTCATAGATCAGTTTGGAAACACTCTGTTTGTAAATTCTGCAAGTGGATATTTGGACCTCTTTGAGGATTTCGTTGGAAACGGGATTTTCTCATCTAATTCTAGTGAGAAGAATTCTCAGTAACTTCTTTGGGTTGCGTGTGTTCAACTCACAGAGTTGGACCTTCCTTTAGACAGAGCAGATACGAAAACCTCTTTTTGTGGAATTTGCAAGTGGAGATTTCAAGCACTTTAGGGCCAACTGTAGAAAAGGAAATATCTTCGTATAAAAACTAGAGAGAATCATTCTCAGAAACCACTTTGTGTTGTGTGCCTTCCACTCACAGAGTTTAACCTTTCTTTTCATAGAGCAGTTTGGAAACACTCTGTTTGTAAAGTCTGCAAGAGGATATTTGGACATCTTTGAGGATTTCGTTGGAAACGGGATTTCTTCATCTAATGCTAGACAGAAGAATTCTCAGTAACTTCTTTGGGTTGTGTGAGTTCAACTCACAGAGTTGAACCTACCTTTAGACACAGCATATTTGAAACCCTCTTATTGTGGAATTTGCAAGTGGAGATTTCAAGCGCTTTGGGGCGAACGGTAGAAAAGGAAATATCTTCGTATAAAAACTAGAGAGAATCATTCTCAAAAACCACTTTGTGTTGACTGCGATCCATTCACAGAGTTTAACCTTTCTTTTCATGGAGCAGTTTGGAAACACTCTTGTTTGTAAAGTCTGCAAGTGGATATTTGGAGCTATTTGAGGACTTCGTTGGAAACGGGATTTCTTCATCTAATGCTAGACACAAGAATTCTCAGTAACTTCTTTGGGTTGTGTGTGTTCAACTCACAGAGTTGAACCTTCCTTTAGACAGAGCAGATTTGAAACCCTCTTTTTGTGGAATTTGAAAGTGGAGATTTCAAGCGCTTTCGGGCCAAAGGTAGAAAAGGAAATATCTTCGTATAAGAAATAGAGAGAATCATTCTCAGAAACCACTTTGTGTTGTGTGCGTTCCACTCACAGAGTTTCACCTTTCTTTTCATAGATCAGTTTGGAAACACTCTGTTTGTAAAGTCTGCAAGTGGATATTTAGACATCTTTGAGGATTTCGTTGGAAACGGGATTTCTTCATCTAATTCTAGACTGAAGAATTCTCAGTAACTTCTTTGGGTTGTGTGTTCAACTCACAGATTTGAACCTTCCTTTAGACAGAGCAGATTTGAAACCCTCTTTTTGTGGAATTTCCAAGTGGAGATTTCAAGCGCTTTGGGGACAATGGTAGGAAAGGAAATATCTTCGTATAAAAACTAGAGAGAATCATTCTCAGAAACCACTTGGTGTTGTGTGCGTTCCACTCACAGAGTTTAACCATTCTTTTCATAGAGCAGTTTGGAAACACTCTGTTTGTAAAGTCTGCAAGTGGATATTTGGACATCATTGAGGATTTCGTTGGAAACGGGATTTCTTCATGTAATGCTAGACAGAAGAATTCTCAGTAACTTCTTTGGGTTGTGTGAGTTCAACTCACAGCGTTGAACCTACCTTTAGACACAGCATATTTGAAACCCTCTTTTTGTGGAATTTGAAAGTGGAGATTTCAAGCGCTTTCGGGCGAAAAGTAGAAAAGGAAATATCTTCGTATAAGAACTAGAGAGAATCATTCTCAGAAACCACTTTGTGTTGTGTGCGTTCCACTCACAGAGTTTAACCTTTCTTTTCATAGAGAAGTTTGGAAACACTCTGTTTGTAAAGTCTGCAAGTGGATATGTAGACCTCTTTGAGGATTTCGTTGGAAAAGGGATTTCCTCATCTAATTCTAGTTAGAAGAATTCTCAGTAACTTCTTTGGGTTGCGTGTGTTCAACTCACAGAGTTGGACCTTTCTTTAGACAGAGCAGATATGAAACCCTCTTTTTGTGGAATTTGCAAGTGGAGATTTCAAGCACTTTTCGTCCAACGGTAGAAAAGGAAATATCTTCGTATAAAAAGTAGAGAGAATCATTCTCAGAAACCGCTTTGTGTTGTGTGCGTTCCACTCACAGAGTTTAACCTTTCTTTTCATAGAGCAGTTTGGAAACACTCTGTTTGTAAAGTCTGCAAGTGGATATTTGGACCTCTTTGAGGATTTCGTTGGAAACGGGATTTCTTCATCTAATGCTAGACAGAAGAATTCTCAGTAACTTCTTTGGGTTTTGTGTGTTCAACTCACAGAGTTGAATCTTCCTTTTGACAGAGGAGATTTGAAACCCTCTTTTTGTGGAATTTGAAAGTGGAGATTTCAAGCGCTCTCGGGACAACGGTAGAAAAGGAAATATCTTCGTATAAAAACTAGAGAGAATCATTCTCAGAAACCATTTTGTGTTGACTGCGATCCATTCACAGAGTTTAACCTTTCTTTTCATGGAGCAGTTTGGAAACACTCTGTTTGTAAAGTCTGCAAGTGGATATTTGGACCTATTTGAGGATTTCGTTGGAAACGGGATTTCTTCATCTAATGCTTGACAGAAGAATTCTCAGTAACTTCTTTGGGTTGTGTGTGTTCAACTCACAGAGGTGAACCTTCCTTTAGACAGAGCAGATATGTAACCCTCTTTTTGTGGAATTTGCAAGTGGAGATTTCAAGCGTTTTTGGGCCAACGGTAGAAAAGGAAATATCTTCGTATAAAAACTAGAGAGAATCATTCTCAGAAATCACTTTGTGTTGTGTGCGTTCCACTCACAGAGTTTAACCTTTCTTTTCATAGAGCAGTTTGGAAACACTCTGTTTGTAAAGTCTGCAAGTGGATATTTGGACCTCTTTGAGGATTTCGTTGGAAACGGGATTTCTTCATCTAATGCTAGACAGAAGAATTCTCAGTAACTTCTTTGGGTTGTGTGAGTTCAACTCACGGAGATGAACCTTCCTTTAGACAGAGCAGATTTGAAACCCTCTTTTTGTGGAATTTGAAAGTGGAGATTTCAAGCGCTTTCGGGCCAACGGTAGAAAAGGAAATATCTTCGTATAAAAACTAGAGAGATTCATTCTCAGAAAACACTTTGTGTTGACTGCGACCCATTCACAGAGTTTAACCTTTCTTTTCATGGAGCAGTTTGGAAACACTCTGTTTGTAAAGTCTGCAAGTGGATATTTGGACCTATGTGAGGATTTCGTTGGAAACGGGATTTCTTCATCTAATGCTAGACAGAAGAATTCTCAGTAACTTTTTTGGGTTGTGTGTGTTCAACTCACAGAGTTGAACCTTCCTTTAGACAGAGCAGATTTGAAACCCTCTTTTTGTGGAATTTGCAAGTGGAGATTTCAAGCGCTTTGGGGCCAACGGTAGAAAGGCAAATATCTTCTTATAAAAACTAGAGAGAATCATTCTCAGAAACCACTTTGTGTTGTGTGCGTTCCACTCTCAGGGTTTCACCTTTCTTTTCATAGATCAGTTTGGAAACACTCTGTTCGTAAAGTCTGGAAGTGGATATTTGGACCTCTTTGAGGATTTCGTTGGAAAAGGGATTTCCTCATCTAATTCTAGTGAGAAGAATTCTCAGTAACTTCCTTGGGTGGCGTGTGTTCAACTCACAGAGTTGGACCTTCCCTTAGACAGAGCAGATACGAAACCCTCTTTTTGTGGAATTTGCAAGTGGAGATTTAAAGCACTTTTGGGCCAACGGTAGAAAAGGAAATATCTTCGTATAAAAACTAGAGAGAATCATTCTCAGAAACCACTTTGTGTTGTGTGCCTTCCACTCACAGAGCTTAACCTTTCTTTTCATAGAGCAGTTTGGAAACACTCTGTTTGTAAAGTCTGCAAGTGGATATTTGGACCTATTTGAGGATTTCGTTGGAAACGGGATTTCTTCATCTAATGCTAGACAGAAGAATTCTCAGTAACTTCATTGGGTTGTGTGTGTTCAACTCACAGAATTGAGCATTCCTTTAGACAGAGCAGATTTGAAACCCTCTTTTTGTGGAATTTGAAAGTGGAGATTTCAAGCGCTTTCGGGCGAAAAGTAGAAAAGGAAATATCTTCGTATAAGAACTAGAGAGAATCATTCTCAGAAACCACTTTGTGTTGTGTGCGTTCCACTCACAGAGTTTAACCTTTATTTTCATAGAGAAGTTTGGAAACACTCTGTTTGTAAAGTCTGCAAGTGGATATGTAGACCTCTTTGAGGATTTCGTTGGAAACGGGATTTCCTCATCTAATTCTAGTTAGAAGAATTCTCAGTAACTTCTTTGGGTTGCGTGTGTTCAACTCACAGAGTTGGACCTTTCTTTAGACAGAGCAGATATGAAACCCTCTTTTTGTGGAATTTGCAAGCGGAGATTTCAAGCGCTTTGCGGACAATGGTAGGAAAGGAAATATCTTCGTATAAAAACTAGAGAGAATCATTCTCAGAAACCACTTGGTGTTGTGTGCGTTCCACTCACAGAGTTTAACCATTCTTTTCATAGAGCAGTTTGGAAACACTCTGTTTGTAAAGTCTGCAAGTGGATATTTGGACATCATTGAGGATTTCGTTGGAAACGGGATTTCTTCATGTAATGCTAGACAGAAGAATTCTCAGTAACTTCTTTGGGTTGTGTGAGTTCAACTCACAGAGTTGAACCTACCTTTAGACACAGCATATTTGAAACCCTCTTTTTGTGGAATTTGCAAGTGGAGATTTCAAGCGCTTTGGGGCCAACGGTAGAAAGGCAAATATCTTCTTATAAAAACTAGAGAGAATCATTCTCAGAAACCACTTTGTGTTGTGTGCGTTCCACTCACAGAGTTTCACCTTTCTTTTCATAGATCAGTTTGGAAACACTCTGTTTGTAAATTCTGCAAGTGGATATTTGGACCTCTTTGAGGATTTCGTTGGAAACGGGATTTCCTCATCTAATTCTAGTGAGAAGAATTCTCAGTAACTTCTTTGGGTTGCGTGTGTTCAACTCACAGAGTTGGACCTTCCTTTAGACAGAGCAGATACGAAAACCTCTTTTTGTGGAATTTGCAAGTGGAGATTTCAAGCACTTTAGGGCCAACTGTAGAAAAGGAAATATCTTCGTATAAAAACTAGAGAGAATCATTCTCAGAAACCACTTTGTGTTGTGTGCCTTCCACTCACAGAGTTTAACCTTTCTTTTCATAGAGCAGTTTGGAAACACTCTGTTTGTAAAGTCTGCAAGAGGATATTTGGACATCTTTGAGGATTTCGTTGGAAACGGGATTTCTTCATCTAATGCTAGACAGAAGAATTCTCAGTAACTTCTTTGGGTTGTGTGAGTTCAACTCACAGAGTTGAACCTACCTTTAGACACAGCATATTTGAAACCCTCTTATTGTGGAATTTGCAAGTGGAGATTTCAAGCGCATTGGGGCGAACGGTAGAAAAGGAAATATCTTCGTATAAAAACTAGAGAGAATCATTCTCAAAAACCACTTTGTGTTGACTGCGATCCATTCACAGAGTTTAACCTTTCTTTTCATGGAGCAGTTTGGAAACACTCTTGTTTGTAAAGTCTGCAGGTGGATATTTGGAGCTATTTGAGGACTTCGTTGGAAACGGGATTTCTTCATCTAATGCTAGACAGAAGAATTCTCAGTAACTTCTTTGGGTTGTGTGTGTTCAACTCACAGAGTTGAACCTTCCTTTAGACAGAGAAGATTTGAAACCCTCTTTTTGTGGAATTTGAAAGTGGAGGTTTCAAGCGCTTTCGGGCCAAAAGTAGAAAAGGAAATATCTTCGTATAAGAAATAGAGAGAATCATTCTCAGAAACCACTTTGTGTTGTGTGCGTTCCACTCACAGAGTTTCACCTTTCTTTTCATAGATCAGTTTGGAAACACTCTGTTTGTAAAGTCTGCAAGTGGATATTTAGACATCTTTGAGGATTTCGTTGGAAACGGGATTTCCTCATCAAATTCTAGACTAAAGAATTCTCAGTAACTTCTTGGGGTTGTGTGTTCAACTCACAGATTTGAACCTTCCTTTAGACAGAGCAGATTTGAAACCCTCTTTTTGTGGAATTTGCAAGTGGAGATTTCAAGCGCTTTGGGGACAATGGTAGGAAAGGAAATATCTT
This sequence comes from Gorilla gorilla gorilla, assembly GCF_029281585.2. Classification (NCBI taxonomy): domain Eukaryota; kingdom Metazoa; phylum Chordata; class Mammalia; order Primates; family Hominidae; genus Gorilla; species Gorilla gorilla. The sequence goes on from NC_073224.2 coordinate 110,227,661, forward strand.
CGTATAAAAACTAGAGAGAATCATTCTCAGAAACCACTTGGTGTTGTGTGCGTTCCACTCACAGAGTTTAACCATTCTTTTCATAGAGCAGTTTGGAAACACTCTGTTTGTAAAGTCTGCAAGTGGATATTTGGACATCATTGAGGATTTCGTTGGAAATGGGATTTCTTCATGTAATGCTAGACAGAAGAATTCTCAGTAACTTCTTTGGGTTGTGTGAGTTCAACTCACAGCGTTGAACCTACCTTTAGACACATCATATTTGAAACCCTCTTTTTGTGGAATTTGCAAGTGGAGATTTCAAGCGCTTTGGTGCCAACGGTAGAAAAGGAAATATCTTCGTATAAAAACTAGAGAGAATCATTCTCAAAAACCACTTTGTGTTGACTGCGATCCATTCACAGAGTTTAACCTTTCTTTTCATGGAGCAGTTTGGAAACACTCTGTTTGTAAATTCTGCAAGTGGATATTTGGACCTATTTGAGGATTTCGTTGGAAACGGGATTTCTTCATCTAATGCTAGACAGAAGAATTCTCAGTAACTTCATTGGGTTGTGTGTGTTCAACTCACAGAGTTGAACCTTCCTTTAGACAGAGCAGATTTGAAACCCTCTTTTTGTGGAATTTGAAAGTGGAGATTTCAAGCGCTTTCGGGCGAAAAGTAGAAAAGGAAATATCTTCGTATAAGAACTAGAGAGAATCATTCTCAGAAACCACTTGGTGTTGTGTGCGTTCCACTCACAGAGTTTAACCTTTCTTTTCATAGAGCAGTTTGGAAACACTCTGTTTGTAAAGTCTGCAAGTGGATATGTAGACCTCTTTGAGGATTTCGTTGGAAACGGGATTTCCTCATCTAATTCTAGTTAGAAGAATTCTCAGTAACTTCTTTGGGTTGCGTGTGTTCAACTCACAGAGTTGGACCTTTCTTTAGACAGAGCAGATATGAAACCCTCTTTTTGTGGAATTTGCAAGTGGAGATTTCAAGCACTTTTCGTCCAACGGTAGAAAAGGAAATATCTTCGTATAAAAACTAGAGAGAATCATTCTCAGAAACCGCTTTGTGTTGTGTGCGTTCCACTCACAGAGTTTAACCTTTCTTTTCATAGAGAAGTTTGGAAACACTCTGTTTGTAAAGTCTGCAAGTGGATATTTGGACCTCTTTGAGGATTTCGTTGGAAACGGGATTTCTTCATCTAATGCTAGACAGAAGAATTCTCAGTAACTTCTTTGGGTTTTGTGTGTTCAACTCACAGAGTTGAACCTTCCTTTTGACAGAGCAGATTTGAAACCCTCTTTTTGTGGAATTTGAAAGTGGAGATTTCAAGCGCTTTCGGGACAACGGTAGAAAAGGAAATATCTTCGTATAAAAACTAGAGAGAATCATTCTCAGAAACCATTTTGTGTTGACTACGATCCATTCACAGAGTTTAACCTTTCTTTTCATGGAGCAGTTTGGAAACACTCTGTTTGTAAAGTCTGCAAGTGGATATTTGGACCTATTTGAGGATTTCGTTGGAAACGGGATTTCTTCATCTAATGCTTGACAGAAGAATTCTCAGTAACTTCTTTGGGTTGTGTGTGTTCAACTCACAGAGTTGAACCTTCCTTTAGACAGAGCAGATATGTAACCCTCTTTTTGTGGAATTTGCAAGTGGAGATTTCAAGCGTTTTTGGGCCAACGGTAGAAAAGGAAATATCTTCGTATAAAAACTAGAGAGAATCATTCTCAGAAATCACTTTGTGTTGTGTGCGTTCCACTCACAGAGTTTAACCTTTCTTTTCATAGAGCAGTTTTGAAACACTCTGTTTGTAATGTCTGCAAGTGGATATTTGGACCTCTTTGAGGATTTCGTTGGAAACGGGATTTCTTCATCTAATGCTAGACAGAAGAATTCTCAGTAACTTCTTTGGGTTGTGTGAGTTCAACTCACGGAGATGAACCTTCCTTTAGACAGAGCAGATTTGAAACCCTCTTTTTGTGGAATTTGAAAGTGGAGATTTCAAGCGCTTTCGGGCCAACGGTAGAAAAGGAAATATCTTCGTATAAAAACTAGAGAGATTCATTCTCAGAAAACACTTTGTGTTGACTGCAACCCATTCACAGAGTTTAACCTTTCTTTTCATGGAGCAGTTTGGAAACACTCTGTTTGTAAAGTCTGCAAGTGGATATTTGGACCTATTTGAGGATTTCGTTGGAAACGGGATTTCTTCATTTAATGCTAGACAGAAGAATTCTCAGTAACTTTTTTGGGTTGTGTGTGTTCAACTCACAGAGTTGAACATTCCTTTAGACAGAGCAGATTTGAAACCCTCTTTTTGTGGAATTTGCAAGTGGAGATTTCAAGCGCTTTGGGGCAACGATAGAAAGGCAAATATCTTCTTATAAAAACTAGAGAGAATCATTCTCAGAAACCACTTTGTGTTGTGTGCGTTCCACTCACAGAGTTTCACCTTTCTTTTCATAGATCAGTTTGGAAACACTCTGTTTGTAAAGTCTGCAAGTGGATATTTGGACCTCTTTGAGGATTTCGTTGGAAACGGGATTTCCTCATCTAATTCTAGTGAGAAGAATTCTCAGTAACTTCTTTGGGTTGCGTGTGTTCAACTCACAGAGTTGGACCTTCCCTTAGACAGAGCAGATACGAAACCCTCTTTTTGTGGAATTTGCAAGTGGAGATTTCAAGCACTTTTGGGCCAACGGTAGAAAAGGAAATATCTTCGTATAAAAACTAGAGAGAATCATTTTCAGAAACCACTTTGTGTTGTGTGCGTTCCACTCACAGAGTTTAACCTTTCTTTTCATAGAGAAGTTTGGAAACACTCTGTTTGTAAAGTCTGCAAGTGGATATTTGGACCTCTTTGAGGATTTCGTTGGAAACGGGATTTCTTCATCTAATGCTAGACAGAAGAATTCTCAGTAACTTCTTTGGGTTTTGTGTGTTCAACTCACAGAGTTGAACCTTCCTTTTGACAGAGCAGATTTGAAACCCTCTTTTTGTGGAATTTGAAAGTGGAGATTTCAAGCGCTTTCGGGACAACGGTAGAAAAGGAAATATCTTCGTATAAAAACTAGAGAGAATCATTCTCAGAAACCATTTTGTGTTGACTACGATCCATTCACAGAGTTTAACCTTTCTTTTCATGGAGCAGTTTGGAAACACTCTGTTTGTAAAGTCTGCAAGTGGATATTTGGACCTATTTGAGGATTTCGTTGGAAACGGGATTTCTTCATCTAATGCTTGACAGAAGAATTCTCAGTAACTTCTTTGGGTTGTGTGTGTTCAACTCACAGAGTTGAACCTTCCTTTAGACAGAGCAGATATGTAACCCTCTTTTTGTGGAATTTGCAAGTGGAGATTTCAAGCGTTTTTGGGCCAACGGTAGAAAAGGAAATATCTTCGTATAAAAACTAGAGAGAATCATTCTCAGAAATCACTTTGTGTTGTGTGCGTTCCACTCACAGAGTTTAACCTTTCTTTTCATAGAGCAGTTTTGAAACACTCTGTTTGTAATGTCTGCAAGTGGATATTTGGACCTCTTTGAGGATTTCGTTGGAAACGGGATTTCTTCATCTAATGCTAGACAGAAGAATTCTCAGTAACTTCTTTGGGTTGTGTGAGTTCAACTCACGGAGATGAACCTTCCTTTAGACAGAGCAGATTTGAAACCCACTTTTTGTGGAATTTGAAAGTGGAGATTTCAAGCGCTTTCGGGCCAACGGTAGAAAAGGAAATATCTTCGTATAAAAACTAGAGAGATTCATTCTCAGAAAACACTTTGTGTTGACTGCAACCCATTCACAGAGTTTAACCTTTCTTTTCATGGAGCAGTTTGGAAACACTCTGTTTGTAAAGTCTGCAAGTGGATATTTGGACCTATTTGAGGATTTCGTTGGAAACGGGATTTCTTCATTTAATGCTAGACAGAAGAATTCTCAGTAACTTTTTTGGGTTGTGTGTGTTCAACTCACAGAGTTGAACCTTCCTTTAGACAGAGCAGATTTGAAACCCTCTTTTTGTGGAATTTGCAAGTGGAGATTTCAAGCGCTTTGGGGCAACGGTAGAAAGGCAAATATCTTCTTATAAAAACTAGAGAGAATCATTCTCAGAAACCACTTTGTGTTGTGTGCGTTCCACTCACAGAGTTTAACCTTTCTTTTCATAGATCAGTTTGGAAACACTCTGTTTGTAAAGTCTGCAAGTGGATATTTGGACCTCTTTGAGGATTTCGTTGGAAACGGGATTTCCTCATCTAATTCTAGTGAGAAGAATTCTCAGTAACTTCTTTGGGTTGCGTGTGTTCATCTCACAGAGTTGGACCTTCCCTTAGACAGAGCAGATACGAAACCCTCTTTTTGTGGAATTTGCAAGTGGAGATTTCAAGCACTTTTGGGCCAACGGTAGAAAAGGAAATATCTTCGTATAAAAACTAGAGAGAATCATTTTCAGAAACCACTTTGTGTTGTGTGCGTTCCACTCACAGAGTTTAACCTTTCTTTTCATAGAGAAGTTTGGAAACACTCTGTTTGTAAAGTCTGCAAGTGGATATTTGGACCTCTTTGAGGATTTCGTTGGAAACGGGATTTCTTCATCTAATGCTAGACAGAAGAATTCTCAGTAACTTCTTTGGGTTTTGTGTGTTCAACTCACAGAGTTGAACCTTCCTTTTGACAGAGCAGATTTGAAACCCTCTTTTTGTGGAATTTGAAAGTGGAGATTTCAAGCGCTTTCGGGACAACGGTAGAAAAGGAAATATCTTCGTATAAAAACTAGAGAGAATCATTCTCAGAAACCATTTTGTGTTGACTACGATCCATTCACAGAGTTTAACCTTTCTTTTCATGGAGCAGTTTGGAAACACTCTGTTTGTAAAGTCTGCAAGTGGATATTTGGACCTATTTGAGGATTTCGTTGGAAACGGGATTTCTTCATCTAATGCTTGACAGAAGAATTCTCAGTAACTTCTTTGGGTTGTGTGTGTTCAACTCACAGAGTTGAACCTTCCTTTAGACAGAGCAGATATGTAACCCTCTTTTTGTGGAATTTGCAAGTGGAGATTTCAAGCGTTTTTGGGCCAACGGTAGAAAAGGAAATATCTTCGTATAAAAACTAGAGAGAATCATTCTCAGAAATCACTTTGTGTTGTGTGCGTTCCACTCACAGAGTTTAACCTTTCTTTTCATAGAGCAGTTTTGAAACACTCTGTTTGTAATGTCTGCAAGTGGATATTTGGACCTCTTTGAGGATTTCGTTGGAAACGGGATTTCTTCATCTAATGCTAGACAGAAGAATTCTCAGTAACTTCTTTGGGTTGTGTGAGTTCAACTCACGGAGATGAACCTTCCTTTAGACAGAGCAGATTTGAAACCCTCTTTTTGTGGAATTTGAAAGTGGAGATTTCAAGCGCTTTCGGGCCAACGGTAGAAAAGGAAATATCTTCGTATAAAAACTAGAGAGATTCATTCTCAGAAAACACTTTGTGTTGACTGCAACCCATTCACAGAGTTTAACCTTTCTTTTCATGGAGCAGTTTGGAAACACTCTGTTTGTAAAGTCTGCAAGTGGATATTTGGACCTATTTGAGGATTTCGTTGGAAACGGGATTTCTTCATTTAATGCTAGACAGAAGAATTCTCAGTAACTTTTTTGGGTTGTGTGTGTTCAACTCACAGAGTTGAACCTTCCTTTAGACAGAGCAGATTTGAAACCCTCTTTTTGTGGAATTTGCAAGTGGAGATTTCAAGCGCTTTGGGGCAACGGTAGAAAGGCAAATATCTTCTTATAAAAACTAGAGAGAATCATTCTCAGAAACCACTTTGTGTTGTGTGCGTTCCACTCACAGAGTTTAACCTTTCTTTTCATAGAGAAGTTTGGAAACACTCTGTTTGTAAAGTCTGCAAGTGGATATTTGGACCTCTTTGAGGATTTCGTTGGAAACGGGATTTCTTCATCTAATGCTAGACAGAAGAATTCTCAGTAACTTCTTTGGGTTTTGTGTGTTCAACTCACAGAGTTGAACCTTCCTTTTGACAGAGCAGATTTGAAACCCTCTTTTTGTGGAATTTGAAAGTGGAGATTTCAAGCGCTTTCGGGACAACGGTAGAAAAGGAAATATCTTCGTATAAAAACTAGAGAGAATCATTCTCAGAAACCATTTTGTGTTGACTACGATCCATTCACAGAGTTTAACCTTTCTTTTCATGGAGCAGTTTGGAAACACTCTGTTTGTAAAGTCTGCAAGTGGATATTTGGACCTATTTGAGGATTTCGTTGGAAACGGGATTTCTTCATCTAATGCTTGACAGAAGAATTCTCAGTAACTTCTTTGGGTTGTGTGTGTTCAACTCACAGAGTTGAACCTTCCTTTAGACAGAGCAGATATGTAACCCTCTTTTTGTGGAATTTGCAAGTGGAGATTTCAAGCGTTTTTGGGCCAACGGTAGAAAAGGAAATATCTTCGTATAAAAACTAGAGAGAATCATTCTCAGAAATCACTTTGTGTTGTGTGCGTTCCACTCACAGAGTTTAACCTTTCTTTTCATAGAGCAGTTTTGAAACACTCTGTTTGTAATGTCTGCAAGTGGATATTTGGACCTCTTTGAGGATTTCGTTGGAAACGGGATTTCTTCATCTAATGCTAGACAGAAGAATTCTCAGTAACTTCTTTGGGTTGTGTGAGTTCAACTCACGGAGATGAACCTTCCTTTAGACAGAGCAGATTTGAAACCCTCTTTTTGTGGAATTTGAAAGTGGAGATTTCAAGCGCTTTAGGGCCAACGGTAGAAAAGGAAATATCTTCGTATAAAAACTAGAGAGATTCATTCTCAGAAAACACTTTGTGTTGACTGCAACCCATTCACAGAGTTTAACCTTTCTTTTCATGGAGCAGTTTGGAAACACTCTGTTTGTAATGTCTGCAAGTGGATATTTGGACCTATTTGAGGATTTCGTTGGAAACGGGATTTCTTCATGTAATGCTAGACAGAAGAATTCTCAGTAACTTCTTTGGGTTGTGTGAGTTCAACTCACAGAGTTGAACCTACCTTTAGACACAGCATATTTGAAACCCTCTTTTTGTGGAATTTGCAAGTGGAGATTTCAAGCGCTTTGGGGCCAACGGTAGAAAGGCAAATATCTTCTTATAAAAACTAGAGAGAATCATTCTCAGAAACCACTTTGTGTTGTGTGCGTTCCACTCACAGAGTTTCACCTTTCTTTTCATAGATCAGTTTGGAAACACTCTGTTTGTAAATTCTGCAAGTGGATATTTGGACCTCTTTGAGGATTTCGTTGGAAACGGGATTTCCTCATCTAATTCTAGTGAGAAGAATTCTCAGTAACTTCTTTGGGTTGCGTGTGTTCAACTCACAGAGTTGGACCTTCCTTTAGACAGAGCAGATACGAAAACCTCTTTTTGTGGAATTTGCAAGTGGAGATTTCAAGCACTTTAGGGCCAACTGTAGAAAAGGAAATATCTTCGTATAAAAACTAGAGAGAATCATTCTCAGAAACCACTTTGTGTTGTGTGCCTTCCACTCACAGAGTTTAACCTTTCTTTTCATAGAGCAGTTTGGAAACACTCTGTTTGTAAAGTCTGCAAGAGGATATTTGGACATCTTTGAGGATTTCGTTGGAAACGGGATTTCTTCATCTAATGCTAGACAGAAGAATTCTCAGTAACTTCTTTGGGTTGTGTGAGTTCAACTCACAGAGTTGAACCTACCTTTAGACACAGCATATTTGAAACCCTCTTATTATGGAATTTGCAAGTGGAGATTTCAAGCGCTTTGGGGCGAAAGGTAGAAAAGGAAATATCTTCGTATAAAAACTAGAGAGAATCATTCTCAAAAACCACTTTGTGTTGACTGCGATCCATTCACAGAGTTTAACCTTTCTTTTCATGGAGCAGTTTGGAAACACTCTTGTTTGTAAAGTCTGCAAGTGGATATTTGGAGCTATTTGAGGACTTCGTTGGAAACGGGATTTCTTCATCTAATGCTAGACAGAAGAATTCTCAGTAACTTCTTTGGGTTGTGTGTGTTCAACTCACAGAGTTGAACCTTCCTTTAGACAGAGAAGATTTGAAACCCTCTTTTTGTGGAATTTGAAAGTGGAGGTTTCAAGCGCTTTCGGGCCAAAAGTAGAAAAGGAAATATCTTCGTATAAGAAATAGAGAGAATCATTCTCAGAAACCACTTTGTGTTGTGTGCGTTCCACTCACAGAGTTTCACCTTTCTTTTCATAGATCAGTTTGGAAACACTCTGTTTGTAAAGTCTGCAAGTGGATATTTAGACATCTTTGAGGATTTCGTTGGAAACGGGATTTCCTCATCAAATTCTAGACTAAAGAATTCTCAGTAACTTCTTGGGGTTGTGTGTTCAACTCACAGATTTGAACCTTCCTTTAGACAGAGCAGATTTGAAACCCTCTTTTTGTGGAATTTGCAAGTGGAGATTTCAAGCGCTTTGGGGACAATGGTAGGAAAGGAAATATCTTCGTATAAAAACTAGAGAGAATCATTCTCAGAAACCACTTGGTGTTGTGTGCGTTCCACTCACAGAGTTTAACCATTCTTTTCATAGAGCAGTTTGGAAACACTCTGTTTGTAAAGTCTGCAAGTGGATATTTGGACATCATTGAGGATTTCGTTGGAAATGGGATTTCTTCATGTAATGCTAGACAGAAGAATTCTCAGTAACTTCTTTGGGTTGTGTGAGTTCAACTCACAGCGTTGAACCTACCTTTAGACACAGCATATTTAAAACCCTCTTTTTGTGGAATTTGCAAGTGGAGATTTCAAGCGCTTTGGGGCCAACGGTAGAAAAGGAAATATCTTCGTATAAAAACTAGAGAGAATCATTCTCAAAAACCACTTTGTGTTGACTGCGATCCATTCACAGAGTTTAACCTTTCTTTTCATGGAGCAGTTTGGAAACACTCTGTTTGTAAATTCTGCAAGTGGATATTTGGACCTATTTGAGGATTTCGTTGGAAACGGGATTTCTTCATCTAATGCTAGACAGAAGAATTCTCAGTAACTTCATTGGGTTGTGTGTGTTCAACTCACAGAGTTGAACCTTCCTTTAGACAGAGCAGATTTGAAACCCTCTTTTTGTGGAATTTGAAAGTGGAGATTTCAAGCGCTTTCGGGCGAAAAGTAGAAAAGGAAATATCTTCGTATAAGAACTAGAGAGAATCATTCTCAGAAACCACTTGGTGTTGTGTGCGTTCCACTCACAGAGTTTAACCTTTCTTTTCATAGAGCAGTTTGGAAACACTCTGTTTGTAAAGTCTGCAAGTGGATATGTAGACCTCTTTGAGGATTTCGTTGGAAACGGGATTTCCTCATCTAATTCTAGTTAGAAGAATTCTCAGTAACTTCTTTGGGTTGCGTGTGTTCAACTCACAGAGTTGGACCTTCCTTTAGACAGAGCAGATATGAAACCCTCTTTTTGTGGAATTTGCAAGTGGAGATTTCAAGCACTTTTCGTCCAACGGTAGAAAAGGAAATATCTTCGTATAAAAACTAGAGAGAATCATTCTCAGAAACCGCTTTGTGTTGTGTGCGTTCCACTCACAGAGTTTAACCTTTCTTTTCATAGAGAAGTTTGGAAACACTCTGTTTGTAAAGTCTGCAAGTGGATATTTGGACCTCTTTGAGGATTTCGTTGGAAACGGGATTTCTTCATCTAATGCTAGACAGAAGAATTCTCAGTAACTTCTTTGGGTTTTGTGTGTTCAACTCACAGAGTTGAACCTTCCTTTTGACAGAGCAGATTTGAAACCGTCTTTTTGTGGAATTTGAAAGTGGAGATTTCAAGCGCTTTCGGGACAACGGTAGAAAAGGAAATATCTTCGTATAAAAACTAGAGAGAATCATTCTCAGAAACCATTTTGTGTTGACTACGATCCATTCACAGAGTTTAACCTTTCTTTTCATGGAGCAGTTTGGAAACACTCTGTTTGTAAAGTCTGCAAGTGGATATTTGGACCTATTTGAGGATTTCGTTGGAAACGGGATTTCTTCATCTAATGCTTGACAGAAGAATTCTCAGTAACTTCTTTGGGTTGTGTGTGTTCAACTCACAGAGTTGAAGCTTCCTTTAGACAGAGCAGATATGTAACCCTCTTTTTGTGGAATTTGCAAGTGGAGATTTCAAGCGTTTTTGGGCCAACGGTAGAAAAGGAAATATCTTCGTATAAAAACTAGAGAGAATCATTCTCAGAAATCACTTTGTGTTGTGTGCGTTCCACTCACAGAGTTTAACCTTTCTTTTCATAGAGCAGTTTTGAAACACTCTGTTTGTAATGTCTGCAAGTGGATATTTGGACCTCTTTGAGGATTTCGTTGGAAACGGGATTTCTTCATCTAATGCTAGACAGAAGAATTCTCAGTAACTTCTTTGGGTTGTGTGAGTTCAACTCACGGAGATGAACCTTCCTTTAGACAGAGCAGATTTGAAACCCTCTTTTTGTGGAATTTGAAAGTGGAGATTTCAAGCGCTTTCGGGCCAACGGTAGAAAAGGAAATATCTTCGTATAAAAACTAGAGAGATTCATTCTCAGAAAACACTTTGTGTTGACTGCAACCCATTCACAGAGTTTAACCTTTCTTTTCATGGAGCAGTTTGGAAACACTCTGTTTGTAAAGTCTGCAAGTGGATATTTGGACCTATTTGAGGATTTCGTTGGAAACGGGATTTCTTCATTTAATGCTAGACAGAAGAATTCTCAGTAACTTTTTTGGGTTGTGTGTGTTCAACTCACAGAGTTGAACCTTCCTTTAGACAGAGCAGATTTGAAACCCTCTTTTTGTGGAATTTGCAAGTGGAGATTTCAAGCGCTTTGGGGCAACGGTAGAAAGGCAAATATCTTCTTATAAAAACTAGAGAGAATCATTCTCAGAAACCACTTTGTGTTGTGTGCGTTCCACTCACAGAGTTTCACCTTTCTTTTCATAGATCAGTTTGGAAACACTCTGTTTGTAAAGTCTGGAAGTGGATATTTGGACCTCTTTGAGGATTTCGTTGGAAACGGGATTTCCTCATCTAATTCTAGTGAGAAGAATTCTCAGTAACTTCTTTTGGTTGCGTGTGTTCAACTCACAGAGTTGGACCTTCCCTTAGACAGAGCAGATACGAAACCCTCTTTTTGTGGAATTTGCAAGTGGAGATTTCAAGCACTTTTGGGCCAACGGTAGAAAAGGAAATATCTTCGTATAAAAACTAGAGAGAATCATTTTCAGAAACGACTTTGTGTTGTGTGCCTTCCACTCACAGAGCTTAACCTTTCTTTTCATAGAGCAGTTTGGAAACACTCTGTTTGTAAAGTCTGCAAGAGGATATTTGGACATCTTTGAGGATTTCGTTGGAAACGGGATTTCTTCATCTAATGCTAGACAGAAGAATTCTCAGTAACTTCTTTGGGTTGTGTGAGTTCAACTCACAGAGTTGAACCTAGCTTTAGACAGAGCATATTTGAAACCCTCTTATTGTGGAATTTGCAAGTGGAGATTTCAAGCGCTTTGGTGCGAACGGTAGAAAAGGAAATATCTTCGTATAAAAACTAGAGAGAATCATTCTCAAAAACCACTTTCTGTTGACTGAGATCCATTCACAGAGTTTAACCTTTCTTTTCATGGAGCAGTTTGGAAACACTCTGTAAATTCTGCAAGTGGATATTTGGACCTCTTAGAGGATTTCGTTGGAAACGGGATTTCCTCATCTAATTCTAGTGAGAAGAATTCTCAGTAACTTCTTTTGGTTGCGTGTGTTCAACTCACAGAGTTGGACCTTCCTTTAGACAGAGCAGATACGAAAACCTCTTTTTGTGGAATTTGCAAGTGGAGATTTCAAGCACTTTAGGGCCAACTGTAGAAAAGGAAATATCTTCGTATAAAAACTAGAGAGAATCATTCTCAGAAACCACTTTGTGTTGTGTGCCTTCCACTCACAGAGTTTAACCTTTCTTTTCATAGAGCAGTTTGGAAACACTCTGTTTGTAAAGTCTGCAAGAGGATATTTGGACATCTTTGAGGATTTCGTTGGAAACGGGATTTCTTCATCTAATGCTAGACAGAAGAATTCTCAGTAACTTCTTTGGGTTGTGTGAGTTCAACTCACAGAGTTGAACCTACCTTTAGACACAGCATATTTGAAACCCTCTTATTGTGGAATTTGCAAGTGGAGATTTCAAGCGCTTTGGGGCGAACGGTAGAAAAGGAAATATCTTCGTATAAAAACTAGAGAGAATCATTCTCAAAAACCACTTTGTGTTGACTGCGATCCATTCACAGAGTTTAACCTTTCTTTTCATGGAGCAGTTTGGAAACACTCTTGTTTGTAAAGTCTGCAAGTGGATATTTGGAGCTATTTGAGGACTTCGTTGGAAACGGGATTTCTTCATCTAATGCTAGACAGAAGAATTCTCAGTAACTTCTTTGGGTTGTGTGTGTTCAACTCACAGAGTTGAACCTTCCTTTAGACAGAGAAGATTTGAAACCCTCTTTTTGTGGAATTTGAAAGTGGAGATTTCAAGCGCTTTCGGGCCAAAGGTAGAAAAGGAAATATCTTCGTATAAGAAATAGAGAGAATCATTCTCAGAAACCACTTTGTGTTGTGTGCGTTCCACTCACAGAGTTTCACCTTTCTTTTCATAGATCAGTTTGGAAACACTCTGTTTGTAAAGTCTGCAAGTGGATATTTAGACATCTTTGAGGATTTCGTTGGAAACGGGATTTCCTCATCTAATTCTAGACTGAAGAATTCTCAGTAACTTCTTTGGGTTGTGTGTTCAACTCACAGATTTGAACCTTCCTTTAGACAGAGCAGATTTGAAACCCTCTTTTTGTGGAATTTGCAAGTGGAGATTTCAAGCGCTTTGGGGACAATGGTAGGAAAGGAAATATCTTCGTATAAAAACTAGAGAGAATCATTCTCAGAAACCACTTGGTGTTGTGTGCGTTCCACTCACAGAGTTTAACCATTCTTTTCATAGAGCAGTTTGGAAACACTCTGTTTGTAAAGTCTGCAAGTGGATATTTGGACATCATTGAGGATTTCGTTGGAAACGGGATTTCTTCATGTAATGCTAGACAGAAGAATTCTCAGTAACTTCTTTGGGTTGTGTGAGTTCAACTCACAGAGTTGAACCTACCTTTAGACACAGCATATTTGAAACCCTCTTTTTGTGGAATTTGAAAGTGGAGATTTCAAGCGCTTTCGGGCGAAAAGTAGAAAAGGAAATATCTTCGTATAAGAACTAGAGAGAATCATTCTCAGAAACCACTTTGTGTTGTGTGTGTTCCACTCACAGAGTTTAACCTTTCTTTTCATAGAGAAGTTTGGAAACACTCTGTTTGTAAAGTCTGCAAGTGGATATGTAGACCTCTTTGAGGATTTCGTTGGAAACGGGATTTCCTCATCTAATTCTAGTTAGAAGAATTCTCAGTAACTTCTTTGGGTTGCGTGTGTTCAACTCACAGAGTTGGACCTTTCTTTAGACAGAGCAGATATGAAACCCTCTTTTTGTGGAATTTGCAAGTGGAGATTTCAACCACTTTTCGTCCAACGGTAGAAAAGGAAATATCTTCGTATAAAAAGTAGAGAGAATCATTCTCAGAAACCGCTTTGTGTTGTGTGCGTTCCACTCACAGAGTTTAACCTTTCTTTTCATAGAGCAGTTTGGAAACACTCTGCTTGTAAAGTCTGCAAGTGGATATTTGGACCTCTTTGAGGATTTCGTTGGAAACGGGATTTCTTCATCTAATGCTAGACAGAAGAATTCTCAGTAACTTCTTTGGGTTTTGTGTGTTCAACTCACAGAGTTGAATCTTCCTTTTGACAGAGGAGATTTGAAACCCTCTTTTTGTGGAATTTGAAAGTGGAGATTTCAAGCGCTCTCGGGACAACGGTAGAAAAGGAAATATCTTCGTATAAAAACTAGAGAGAATCATTCTCAGAAACCATTTTGTGTTGACTGGCATCCATTCACAGAGTTTAACCTTTCTTTTCATGGAGCAGTTTGGAAACACTCTGTTTGTAAAGTCTGCAAGTGGATATTTGGACCTATTTGAGGATTTCGTTGGAAACGGGATTTCTTCATCTAATGCTTGACAGAAGAATTCTCAGTAACTTCTTTGGGTTGTGTGTGTTCAACTCACAGAGGTGAACCTTCCTTTAGACAGAGCAGATATGTAACCCTCTTTTTGTGGAATTTGCAAGTGGAGATTTCAAGCGTTTTTGGGCCAACGGTAGAAAAGGAAATATCTTCGTATAAAAACTAGAGAGAATCATTCTCAGAAATCACTTTGTGTTGTGTGCGTTCCACTCACAGAGTTTAACCTTTCTTTTCATAGAGCAGTTTGGAAACACTCTGTTTGTAAAGTCTGCAAGTGGATATTTGGACCTCTTTGAGGATTTCATTGGAAACGGGATTTCTTCATCTAATGCTAGACAGAAGAATTCTCAGTAACTTCTTTGGGTTGTGTGAGTTCAACTCACGGAGATGAACCTTCCTTTAGACAGAGCAGATTTGAAACCCTCTTTTTGTGGAATTTGAAAGTGGAGATTTCAAGCGCTTTCGGGCCAACGGTAGAAAAGGAAATATCTTCGTATAAAAACTAGAGAGATTCATTCTCAGAAAACACTTTGTGTTGACTGCGACCCATTCACAGAGTTTAACCTTTCTTTTCATGGAGCAGTTTGGAAACACTCTGTTTGTAAAGTCTGCAAGTGGATATTTGGACCTATGTGAGGATTTCGTTGGAAACGGGATTTCTTCATCTAATGCTAGACAGAAGAATTCTCAGTAACTTTTTTGGGTTGTGTGTGTTCAACTCACAGAGTTGAACCTTCCTTTACAAAGAGCAGATTTGAAACCCTCTTTTTGTGGAATTTGCAAGTGGAGATTTCAAGCGCTTTGGGGCCAACGGTAGAAAGGCAAATATCTTCTTATAAAAACTAGAGAGAATCATTCTCAGAAACCACTTTGTGTTGTGTGCGTTCCACTCTCAGAGTTTCACCTTTCTTTTCATAGATCAGTTTGGAAACACTCTGTTCGTAAAGTCTGGAAGTGGATATTTGGACCTCTTTGAGGATTTCGTAGGAAAAGGGATTTCCTCATCTAATTCTAGTGAGAAGAATTCTCAGTAACTTCCTTGGGTTGCGTGTGTTCAACTCACAGAGTTGGACCTTCCCTTAGACAGAGCAGATACGAAACCCTCTTTTTGTGGAATTTGCAAGTGGAGATTTCAAGCGCTTTGGGGCCAACGGTAGAAAAGGAAATATCTTCGTATAAAAACTAGAGAGAATCATTCTCAGAAACCACTTTGTGTTGTGTGCCTTCCACTCACAGAGCTTAACCTTTCTTTTCATAGAGCAGTTTGGAAACACTCTGTTTGTAATGTCTGCAAGAGGATATTTGGACATCTTTGAGGATTTCGTTGGAAACGGGATTTCTTCATCTAATGCTAGACACAAGAATTCTCAGTAACTTCTTTGGGTTGTGTGAGTTCAACTCACAGAGTTGAACCTAGCTTTAGACAGAGCATATTTGAAACCCTCTTATTGTGGAATTTGCAAGTGGAGATTTCTAGCGCTTTGGTGCGAACGGTAGAAAAGGAAATATCTTCGTATAAAAACTAGAGAGAATCATTCTCAAAAACCACTTTGTGTTGACTGCGATCCATTCACAGAGTTTAACCTTTCTTTTCATGGATCAGTTTGGAAACACTCTGTTTGTAAAGTCTGCAAGTGGATATTTGGAGCTATTTGAGGATTTCGTTGGAAACGGGATTTCTTCATCTAATGCTAGACAGAAGAATTCTCAGTAACTTCTTTGGGTTGTGTGTGTTCAACTCACAGAGTTGAACCTTCCTTTAGACAGAGCATATTTGAAACCCTCTTTTTGTGGAATTTGCAAGTGGAGATTTCAAGCGCTTTCGGGCCAACGGTAGAAAAGGAAATATCTTCGTATAGAAACTAGAGAGAATCATTCTCAAAAACCACTTTGTGTTGACTGCGATCCATTCACAGAGTTTAACCTTTCTTTTCATGGAGCAGTTTGGAAACACTCTGTTTGTAAATTCTGCAAGTGGATATTTGGACCTATTTGAGGATTTCGTTGGAAACGGGATTTCTTCATCTAATGCTAGACAGAAGAATTCTCAGTAACTTCATTGGGTTGTGTGTGTTCAACTCACAGAATTGAACATTCCTTTAGACAGAGCAGATTTGAAACCCTCTTTTTGTGGAATTTAAAAGTGGAGATCTCAAGCGCTTTCGGGCGAAAAGTAGAAAAGGAAATATCTTCGTATAAGAACTAGAGAGAATCATTCTCAGAAACCACTTTGTGTTGTGTGCGTTCCACTCACAGAGTTTAACCTTTCTTTTCATAGAGAAGTTTGGAAACACTCTGTTTGTAAAGTCTGCAAGTGGATATGTAGACCTCTTTGAGGATTTCGTTGGAAACGGGATTTCCTCATCTAATTCTAGTTAGAAGAATTCTCAGTAACTTCTTTGGGTTGCGTGTGTTCAACTCACAGAGTTGGACCTTTCTTTAGACAGAGCAGATATGAAACCCTCTTTTTGTGGAATTTGCAAGCGGAGATTTCAAGCGCTTTGGGGACAATGGTAGGAAAGGAAATATCTTCGTATAAAAACTAGAGAGAATCATTCTCAGAAACCACTTGGTGTTGTGTGCGTTCCACTCACAGAGTTTAACCATTCTTTTCATAGAGCAGTTTGGAAACACTCTGTTTGTAAAGTCTGCAAGTGGATATTTGGACATCATTGAGGATTTCGTTGGAAACGGGATTTCTTCATGTAATGCTAGACAGAAGAATTCTCAGTAACTTCTTTGGGTTGTGTGAGTTCAACTCACAGAGTTGAACCTACCTTTAGACACAGCATATTTGAAACCCTCTTTTTGTGGAATTTGCAAGTGGAGATTTCAAGCGCTTTGGGGCCAACGGTAGAAAGGCAAATATCTTCTTATAAAAACTAGAGAGAATCATTCTCAGAAACCACTTTGTGTTGTGTGCGTTCCACTCACAGAGTTTCACCTTTCTTTTCATAGATCAGTTTGGAAACACTCTGTTTGTAAATTCTGCAAGTGGATATTTGGACCTCTTTGAGGATTTCGTTGGAAACGGGATTTCCTCATCTAATTCTAGTGAGAAGAATTCTCAGTAACTTCTTTGGGTTGCGTGTGTTCAACTCACAGAGTTGGACCTTCCTTTAGACAGAGCAGATACGAAAACCTCTTTTTGTGGAATTTGCAAGTGGAGATTTCAAGCACTTTAGGGCCAACTGTAGAAAAGGAAATATCTTCGTATAAAAACTAGAGAGAATCATTCTCAGAAACCACTTTGTGTTGTGTGCCTTCCACTCACAGAGTTTAACCTTTCTTTTCATAGAGCAGTTTGGAAACACTCTGTTTGTAAAGTCTGCAAGAGGATATTTGGACATCTTTGAGGATTTCGTTGGAAACGGGATTTCTTCATCTAATGCTAGACAGAAGAATTCTCAGTAACTTCTTTGGGTTGTGTGAGTTCAACTCACAGAGTTGAACCTACCTTTAGACACAGCATATTTGAAACCCTCTTATTGTGGAATTTGCAAGTGGAGATTTCAAGCGCTTTGGGGCGAAAGGTAGAAAAGGAAATATCTTCGTATAAAAACTAGAGAGAATCATTCTCAAAAACCACTTTGTGTTGACTGCGATCCATTCACAGAGTTTAACCTTTCTTTTCATGGAGCAGTTTGGAAACACTCTTGTTTGTAAAGTCTGCAAGTGGATATTAGGAGCTATTTGAGGACTTCGTTGGAAACGGGATTTCTTCATCTAATGCTAGACAGAAGAATTCTCAGTAACTTCTTTGGGTTGTGTGTGTTCAACTCACAGAGTTGAACCTTCCTTTAGACAGAGAAGATTTGAAACCCTCTTTTTGTGGAATTTGAAAGTGGAGATTTCAAGCGCTTTCGGGCCAAAGGTAGAAAAGGAAATATCTTCGTATAAGAAATAGAGAGAATCATTCTCAGAAACCACTTTGTGTTGTGTGCGTTCCACTCACAGAGTTTCACCTTTCTTTTCATAGATCAGTTTGGAAACACTCTGTTTGTAAAGTCTGCAAGTGGATATTTAGACATCTTTGAGGATTTCGTTGGAAACGGGATTTCCTCATCTAATTCTAGACTGAAGAATTCTCAGTAACTTCTTTGGGTTGTGTGTTCAACTCACAGATTTGAACCTTCCTTTAGACAGAGCAGATTTGAAACCCTCTTTTTGTGGAATTTGCAAGTGGAGATTTCAAGCGCTTTGGGGACAGTGGTAGGAAAGGAAATATCTTCGTATAAAAACTAGAGAGAATCATTCTCAGAAACCACTTGGTGTTGTGTGCGTTCCACTCACAGAGTTTAACCATTCTTTTCATAGAGCAGTTTGGAAACACTCTGTTTGTAAAGTCTGCAAGTGGATATATGGACATCATTGAGGATTTCGTTGGAAACGGGATTTCTTCATCTAATGCTAGACAGAAGAATTCTCAGTAACTTCTTTGGGTTGTGTGAGTTCAACTCACAGAGTTGAACCTACCTTTAGACACAGCATATTTGAAACCCTCTTTTTGTGGAATTTGAAAGTGGAGATTTCAAGCGCTTTCGGGCGAAAAGTAGAAAAGGAAATATCTTCGTATAAGAACTAGAGAGAATCATTCTCAGAAACCACTTTGTGTTGTGTGCGTTCCACTCACAGAGTTTAACCTTTCTTTTCATAGAGAAGTTTGGAAACACTCTGTTTGTAAAGTCTGCAAGTGGATATGTAGACCTCTTTGAGGATTTCGTTGGAAACGGGATTTCCTCATCTAATTCTAGTTAGAAGAATTCTCAGTAACTTCTTTGGGTTGCGTGTGTTCAACTCACAGAGTTGGACCTTTCTTTAGACAGAGCAGATATGAAACCCTCTTTTTGTGGAATTTGCAAGCGGAGATTTCAAGCGCTTTGGGGACAATGGTAGGAAAGGAAATATCTTCGTATAAAAACTAGAGAGAATCATTCTCAGAAACCACTTGGTGTTGTGTGCGTTCCACTCACAGAGTTTAACCATTCTTTTCATAGAGCAGTTTGGAAACACTCTGTTTGTAAAGTCTGCAAGTGGATATTTGGACATCATTGAGGATTTCGTTGGAAACGGGATTTCTTCATGTAATGCTAGACAGAAGAATTCTCAGTAACTTCTTTGGGTTGTGTGTGTTCAACTCACAGAGTTGAACCTTCCTTTAGACAGAGAAGATTTGAAACCCTCTTTTTGTGGAATTTGAAAGTGGAGATTTCAAGCGCTTTCGGGCCAAAGGTAGAAAAGGAAATATCTTCGTATAAGAAATAGAGAGAATCATTCTCAGAAACCACTTTGTGTTGTGTGCGTTCCACTCACAGAGTTTCACCTTTCTTTTCATAGATCAGTTTGGAAACACTCTGTTTGTAAAGTCTGCAAGTGGATATTTAGACATCTTTGAGGATTTCGTTGGAAACGGGATTTCCTCATCTAATTCTAGACTGAAGAATTCTCAGTAACTTCTTTGGGTTGTGTGTTCAACTCACAGATTTGAACCTTCCTTTAGACAGAGCAGATTTGAAACCCTCTTTTTGTGGAATTTGCAAGTGGAGATTTCAAGCGCTTTGGGGACAATGGTAGGAAAGGAAATATCTTCGTATAAAAACTAGAGAGAATCATTCTCAGAAACCACTTGGTGTTGTGTGCGTTCCACTCACAGAGTTTAACCATTCTTTTCATAGAGCAGTTTGGAAACACTCTGTTTGTAAAGTCTGCAAGTGGATATTTGGACATCATTGAGGATTTCGTTGGAAACGGGATTTCTTCATGTAATGCTAGACAGAAGAATTCTCAGTAACTTCTTTGGGTTGTGTGAGTTCAACTCACAGAGTTGAACCTACCTTTAGACACAGCATATTTGAAACCCTCTTTTTGTGGAATTTGAAAGTGGAGATTTCAAGCGCTTTCGGGCGAAAAGTAGAAAAGGAAATATCTTCGTATAAGAACTAGAGAGAATCATTCTCAGAAACCACTTTGTGTTGTGTGTGTTCCACTCACAGAGTTTAACCTTTCTTTTCATAGAGAAGTTTGGAAACACTCTGTTTGTAAAGTCTGCAAGTGGATATGTAGACCTCTTTGAGGATTTCGTTGGAAACGGGATTTCCTCATCTAATTCTAGTTAGAAGAATTCTCAGTAACTTCTTTGGGTTGCGTGTGTTCAACTCACAGAGTTGGACCTTTCTTTAGACAGAGCAGATATGAAACCCTCTTTTTGTGGAATTTGCAAGTGGAGATTTCAACCACTTTTCGTCCAACGGTAGAAAAGGAAATATCTTCGTATAAAAAGTAGAGAGAATCATTCTCAGAAACCGCTTTGTGTTGTGTGCGTTCCACTCACAGAGTTTAACCTTTCTTTTCATAGAGCAGTTTGGAAACACTCTGCTTGTAAAGTCTGCAAGTGGATATTTGGACCTCTTTGAGGATTTCGTTGGAAACGGGATTTCTTCATCTAATGCTAGACAGAAGAATTCTCAGTAACTTCTTTGGGTTTTGTGTGTTCAACTCACAGAGTTGAATCTTCCTTTTGACAGAGGAGATTTGAAACCCTCTTTTTGTGGAATTTGAAAGTGGAGATTTCAAGCGCTCTCGGGACAACGGTAGAAAAGGAAATATCTTCGTATAAAAACTAGAGAGAATCATTCTCAGAAACCATTTTGTGTTGACTGGCATCCATTCACAGAGTTTAACCTTTCTTTTCATGGAGCAGTTTGGAAACACTCTGTTTGTAAAGTCTGCAAGTGGATATTTGGACCTATTTGAGGATTTCGTTGGAAACGGGATTTCTTCATCTAATGCTTGACAGAAGAATTCTCAGTAACTTCTTTGGGTTGTGTGTGTTCAACTCACAGAGGTGAACCTTCCTTTAGACAGAGCAGATATGTAACCCTCTTTTTGTGGAATTTGCAAGTGGAGATTTCAAGCGTTTTTGGGCCAACGGTAGAAAAGGAAATATCTTCGTATAAAAACTAGAGAGAATCATTCTCAGAAATCACTTTGTGTTGTGTGCGTTCCACTCACAGAGTTTAACCTTTCTTTTCATAGAGCAGTTTGGAAACACTCTGTTTGTAAAGTCTGCAAGTGGATATTTGGACCTCTTTGAGGATTTCATTGGAAACGGGATTTCTTCATCTAATGCTAGACAGAAGAATTCTCAGTAACTTCTTTGGGTTGTGTGAGTTCAACTCACGGAGATGAACCTTCCTTTAGACAGAGCAGATTTGAAACCCTCTTTTTGTGGAATTTGAAAGTGGAGATTTCAAGCGCTTTCGGGCCAACGGTAGAAAAGGAAATATCTTCGTATAAAAACTAGAGAGATTCATTCTCAGAAAACACTTTGTGTTGACTGCGACCCATTCACAGAGTTTAACCTTTCTTTTCATGGAGCAGTTTGGAAACACTCTGTTTGTAAAGTCTGCAAGTGGATATTTGGACCTATGTGAGGATTTCGTTGGAAACGGGATTTCTTCATCTAATGCTAGACAGAAGAATTCTCAGTAACTTTTTTGGGTTGTGTGTGTT
The DNA here is from genome assembly GCF_029281585.2 of Gorilla gorilla gorilla. Taxonomy (NCBI): domain Eukaryota; kingdom Metazoa; phylum Chordata; class Mammalia; order Primates; family Hominidae; genus Gorilla; species Gorilla gorilla. The sequence continues at coordinate 110,249,291 of NC_073224.2, forward strand.
CAACTCACAGAGTTGAACCTTCCTTTACAAAGAGCAGATTTGAAACCCTCTTTTTGTGGAATTTGCAAGTGGAGATTTCAAGCGCTTTGGGGCCAACGGTAGAAAGGCAAATATCTTCTTATAAAAACTAGAGAGAATCATTCTCAGAAACCACTTTGTGTTGTGTGCGTTCCACTCTCAGAGTTTCACCTTTCTTTTCATAGATCAGTTTGGAAACACTCTGTTCGTAAAGTCTGGAAGTGGATATTTGGACCTCTTTGAGGATTTCGTAGGAAAAGGGATTTCCTCATCTAATTCTAGTGAGAAGAATTCTCAGTAACTTCCTTGGGTTGCGTGTGTTCAACTCACAGAGTTGGACCTTCCCTTAGACAGAGCAGATACGAAACCCTCTTTTTGTGGAATTTGCAAGTGGAGATTTCAAGCGCTTTGGGGCCAACGGTAGAAAAGGAAATATCTTCGTATAAAAACTAGAGAGAATCATTCTCAGAAACCACTTTGTGTTGTGTGCCTTCCACTCACAGAGCTTAACCTTTCTTTTCATAGAGCAGTTTGGAAACACTCTGTTTGTAATGTCTGCAAGAGGATATTTGGACATCTTTGAGGATTTCGTTGGAAACGGGATTTCTTCATCTAATGCTAGACACAAGAATTCTCAGTAACTTCTTTGGGTTGTGTGAGTTCAACTCACAGAGTTGAACCTAGCTTTAGACAGAGCATATTTGAAACCCTCTTATTGTGGAATTTGCAAGTGGAGATTTCTAGCGCTTTGGTGCGAACGGTAGAAAAGGAAATATCTTCGTATAAAAACTAGAGAGAATCATTCTCAAAAACCACTTTGTGTTGACTGCGATCCATTCACAGAGTTTAACCTTTCTTTTCATGGATCAGTTTGGAAACACTCTGTTTGTAAAGTCTGCAAGTGGATATTTGGAGCTATTTGAGGATTTCGTTGGAAACGGGATTTCTTCATCTAATGCTAGACAGAAGAATTCTCAGTAACTTCTTTGGGTTGTGTGTGTTCAACTCACAGAGTTGAACCTTCCTTTAGACAGAGCATATTTGAAACCCTCTTTTTGTGGAATTTGCAAGTGGAGATTTCAAGCGCTTTCGGGCCAACGGTAGAAAAGGAAATATCTTCGTATAGAAACTAGAGAGAATCATTCTCAAAAACCACTTTGTGTTGACTGCGATCCATTCACAGAGTTTAACCTTTCTTTTCATGGAGCAGTTTGGAAACACTCTGTTTGTAAATTCTGCAAGTGGATATTTGGACCTATTTGAGGATTTCGTTGGAAACGGGATTTCTTCATCTAATGCTAGACAGAAGAATTCTCAGTAACTTCATTGGGTTGTGTGTGTTCAACTCACAGAATTGAACATTCCTTTAGACAGAGCAGATTTGAAACCCTCTTTTTGTGGAATTTAAAAGTGGAGATCTCAAGCGCTTTCGGGCGAAAAGTAGAAAAGGAAATATCTTCGTATAAGAACTAGAGAGAATCATTCTCAGAAACCACTTTGTGTTGTGTGCGTTCCACTCACAGAGTTTAACCTTTCTTTTCATAGAGAAGTTTGGAAACACTCTGTTTGTAAAGTCTGCAAGTGGATATGTAGACCTCTTTGAGGATTTCGTTGGAAACGGGATTTCCTCATCTAATTCTAGTTAGAAGAATTCTCAGTAACTTCTTTGGGTTGCGTGTGTTCAACTCACAGAGTTGGACCTTTCTTTAGACAGAGCAGATATGAAACCCTCTTTTTGTGGAATTTGCAAGCGGAGATTTCAAGCGCTTTGGGGACAATGGTAGGAAAGGAAATATCTTCGTATAAAAACTAGAGAGAATCATTCTCAGAAACCACTTGGTGTTGTGTGCGTTCCACTCACAGAGTTTAACCATTCTTTTCATAGAGCAGTTTGGAAACACTCTGTTTGTAAAGTCTGCAAGTGGATATTTGGACATCATTGAGGATTTCGTTGGAAACGGGATTTCTTCATGTAATGCTAGACAGAAGAATTCTCAGTAACTTCTTTGGGTTGTGTGAGTTCAACTCACAGAGTTGAACCTACCTTTAGACACAGCATATTTGAAACCCTCTTTTTGTGGAATTTGCAAGTGGAGATTTCAAGCGCTTTGGGGCCAACGGTAGAAAGGCAAATATCTTCTTATAAAAACTAGAGAGAATCATTCTCAGAAACCACTTTGTGTTGTGTGCGTTCCACTCACAGAGTTTCACCTTTCTTTTCATAGATCAGTTTGGAAACACTCTGTTTGTAAATTCTGCAAGTGGATATTTGGACCTCTTTGAGGATTTCGTTGGAAACGGGATTTCCTCATCTAATTCTAGTGAGAAGAATTCTCAGTAACTTCTTTGGGTTGCGTGTGTTCAACTCACAGAGTTGGACCTTCCTTTAGACAGAGCAGATACGAAAACCTCTTTTTGTGGAATTTGCAAGTGGAGATTTCAAGCACTTTAGGGCCAACTGTAGAAAAGGAAATATCTTCGTATAAAAACTAGAGAGAATCATTCTCAGAAACCACTTTGTGTTGTGTGCCTTCCACTCACAGAGTTTAACCTTTCTTTTCATAGAGCAGTTTGGAAACACTCTGTTTGTAAAGTCTGCAAGAGGATATTTGGACATCTTTGAGGATTTCGTTGGAAACGGGATTTCTTCATCTAATGCTAGACAGAAGAATTCTCAGTAACTTCTTTGGGTTGTGTGAGTTCAACTCACAGAGTTGAACCTACCTTTAGACACAGCATATTTGAAACCCTCTTATTGTGGAATTTGCAAGTGGAGATTTCAAGCGCTTTGGGGCGAAAGGTAGAAAAGGAAATATCTTCGTATAAAAACTAGAGAGAATCATTCTCAAAAACCACTTTGTGTTGACTGCGATCCATTCACAGAGTTTAACCTTTCTTTTCATGGAGCAGTTTGGAAACACTCTTGTTTGTAAAGTCTGCAAGTGGATATTAGGAGCTATTTGAGGACTTCGTTGGAAACGGGATTTCTTCATCTAATGCTAGACAGAAGAATTCTCAGTAACTTCTTTGGGTTGTGTGTGTTCAACTCACAGAGTTGAACCTTCCTTTAGACAGAGAAGATTTGAAACCCTCTTTTTGTGGAATTTGAAAGTGGAGATTTCAAGCGCTTTCGGGCCAAAGGTAGAAAAGGAAATATCTTCGTATAAGAAATAGAGAGAATCATTCTCAGAAACCACTTTGTGTTGTGTGCGTTCCACTCACAGAGTTTCACCTTTCTTTTCATAGATCAGTTTGGAAACACTCTGTTTGTAAAGTCTGCAAGTGGATATTTAGACATCTTTGAGGATTTCGTTGGAAACGGGATTTCCTCATCTAATTCTAGACTGAAGAATTCTCAGTAACTTCTTTGGGTTGTGTGTTCAACTCACAGATTTGAACCTTCCTTTAGACAGAGCAGATTTGAAACCCTCTTTTTGTGGAATTTGCAAGTGGAGATTTCAAGCGCTTTGGGGACAGTGGTAGGAAAGGAAATATCTTCGTATAAAAACTAGAGAGAATCATTCTCAGAAACCACTTGGTGTTGTGTGCGTTCCACTCACAGAGTTTAACCATTCTTTTCATAGAGCAGTTTGGAAACACTCTGTTTGTAAAGTCTGCAAGTGGATATATGGACATCATTGAGGATTTCGTTGGAAACGGGATTTCTTCATCTAATGCTAGACAGAAGAATTCTCAGTAACTTCTTTGGGTTGTGTGAGTTCAACTCACAGAGTTGAACCTACCTTTAGACACAGCATATTTGAAACCCTCTTTTTGTGGAATTTGAAAGTGGAGATTTCAAGCGCTTTCGGGCGAAAAGTAGAAAAGGAAATATCTTCGTATAAGAACTAGAGAGAATCATTCTCAGAAACCACTTTGTGTTGTGTGCGTTCCACTCACAGAGTTTAACCTTTCTTTTCATAGAGAAGTTTGGAAACACTCTGTTTGTAAAGTCTGCAAGTGGATATGTAGACCTCTTTGAGGATTTCGTTGGAAACGGGATTTCCTCATCTAATTCTAGTTAGAAGAATTCTCAGTAACTTCTTTGGGTTGCGTGTGTTCAACTCACAGAGTTGGACCTTTCTTTAGACAGAGCAGATATGAAACCCTCTTTTTGTGGAATTTGCAAGCGGAGATTTCAAGCGCTTTGGGGACAATGGTAGGAAAGGAAATATCTTCGTATAAAAACTAGAGAGAATCATTCTCAGAAACCACTTGGTGTTGTGTGCGTTCCACTCACAGAGTTTAACCATTCTTTTCATAGAGCAGTTTGGAAACACTCTGTTTGTAAAGTCTGCAAGTGGATATTTGGACATCATTGAGGATTTCGTTGGAAACGGGATTTCTTCATGTAATGCTAGACAGAAGAATTCTCAGTAACTTCTTTGGGTTGTGTGAGTTCAACTCACAGAGTTGAACCTACCTTTAGACACAGCATATTTGAAACCCTCTTTTTGTGGAATTTGCAAGTGGAGATTTCAAGCGCTTTGGGGCCAAAGGTAGAAAGGCAAATATCTTCTTATAAAAACTAGAGAGAATCATTCTCAGAAACCACTTTGTGTTGTGTGCGTTCCACTCACAGAGTTTCACCTTTCTTTTCATAGATCAGTTTGGAAACACTCTGTTTGTAAATTCTGCAAGTGGATATTTGGACCTCTTTGAGGATTTCGTTGGAAACGGGATTTCCTCATCTAATTCTAGGGAGAAGAATTCTCAGTAACTTCTTTGGGTTGCGTGTGTTCAACTCACAGAGTTGGACCTTCCTTTGGACAGAGCAGATACGAAAACCTCTTTTTGTGGAATTTGCAAGTGGAGATTTCAAGCACTTTAGGGCCAACTGAAGAAAAGGAAATATCTTCGTATAAAAACTAGAGAGAATCATTCTCAGAAACCACTTTGTGTTGTGTGCCTTCCACTCACAGAGTTTAACCTTTCTTTTCATAGAGCAGTTTGGAAACACTCTGTTTGTAAAGTCTGCAAGAGGATATTTGGACATCTTTGAGGATTTCGTTGGAAACGGGATTTCTTCATCTAATGCTAGACAGAAGAATTCTCAGTAACTTCTTTGGGTTGTGTGAGTTCAACTCATAGAGTTGAACCTACCTTTAGACACAGCATATTTGAAACCCTCTTATGGTGGAATTTGCAAGTGGAGATTTCAAGCGCTTTGGGGCGAAAGGTAGAAAAGGAAATATCTTCGTATAAAAACTAGAGAGAATCATTCTCAAAAACCACTTTGTGTTGACTGCGATCCATTCACAGAGTTTAACCTTTCTTTTCATGGAGCAGTTTGGAAACACTCTTGTTTGTAAAGTCTGCAAGTATATATTAGGAGCTATTTGAGGACTTCGTTGGAAACGGGATTTCTTCATCTAATGCTAGACAGAAGAATTCTCAGTAACTTCTTTGGGTTGTGTGTGTTCAACTCACAGAGTTGAACCTTCCTTTAGACAGAGAAGATTTGAAACCCTCTTTTTGTGGAATTTGAAAGTGGAGATTTCAAGCGCTTTCGGGCCAAAGGTAGAAAAGGAAATATCTTCGTATAAGAAATAGAGAGAATCATTCTCAGAAACCACTTTGTGTTGTGTGCGTTCCACTCACAGAGTTTCACCTTTCTTTTCATAGATCAGTTTGGAAACACTCTGTTTGTAAAGTCTGCAAGTGGATATTTAGACATCTTTGAGGATTTCGTTGGAAACGGGATTTCCTCATCTAATTCTAGACTGAAGAATTCTCAGTAACTTCTTTGGGTTGTGTGTTCAACTCACAGATTTGAACCTTCCTTTAGACAGAGCAGATTTGAAACCCTCTTTTTGTGGAATTTGCAAGTGGAGATTTCAAGCGCTTTGGGGACAATGGTAGGAAAGGAAATATCTTCGTATAAAAACTAGAGAGAATCATTCTCAGAAACCACTTGGTGTTGTGTGCGTTCCACTCACAGAGTTTAACCATTCTTTTCATAGAGCAGTTTGGAAACACTCTGTTTGTAAAGTCTGCAAGTGGATATATGGACATCATTGAGGATTTCGTTGGAAACGGGATTTCTTCATCTAATGCTAGACAGAAGAATTCTCAGTAACTTCTTTGGGTTGTGTGAGTTCAACTCACAGAGTTGAACCTACCTTTAGACACAGCATATTTGAAACCCTCTTTTTGTGGAATTTGAAAGTGGAGATTTCAAGCGCTTTCGGGCGAAAAGTAGAAAAGGAAATATCTTCGTATAAGAACTAGAGAGAATCATTCTCAGAAACCACTTTGTGTTGTGTGCGTTCCACTCACAGAGTTTAACCTTTCTTTTCATAGAGAAGTTTGGAAACACTCTGTTTGTAAAGTCTGCAAGTGGATATGTAGACCTCTTTGAGGATTTCGTTGGAAACGGGATTTCCTCATCTAATTCTAGTTAGAAGAATTCTCAGTAACTTCTTTGGGTTGCGTGTGTTCAACTCAGAGTTGGACCTTTCTTTAGACAGAGCATATTTGAAACCCTCTTATTGTGGAATTTGCAAGTGGAGATTTCTAGCGCTTTGGTGCGAACGGTAGAAAAGGAAATATCTTCGTATAAAAACTAGAGAGAATCATTCTCAAAAACCACTTTGTGTTGACTGCGATCCATTCACAGAGTTTAACCTTTCTTTTCATGGAGCAGTTTGGAAACACTCTGTTTGTAAAGTCTGCAAGTGGATATTTGGAGCTATTTGAGGATTTCGTTGGAAACGGGATTTCTTCATGTAATGCTAGACAGAAGAATTCTCAGTAACTTCTTTGGGTTGTGTGTGTTCAACTCACAGAGTTGAACCTTCCTTTAGACAGAGCATATTTGAAACCCTCTTTTTGTGGAATTTGAAAGTGGAGATTTCAAGCGCTCTCGGGACAACGGTAGAAAAGGAAATATCTTCGTATAAAAACTAGAGAGAATCATTCTCAGAAACCATTTTGTGTTGACTGGGATCCATTCACAGAGTTTAACCTTTCTTTTCATGGAGCAGTTTGGAAACACTCTATTTGTAAAGTCTGCAAGTGGATATTTGGACCTATTTGAGGATTTCGTTGGAAACGGGATTTCTTCATCTAATGCTTGACAGAAGAATTCTCAGTAACTTCTTTGGGTTGTGTGTGTTCAACTCACAGAGGTAAACCTTCCTTTAGACAGAGCAGATATGTAACCCTCTTTTTGTGGAATTTGCAAGTGGAGATTTCAAGCGTTTTTGGGTCAACGGTAGAAAAGGAAATATCTTCGTATAAAAACTAGAGAGAATCATTCTCAGAAATCACTTTGTGTTGTGTGCGTTCCACTCACAGAGTTTAACCTTTCTTTTCATAGAGCAGTTTGGAAACACTCTGTTTGTAAAGTCTGCAAGTGGATATTTGGACCTCTTTGAGGATTTCGTTGGAAACGGGATTTCTTCATCTAATGCTAGACAGAAGAATTCTCAGTAACTTCATTGGGTTGTGTGTGTTCAACTCACAGAATTGAACATTCCTTTAGACAGAGCAGATTTGAAACCCTCTTTTTGTGGAATTTGAAAGTGGAGATTTCAAGCGCTTTCGGGCGAAAAGTAGAAAAGGAAATATCTTCGTATAAGAACTAGAGAGAATCATTCTCAGAAACCACTTTGTGTTGTGTGCGTTCCACTCACAGAGTTTAACCTTTCTTTTCATAGAGAAGTTTGGAAACACTCTGTTTGTAAAGTCTGCAAGTGGATATGTAGACCTCTTTGAGGATTTCGTTGGAAACGGGATTTCCTCATCTAATTCTAGTTAGAAGAATTCTCAGTAACTTCTTTGGGTTGCGTGTGTTCAACTCACAGAGTTGGACCTTTCTTTAGACAGAGCAGATATGAAACCCTCTTTTTGTGGAATTTGCAAGCGGAGATTTCAAGCGCTTTGGGGACAATGGTAGGAAAGGAAATATCTTCGTATAAAAACTAGAGAGAATCATTCTCAGAAACCACTTGGTGTTGTGTGCGTTCCACTCACAGAGTTTAACCATTCTTTTCATAGAGCAGTTTGGAAACACTCTGTTTGTAAAGTCTGCAAGTGGATATTTGGACATCATTGAGGATTTCGTTGGAAACGGGATTTCTTCATGTAATGCTAGACAGAAGAATTCTCAGTAACTTCTTTGGGTTGCGTGAGTTCAACTCACAGAGTTGAACCTAGCTTTAGACAGAGCATATTTGAAACCCTCTTATTGTGGAATTTGCAAGTGGAGATTTCTAGCGCATTGGTGCGAACGGTAGAAAAGGAAATATCTTCGTATAAAAACTAGAGAGAATCATTCTCAAAAACCACTTTGTGTTGACTGCGATCCATTCACAGAGTTTAACCTTTCTTTTCATGGAGCAGTTTGGAAACACTCTGTTTGTAAAGTCTGCAAGTGGATATTTGGAGCTATTTGAGGATTTCGTTGGAAACGGGATTTCCTCATCTAATTCTAGTTTGAAGAATACTCAGTAACTTCTTTGGGTTGCGTGTGTTCAACTCACAGAGTTGGACCTTCCTTTAGACAGAGCAGATATGAAACCCTCTTTTTGTGGAATTTGCAAGTGGAGATTTCAAGCACTTTTCGTCCAACGGTAGAAAAGGAAATATCTTCATATAAAAACTAGAGAGAATCATTCTCAGAAACCGCTTTGTGTTGTGTGGGTTCCACTCACAGAGTTTAACCTTTCTTTTCATAGAGCAGTTTGGAAACACTCTGTTTGTAAAGTCTGTAAGTGCATATTTGGACCTCTTTGAGGATTTCGTTGGAAACGGGATTTCTTCATCTAATGCTAGACAGAAGAATTCTCAGTAACTTCTTTGGGTTTTGTGTGTTCAACTCACAGAGTTGAACCTTCCTTTTGACAGAGCAGATATGAAACCCTCTTTTTGTGGAATTTGCAAGTGGAGATTTCAAGCGTTTTTTGGCCAACGGTAGAAAGGCAAATATCTTCGTATAAGAACTAGAGAGAATGATTCTCAGAAACCACTTTGTGTTGTGTGCGTTCCACTCACAGAGTTTAACCTTTCTTTTCATAGAGAAGTTTGGAAACACTCTGTTTGTAAAGTCTGCAAGTGGATATGTAGACCTCTTTGAGGATTTCGTTGGAAACGGGATTTCCTCATCTAATTCTAGTTAGAAGAATTCTCAGTAACTTCTTTGGGTTGCGTGTGTTCAACTCACAGAGTTGGACCTTTCTTTAGACAGAGCAGATATGAAACCCTCTTTCTGTGGAATTTGCAAGTGGAGATTTCAAGCACTTTTCGTCCAACGGTAGAAAAGGAAATATCTTCGTATAAAAAGTAGAGAGAATCATTCTCAGAAACCGCTTTGTGTTGTGTGCGTTCCACTCACAGAGTTTCACCTTTCTTTTCATAGATCAGTTTGGAAACACTCTGTTTGTAAAGTCTGCAAGTGGATATTTGGACCTCTTTGAGGATTTCGTTGGAAACGGGATTTCTTCATCTAATGCTAGACAGAAGAATTCTCAGTAACTTCTTTGGGTTGTGTGAGTTCAACTCACGGAGATGAACCTTCCTTTAGACAGAGCAGATTTGAAACCCTCTTTTTGTGGAATTTGAAAGTGGAGATTTCAAGCGCTTTCGGGCCAACGGTAGAAAAGGAAATATCTTCGTATAAAAACTAGAGAGATTCATTCTCAGAAAACACTTTGTGTTGACTGCGACCCATTCACAGAGTTTAACCTTTCTTTTCATGGAGCAGTTTGGAAACACTCTGTTTGTAAAGTCTGCAAGTGGATATTTGGACCTATGTGAGGATTTCGTTGGAAACGGGATTTCTTCATCTAATGCTAGCCAGAAGAATTCTCAGTAACTTCTTTGGGTTGTGTGTGTTCAACTCACAGAGTTGAACCTTCCTTTAGACAGAGCAGATTTGAAACCCTCTTTTTGTGGAATTTGCAAGTGGAGATTTCAAGCGCTTTGGGGCCAACGGTAGAAAGGCAAATATCTTCTTATAAAAACTAGAGAGAATCATTCTCAGAAACCACTTTGTGTTGTGTGCGTTACACTCACAGAGTTTCACCTTTCTTTTCATAGATCAGTTTGGAAACACTCTGTTCGTAAAGTCTGGAAGTGGATATTTGGACCTCTTTGAGGATTTCGTTGGAAAAGGGATTTCCTCATCTAATTCTAGTGAGAAGAATTCTCAGTAACTTCCTTGGGTTGCGTGTGTTCAACTCACAGAGTTGGACCTTCCCTTAGACAGAGCAGATACGAAACCCTCTTTTTGTGGAATTTGCAAGTGGAGATTTCAAGCACTTTTGGGCCAACGGTAGAAAAGGAAATATCTTCGTATAAAAACTAGAGAGAATAATTCTCAGAAACCACTTTGTGTTGTGTGCCTTCCACTCACAGAGCTTAACCTTTCTTTTCATAGAGCAGTTTGGAAACACTCTGTTTGTAATGTCTGCAAGAGGATATTTGGACATCTTTGAGGATTTCGTTGGAAACGGGATTTCTTCATCTAATGCTAGACACAAGAATTCTCAGTAACTTCTTTGGGTTGTGTGAGTTCAACTCACAGAGTTGAACCTAGCTTTAGACAGGGCATATTTGAAACCCTCTTATTGTGGAATTTGCAAGTGGAGATTTCTAGCGCTTTGGTGCGAACGGTAGAAAAGGAAATATCTTCGTATAAAAACTAGAGAGAATCATTCTCAAAAACCACTTTGTGTTGACTGCGATCCATTCACAGAGTTTAACCTTTCTTTTCATGGAGCAGTTTGGAAACACTCTGTTTGTAAAGTCTGCAAGTGGATATTTGGAGCTATTTGAGGATTTCGTTGGAAACGGGATTTCCTCATCTAATGCTAGACAGAAGAATTCTCAGTAACTTCTTTGGGTTGTGTGTGTTCAACTCACAGAGTTGCACCTTTCTTTAGACAGAGCAGATATGAAACCCTCTTTTTGTGGAATTTGAAAGTGGAGATTTCAAGCGCTTTCGGGCCAACGGTAGAAAAGGAAATATCTTCGTATAAAAACTAGAGAGATTCATTCGCAGAAAACACTTTGTGTTGACTGCCACCCATTCAAAGAGTTTAACCTTTCTTTTCATGGAGCAGTTTGGAAACACTCTGTTTGTAAAGTCTGCAAGTGGATATTTGGAGCCTGTTTGAGGATTTCGTTGGAAACGGGATTTCTTCATCTAATGCTAGACAGAAGAATTCTCAGTAACTTTTTTGGGTTGTGTGTGTTCAACTCACAGAGTTGAACCTTCCTTTAGACAGAGCAGATTTGAAACCCTCTTTTTGTGGAATTTGCAAGTGGAGATTTCAAGCGCTTTGGGGCCAACGGTAGAAAGGCAAATATCTTCTTATAAAAACTAGAGAGAATCATTCTCAGAAACCACTTTGTGTTGTGTGCGTTCCACTCACAGAGTTTAACCTTTCTTTTCATAGATCAGTTTGGAAACACTCTGTTTGTAAAGTCTGGAAGTGGATATTTGGACCTCTTTGAGGATTTCGTTGGAAACGGGATTTCCTCATCTAATTCTAGTGAGAAGAATTCTCAGTAACTTCTTTGGGTTGCGTGTGTTCAACTCACAGAGTTGGACCTTCCTTTAGACAGAGCAGATACGAAACCCTCTTTTTGTGGAATTTGCAAGTGGAGATTTCAAGCACTTTTGGGCCAACGGTAGAAAAGGAAATATCTTCGTATAAAAACTAGAGAGAATCATTCTCAGAAACCACTTTGTGTTGTGTGCCTTCCACTCACAGAGCTTAACCTTTCTTTTCATAGAGCAGTTTGGAAACACTCTGTTTGTAAAGTCTGCAAGAGGATATTTGGACATCTTTGAGGATTTCGTTGGAAACGGGATTTCTTCATCTAATGCTAGACAGAAGAATTCTCAGTAACTTCTTTGGGTTGCGTGAGTTGAACTCACAGAGTTGAACCTAGCTTTAGACAGAGCATATTTGAAACCCTCTTATTGTGGAATTTGCAAGTGGAGATTTCTAGCGCTTTGGTGCGAACGGTAGAAAAGGAAATATCTTCGTATAAAAACTAGAGAGAATCATTCTCAAAAACCACTTTGTGTTGACTGCGATCCATTCACAGAGTTTAACCTTTCTTTTCATGGAGCAGTTTGGAAACACTCTGTTTGTAAAGTCTGCAAGTGGATATTTGGAGCTATTTGAGGATTTCGTTGGAAACGGGATTTCCTCATCTAATTCTAGTTTGAAGAATTCTCAGTAACTTCTTTGGGTTGCGTGTGTTCAACTCACAGAGTTGGACCTTCCTTTAGACAGAGCAGATATGAAACCCTCTTTTTGTGGAATTTGCAATTGGAGATTTCAAGCACTTTTCATCCAACGGTAGAAAAGGAAATATCTTCGTATAAAAACTAGAGAGAATCATTCTCAGAAACCGCTTTGTGTTGTGTGCGTTCCACTCACAGAGTTTAACCTTTCTTTTCATAGAGCAGTTTGGAAACACTCTGTTTGTAAAGTCTGCAAGTGCATATTTGGACCTCTTTGAGGATTTCGTTGGAAACGGGATTTCTTCATCTAATGCTACACAGAAGAATTCTCAGTAACTTCTTTGGGTTTTGTGTGTTCAACTCACAGAGTTGAACCTTCCTTTTGACAGAGCAGATTTGAAACCCTCTTTTTGTGGAATTTGAAAGTGGAGATTTCAAGCGCTTTCGGGACAATGGTAGAAAAGGAAATATCTTCGTATAAAAACTAGAGAGAATCATTCTCAGAAACCATTTTGTGTTGACTGCGATCCATTCACAGAGTTTAACCTTTCTTTTCATGGAGCAGTTTGGAAACACTCTGTTTGTAAAGTCTGCAAGTGGATATTTGGACCTATTTGAGGATTTCGTTGGAAACGGGATTTCTTCATCTAATGCTTGACAGAAGAATTGTCAGTAGCTTCTTTGGGTTGTGTGTGTTCAACTCACAGAGTTGAACCTTCCTTTAGACAGAGCAGATATGAAACCCTCTTTTTGTGGAATTTGCAAGTGGAGATTTCAAGCGTTTTTGGGCCAACGGTAGAAAGGCAAATATCTTCGTATAAAAACTAGAGAGAATCATTCTCAGAAACCACATTGTGTTGTGTGCGTTCCACTCACAGAGTTTCACCTTTCTTTTCATAGATCAGTTTGGAAACACTCTGTTTGTAAAGTCTGGAATTGGATATTTGGACCTCTTTGAGGATTTCGTTGGAAAAGGGATTTCCTCATCTAATTCTAGTGAGAAGAATTCTCAGTAACTTCTTTGGGTTGCGTGTGTTCAACTCACAGAGTTGGACCTTCCTTTAGACAGAGCAGATTTGAAACCATCTTTTTGTGGAATTTGCAAGTGGAGAATTCAAGCACTTTTGGGCCAACTGTAGAAAAGGAAATATCTTCGTATAAAAACTAGAGAGAATCATTCTCAGAAACCACATTGTGTTGTGTGCCTTCCACTCACAGAGTTTAACCTTTCTTTTCATAGAGCAGTTTGGAAACACTCTGTTTGTAAAGTCTGCAAGAGGATATTTGGACATCTTTGAGGATTTCGTTGGAAACGGGATTTCTTCATCTAATGCTAGAGAGAAGAATTCTCAGTAACTTCTTTGTGTTGTGTGAGTTCAACTCACAGAGTTGAACCTACCTTTAGACACAGCATATTTGAAACCCTCTTATTGTGGAATTTGCAAGTGGAGATTTCAAGCGCTTTGGTGCGAACGGTAGAAAAGGAAATATCTTCGTATAAAAACTAGAGAGAATCATTCTCAAAAACCACTTTGTGTTGACTGCGATCCATTCACAGAGTTTAACCTTTCTTTTCATGGAGCAGTTTGGAAACACTCTTGTTTGTAAAGTCTGCAAGTGGATATTTGGAGCTATTTGAGGACTTCGTTGGAAACGGGATTTCTTCAACTAATGCTAGACAGAAGAATTCTCAGTAACTTCTTTGGGTTGTGCGTGTTCAACTCACAGAGTTGAACCTTCCTTTAGACAGAGAAGATTTGAAACCCTCTTTTTGTGGAATTTGAAAGTGGAGGTTTCAAGCGCTTTCGGGCCAAAGGTAGAAAAGGAAATATCTTCGTATAAGAAATAGAGAGAATCATTCTCAGAAACCACTTTGTGTTGTGTGCGTTCCACTCACAGAGTTTCACCTTTCTTTTCATAGATCAGTTTGGAAACACTCTGTTTGTAAAGTCTGCAAGTGGATATTTAGACATCTTTGAGGATTTCGTTGGAAACGGGATTTCCTCATCTAATTCTAGACTGAAGAATTCTCAGTAACTTCTTTGGGTTGTGTGTTCAACTCACAGATTTGAACCTTCCTTTAGACAGAGCAGATTTGAAACCCTCTTTTTGTGGAATTTGCAAGTGGAGATTTCAAGCGCTTTGGGGACAATGGTAGGAAAGGAAATATCTTCGTATAAGAACTAGAGAGAATCATTCTCAGAAACCACTTGGTGTTGTGTGCGTTCCACTCACAGAGTTTAACCTTTCTTTTCATAGAGAAGTTTGGAAACACTCTGTTTGTAAAGTCTGCAAGTGGATATGTAGACCTCTTTGAGGATTTCTTTGGAAACGGGATTTCCTCATCTAATTCTAGTTAGAAGAATTCTCAGTAACTTCTTTGGGTTGCGTGTGTTCAACTCACAGAGTTGGACCTTTCTTTAGACAGAGCAGATATGAAACCCTCTTTTTGTGGAATTTGCAAGTGGAGATTTCAAGCACTTTTCTTCCAACGGTAGAAAAGGAATTATCTTCGTATAAAAACTAGAGAGAATCATTCTCAGAAACAGCTTTGTGTTGTGTGCGTTCCACTCACAGAGTTTAACCTTTCTTTTCATAGAGAAGTTTGGAAACACTCTGTTTGTAAAGTCTGCAAGTGGATATTTGGACCTCTTTGAGGATTTCGTTGGAAACGGGATTTCTTCATCTAATGCTAGACAGAAGAATTCTCAGTAACTTCTTTGGGTTTTGTGTGTTCAACTCACAGAGTTGAACCTTCCTTTTGACAGAGCAGATTTGAAACCCTCTTTTTGTGGAATTTGAAAGTGGAGATTTCAAGCGCTTTCGGGACAACGGTAGAAAAGGAAATATCTTCGTATAAAAACTAGAGAGAATCATTCTCAGAAACCATTTTGTGTTGACTACGATCCATTCACAGAGTTTAACCTTTCTTTTCATGGAGCAGTTTGGAAACACTCTGTTTGTAAAGTCTGCAAGTGGATATTTGGACCTATTTGAGGATTTCGTTGGAAACGGGATTTCTTCATCTAATGCTTGACAGAAGAATTCTCAGTAACTTCTTTGGGTTGTGTGTGTTCAACTCACAGAGTTGAACCATCCTTTAGACAGAGCAGATATGTAACCCTCTTTTTGTGGAATTTGCAAGTGGAGATTTCAAGCGTTTTTGGGCCAACGGTAGAAAAGGAAATATCTTCGTATAAAAACTAGAGAGAATCATTCTCAGAAATCACTTTGTGTTGTGTGCGTTCCACTCACAGAGTTTAACCTTTCTTTTCATAGAGCAGTTTTGAAACACTCTGTTTGTAAAGTCTGCAAGTGGATATTTGGACCTCTTTGAGGATTTCGTTGGAAACGGGATTTCTTCATCTAATGCTAGACAGAAGAATTCTCAGTAACTTCTTTGGGTTGTGTGAGTTCAACTCACGGAGATGAACCTTCCTTTAGACAAAGCAGATTTGAAACCCTCTTTTTGTGGAATTTGAAAGTGGAGATTTCAAGCGCTTTCGGGCCAACGGTAGAAAAGGAAATATCTTCGTATAAAAACTAGAGAGATTCATTCTCAGAAAACACTTTGTGTTGACTGCGACCCATTCACAGAGTTTAACCTTTCTTTTCATGGAGCAGTTTGGAAACACTCTGTTTGTAAAGTCTGCAAGAGGATATTTGGACCTATTTGAGGATTTCGTTGGAAACGGGATTTCTTCATCTAATGCTAGACAGAAGAATTCTCAGTAACTTTTTTGGGTTGTGTGTGTTCAACTCACAGAGTTGAACCTTCCTTTAGACAGAGCAGATTTGAAACCCTCTTTTTGTGGAATTTGCAAGTGGAGATTTCAAGCGCTTTGGGGCAACGGTAGAAAGGCAAATATCTTCTTATAAAAACTAGAGAGAATCATTCTCAGAAACCACTTTGTGTTGTGTGCGTTCCACTCACAGAGTTTCACCTTTCTTTTCATAGATCAGTTTGGAAACACTCTGTTTGTAAAGTCTGCAAGTGGATATTTGGACCTCTTTGAGGATTTCGTTGGAAACGGGATTTCCTCATCTAATTCTAGTGAGAAGAATTCTCAGTAACTACTTTGGGTTGCGTGTGTTCAACTCACAGAGTTGGACCTTCCCTTAGACAGAGCAGATACGAAACCCTCTTTTTGTGGAATTTGCAAGTGGAGATTTCAAGCACTTTTGGGCCAACGGTAGAAAAGGAAATATCTTCGTATAAAAACTAGAGAGAATCATTCTCAGAAACCACTTTGTGTTGTGTGCCTTCCACTCACAGAGCTTAACCTTTCTTTTCATAGAGCAGTTTGGAAACACTCTGTTTGTAAAGTCTGCAAGAGGATATTTGGACCTCTTTGAGGATTTCGTTGGAAACGGGATTTCTTCATCTAATGCTAGACAGAAGAATTCTCAGTAACTTCTTTGGGTTGGGTGAGTTCAACTCACAGAGTTGAAGCTAGCTTTAGACAGAGCATATTTGAAACCCTCTTATTGTGGAATTTGCAAGTGGAGATTTCTAGCGCTTTGGTGCGAACGGTAGAAAAGGAAATATCTTCGTATAAAAACTAGAGAGAATCATTCTCAAAAACCACTTTGTGTTGACTGCGATCCATTCACAGAGTTTAACCTTTCTTTTCATGGAGCAGTTTGGAAACACTCTGTTTGTAAAGTCTGCAAGTGGATATTTGGAGCTATTTGAGGATTTCGTTGGAAACGGGATTTCCTCATCTAATTCTAGTTTGAAGAATTCTCAGTAACTTCTTTGGGTTGCGTGTGTTCAACTCACAGAATTGGACCTTCCTTTAGACAGAGCAGATATGAAACCCTCTTTTTGTGGAATTTGCAAGTGGAGATTTCAAGCACTTTTCGTCCAACGGTAGAAAAGGAAATATCTTCGTATAAAAACTAGAGAGAATCATTCTCAGAAACCGCTTTGTGTTGTGTGCGTTCCACTCACAGAGTTTAACCTTTCTTTTCATAGAGCAGTTTGGAAACACTCTGTTTGTAAAGTCTGCAAGTGCATATTTGGACCTCTTTGAGGATTTCGTTGGAAACGGGATTTCTTCATCTAATGCTAGACAGAAGAATTCTCAGTAACTTCTTTGGGTTTTGTGTGTTCAACTCACAGAGTTGAACCTTCCTTTTGACAGAGCAGATTTGAAACCCTCTTTTTGTGGAATTTGAAAGTGGAGATTTCAAGCGCTTTCGGGACAATGGTAGAAAAGGAAATATCTTTGTATAAAAACTAGAGAGAATCATTCTCAGAAACCATTTTGTGTTGACTGCGATCCATTCACAGAGTTTAACCTTTCTTTTCATGGAGCAGTTTGGAAACACTCTGTTTGTAAAGTCTGCAAGTGGATATTTGGACCTATTTGAGGATTTCGTTGGAAACGGGATTTCTTCATCTAATGCTTGACAGAAGAATTCTCAGTAGCTTCTTTGGGTTGTGTGTGTTCAACTCACAGAGTTGAACCTTCCTTTAGACAGAGCAGATATGAAACCCTCTTTTTGTGGAATTTGCAAGTGGAGATTTCAAGCGTTTTTGGGCCAACGGTAGAAAGGCAAATATCTTCGTATAAAAACTAGAGAGAATCATTCTCAGAAACCACATTGTGTTGTGTGCGTCCCACTCACAGAGTTTCACCTTTCTTTTCATAGATCAGTTTGGAAACACTCTGTTTGTAAAGTCTGGAAGTGGATATTTGGACCTCTTTGAGGATTTCGTTGGAAACGGGATTTCCTCATCTAATTCTAGTGAGAAGAATTCTCAGTAACTTCTTTGGGTTGCGTGTGTTCAACTCACAGAGTTGGACCTTCCTTTAGACAGAGCAGATTTGAAACCATCTTTTTGTGGAATTTGCAAGTGGAGAATTCAAGCACTTTTGGGCCAACTGTAGAAAAGGAAATATCTTCGTATAAAAACTAGAGAGAATCATTCTCATAAACCACATTGTGTTGTGTGCCTTCCACTCACAGAGTTTAACCTTTCTTTTCATAGAGCAGTTTGGAAACACTCTGTTTGTAAAGTCTGCAAGAGGATATTTGGACATCTTTGAGGATTTCGTTGGAAACGGGATTTCTTCATCTAATGCTAGACAGAAGAATTCTCAGTAACTTCTTTGTGTTGTGTGAGTTCAACTCACAGAGTTGAACCTACCTTTAGACACAGCATATTTGAAACCCTCTTATTGTGGAATTTGCAAGTGGAGATTTCAAGCGCTTTGATGCGAAAGGTAGAAAAGGAAATATCTTCGTATAAAAACTAGAGAGAATCATTCTCAAAAACCACTTTGTGTTGACTGCGATCCATTCACAGAGTTTAACCTTTCTTTTCATGGAGCAGTTTGGAAACACTCTTGTTTGTAAAGTCTGCAAGTGGATATTTGGAGCTATTTGAGGACTTCGTTGGAAACGGGATTTCTTCATCTAATGCTAGACAGAAGAATTCTCAGTAACTTCTTTGGGTTGTGCGTGTTCAACTCACAGAGTTGAACCTTCCTTTAGACAGAGAAGATTTGAAACCCTCTTTTTGTGGAATTTGAAAGTGGAGGTTTCAAGCGCTTTCGGGCCAAAGGTAGAAAAGGAAATATCTTCGTATAAGAAATAGAGAGAATCATTCTCAGAAACCACTTTGTGTTGTGTGCGTTCCACTCACAGAGTTTCACCTTTCTTTTTATAGATCAGTTTGGAAACACTCTGTTTGTAAAGTCTGCAAGTGGATATTTAGACATCTTTGAGGATTTCGTTGGAAACGGGATTTCCTCATCTAATTCTAGACTGAAGAATTCTCAGTAACTTCTTTGGGTTGTGTGTTCAACTCACAGATTTGAACCTTCCTTTAGACAGAGCAGATTTGAAACCCTCTTTTTGTGGAATTTGCAAGTGGAGATTTCAAGCGCTTTGGGGACAATGGTAGGAAAGGAAATATCTTCATATAAGAACTAGAGAGAATCATTCTCAGAAACCACTTGGTGTTGTGTGCGTTCCACTCACAGAGTTTAACCTTTCTTTTAATAGAGAAGTTTGGAAACACTCTGTTTGTAAAGTCTGCAAGTGGATATGTAGACCTCTTTGAGGATTTCTTTGGAAACGGGATTTCCTCATCTAATTCTAGTTAGAAGAATTCTCAGTAACTTCGTTGGGTTGCGTGTGTTCAACTCACAGAGTTGGACCTTTCTTTAGACAGAGCAGATATGAAACCCTCTTTTTGTGGAATTTGCAAGTGGAGATTTCAAGCACTTTTCTTCCAACGGTAGAAAAGGAAATATCTTCGTATAAAAACTAGAGAGAATCATTCTCAGAAACCGCTTTGTGTTGTGTGCGTTCCACTCACAGAGTTTAACCTTTCTTTTCATAGAGAAGTTTGGAAACACTCTGTTTGTAAAGTCTGCAAGTGGATATTTGGACCTCTTTGAGGATTTCGTTGGAAACGGGATTTCTTCATCTAATGCTAGACAGAAGAATTCTCAGTAACTTCTTTGGGTTTTGTGTGTTCAACTCACAGAGTTGAACCTTCCTTTTGACAGAGCAGATTTGAAACCCTCTTTTTGTGGAATTTGAAAGTGGAGATTTCAAGCGCTTTCGGGACAACGGTAGAAAAGGAAATATCTTCGTATAAAAACTAGAGAGAATCATTCTCAGAAACCATTTTGTGTTGACTACGATCCATTCACAGAGTTTAACCTTTCTTTTCATGGAGCAGTTTGGAAACACTCTGTTTGTAAAGTCTGCAAGTGGATATTTGGACCTATTTGAGGATTTCGTTGGAAACGGGATTTCTTCATCTAATGCTTGACAGAAGAATTCTCAGTAACTTCTTTGGGTTGTGTGTGTTCAACTCACAGAGTTGAACCATCCTTTAGACAGAGCAGATATGTAACCCTCTTTTTGTGGAATTTGCAAGTGGAGATTTCAAGCGTATTTGGGCCAACGGTAGAAAAGGAAATATCTTCGTATAAAAACTAGAGAGAATCATTCTCAGAAATCACTTTGTGTTGTGTGCGTTCCACTCACAGAGTTTAACCTTTCTTTTCATGGAGCAGTTTTGAAACACTCTGTTTGTAAAGTCTGCAAGTGGATATTTGGACCTCTTTGAGGATTTCGTTGGAAACGGGATTTCTTCATCTCATGCTAGACAGAAGAATTCTCAGTAACTTCTTTGGGTTGTGTGAGTTCAACTCACGGAGATGAACCTTCCTTTACACAGAGCAGATTTGAAACCCTCTTTTTGTGGAATTTGAAAGTGGAGATTTCAAGCGTTTTTGGGCCAACGGTAGAAAGGGAAATATCTTCGTATAAAAACTAGAGAGAATCATTCTCAAAAACCACTTTGTGTTGACTGCGATCCATTCACAGAGTTTAACCTTTCTTCTCATGGAGCAGTTTGGAAACACTCTGTTTGTAAATTCTGCAAGTGGATATTTGGACCTATTTGAGGATTTCGTTGGAAACGGGATTTCTTCATCTAATGCTAGACAGAAGAATTCTCAGTAACTTCATTGGGTTGTTTGTGTTCAACTCACAGAGATGAACCTTCCTTTAGACAGAGCAGATTTGAAACCCTCTTTTTGTGGAATTTGCAAGTGGAGATTTCAAGCGCTTTGGGGCAACGGTAGAAATGCAAATATCTTCTTATAAAAACTAGAGAGAATCATTCTCAGAAACCACTTTGTGTTGTGTGCGTTCCACTCACAGAGTTTCACCTTTCTTTTCATAGAGCAGTTTGGAAACACTCTGTTTGTAAAGTCTGGAAGTGGATATTTGGACCTCTTTGAGGATTTCGTTGGAAACGGGATTTCCTCATCTAATTCTAGTGAGAAGAATTCTCAGTAACTACTTTGGGTTGCGTGTGTTCAACTCACAGAGTTGGACCTTCCCTTAGACAGAGCAGATACGAAACCCTCTTTTTGTGGAATTTGCAAGTGGAGATTTCAAGCACTTTTGGGCCAACGGTAGAAAAGGAAATATCTTCGTATAAAAACTAGAGAGAATCATTCTCAGAAACCACTTTGTGTTGTGTGCCTTCCACTCACAGAGCTTAACCTTTCTTTTCATAGAGCAGTTTGGAAACACTCTGTTTGTAAAGTCTGCAAGAGGATATTTGGACCTCTTTAAAGATTTCGTTGGAAATGGGATTTCTTCATCTAATGCTAGACAGAAGAATTCTCAGTAACTTCTTTGGGTTGTGTGAGTTCAACTCACAGAGTTGAACCTAGCTTTAGACAGAGCATATTTGAAACCCTCTTATTGTGGAATTTGCAAGTGGAGATTTCAAGCGCTTTGGTGCGAACGGTAGAAAAGGAAATATCTTCGTATAAAAACTAGAGAGAATCATTCTCAAAAACCACTTTGTGTTGACTGAGATCCATTCACAGAGTTTAACCTTTCTTTTCATGGAGCAGTTTGGAAACACTCTGTTTGTAAAGTCTGCAAGTGGATATTTGGAGCTATTTGAGGATTTCTTTGGAAACGGGATTTCTTCATCTAATGCTAGACAGAAGAATTCTCAGTAACTTCTTTGGGTTGTGTGTGTTCAACTCACAGAGTTGAACCTTCCTTTAGACAGAGCAGATTTGAAACCCTCTTTTTGTGGAATTTGATAGTGGAGATTTCAAGCGTTTTTGGGCCAACGGTAGAAAGGCAAATATCTTCGTACAAAAACTAGAGAGAATCATTCTCAGAAACCACATTGTGTTGTGTGCGTTCCACTCACAGAGTTTCACCTTTCTTTTCATAGATCAGTTTGGAAACACTCTGTTTGTAATGTCTGGAAGTGGATATTTGGACCTCTTTGAGGATTTCGTTGGAAACGGGATTTCCTCATCTAATTCTAGTGAGAAGAATTCTCAGTAACTTCTTTGGGTTGCGTGTGTTCAACTCACAGAGTTGGACCTTCCTTTAGACAGAGCAGATACGAAACCCTCTTTTTGTGGAATTTGCAAGTGGAGAATTCAAGCACTTTTGGGCCAACTGTAGAAAAGGAAATATCTTCGTATAAAAACTAGAGAGAATCATTCTCAGAAACCACATTGTGTTGTGTGCCTTCCACTCACAGAGTTTAACCTTTCTTTTCATAGAGCAGTTTGGAAACACTCTGTTTGTAAAGTCTGCAAGAGGATATTTGGACATCTTTGAGGATTTCGTTGGAAACGGGATTTCTTCATCTAATGCTAGACAGAAGAATTCTCAGTAACTTCTTTGTGTTGTGTGAGTTCAACTCACAGAGTTGAACCTACCTTTAGACACAGCATATTTGAAACCCTCTTATTGTGGAATTTGCAAGTGGAGATTTCAAGCTCTTTGGGGCGAAATGTAGAAAAGGAAATATCTTCGTATAAAAACTAGAGAGAATCATTCTCAAAAACCACTTTGTGTTGACTGCGATCCATCCACAGAGTTTAACCTTTCTTTTCATGGAGCAGTTTGGAAACACTCTTGTTTGTAAAGTCTGCAAGTGGATATTTGGAGCTATTTGAGGACTTCGTTGGAAACGGGATTTTTTCATCTAATGCTAGACAGAAGAATTCTCAGTAACTTCTTTGGGTTGTGTGTGTTCAACTCACAGAGTTGAACCTTCCTTTAGACAGAGCAGATTTGAAACCCTCTTTTTGTGGAATTTGAAAGTGGAGGTTTCAAGCGCTTTCGGGCCAAAGGTAGAAAAGGAAATATCTTCGTATAAGAAATAGAGAGAATCATTCTCAGAAACCACTTTGTGTTGTGTGCGTTCCACTCACAGAGTTTCACCTTTCTTTTTATAGATCAGTTTGGAAACACTCTGTTTGTAAAGTCTGCAAGTGGATATTTAGACATCTTTGAGGATTTCGTTGGAAACGGGATTTCCTCATCTAATTCTAGACTGAAGAATTCTCAGTAACTTCTTTGGGTTGTGTGTTCAACTCACAGATTTGAACCTTCCTTTAGACAGAGCAGATTTGAAACCCTCTTTTTGTGGAATTTGCAAGTGGAGATTTCAAGCGCTTTGGGGACAATGGTAGGAAAGGAAATATCTTCGTATAAAAACTAGAGAGAATCATTCTCAGAAACCACTTGGTGTTGTGTGCGTTCCACTCACAGAGTTTAACCATTCTTTTCATAGAGCAGTTTGGAAACACTCTGTTTGTAAAGTCTGCAAGTGGATATTTGGACATCATTGAGGATTTCGTTGGAAACGGGATTTCTTCATGTAATGCTAGACAGAAGAATTCTCAGTAACTTCTTTGGGTTGTGTGTGTTCAACTCACAGATTTGAACCTTCCTTTAGACAGAGCAGATATGAAACCCTCTTTTTGTGGAATTTGGAAGTGGAGATTTCAAGCGTTTTTGGGCCAACGGTAGAAAGGGAAATATCTTCGTACAAAAACTAGAGAGAATCATTCTCAAAAACCACTTTGTGTTGACTGCGATCCATTCACAGAGTTTAACCTTTCTTTTCATGGAGCAGTTTGGAAACACTCTGTTTGTAAATTCTGCAAGTGGATATTTGGACCTATTTGAGGATTTCGTTGGAAACGGGATTTCTTCATCTAATGCTAGACAGAAGAATTCTCAGTAACTTCATTGGGTTGTTTGTGTTCAACTCACAGAGTTGAACCTTCCTTTAGACAGAGCAGATTTGAAACCCTCTTTTTGTGGAATTTGAAAGTGGAGATTTCAAGCGCTTTCGGGCGAAAAGTAGAAAAGGAAATATCTTCGTATAAGAACTAGAGAGAATCATTCTCAGAAACCACTTGGTGTTGTGTGCGTTCCACTCACAGAGTTTAACCTTTCTTTTCATAGAGAAGTTTGGAAACACTCTGTTTGTAAAGTCTGCAAGTGGATATGTAGACCTCTTTGAGGATTTCGTTGGAAACGGGATTTCCTCATCTAATTCTAGTTAGAAGAATTCTCAGTAACTTCTTTGGGTTGCGTGTGTTCAACTCACAGAGTTGGACCTTTCTTTAGACAGAGCAGATATGAAACCCTCTTTTTGTGGAATTTGCAAGTGGAGATTTCAATCACTTTTCGTCCAACGGTAGAAAAGGAAATATCTTCGTATAAAAACTAGAGAGAATCATTCTCAGAAACCGCTTTGTGTTGTGTGCGTTCCACTCACAGAGTTTAACCTTTCTTTTCATAGAGAAGTTTGGAAACACTCTGTTTGTAAAGTCTGCAAGTGGATATTTGGACCTCTTTGAGGATTTCGTTGGAAACGGGATTTCTTCATCTAATGCTAGACAGAAGAATTCTCAGTAACTTCTTTGGGTTGTGTGTGTTCAACTCACAGAGTTGAACCTTCCTTTAGACAGAGCAGATTTGAAACCCTCTTTTTGTGGAATTTGAAAGTGGAGATTTCAAGCGTTTTTGGGCCAACGGTAGAAAGGCAAATATCTTCGTACAAAAACTAGAGAGAATCATTCTCAGAAACCACATTGTGTTGTGTGCGTTCCACTCACAGAGTTTCACCTTTCTTTTCATAGATCAGTTTGGAAACACTCTGTTTGTAATGTCTGGAAGTGGATATTTGGACCTCTTTGAGGATTTCGTTGGAAACGGGATTTCCTCATCTAATTCTAGTGAGAAGAATTCTCAGTAACTTCTTTGGGTTGCGTGTGTTCAACTCACAGAGTTGGACCTTCCTTTAGACAGAGCAGATACGAAACCCTCTTTTTGTGGAATTTGCAAGTGGAGAATTCAAGCACTTTTGGGCCAACTGTAGAAAAGGAAATATCTTCGTATAAAAACTAGAGAGAATCATTCTCAGAAACCACATTGTGTTGTGTGCCTTCCACTCACAGAGTTTAACCTTTCTTTTCATAGAGCAGTTTGGAAACACTCTGTTTGTAAAGTCTGCAAGAGGATATTTGGACATCTTTGAGGATTTCGTTGGAAACGGGATTTCTTCATCTAATGCTAGACAGAAGAATTCTCAGTAACTTCTTTGTGTTGTGTGAGTTCAACTCACAGAGTTGAACCTACCTTTAGACACAGCATATTTGAAACCCTCTTATTGTGGAATTTGCAAGTGGAGATTTCAAGCGCTTTGGGGCGAAATGTAGAAAAGGAAATATCTTCGTATAAAAACTAGAGAGAATCATTCTCAAAAACCACTTTGTGTTGACTGCGATCCATCCACAGAGTTTAACCTTTCTTTTCATGGAGCAGTTTGGAAACACTCTTGTTTGTAAAGTCTGCAAGTGGATATTTGGAGCTATTTGAGGACTTCGTTGGAAACGGGATTTTTTCATCTAATGCTAGACAGAAGAATTCTCAGTAACTTCTTTGGGTTGTGTGTGTTCAACTCACAGAGTTGAACCTTCCTTTAGACAGAGCAGATTTGAAACCCTCTTTTTGTGGAATTTGAAAGTGGAGGTTTCAAGCGCTTTCGGGCCAAAGGTAGAAAAGGAAATATCTTCGTATAAGAAATAGAGAGAATCATTCTCAGAAACCACTTTGTGTTGTGTGCGTTCCACTCACAGAGTTTCACCTTTCTTTTTATAGATCAGTTTGGAAACACTCTGTTTGTAAAGTCTGCAAGTGGATATTTAGACATCTTTGAGGATTTCGTTGGAAACGGGATTTCCTCATCTAATTCTAGACTGAAGAATTCTCAGTAACTTCTTTGGGTTGTGTGTTCAACTCACAGATTTGAACCTTCCTTTAGACAGAGCAGATTTGAAACCCTCTTTTTGTGGAATTTGCAAGTGGAGATTTCAAGCGCTTTGGGGACAATGGTAGGAAAGGAAATATCTTCGTATAAAAACTAGAGAGAATCATTCTCAGAAACCACTTGGTGTTGTGTGCGTTCCACTCACAGAGTTTAACCATTCTTTTCATAGAGCAGTTTGGAAACACTCTGTTTGTAAAGTCTGCAAGTGGATATTTGGACATCATTGAGGATTTCGTTGGAAACGGGATTTCTTCATGTAATGCTAGACAGAAGAATTCTCAGTAACTCCTTTGGGTTGTGTGTGTTCAACTCACAGAGTTGAACCTTCCTTTAGACAGAGCAGATATGAAACCCTCTTTTTGTGGAATTTGTAAGTGGAGATTTCAAGCGTTTTTGGGCCAACGGTAGAAAGGGAAATATCTTCGTACAAAAACTAGAGAGAATCATTCTCAAAAACCACTTTGTGTTGACTGCGATCCATTCACAGAGTTTAACCTTTCTTTTCATGGAGCAGTTTGGAAACACTCTGTTTGTAAATTCTGCAAGTGGATATTTGGACCTATTTGAGGATTTCGTTGGAAACGGGATTTCTTCATCTAATGCTAGACAGAAGAATTCTCAGTAACTTCATTGGGTTGTTTGTGTTCAACTCACAGAGTTGAACCTTCCTTTAGACAGAGCAGATTTGAAACCCTCTTTTTGTGGAATTTGAAAGTGGAGATTTCAAGCGCTTTCGGGCGAAAAGTAGAAAAGGAAATATCTTCGTATAAGAACTAGAGAGAATCATTCTCAGAAACCACTTGGTGTTGTGTGCGTTCCACTCACAGAGTTTAACCTTTCTTTTCATAGAGAAGTTTGGAAACACTCTGTTTGTAAAGTCTGCAAGTGGATATGTAGACCTCTTTGAGGATTTCGTTGGAAACGGGATTTCCTCATCTAATTCTAGTTAGAAGAATTCTCAGTAACTTCTTTGGGTTGCGTGTGTTCAACTCACAGAGTTGGACCTTTCTTTAGACAGAGCAGATATGAAACCCTCTTTTTGTGGAATTTGCAAGTGGAGATTTCAATCACTTTTCGTCCAACGGTAGAAAAGGAAATATCTTCGTATAAAAACTAGAGAGAATCATTCTCAGAAACCGCTTTGTGTTGTGTGCGTTCCACTCACAGAGTTTAACCTTTCTTTTCATAGAGAAGTTTGGAAACACTCTGTTTGTAAAGTCTGCAAGTGGATATTTGGACCTCTTTGAGGATTTCGTTGGAAACGGGATTTCTTCATCTAATGCTAGACAGAAGAATTCTCAGTAACTTCTTTGGGTTTTGTGTGTTCAACTCACAGAGTTGAACCTTCCTTTTGACAGAGCAGATTTGAAACCCTCTTTTTGTGGAATTTGAAAGTGGAGATTTCAAGCGCTTTCGGGACAACGGTAGAAAAGGAAATATCTTCGTATAAAAACTAGAGAGATTCATTTTCAGAAAACACTTTGTGTTGACTACGATCCATTCACAGAGTTTAACCTTTCTTTTCATGGAGCAGTTTGGAAACACTCTGTTTGTAAAGTCTGCAAGTGGATATTTGGACCTATTTGAGGATTTCGTTGGAAACGGGATTTCTTCATCTAATGCTAGACAGAAGAATTCTCAGTAACTTTTTTGGGTTGTGTGTGTTCAACTCACAGAGTTGAACCTTCCTTTAGACAGAGCAGATTTGAAACCCTCTTTTTGTGGAATTTGCAAGTGGAGATTTCAAGCGCTTTGGGGCAACGGTAGAAAGGCAAATATCTTCTTATAAAAACTAGAGAGAATCATTCTCAGAAACCACTTTGTGTTGTGTGCGTTCCACTCACAGAGTTTCACCTTTCTTTTCATAGATCAGTTTGGAAACACTCTGTTTGTAAAGTCTGGAAGTGGATATTTGGACCTCTTTGAGGATTTCGTTGGAAACGGGATTTCCTCATCTAATTCTAGTGAGAAGAATTCTCAGTAACTACTTTGGGTTGCGTGTGTTCAACTCACAGAGTTGGACCTTCCCTTAGACAGAGCAGATACGAAACCCTCTTTTTGAGGAATTTGCAAGTGGAGATTTCAAGCAGTTTTGGGCCAACGGTAGAAAAGGAAATATCTTCGTATAAAAACTAGAGAGAATCATTCTCAGAAACCACTTTGTGTTGTGTGCCTTCCACTCACAGAGCTTAACCTTTCTTTTCATAGAGCAGTTTGGAAACACTCTGTTTGTAAAGTCTGCAAGAGGATATTTGGACCTCTTTAAGGATTTCGTTGGAAATGGGATTTCTTCATCTAATGCTAGACAGAAGAATTCTCAGTAACTTCTTTGGGTTGTGTGAGTTCAACTCACAGAGTTGAACCTAGCTTTAGACAGAGCATATTTGAAACCCTCTTATTGTGGAATTTGCAAGTGGAGATTTCAAGCGCTTTGGTGCGAACGGTAGAAAAGGAAATATCTTCGTATAAAAACTAGAGAGAATCATTCTAAAAAACCACTTTGTGTTGACTGAGATCCATTCACAGAGTTTAACCTTTCTTTTCATGGAGCAGTTTGGAAACACTCTGTTTGTAAAGTCTGCAAGTGGATATTTGGAGCTATTTGAGGATTTCTTTGGAAACGGGATTTCTTCATCTAATGCTAGACAGAAGAATTCTCAGTAACTTCTTTGGGTTGTGTGTGTTCAACTCACAGAGTTGAACCTTCCTTTAGACAGAGCAGATTTGAAACCCTCTTTTTGTGGAATTTGAAAGTGGAGATTTCAAGCGTTTTTGGGCCAACGGTAGAAAGGCAAATATCTTCGTACAAAAACTAGAGAGAATCATTCTCAGAAACCACATTGTGTTGTGTGCGTTCCACTCACAGAGTTTCACCTTTCTTTTCATAGATCAGTTTGGAAACACTCTGTTTGTAATGTCTGGAAGTGGATATTTGGACCTCTTTGAGGATTTCGTTGGAAACGGGATTTCCTCATCTAATTCTAGTGAGAAGAATTCTCAGTAACTTCTTTGGGTTGCGTGTGTTCAACTCACAGAGTTGGACCTTCCTTTAGACAGAGCAGATAGGAAACCCTCTTTTTGTGGAATTTGCAAGTGGAGAATTCAAGCACTTTTGGGCCAACTGTAGAAAAGGAAATATCTTCGTATAAAAACTAGAGAGAATCATTCTCAGAAACCACATTGTGTTGTGTGCCTTCCACTCACAGAGTTTAACCTTTCTTTTCATAGAGCAGTTTGGAAACACTCTGTTTGTAAAGTCTGCAAGAGGATATTTGGACATCTTTGAGGATTTCGTTGGAAACGGGATTTCTTCATCTAATGCTAGACAGAAGAATTCTCAGTAACTTCTTTGTGTTGTGTGAGTTCAACTCACAGAGTTGAACCTACCTTTAGACACAGCATATTTGAAACCCTCTTATTGTGGAATTTGCAAGTGGAGATTTCAAGCGCTTTGGGGCGAAATGTAGAAAAGGAAATATCTTCGTATAAAAACTAGAGAGAATCATTCTCAAAAACCACTTTGTGTTGACTGCGATCCATCCACAGAGTTTAACCTTTCTTTTCATGGAGCAGTTTGGAAACACTCTTGTTTGTAAAGTCTGCAAGTGGATATTTGGAGCTATTTGAGGACTTCGTTGGAAACGGGATTTTTTCATCTAATGCTAGACAGAAGAATTCTCAGTAACATCTTTGGGTTGTGTGTGTTCAACTCACAGAGTTGAACCTTCCTTTAGACAGAGCAGATTTGAAACCCTCTTTTTGTGGAATTTGAAAGTGGAGGTTTCAAGCGCTTTCGGGCCAAAGGTAGAAAAGGAAATATCTTCGTATAAGAAATAGAGAGAATCATTCTCAGAAACCACTTTGTGTTGTGTGCGTTCCACTCACAGAGTTTCACCTTTCTTTTTATAGATCAGTTTGGAAACACTCTGTTTGTAAAGTCTGCAAGTGGATATTTAGACATCTTTGAGGATTTCGTTGGAAACGGGATTTCCTCATCTAATTCTAGACTGAAGAATTCTCAGTAACTTCTTTGGGTTGTGTGTTCAACTCACAGATTTGAACCTTCCTTTAGACAGAGCAGATTTGAAACCCTCTTTTTGTGGAATTTCCAAGTGGAGATTTCAAGCGCTTTGGGGACAATGGTAGGAAAGGAAATATCTTCGTATAAAAACTAGAGAGAATCATTCTCAGAAACCACTTGGTGTTGTGTGCGTTCCACTCACAGAGTTTAACCATTCTTTTCATAGAGCAGTTTGGAAACACTCTGTTTGTAAAGTCTGCAAGTGGATATTTGGACATCATTGAGGATTTCGTTGGAAACGGGATTTCTTCATGTAATGCTAGACAGAAGAATTCTCAGTAACTTCTTTGGGTTGTGTGAGTTCAACTCACAGCGTTGAACCTACCTTTAGACACAGCATATTTGAAACCCTCTTTTTGTGGAATTTGCAAGTGGAGATTTCAAGCGCTTTGTGGCCAACGGTAGAAAAGGAAATATCTTCGTATAAAAACTAGAGAGAATCATTCTCAAAAACCACTTTGTGTTGACTGCGATCCATTCACAGAGTTTAACCTTTCTTTTCATGGAGCAGTTTGGAAACACTCTGTTTGTAAATTCTGCAAGTGGATATTTGGACCTATTTGAGGATTTCGTTGGAAACGGGATTTCTTCATCTAATGCTAGACAGAAGAATTCTCAGTAACTTCATTGGGTTGTTTGTTTTCAACTCACAGAGTTGAACCTTCCTTTAGACAGAGCAGATTTGAAACCCTCTTTTTGTGGAATTTGAAAGTGGAGATTTCAAGCGCTTTCGGGCGAAAAGTAGAAAAGGAAATATCTTCGTATAAGAACTAGAGAGAATCATTCTCAGAAACCACTTGGTGTTGTGTGCGTTCCACTCACAGAGTTTAACCTTTCTTTTCATAGAGAAGTTTGGAAACACTCTGTTTGTAAAGTCTGCAAGTGGATATGTAGACCTCTTTGAGGATTTCGTTGGAAACGGGATTTCCTCATCTAATTCTAGTTAGAAGAATTCTCAGTAACTTCTTTGGGTTGCGTGTGTTCAACTCACAGAGTTGGACCTTTCTTTAGACAGAGCAGATATGAAACCCTCTTTTTGTGGAATTTGCAAGTGGAGATTTCAAGCACTTTTCGTCCAACGGTAGAAAAGGAAATATCTTCGTATAAAAACTAGAGAGAATCATTCTCAGAAACCGCTTTGTGTTGTGTGCGTTCCACTCACAGAGTTTAACCTTTCTTTTCATAGAGAAGTTTGGAAACACTCTGTTTGTAAAGTCTGCAAGTGGATATTTGGACCTCTTTGAGGATTTCGTTGGAAACGGGATTTCTTCATCTAATGCTAGACAGAAGAATTCTCAGTAACTTCTTTGGGTTTTGTGTGTTCAACTCACAGAGTTGAACCTTCCTTTTGACAGAGCAGATTTGAAACCCTCTTTTTGTGGAATTTGAAAGTGGAGATTTCAAGCGCTTTCGGGCCAAAGGTAGAAAAGGAAATATCTTCGTGTAAGAAATAGAGAGAATCATTCTCAGAAACCGCTTTGTGTTGTGTGCGTTCCACTCACAGAGTTTAACCATTCTTTTCATAGAGCAGTTTGGAAACACTCTGTTTGTAAAGTCTGCAAGTGGATATTTGGACATCATTGAGGATTTCGTTGGAAACGGGATTTCTTCATGTAATGCTAGACAGAAGAATTCTCAGTAACTTCTTTGGGTTGTGTGAGTTCAACTCACAGAGTTGAACCTACCTTTAGACACAGCATATTTGAAACCCTCTTTTTGTGGAATTTGCAAGTGGAGATTTCAAGCGCTTTGGGGCCAACGGTAGAAAGGCAAATATCTTCGTATAAAAACTAGAGAGAATCATTCTCAGAAACCACTTTGTGTTGTGTGCGTTCCACTCACAGAGTTTCACCTTTCTTTTCATAGATCAGTTTGGAAACACTCTGTTTGTAAATTCTGCAAGTGGATATTTGGACCTCTTTGAGGATTTCGTTGGAAACTGGATTTCCTCATCTAATTCTAGTGAGAAGAATTCTCAGTAACTTCTTTGGGTTGCGTGTGTTCAACTCACAGAGTTGGACCTTCCTTTAGACAGAGCAGATACGAAAACCTCTTTTTGTGGAATTTGCAAGTGGAGATTTCAAGCCCTTTGGGGCGAACGGTAGAAAAGGAAATATCTTCGTATAAAAACTAGAGAGAATCATTCTCAAAAACCACATTGTGTTGACTGCGATCCATTCACAGAGTTTAACCTTTCTTTTCATGGAGCAGTTTGGAAACACTCTTGTTTGTAAAGTCTGCAAGTGGATATTTGGAGCTATTTGAGGACTTCGTTGGAAACGGGATTTCTTCATCTAATGCTAGACAGAAGAATTCTCAGTAACTTCTTTGGGTTCTGTGTGTTCAACTCACAGAGTTGAACCTTCCTTTAGACAGAGAAGATTTGAAACCCTCTTTTTGTGGAATTTGAAAGTGGAGATTTCAAGCGCTTTCGGGCCAAAGGTAGAAAAGGAAATATCTTCGTATAAGAAATAGAGAGAATCATTCTCAGAAACCACTTTGTGTTGTGTGCGTTCCACTCACAGAGTTTCACCTTTCTTTTCATAGATCAGTTTGGAAACACTCTGTTTGTAAAGTCTGCAAGTGGATATTTAGACATCTTTGAGGATTTCGTTGGAAACGGGATTTCCTCATCTAATTCTAGACTGAAGAATTCTCAGTAACTTCTTTGGGTTGTGTGTTCAACTCACAGATTTGAACCTTCCTTTAGACAGAGCAGATTTGAAACCCTCTTTTTGTGGAATTTGCAAGTGGAGATTTCAAGCGCTTTGGGGACAATGGTAGGAAAGGAAATATCTTCGTATAAAAACTAGAAAGAATCATTCTCAGAAACCACTTGGTGTTGTGTGCGTTCCACTCACAGAGTTTAACCATTCTTTTCATAGAGCAGTTTGGAAACACTCTGTTTGTAAAGTCTGCAAGAGGATATTTGGACCTCTTTGAGGATTTCGTTGGAAACGGGATTTCTTCATCTAATGCTAGACAGAAGAATTCTCAGTAACTTCTTTGGGTTTTGTGTGTTCAACTCACAGAGTTGAATCTTCCTTTTGACAGAGGAGATTTGAAACCCTCTTTTTGTGGAATTTGAAAGTGGAGATTTCAAGCGCTCTCGGGACAACGGTAGAAAAGGAAATATCTTCGTATAAAAACTAGAGAGAATCATTCTCAGAAACCATTTTGTGTTGACTGCGATCCATTCACAGAGTTTAACCTTTCTTTTCATGGAGCAGTTTGGAAACACTCTGTTTGTAAAGTCTGCAAGTGGATATTTGGACCTATTTGAGGATTTCGTTGGAAACGGGATTTCTTCATCTAATGCTTGACAGAAGAATTCTCAGTAACTTCTTTGGGTTGTGTGTGTTCAACTCACAGAGGTGAACCTTCCTTTAGACAGAGCAGATATGTAACCCTCTTTTTGTGGAATTTGCAAGTGGAGATTTCAAGCGTTTTTGGGCCAACGGTAGAAAAGGAAATATCTTCGTATAAAAACTAGAGAGAATCATTCTCAGAAATCACTTTGTGTTGTGTGCGTTCCACTCACAGAGTTTAACCTTTCTTTTCATAGAGCAGTTTGGAAACACTCTGTTTGTAAAGTCTGGAAGTGGATATTTGGACCTATGTGAGGATTTCGTTGGAAACGGGATTTCTTCATCTAATGCTAGACAGAAGAATTCTCAGTAACTTTTTTGGGTTGTGTGTGTTCAACTCACAGAGTTGAACCTTCCTTTAGACAGAGCAGATTTGAGACCCTCTTTTTGTGGAATTTGCAAGTGGAGATTTCAAGCGCTTTGGGGCCAATGGTAGAAAGGCAAATATCTTCTTATAAAAACTAGAGAGAATCATTCTCAGAAACCACTTTGTGTTGTGTGCGTTCCACTAACAGAGTTTCACCTTTCTTTTCATAGATCAGTTTGGAAACACTCTGTTTGTAAAGTCTGGAAGTGGATATTTGGACCTCTTTGAGGATTTCGTTGGAAACGGGATTTCCTCATCTAATTCTAGTGAGAAGAATTCTCAGTAACTTCCTTGGGTTGCGTGTGTTCAACTCACAGAGTTGGACCTTCCTTTAGACAGAGCAGATACGAAACCCTCTTTTTGTGGAATTTGCAAGTGGAGATTTCAAGCACTTTTGGGCCAACGGTAGAAAAGGAAATATCTTCGTATAAAAACTAGACAGAGTCATTCTAAGAAACCACTTTGTGTTGTGTGCCTTCCACTCACAGAGCTTAACCTTTCTTTTCATAGAGCAGTTTGGAAACACTCTGTTTGTAATGTCTGCAAGAGGATATTTGGACATCTTTGAGGATTTCGTTGGAAACGGGATTTCTTCATCTAATGCTAGACAGAAGAATTCTCAGTAACTTCTTTGGGTTGTGTGTGTTCAACTCACAGAGTTGAACCTTCCTTTAGACAGAGCATATTTGGAACCCTCTTTTTGTGGAATTTGCAAGTGGAGATTTCAAGCGCTTTCGGGCCAACGGTAGAAAAGGAAATATCTTCGTATAAAAACT
The DNA here is from genome assembly GCF_029281585.2 of Gorilla gorilla gorilla. Lineage (NCBI taxonomy): Eukaryota > Metazoa > Chordata > Mammalia > Primates > Hominidae > Gorilla > Gorilla gorilla. The sequence continues at coordinate 110,283,748 of NC_073224.2, forward strand.
AGAGAGAATCATTCTCAAAAACCACTTTGTGTTGACTGCGATCCATTCACAGAGTTTAACCTTTCTTTTCATGGAGCAGTTTGGAAACACTCTGTTTGTAAATTCTGCAAGTGGATATTTGGACCTATTTGAGGATTTCGTTGGAAACGGGATTTCTTCATCTAATGCTAGACAGAAGAATTCTCAGTAACTTTTTTGGGTTGTGTGTGTTCAACTCACAGAGTTGAACCTTCCTTTAGACAGAGCAGATTTGAAACCCTCTTTTTGTGGAATTTGCAAGTGGAGATTTCAAGCGCTTTGGGGCCTACGGTAGAAAGGCAAATATCTTCTTATAAAAACTAGAGAGAATCATTCTCAGAAACCACTTTGTGTTGTGTGCGTTCCACTAACAGAGTTTCACCTTTCTTTTCATAGATCAGTTTGGAAACACTCTGTTTGTAAAGTCTGGAAGTGGATATTTGGAGCTCTTTGAGGATTTCGTTGGAAACGGGATTTCCTCATCTAATTCTAGTGAGAAGAATTCTCAGTAACTTCCTTGGGTTGCGTGTGTTCAACTCACAGAGTTGGACCTTCCCTTAGACAGAGCAGATACGAAACCCTCTTTCTGTGGAATTTGAAAGTGGAGATCTCATGCGCTTTGGGGCCAACGGTAGAAAAGGAAATATCTTCGTATAAAAACTAGAGAGATTCATTCTCAGAAAACACTTTGTGTTGACTGCCACCCATTCACAGAGTTTAACCTTTCTTTTCATGGAGCAGTTTGGAAACACTCTGTTTGTAAAGTCTGCAAGTGGATATTTGGAGCCTATTTGAGGATTTCGTTGGAAACGGGATTTCTTCATCTAATGCTAGACAGAAGAATTCTCAGTAACTTTTTTGGGTTGTGTGTGTTCAACTCACAGAGTTGAACCTTCCTTTAGACAGAGCAGATTTGAAACCCTCTTTTTGTGGAATTTGCAAGTGGAGATTTCAAGCGCTCTCGGGACAACGGTAGAAAAGGAAATATCTTCGTATAAAAACTAGAGAGAATCATTCTCAGAAACCATTTTGTGTTGACTGCGATCCATTCACAGAGTTTAACCTTTCTTTTCATGGAGCAGTTTGGAAACACTCTGTTTGTAAAGTCTGCAAGTGGATATTTGGACCTATTTGAGGATTTCTTTGGAAACTTGATTTCTTCATCTAATGCTTGACAGAAGAATTCTCAGTTACTTCTTTGGGTTGTGTGTGTTCAACTCACAGAGGTGAACCTTCCTTTAGACAGAGCAGATATGTAACCCTCTTTTTGTGGAATTTGCAAGTGGAGATTTCAAGCACTTTTGGGCCAACGGTAGAAAAGGAAATATCTTCGTATAAAAACTAGAGAGAATCATTCTCAAAAACCACTTTGTGTTGACTGCGATCCATTCACAGAGTTTAACCTTTCTTTTCATGGAGCAGTTTGGAAACACTCTGTTTGTAAATTCTGCAAGTGGATATTTGGACCTCTTTGAGGATTTCGTTGGAAACGGGATTTCTTCATCTAATGCTAGACAGAAGAATTCTCAGTAACTTCATTGGGTTGTGTGTGTTCAACTCACAGAATTGAACATTCCTTTAGACAGAGCAGATTTGAAACCCTCTTTTTGTGGAATTTGAAAGTGGAGATTTCAAGCGCTATCGGGCGAAAAGTAGAAAAGGAAATATCTTCGTATAAGAACTAGAGAGAATCATTCTCAGAAACCACTTTGTGTTGTGTGCGTTCCACTCACAGAGTTTAACCTTTCTTTTCATAGAGAAGTTTGGAAACACTCTGTTTGTAAAGTCTGCAAGTGGATATGTAGACCTCTTTGAGGATTTCGTTGGAAACGGGATTTCCTCATCTAATTCTAGTTAGAAGAATTCTCAGTAACTTCTTTGGGTTGCGTGTGTTCAACTCACAGAGTTGGACCTTTCTTTAGACAGAGCAGATATGAAACCCTCTTTTTGTGGAATTTGAAAGTGGAGATTTCATGCGCTTTGGGGCCAACGGTAGAAAAGGAAATATCTTCGTATAAAAACTAGAGAGATTCATTCTCAGAAAACACTTTGTGTTGACTGCCACCCATTCACAGAGTTTAACCTTTCTTTTCATGGAGCAGTTTGGAAACACTCTGTTTGTAAAGTCTGCAAGTGGATATTTGGAGCCTATTTGAGGATTTCGTTGGAAACGGGATTTCTTCATCTAATGCTAGACAGAAGAATTCTCAGTAACTTTTTTGGGTTGTGTGTGTTCAACTCACAGAGTTGAACCTTCCTTTAGACAGAGCAGATTTGAAACCCTCTTTTTGTGGAATTTGCAAGTGGAGATTTCAAGCGCTTTGGGGCCAACGGTAGAAAGGCAAATATCTTCTTATAAAAACTAGAGAGAATCATTCTCAGAAACCACTTTGGGTTGTGTGCCTTCCACTCACAGAGCTTAACCTTTCTTTTCATAGAGCAGTTTGGAAACACTCTGTGTGTAAAGTCTGCAAGAGGATATTTGGACATCTTTGAGGATTTCGTTGGAAACGGGATTTCTTCATCTAATGCTAGACAGAAGAATTCTCAGTAACTTCTTTGGGTTGCGTGAGTTCAACTCACAGAGTTGAACCTAGCTTTAGACAGAGCATATTTGAAACCCTCTTATTGTGGAATTTGCAAGTGGAGATTTCTAGCGCTTTGGTGCGAACGGTAGAAAAGGAAATATCTTCGTATAAAAACTAGAGAGAATCATTCTCAAAAACCACTTTGTGTTGACTGCGATCCATTCACAGAGTTTAACCTTTCTTTTCATGGAGCAGTTTGGAAACACTCTGTTTGTAAAGTCTGCAAGTGGATATTTGGAGCTATTTGAGGATTTCGTTGGAAACGGGATTTCCTCATCTAATTCTAGTTTGAAGAATTCTCAGTAACTTCTTTGGGTTGCGTGTGTTCAACTCACAGAGTTGGACCTTCCTTTAGACAGAGCAGATATGAAACCCTCTTTTTGTGGAATTTGCATGTGGAGATTTCAAGCACTTTTCGTCCAACGGTAGAAAAGGAAATAACTTCGTATAAAAACTAGAGAGAATCATTCTCAGAAACCGCTTTGTGTTGTGTGCGTTCCACTCACAGAGTTTAACCTTTCTTTTCATAGAGCAGTTTGGAAACACTCTGTTTGTAAAGTCTGCAAGTGCATATTTGGACCTCTTTGAGGATTTCGTTGGAAACGGGATTTCTTCATCTAATGCTAGACAGAAGAATTCTCAGTAACTTCTTTGGGTTTTGTGTGTTCAACTCACAGAGTTGAACCTTCCTTTTGACAGAGCAGATTTGAAACCCTCTTTTTGTGGAATTTGAAAGTGGAGATTTCAAGCGCTTTCGGGACAACGGTAGAAAAGGAAATATCTTCGTATAAAAACTAGAGAGAATCATTCTCAGAAACCATTTTGTGTTGACTGCGATCCATTCACAGAATGTAACCTTTCTTTTCATGGAGCAGTTTGGAAACACTCTGTTTGTAAAGTCTGCAAGTGGATATTTGGACCTATTTGAGGATTTCGTTGGAAACGGTATTTCTTCATCTAATGCTTGACAGAAGAATTGTCAGTAACTTCTTTGGGTTGTGTGTGTTCAACTCACAGAGTTGAACCTTCCTTTAGACAGAGCAGATATGAAACCCTCTTTTTGTGGAATTTGCAAGTGGAGATTTCAAGCCTTTTTTGGCCAACGGTAGAAAGGGAAGTATCTTCGTATAAAAACTAGAGAGAATCATTCTCAGAAATCACTTTGTGTTGTGTGCGTTCCACTCACAGAGTTTAACCTTTCTTTTCATAGAGCAGCTTGGAAACACTCTGTTTGTAAAGTCTGCAAGTGGATATTTGGACCTCTTTGAGGATTTCGTTGGAAACGGGATTTCTTCATCTAATGCTAGACAGAAGAATTCTCAGTAACTTCTTTGGGTTGTGTGAGTTCAACTCACGGAGATGAACCTTCCTTTAGACAGAGCAGATTTGAAACCCTCTTTTTGTGGAATTTGAAAGTGGAGATTTCAAGCGCTTTCGGGCCAACGGTAGAAAAGGAAATATCTTCGTATAAAAACTAGAGAGATTCATTCTCAGAAAACACTTTGTGTTGACTGCGACCCATTCACAGAGTTTAACCTTTCTTTTCATGGAGCAGTTTGGAAACACTCTGTTTGTAAAGTCTGCAAGTGGATATTTGGACCTATTTGAGGATTTCGTTGGAAACGGGATTTCTTCATCTAATGCTAGACAGAAGAATTCTCAGTAACTTTTTTGGGTTGTGTGTGTTCAACTCACAGAGTTGAACCTTCCTTTAGACAGAGCAGATTTGAAACCCTCTTTTTGTGGAATTTGCAAGTGGAGATTTCATGCGCTTTGGGGCCAACGGTAGAAAGGCAAATATCTTCTTATAAAAACTAGATAGAATCATTCTCAGAAACCACTTTGTGTTGTGTGCGTTCCACTCACAGAGTTTCACCTTTCTTTTCATAGATCAGTTTGGAAACACTCTGTTCGTAAAGTCTGGAAGTGGATATTTGGACCTCTTTGAGGATTTCGTTGGAAACGGGATTTCCTCATCTAATTCTAGTGAGAAGAATTCTCAGTAACTTCTTTGGGTTGCGTGTGTTCAATTCACAGAGTTGGACCTTCCTTTAGACAGAGCAGATACGAAACCCTCTTTTTGTGGAATTTGCAAGTGGAGATTTCAAGCGCTTTGGTGCCAACGGTAGAAAAGGAAATATCTTCGTATAAAAACTAGAGAGAATCATTCTCAAAAACCACTTTGTGTTGACTGCGATCCATTCACAGAGTTTAACCTTTCTTTTCATAGAGAAGTTTGGAAACACTCTGTTAGTAAAGTCTGCAAGTGGATATTTAGACATCTTTGAGGATTTCGTTGGAAACGGGATTTCCTCATCAAATTCTAGACTGAAGAATTCTCAGTAACTTCTTTGGGTTGTGTGTTCAACTCACAGATTTGAACCTTCCTTTAGACAGAGCAGATTTGAAACCCTCTTTTTGTGGAATTTGCAAGTGGAGATTTCAAGCGCTTTGGGGACAATGGTAGGAAAGGAAATATCTTCGTATAAAAACTGGAGAGAATCATTCTCAGAAACCACTTTGTGTTGTGTGCGTTCCACTCACAGAGTTTAACCATTCTTTTCATAGAGCCGTTTAGAAACACTCTGTTTGTAAAGTCTGCAAGTGGATATGTGGACATCATTGAGGATTTCGTTGGAAACGGGATTTCTTCATGTAATGCTAGACAGAAGAATTCTAAGTAACTTCTTTGGGTTGTGTGAGTTCAACTCACAGAGTTGAACCTACCTTTAGACACAGCATATTTGAAACCCTCTTTTTGTGGAATTGGCAAGTGGAGATTTCAATCGCTTTGGGGCCAACGGTAGAAAGGCAAATATCTTCGTATAAAAACTAGAGAGAATCATTCTCAGAAACCACTTTGTGTTGTGTGCGTTCCACTCACAGAGTTTCACCTTTCTTTTCATAGATCAGTTTGGAAACACTCTGTTTGTAAAGTCTGGAAGTGGATATTTGGACCTCTTTGAGGATTTCGTTGGAAACGGGATTTCCTCATCTAATTCTAGTGAGAAGAATTCTCAGTAACTTCTTTGGGTTGTGTGTGTTCAACTCACAGAGTTGGACCTTCCTTTAGACAGAGCAGATACGAAACCCTCTTTTTGTGGAATTTGCAAGTGGAGATTTCAAGCACTTTTGGGCCAACTGTAGAAAAGGAAATATCTTCGTATAAAAACTAGAGATAATCATTCTCAGAAACCACTTTGTGTTGTGTGCCTTCCACTCACAGAGTTTAACCTTTCTTTTCATAGAGCAGTTTGGAAACACTCTGTTTGTAAAGTCTGCAAGAGGATATTTGGACATCTTTGAGGATTTCGTTGGAAACGGGATTTCTTCATCTAATGCTAGACAGAAGAATTCTCAGTAACTTCTTTGGGTTGTGTGAGTTCAACTCACAGAGTTGAACCTACCTTTAGACACAGCATATTTGAAACCCTCTTGTTGTGGAATTTGCAAGTGGAGATTTCTAGCGTTTTGGTGCGAACGGTAGAAAAGGAAATATCTTCGTATAAAAACTAGAGAGAATCATTCTCAAAAACCACTTTGTGTTGACTGCGATCCATTCACAGAGTTTAACCTTTCTTTTCATGGAGCAGTTTGGAAACACTCTGTTTGTAAAGTCTGCAAGTGGATATTTGGAGCTATTTGAGGATTTCGTTGGAAACGGGATTTCTTCATCTAATGCTAGACAGAAGAATTCTCAGTAACTTCTTTGGGTTGTGTGTGTTCAACTCACAGAGTTGAACCTTCCTTTAGACAGAGCAGATTTGAAACCCTCTTTTTGTGGAATTTGAAAGTGGAGATTTCAAGCGCTTTCGGGCCAAAGGTAGAAAAGGAAATATCTTCGTATAAGAGATAAAGAGAATCATTCTCAGAAACCACTTTGTGTTGTGTGCGTTCCACTCACAGAGTTTAAACTTTCTTTTCATAGAGAAGTTTGGAAACACTCTGTTTGTAAAGTCTGCAAGTGGATATTTAGACCTCTTTGAGGATTTCGTTGGAAACGGGATTTCCTCATCTAATTCTAGACTGAAGAATTCTCAGTAACTTCTTTGGGTTGTGTGTTCAACTCACAGATTTGAACCTTCCTTTAGACAGAGCAGATTTGAAACCCTCTTTTTGTGGAATTTGCAAGTGGAGATTTCAAGCGCTTTGGGGACAATGGTAGGAAAGGAAATATCTTCGTATAAAAACTAGAGAGAATCATTCTCAGAAACCACTTGGTGTTGTGTGCGTTCCACTCACAGAGTTTAACCATTCTTTTCATAGAGCAGTTTGGAAACACTCTGTTTGTAAAGTCTGCAAGTGGATATTTGGACATCATTGAGGATTTCGTTGGAAACGGGATTTCTTCATGTAATGCTAGACAGAAGAATTCTCAGTAACTTCTTTGGGTTGTGTGAGTTCAACTCACAGAGTTGAACCTACCTTTAGACACAGCATATTTGAAACCCTCTTTTTGTGGAATTTGCAAGTGGAGATTTCAAGCGCTTTGGTGCCAACGGTAGAAAAGGAAATATCTTCGTATAAAAACTAGAGAGAATCATTCTCAAAAACCACTTTGTGTTGACTGCGATCCATTCACAGAGTTTAACCTTTCTTTTCATAGAGAAGTTTGGAAACACTCTGTTTGTAAAGTCTGCAAGTGGATATTTGGACATATTTGAGGATTTCGTTGGAAACGGGATTTCTTCATCTAATGCTTGACAGAAGAATTGTCAGTAACTTCTTTGGGTTGTGTGTGTTCAACTCACAGAGTTGAACCTTCCTTTAGACAGAGCAGATATGAAACCCTCTTTTTGTGGAATTTGCAAGTGGAGATTTCAAGCCTTTTTTGTCCAACGGTAGAAAGGGAAATATCTTCGTATAAAAACTAGAGAGAATCATTCTCAGAAATCACTTTGTGTTGTGTGCGTTCCACTCACAGAGTTTAACCTTTCTTTTCATAGAGCAGCTTGGAAACACTCTGTTTGTAAAGTCTGCAAGTGGATATTTGGACCTCTTTGAGGATTTCGTTGGAAACGGGATTTCTTCATCTAATGCTAGACAGAAGAATTCTCAGTAACTTCTTTGGGTTGTGTGAGTTCAACTCACGGAGATGAACCTTCCTTTAGACAGAGCAGATTTGAAACCCTCTTTTTGTGGAATTTGAAAGTGGAGATTTCAAGCGCTTTCGGGACAACTGTAGAAAAGGAAATATCTTCGTATAAAAACTAGAGAAGTTCATTCTCAGAAAACACTTTGTGTTGACTGCGACCTATTCACAGAGTTTAACCTTTCTTTTCATGGAGCAGTTTGGAAACACTCTGTTTGTAAATTCTGCAAGTGGATATTTGGACCTATTTGAGGATTTCGTTGGAAACGGGATTTCTTCATCTAATGCTAGACAGAAGAATTCTCAGTAACTTTTTTGGGTTGTGTGTGTTCAACTCACAGAGTTGAACCTTCCTTTAGACAGAGCAGATTTGAAACCCTCTTTTTGTGGAATTTGCAAGTGGAGATTTCATGCGCTTTGGGGCCAACGGTAGAAAGGCAAATATCTTCTTATAAAAACCAGATAGAATCATTCTCAGAAACCACTTTGTGTTGTGTGCGTTCCACTCACAGAGTTTCACCTTTCTTTTCATAGATCAGTTTGGAAACACTCTGTTCGTAAAGTCTGGAAGTGGATATTTGGACCACTTTGAGGATTTCGTTGGAAAAGGGATTTCCTCATCTAATTCTAGTGAGAAGAATTCTCAGTAACTTCTTTGGGTTGCGTGTGTTCAACTCACAGAGTTGGACCTTCCTTTAGACAGAGCAGATACGAAACCCTCTTTTTGTGGAATTTGCAAGTGGAGATTTCAAGCACTTTTGGGCCAACGGCAGAAAAGGAAATATCTTCGTATAAAAACTAGAGAGAATCATTCTCAGAAATCACTTTGTGTTGTGTGCCTTCCACTCACAGAGTTTAACCTTTCTTTTCATAGAGCTGTTTGGAAACACTCTGTTTGTAAAGTCTGCAAGAGGATATTTGTACATCTTTGAGGATTTCGTTGGAAACGGGATTTCTTCATCTAATGCTAGACAGGAGAATTCTCAGTAACTTCTTTGGGTTGTGTGAGTTCAACTCACAGAGTTGAACCTAGCTTTAGACAGAGCATATTTGAAACCCTCTTATTGTGGAATTGGCAAGTGGAGATTTCAAGCGCTTTGGTGCGAACGGTAGAAAAGGAAATATCTTCGTATAAAAACTAGAGAGAATCATTCTCAAAAACCACTTTGTGTTGACTGAGATCCATTCACAGAGTTTAACCTTTCTTTTCATGGAGCAGTTTGGAAACACTCTGTTTGTAAAGTCTGCAAGTGGATATTTGGAGCTATTTGAGGATTTCGTTGGAAACGGGATTTCTTCATCTAATGCTAGACAGAAGAATTCTCAGTAACTTCTTTGGGTTGTGTGTGTTCAACTCACAGAGTTGAACCTTCCTTTAGACAGAGCAGATTTGAAACCCTCTTTTTGTGGAATTTGAAAGTGGAGATTTCAAGCGCTTTCGGGCCAAAGGTAGAAAAGGAAATATCTTCGTATAAGAGATAGAGAGAATCATTCTCAGAAACCACTTTGTGTTGTGTGCGTTCCACTCACAGAGTTTCACCTTTCTTTTCATGGAGCAGTTTGGAAACACTCTGTTTGTAAAGTCTGCAAGTGGATATTTGGACATCATTGAGGATTTCGTTGGAAACGGGATTTCTTCATGTAATGCTAGACAGAAGAATTCTCAGTAACTTCTTTGGGTTGTGTGAGTTCAACTCACAGAGTTGAACCTACCTTTAGACACAGCATATTTGAAACCCTCTTTTTGTGGAATTTGCAAGTGGAGATTTCAAGCGCTTTGGTGCCAACGGTAGAAAAGGAAATATCTTCGTATAAAAACTAGAGAGAATCATTCTCAAAAACCACTTTGTGTTGACTGCGATCCATTCACAGAGTTTAACCTTTCTTTTCATAGAGAAGTTTGGAAACACTCTGTTTGTAAAGTCTGCAAGTGGATATGTAGACCTCTTAGAGGATTTCGTTGGAAACGGGATTTCCTCATCTAATTCTAGTTTGAAGAATTCTCAGTAACTTCTTTGGGTTGCGTGTGTTCAACTCACAGAGTTGGACCTTCCTTTAGACAGAGCAGATATGAAACCCTCTTTTTGTGGAATTTACAAGTGGAGATTTCAAGCACTTTTCGTCCAAAGGTAGAAAAGGAAATATCTTCGTATAAAAACTAGAGAGAATCATTCTGAGAAACCGCTTTGTGTTGTGTGCGTTCCACTCACAGAGTTTAACCTTTCTTTTCATAGAGCAGTTTGGAAACACTCTGTTTGTAAAGTCTGCAAGTGCATATTTGGACCTCTTTGAGGATTTCGTTGGAAACGGGATTTCTTCATCTAATGCTAGACAGAAGAATTCTCAGTAACTTCTTTGGGTTGTGTGAGTTCAACTCACAGAGTTGAACCTACCTTTAGACACAGCATATTTGAAACCCTCTTATTGTGGAATTTGCAAGTGGAGTTTTCTAGCGCTTTGGTGCGAACGGTAGAAAAGGAAATATCTTCGTATAAAAACTAGAGAGAATCATTCTCAAAAACCACTTTGTGTTGACTGCGATCCATTCACAGAGTTTAACCTTTCTTTTCATGGAGCAGTTTGGAAACACTCTGTTTGTAAAGTCTGCAAGTGGATATTTGGAGCTATTTGAGGATTTCGTTGGAAACGGGATTTCTTCATCTAATGCTAGACAGAAGAATTCTCAGTAACTTCTTTGGGTTGTGTGTGTTCAACTCACAGAGTTGAACCTTCCTTTAGACAGAGCAGATTTGAAACCCTCTTTTTGTGGAATTTGAAAGTGGAGATTTCAAGCGCTTTCGGGCCAAAGGTAGAAAAGGAAATATCTTCGTATAAGAACTAGAGAGAATCATTCTCAGAAACCACTTTGTGTTGTGTGCGTTCCACTCACAGAGTTTCACCTTTCTTTTCATAGATCAGTTTGGAAACACTCTGTTTGTAAAGTCTGCAAGTGGATATTTAGACATCTTTGAGGATTTCGTTGGAAACGGGATTTCCTCATCTAATTCTAGACTGAAGAATTCTCAGTAACTTCTTTGGGTTGTGTGTTCAACTCACAGATTTGAACCTTCCTTTAGACAGAGCAGATTTGAAACCCTCTTTTTGTGGAATTTGCAAGTGGAGATTTCAAGCGCTTTGGGGACAATGGTAGGAAAGGAAATATCTTCGTATAAAAACTAGAGAGAATCATTCTCAGAAACCACTTGGTGTTGTGTGCGTTCCACTCACAGAGTTTAACCATTCTTTTCATAGAGCAGTTTGGAAACACTCTGTTTGTAAAGTCTGCAAGTGGATATTTGGACATCATTGAGGATTTCGTTGGAAACGGGATTTCTTCATGTAATGCTAGACAGAAGAATTCTCAGTAACTTCTTTGGGTTGTGTGAGTTCAACTCACAGAGTTGAACCTACCTTTAGACACAGCATATTTGAAACCCTCTTTTTGTGGAATTTGCAAGTGGAGATTTCAAGCGCTTTGGTGCCAACGGTAGAAAAGGAAATATCTTCGTATAAAAACTAGAGAGAATCATTCTTAAAAACCACTTTGTGTTGACTGCGATCCATTCACAGAGTTTAACCTTTCTTTTCATAGAGAAGTTTGGAAACACTCTGTTTGTAAAGTCTGCAAGTGGATATGTAGACCTCTTTGAGGATTTCATTGGAAACGGGATTTCCTCATCTAATTCTAGTTTGAAGAATTCTCAGTAACTTCTTTGGGTTGCGTGTGTTCAACTCACAGAGTTGGACCTTCCTTTAGACAGAGCAGATATGAAACCCTCTTTTTGTGGAATTTGCAAGTGGAGATTTCAAGCACTTTTCGTCCAACGGTAGAAAAGGAAATATCTTCGTATAAAAACTAGAGAGAATCATTCTCAGCAACCGCTTTGTGTTGTGTGCGTTCCACTCACAGAGTTTTACCTTTCTTTTCATGGAGCAGTTTGGAAACACTCTGTTTGTAAAGTCTGCAAGTGGATATTTGGACCTATTTGAGGATTTCGTTGGAAACGGGATTTCTTCATCTAATGCTTGACAGAAGAATTGTCAGTAACTTCTTTGGGTTGTGTGTGTTCAACTCACAGAGTTGAACCTTCCTTTAGACAGAGCAGATATGAAACCCTCTTTTTGTGGAATTTGCAAGTGGAGATTTCAAGCGTTTTTTGGCCAACGGTAGAAAGGGAAATATCTTCGTATAAAAACTAGAGAGAATCATTCTCAGAAATCACTTTGTGTTGTGTGCGTTCCACTCACAGAGTTTAACCTTACTTTTCATAGAGCAGCTTGGAAACACTCTGTTTGTAAAGTCTGCAAGTGGATATTTGGACCTCTTTGAGGATTTCGTTGGAAACGGGATTTCTTCATCTAATGCTAGACAGAAGAATTCTCAGTAACTTCTTTGGGTTCTGTGAGTTCAACTCACGGAGATGAACCTTCCTTTAGACAGAGCAGATTTGAAACCCTCTTTTTGTGGAATTTGAAAGTGGAGATTTCAAGCGCTTTCGGGCCAACGGTAGAAAAGGGAATATCTTCGTATAAAAACTAGAGAGATTCATACTCAGAAAACACTTTGTGTTGACTGCGACCCATTCACAGAGTTTAACCTTTCTTTTCATGGAGCAGTTTGGAAACACTCTGTTTGTAAATTCTGCAAGTGGATATTTGGACCTATTTGAGGATTTCGTTGGAAACGGGATTTCTTCATCTAATGCTAGACAGAAGAATTCTCAGTAACTTTTTTGGGTTGTGTGTGTTCAACTCACAGAGTTGAACCTTCCTTTAGACACAGCAGATTTGAAACCCTCTTTTTGTGGAATTTGCAAGTGGAGATTTCATGCGCTTTGGGGCCAATGGTAGAAAGGCAAATATATTCTTATAAAAACTAGATAGAATCATTCTCAGAAACCACTTTGTGTTGTGTGCGTTCCACTCACAGAGTTTCACCTTTCTTTTCATAGATCAGTTTGGAAACACTCTGTTCGTAAAGTCTGGAAGTGGATATTTAGACCTCTTTGAGGATTTCGTTGGAAAAGGGATTTCCTCATCAAATTCTAGACTGAAGAATTCTCAGTAACTTCTTTGGGTTGTGTGTTCAACTCACAGATTTGAACCTTCCTTTAGACAGAGCAGATTTGAAACCCTCTTTTTGTGGAATTTGCAAGTGGAGATTTCAAGCGCTTTGGGGACAATGGTAGGAAAGGAAATATCTTCGTATAAAAACTAGAGAGAATCATTCTCAGAAACCACTTGGTGTTGTGTGCGTTCCACTCACAGAGTTTAACCATTCTTTTCATAGAGCAGTTTGGAAACACTCTGTTTGTAAAGTCTGCAAGTGGATATTTGGACATCATTGAGGATTTCGTTGGAAACGGGATTTCTTCATGTAATGCTAGACAGAAGAATTCTCAGTAACTCCTTTGGGTTGTGTGAGTTCAACTCACAGAGTTGAACCTACCTTTAGACACAGCATATTTGAAACCCTCTTTTTGTGGAATTTGCAAGTGGAGATTTCAAGCGCTTTGGGGCCAACGGTAGAAAGGCAAATATCTTCGTATAAAAACTAGAGAGAATCATTCTCAGAAACCACTTTGTGTTGTGTGCGTTCCACTCACAGAGTTTCACCTTTCTTTTCATAGATCAGTTTGGAAACACTCTGTTTGTAAAGTCTGGAAGTGGATATTTGGACCTCTTTGAGGATTTCGTTGGAAACGGGATTTCCTCATCTAATTCTAGTGAGAAGAATTCTCAGTAACTTCTTTGGGCTGTGTGTTCAACTCACAGATTTGAACCTTCCTTTAGACAGAGCAGATTTGAAACCCTCTTTTTGTGGAATTTGCAAGTGGAGATTTCAAGCGCTTTGGGGACAATGGTAGGAAAGGAAATATCTTCGTATAAAAACTAGAGAGAATCATTCTCAGAAACCACTTGGTGTTGTGTGCGTTCCACTCACAGAGTTTAACCATTCTTTTCATAGAGCAGTTTGGAAACACTCTGTTTGTAAAGTCTGCAAGTGGATATTAAGACATCATTGAGGATTTCGTTGGAAAAGGGATTTCTTCATGTAATGCTAGACAGAAGAATTCTCAGTAACTTCTTTGGGTTGTGTGAGTTCAACTCACAGAGTTGAACCTACCTTTAGACACAGCATATTTGAAACCCTCTTTTTGTGGAATTTGCAAGTGGAGATTTCAAGCGCTTTGGTGCCAACGGTAGAAAAGGAAATATCTCCGTATAAAAACTAGAGAGAATCATTCTCAAAAACCTCTTTGTGTTGACTGCGATCCATTCACTGAGTTTAACCTTTCTTTTCATAGAGAAGTTTGGAAACACTCTGTTTGTAAAGTCTGCAAGTGGATATGTAGACCTATTTGAGGATTTCGTTGGAAACTTGATTTCTTCATCTAATGCTTGACAGAAGAATTCTCAGTAACTTCTTTGGGTTGTGTGTGTTCAACTCACAGAGGTGAACCTTCCTTTAGACAGAGCAGATATGTAACCCTCTTTTTGTGGAATTTGCAAGTGGAGATTTCAAGCGCTTTCGGGCCAACGGTAGAAAAGGAAATATCTTCGTATAAAAACTAGAGAGATTCATTCTCAGAAAACACTTTGTGTTGACTGCCACCCATTCACAGAGTTTAACCTTTATTTTCATGGAGCAGTTTGGAAACACTCTGTTTGTAAAGTCTGCAAGTGGATATTTGGACATCATTGAGGATTTCGTTGGAAACGGGATTTCTTCATGTAATGCTAGACAGAAGAATTCTAAGTAACTTCTTTGGGTTGTGTGAGTTCAACTCACAGAGTTGAACCTACCTTTAGACACAGCATATTTGAAACCCTCTTTTTGTGGAATTTGTAAGTGGAGATTTCAAGCGCTTTGGGGCCAACGGTAGAAAGGCAAATATCTTCGTATAAAAACTAGAGAGAATCATTCTCAGAAACCACTTTGTGTTGTGTGCGTTCCACTCACAGAGTTTCACCTTTCTTTTCATAGATCAGTTTGGAAACACTCTGTTTGTAAAGTCTGGAAGTGGATATTTGGACCTCTTTGAGGATTTCGTTGGAAACGGGATTTCCTCATCTAATTCTAGTGAGAAGAATTCTCAGTAACTTCTTTGGGTTGCGTGTGTTCAACTCACAGAGTTGGACCTTCCTTTAGACAGAGCAGATACGAAACCCTCTTTTTGTGGAATTTGCAAGTGGAGATTTCAAGCACTTTTGGGCCAACTGTAGAAAAGGAAATATCTTCGTATAAAAACTAGAGAGAATCATTCTCAGAAACCACTTTGTGTTGTGTGCCTTCCAATCACAGAGTTTAACCTTTCTTTTCATAGAGCAGTTTGGAAACACTCTGTTTGTAAAGTCTGCAAGAGGATATTTGGACATCTTTGAGGATTTCCTTGGAAACGGGATTTCTTCATCTAATGCTAGACAGAAGAATTCTCAGTAACTTCTTTGGGTTGTGTGAGTTCAACTCACAGAGTTGAACCTACCTTTAGACACAGCATATTTGAAACCCTCTTATTGTGGAATTTGCAAGTGGAGATTTCTAGCGTTTTGGTGCGAACGGTAGAAAAGGAAATATCTTCGTATAAAAACTAGAGAGAATCATTCTCAAAAACCACTTTGTGTTGACTGCGATCCATTCACAGAGTTTAACCTTTCTTTTCATGGAGCAGTTTGGAAACACTCTGTTTGTAAAGTCTGCAAGTGGATATTTGGAGCTATTTGAGGATTTCGTTGGAAACGGGATTTCTTCATCTAATGCTAGACAGAAGAATTCTCAGTAACTTCTTTGGGTTGTGTGTGTTCAACTCACAGAGTTGAACCTTCCTTTAGACAGAGCAGATTTGAAACCCTCTTTTTGTGGAATTTGAAAGTGGAGATTTCAAGCGCTTTCGGGCCAAAGGTAGAAAAGGAAATATCTTCGTATAAGAGATAGAGAGAATCATTCTCAGAAACCACTTTGTGTTGTGTGCATTCCACTCACAGAGTTTAAACTTTCTTTTCATAGAGAAGTTTGGAAACACTCTGTTTGTAAAGTCTGCAAGTGGATATTTAGACCTCTTTGAGGATTTCGTTGGAAACGGGATTTCCTCATCTAATTCTAGACTGAAGAATTCTCAGTAACTTCTTTGGGTTGTGTGTTCAACTCACATATTTGAACCTTCCTTTAGACAGAGCAGATTTGAAACCCTCTTTTTGTGGAATTTGCAAGTGGAGATTTCAAGCGCTTTGGGGACAATGGTAGGAAAGGAAATATCTTCGTATAAAAACTAGAGAGAATCATTCTCAGAAACCACTTGGTGTTGTGTGCGTTCCACTCACAGAGTTTAACCATTCTTTTCATAGAGCAGTTTGGAAACACTCTGTTTGTAAAGTCTGCAAGTGGATATTTGGACATCATTGAGGATTTCGTTGGAAACGGGATTTCTTCATGTAATGCTAGACAGAAGAATTCTCAGTAACTTCTTTGGGTTGTGTGTGTTCAACTCACAGAGTTGAACCTACCTTTAGACACAGCATATTTGAAACCCTCTTTTTGTGGAATTTGCAAGTGGAGATTTCAAGCGCTTTGGTGCCAACGGTAGAAAAGGAAATATCTTCGTATAAAAACTAGAGAGAATCATTCTCAAAAACCACTTTGTGTTGACTGCGATCCATTCACAGAGTTTAAACTTTCTTTTCATAGAGAAGTTTGGAAACACTCTGTTTGTAAAGTCTGCAAGTGGATATTTGGACCTATTTGAGGATTTCGTTGGAAACGGGATTTCTTCATCTAATGCTTGACAGAAGAATTGTCAGTAACTTCTTTGGGTTGTGTGTGTTCAACTCACAGAGTTGAACCTTTCTTTAGACAGAGCAGATATGAAACCCTCTTTTTGTGGAATTTGCAAGTGGAGATTTCAAGCCTTTTTTGGCCAACGGTAGAAAGGGAAATATCTTCGTATAAAAACTAGAGAGAATCATTCTCAGAAATCACTTTGTGTTGTGTGCGTTCCACTCACAGAGTTTAACCTTTCTTTTCATAGAGCAGCTTGGAAACACTCTGTTTGTAAAGTCTGCAAGTGGATATTTGGACCTCTTTGAGGATTTCGTTGGAAACGGGATTTCTTCATCTAATGCTAGACAGAAGAATTCTCAGTAACTTCTTTGGGTTGTGTGAGTTCAACTCACGGAGATGAACCTTCCTTTAGACAGAGCAGATTTGAAACCCTCTTTTTGTGGAATTTGAAAGTGGAGATTTCAAGCGCTTTCGGGACAACTGTAGAAAAGGAAATATCTTCGTATAAAAACTAGAGAGATTCATTCTCAGAAAACACTTTGTGTTGACTGCGACCCATTCAAAGAGTTTAACCTTTCTTTTCATGGAGCAGTTTGGAAACACTCTGTTTGTAAATTCTGCAAGTGGATATTTGAACCTATTTGAGGATTTCGTTGGAAAGGGGATTTCTTCATCTAATGCTAGACAGAAGAATTCTCAGTAACTTTTTTGGGTTGTGTGTGTTCAACTCACAGAGTTGAACCTTCCTTTAGACAGAGCAGATTTGAAACCCTCTTTTTGTGGAATTTGCAAGTGGACATTTCATGCGCTTTGGGGCCAACGGTAGAAAGGCAAATATCTTCTTATAAAAACCAGATAGAATCATTCTCAGAAACCACTTTTTGTTGTGTGCGTTCCACTCACAGAGTTTCACCTTTCTTTTCATAGATCAGTTTGGAAACACTCTGTTCGTAAAGTCTGGAAGTGGATATTTGGACCTCTTTGAGGATTTCGTTGGAAACGGGATTTCCTCATCTAATTCTAGTGAGAAGAATTCTCAGTAACTTCTTTGGGTTGCGTGTGTTCAATTCACAGAGTTGGACCTTCCTTTAGACAGAGCAGATACGAAACCCTCTTTTTGTGGAATTTGCAAGTGGAGATTTCAAGCACTTTTGGGCCAACGGCAGAAAAGGAAATATCTTCGTATAAAAACTAGAGAGAATCATTCTCAGAAATCACTTTGTGTTGTGTGCCTTCCACTCACATAGTTTAACCTTTCTTTTCATAGAGCTGTTTGGAAACACTCTGTTTGTAAAGTCTGCAAGAGGATATTTGGACATCTTTGAGGATTTCGTTGGAAACGGGATTTCTTCATCTAATGCTAGACAGAAGAATTCTCAGTAACTTCTTTGGGTTGTGTGAGTTCAACTCACAGAGTTGAACCTAGCTTTAGACAGAGCATATTTGAAACCCTCTTATTGTGGAATTTGCAAGTGGAGATTTCAAGCGCTTTGGTGCGAACGGTAGAAAAGGAAATATCTTCGTATATAAACTAGAGAGAATCATTCTCAAAAACCACTTTGTGTTGACTGAGATCCATTCACAGAGTTTAACCTTTCTTTTCATGGAGCAGTTTGGAAACACTCTGTTTGTAAAGTCTGCAAGTGGATATTTGGAGCTATTTGAGGATTTCGTTGGAAACGGGATTTCTTCATCTAATGCTAGACAGAAGAATTCTCAGTAACTTCTTTGGGTTGTGTGTGTTCAACTCACAGAGTTGAACCTTCCTTTAGACAGAGCAGATTTGAAACCCTCTTTTTGTGGAATTTGAAAGTGGAGATTTCAAGCGCTTTCGGGCCAAAGGTAGAAAAGGAAATATCTTCGTATAAGAGATAGAGAGAATCATTCTCAGAAACCACTTTGTGTTGTGTGCGTTCCACTCACAGAGTTTAAACTTTCTTTTCATAGAGAAGTTTGGAAACACTCTGTTTGTAAAGTCTGCAAGTGGATATTTAGACCTCTTTGAGGATTTCGTTGGAAACGGGATTTCCTCATCTAATTCTAGACTGAAGAATTCTCAGTAACTTCTTTGGGTTGTGTGTTCAACTCACAGATTTGAACCTTCCTTTAGACAGAGCAGATTTGAAACCCTCTTTTTGTGGAATTTGCAAGTGGAGATTTCAAGCGCTTTGGGGACAATGGTAGGAAAGGAAATATCTTCGTATAAAAACTAGAGAGAATCATTCTCAGAAACCACTTGGTGTTGTGTGCGTTCCACTCACAGAGTTTAACCATTCTTTTCATAGAGCAGTTTGGAAACACTCTGTTTGTAAAGTCTGCAAGTGGATATTTGGACATCATTGAGGATTTCGTTGGAAACGGGATTTCTTCATGTAATGCTAGACAGAAGAATTCTCAGTAACTTCTTTGGGTTGTGTGAGTTCAACTCACAGAGTTGAACCTACCTTTAGACACAGCATATTTGAAACCCTCTTTTTGTGGAATTTGCAAGTGGAGATTTCAAGCGCTTTGGTGCCAACGGTAGAAAAGGAAATATCTTCGTATAAAAACTAGAGAGAATCATTCTCAAAAACCACTTTGTGTTGACTGCGATCCATTCACAGAGTTTAACCTTTCTTTTCATAGAGAAGTTTGGAAACACTCTGTTTGTAAAGTCTGCAAGTGGATATTTAGACCTCTTAGAGGATTTCGTTGGAAACGGGATTTCCTCATCTAATTCTAGTTTGAAGAATTCTCAGTAACTTCTTTGGGTTGCGTGTGTTCAACTCACAGAGTTGGACCTTCCTTTAGACAGAGCAGATATGAAACCCTCTTTTTGTGGAATTTGCAAGTGGAGATTTCAAGCACTTTTCGTCCAAAGGTAGAAAAGGAAATATCTTCGTATAAAAACTAGAGAGAATCATTCTGAGAAACCGCTTTGTGTTGTGTGCGTTCCACTCACAGAGTTTAACCTTTCTTTTCATAGAGCAGTTTGGAAACACTCTGTTTGTAAAGTCTGCAAGTGCATATTTGGACCTCTTTGAGGATTTCGTTGGAAACGGGATTTCTTCATGTAATGCTAGACAGAAGAATTCTAAGTAACTTCTTTGGGTTGTGTGAGTTCAACTCACAGAGTTGAACCTACCTTTAGACACAGCATATTTGAAACCCTCTTTTTGTGGAATTTGTAAGTGGAGATTTCAAGCGCTTTGGGGCCAACGGTAGAAAGGCAAATATCTTCGTATAAAAACTAGAGAGAATCATTCTCAGAAACCACTTTGTGTTGTGTGCGTTCCACTCACAGAGTTTCACCTTTCTTTTCATAGATCAGTTTGGAAACACTCTGTTTGTAAAGTCTGGAAGTGGATATTTGGACCTCTTTGAGGATTTCGTTGGAAACGGGATTTCCTCATCTAATTCTAGTGAGAAGAATTCTCAGTAACTTCTTTGGGTTGCGTGTGTTCAACTCACAGAGTTGGACCTTCCTTTAGACAGAGCAGATACGAAACCCTCTTTTTGTGGAATTTGCAAGTGGAGATTTCAAGCACTTTTGGGCCAACTGTAGAAAAGGAAATATCTTCGTATAAAAACTAGAGAGAATCATTCTCAGAAACCACTTTGTGTTGTGTGCCTTCCAATCACAGAGTTTAACCTTTCTTTTCATAGAGCAGTTTGGAAACACTCTGTTTGTAAAGTCTGCAAGAGGATATTTGGACATCTTTGAGGATTTCCTTGGAAACGGGATTTCTTCATCTAATGCTAGACAGAAGAATTCTCAGTAACTTCTTTGGGTTGTGTGAGTTCAACTCACAGAGTTGAACCTACCTTTAGACACAGCATATTTGAAACCCTCTTATTGTGGAATTTGCAAGTGGAGATTTCTAGCGTTTTGGTGCGAACGGTAGAAAAGGAAATATCTTCGTATAAAAACTAGAGAGAATCATTCTCAAAAACCACTTTGTGTTGACTGCGATCCATTCACAGAGTTTAACCTTTCTTTTCATGGAGCAGTTTGGAAACACTCTGTTTGTAAAGTCTGCAAGTGGATATTTGGAGCTATTTGAGGATTTCGTTGGAAACGGGATTTCTTCATCTAATGCTAGACAGAAGAATTCTCAGTAACTTCTTTGGGTTGTGTGTGTTCAACTCACAGAGTTGAACCTTCCTTTAGACAGAGCAGATTTGAAACCCTCTTTTTGTGGAATTTGAAAGTGGAGATTTCAAGCGCTTTCGGGCCAAAGGTAGAAAAGGAAATATCTTCGTATAAGAGATAGAGAGAATCATTCTCAGAAACCACTTTGTGTTGTGTGCATTCCACTCACAGAGTTTAAACTTTCTTTTCATAGAGAAGTTTGGAAACACTCTGTTTGTAAAGTCTGCAAGTGGATATTTAGACCTCTTTGAGGATTTCGTTGGAAACGGGATTTCCTCATCTAATTCTAGACTGAGGAATTCTCAGTAACTTCTTTGGGTTGTGTGTTCAACTCACAGATTTGAACCTTCCTTTAGACAGAGCAGATTTGAAACCCTCTTTTTGTGGAATTTGCAAGTGGAGATTTCAAGCGCTTTGGGGACAATGGTAGGAAAGGAAATATCTTCGTATAAAAACTAGAGAGAATCATTCTCAGAAACCACTTGGTGTTGTGTGCGTTCCACTCACAGAGTTTAACCATTCTTTTCATAGAGAAGTTTGGAAACACTCTGTTTGTAAAGTCTGCAAGTGGATATTTGGACCTATTTGAGGATTTCGTTGGAAACGGGATTTCTTCATCTAATGCTTGACAGAAGAATTGTCAGTAACTTCTTTGGGTTGTGTGTGTTCAACTCACAGAGTTGAACCTTTCTTTAGACAGAGCAGATATGAAACCCTCTTTTTGTGGAATTTGCAAGTGGAGATTTCAAGCCTTTTTTGGCCAACGGTAGAAAGGGAAATATCTTCGTATAAAAACTAGAGAGAATCATTCTCAGAAATCACTTTGTGTTGTGTGCGTTCCACTCACAGAGTTTAACCATTCTTTTCATAGAGCAGTTTGGAAACACTCTGTTTGTAAAGTCTGCAAGTGGATATTTGGACATCATTGAGGATTTCGTTGGAAACGGGATTTCTTCATGTAATGCTAGACAGAAGAATTCTCAGTAACTTCTTTGGATTGTGTGAGTTCAACTCACAGAGTTGAACCTACCTTTAGACACAGCATATTTGAAACCCTCTTTTTGTGGAATTTGCAAGTGGAGATTTCAAGCGCTTTGGTGCCAACGGTAGAAAAGGAAATATCTTCGTATAAAAACTAGAGAGAATCATTCTCAAAAACCACTTTGTGTTGACTGCGATCCATTCACAGAGTTTAACCTTTCTTTTCATAGAGAAGTTTGGAAACACTCTGTTTGTAAAGTCTGCAAGTGGATATTTGGACCTATTTGAGGATTTCGTTGGAAACGGGATTTCTTCATCTAATGCTTGACAGAAGAATTGTCAGTAACTTCTTTGGGTTGTGTGTGTTCAACTCACAGAGTTGAACCTTTCTTTAGACAGAGCAGATATGAAACCCTCTTTTTGTGGAATTTGCAAGTGGAGATTTCAAGCCTTTTTTGGCCAACGGTAGAAAGGGAAATATCTTCGTATAAAAACTAGAGAGAATCATTCTCAGAAATCACTTTGTGTTGTGTGCGTTCCACTCACAGAGTTTAACCTTTCTTTTCATAGAGCAGCTTGGAAACACTCTGTTTGTAAAGTCTGCAAGTGGATATTTGGACCTCTTTGAGGATTTCGTTGGAAACGGGATTTCTTCATCTAATGCTAGACAGAAGAATTCTCAGTAACTTCTTTGGGTTGTGTGAGTTCAACTCACGGAGATGAACCTTCCTTTAGACAGAGCAGATTTGAAACCCTCTTTTTGTGGAATTTGAAAGTGGAGATTTCAAGCGCTTTCGGGACAACTGTAGAAAAGGAAATATCTTCGTATAAAAACTAGAGAGAATCATTCTCAGAAATCACTTTGTGTTGTGTGCCTTCCACTCACATAGTTTAACCTTTCTTTTCATAGAGCTGTTTGGAAACACTCTGTTTGTAAAGTCTGCAAGAGGATATTTGGACATCTTTGAGGATTTCGTTGGAAACGGGATTTCTTCATCTAATGCTAGACAGAAGAATTCTCAGTAACTTCTTTGGGTTGTGTGAGTTCAACTCACAGAGTTGAACCTAGCTTTAGACAGAGCATATTTGAAACCCTCTTATTGTGGAATTTGCAAGTGGAGATTTCAAGCGCTTTGGTGCGAACGGTAGAAAAGGAAATATCTTCGTATATAAACTAGAGAGAATCATTCTCAAAAACCACTTTGTGTTGACTGAGATCCATTCACAGAGTTTAACCTTTCTTTTCATGGAGCAGTTTGGAAACACTCTGTTTGTAAAGTCTGCAAGTGGATATTTGGAGCTATTTGAGGATTTCGTTGGAAACGGGATTTCTTCATCTAATGCTAGACAGAAGAATTCTCAGTAACTTCTTTGGGTTGTGTGTGTTCAACTCACAGAGTTGAACCTTCCTTTAGACAGAGCAGATTTGAAACCCTCTTTTTGTGGAATTTGAAAGTGGAGATTTCAAGCGCTTTCGGGCCAAAGGTAGAAAAGGAAATATCTTCGTATAAGAGATAGAGAGAATCATTCTCAGAAACCA
Source organism: Gorilla gorilla gorilla (assembly GCF_029281585.2). NCBI lineage: Eukaryota > Metazoa > Chordata > Mammalia > Primates > Hominidae > Gorilla > Gorilla gorilla. The sequence goes on from NC_073224.2 coordinate 110,306,878, forward strand.
CTTTGTGTTGAGTGCGTTCCACTCAGAGAGTTTAAACTTTCTTTTCATAGAGAAGTTTGGAAACACTCTGTTTGTAAAGTCTGCAAGTGGATATTTAGACCTCTTTGAGGATTTCGTTGGAAACGGGATTTCCTCATCTAATTCTAGACTGAAGAATTCTCAGTAACTTCTTTGGGTTGCGTGTGTTCAACTCACAGAGTTGGACCTTCCTTTAGACAGAGCAGATATGAAACCCTCTTTTTGTGGAATTTGCAAGTGGAGATTTCAAGCACTTTTCGTCCAAAGGTAGAAAAGGAAATATCTTCGTATAAAAACTAGAGAGAATCATTCTGAGAAACCGCTTTGTGTTGTGTGCGTTCCACTCACAGAGTTTAACCTTTCTTTTCATAGAGCAGTTTGGAAACACTCTGTTTGTAAAGTCTGCAAGTGCATATTTGGACCTCTTTGAGGATTTCGTTGGAAACGGGATTTCTTCATCTAATGCTAGACAGAAGAATTCTCAGTAACTTCTTTGGGTTGTGTGAGTTCAACTCCCAGAGTTGAACCTACCTTTAGACACAGCATATTTGAAACCCTCTTTTTGTGGAATTTGCAAGTGGAGATTTCAAGCGCTTTGGTGCCAACGGTAGAAAAGGAAATATCTTCGTATAAAAACTAGAGAGAATCATTCTCAAAAACCACTTTGTGTTGACTGCGATCCATTCACAGAGTTTAACCTTTCTTTTCATAGAGAAGTTTGGAAACACTCTGTTTGTAAAGTCTGCAAGTGGATATGTAGACCTCTTAGAGGATTTCGTTGGAAACGGGATTTCCTCATCTAATTCTAGTTTGAAGAATTCTCAGTAACTTCTTTGGGTTGCGTGTGTTCAACTCACAGAGTTGGACCTTCCTTTAGACAGAGCAGATATGAAACCCTCTTTTTGTGGAATTTGCAAGTGGAGATTTCAAGCACTTTTCGTCCAAAGGTAGAAAAGGAAATATCTTCGTATAAAAACTAGAGAGAATCATTCTGAGAAACCGCTTTGTGTTGTGTGCGTTCCACTCACAGAGTTTAACCTTTCTTTTCATAGAGCCGTTTGGAAACACTCTGTTTGTAAAGTCTGCAAGTGCATATTTGGACCTCTTTGAGGATTTCGTTGGAAACGGGATTTCTTCATCTAATGCTAGACAGAAGAATTCTCAGTAACTTCTTTGGGTTGTGTGAGTTCAACTCACAGAGTTGAACCTACCTTTAGACACAGCATATTTGAAACCCTCTTATTTTGGAATTTGCAAGTGGAGATTTCAAGCACTTTTCGTCCAAAGGTAGAAAAGGAAATATCTTGGTATAAAAACTAGAGAGAATCATTCTCAGAAACCACTTTGTGTTGTGTGCGTTCCACTCACAGAGTTTCACCTTTCTTTTCATAGATCAGTTTGGAAACACTCTGTTTGTAAAGTCTGCAAGTGGATATTTGGACCTCTTTGAGGATTTCGTTGGAAACGGGATTTCCTCATCTAATTCTAGTGAGAAGAATTCTCAGTAACTTCTTTGGGTTGCGTGTGTTCAACTCACAGAGTTGGACCTTCCTTTAGACAGAGCAGATACGAAACCCTCTTTTTGTGGAATTTGCAAGTGGAGAATTCAAGCAATTTTGGGCCAACTGTAGAAAAGGAAATATCTTCGTATAAAAACTAGAGAGAATCATTCTCAGAAACCGCTTTGTGTTGTGTGCCTTCCACTCACAGAGTTTAACCTTTCTTTTCATAGAGCAGTTTGGAAACACTCTGTTTGTAAAGTCTGCAAGAGGATATTTGGACATCTTTGAGGATTTCTTTGGAAACGGGATTTCTTCATCTAGTGCTAGACAGAAGAATTCTCAGTAACTTCTTTGGGTTTTGTGTGTTCAACTCATAGAGTTGAACCTACCTTTAGACAGAGCATATTTGAAACCCTCTTATTGTGGAATTTGCAAGCGGAGATTTCTAGCGCTTTGGTGTGAACGGTAGAAAAGGAAATATCTTCGTATAAAAACAAGAGAGAATCATTCTCAAAAACCACTTTGTGTTGACTTCGATCCATTCACCGAGTTTAACCTTTCTTTTCATGGAGCAGTTTGGAAACACTCTGTTTGTAAAGTCTGCAAGTGGATATTTGGACATCATTTAGGATTTCGTTGGAAACGGGATTTCTTCATGTAATGCTAGACAGAAGAATTCCCAGTAACTTCTTTGGGTTGTGTGAGTTCAACTCACAGAGTTGAACCTACCTTTAGACACAGCATATTTGAAACCCTCTTTTTGTGGAATTTGCAAGTGGAGATTTCAAGCGCTTTGGGGCCAACGGTAGAAAGGCAAATATCTTCGTATAAAAACTAGAGAGAGTCATTCTCAGAAACCACTTTGTGTTGGGTGCGTTCCACTCACAGAGATTCACCTTTCTTTTCATAGATCAGTTTGGAAACACTCTGTTTGTAAAGTCTGCAAGTGGATATTTGGACCTCTTTGAGGATTTCGTTGGAAACGGGATTTCCTCATCTAATTCTAGTGAGAAGAATTCTCAGTAACTTCTTTGGGTTGCGTGTGTTCAACTCACAGAGTTGGACCTTCCTTTAGACAGAGCAGATACGAAACCCTCTTTTTGTGGAATTTGCAAGTGGAGATTTCAAGCACTTTTGGGCCAACTGAAGAAAAGGAAATATCTTCGTATAAAAACTAGAGAGAATCATTCTCAGAAACCACTTTGTGTTGTGTGCCTTCCACTCACAGAGTTTAACCTTTCTTTTCATAGAGCAGTTTGGAAACACTCTGTTTGTAAAGTCTGCAAGTGCATATTTGGACCTCTTTGAGGATTTCGTTGGAAACGGGATTTCTTCATCTAATGCTAGACAGAAGAATTCTCAGTAACTTCTTTGGGTTGTGTGAGTTCAACTCACAGAGTTGAACCTACCTTTAGACACAGCATATTTGAAACCCTCTTTTTGTGGAATTTGCAAGTGGAGATTTCAAGCGCTTTGGTGCCAACGGTAGAAAAGGAAATATCTTCGTATAAAAACTAGAGAGAATCATTCTCAAAAACCACTTTGTGTTGACTGCGATCCATTCACAGAGTTTAACCTTTCTTTTCATAGAGAAGTTTGGAAACACTCTGTTTGTAAAGTCTGCAAGTGGATATGTAGACCTCTTAGAGGATTTCGTTGGAAACGGGATTTCCTCATCTAATTCTAGTTTGAAGAATTCTCAGTAACTTCTTTGGGTTGCGTGTGTTCAACTCACAGAGTTGGACCTTCCTTTAGACAGAGCAGATATGAAACCCTCTTTTTGTGGAATTTGCAAGTGGAGATTTCAAGCACTTTTCGTCCAAAGGTAGAAAAGGAAATATCTTCGTATAAAAACTAGAGAGAATCATTCTGAGAAACCGCTTTGTGTTGTGTGCGTTCCACTCACAGAGTTTAACCTTTCTTTTCATAGAGCCGTTTGGAAACACTCTGTTTGTAAAGTCTGCAAGTGCATATTTGGACCTCTTTGAGGATTTCGTTGGAAACGGGATTTCTTCATCTAATGCTAGACAGAAGAATTCTCAGTAACTTCTTTGGGTTGTGTGAGTTCAACTCACAGAGTTGAACCTACCTTTAGACACAGCATATTTGAAACCCTCTTATTTTGGAATTTGCAAGTGGAGATTTCAAGCACTTTTCGTCCAAAGGTAGAAAAGGAAATATCTTGGTATAAAAACTAGAGAGAATCATTCTCAGAAACCACTTTGTGTTGTGTGCGTTCCACTCACAGAGTTTCACCTTTCTTTTCATAGATCAGTTTGGAAACACTCTGTTTGTAAAGTCTGGAAGTGGATATTTGGACCTCTTTGAGGATTTCGTTGGAAACGGGATTTCCTCATCTAATTCTAGTGAGAAGAATTCTCAGTAACTTCCTTGGGTTGCGTGTGTTCAACTCACAGAGTTGGACCTTCCTTTAGACAGAGCAGATACGAAACCCTCTTTTTGTGGAATTTGCAAGTGGAGATTTCAAGCACTTTTGGGCCAACGGTAGAAAAGGAAATATCTTCGTATAAAAACTAGACAGAGTCATTCTAAGAAACCACTTTGTGTTGTGTGCCTTCCACTCACAGAGCTTAACCTTTCTTTTCATAGAGCAGTTTGGAAACACTCTGTTTGTAATGTCTGCAAGAGGATATTTGGACATCTTTGAGGATTTCGTTGGAAACGGGATTTCTTCATCTAATGCTAGACAGAAGAATTCTCAGTAACTTCTTTGGGTTGTGTGTGTTCAACTCACAGAGTTGAACCATCCTTTAGACAGAGCATATTTGGAACCCTCTTTTTGTGGAATTTGCAAGTGGAGATTTCAAGCGCTTTCGGGCCAACGGTAGAAAAGGAAATATCTTCGTATAAAAACTAGAGAGAATCATTCTCAAAAACCACTTTGTGTTGACTGCGATCCATTCACAGAGTTTAACCTTTCTTTTCATGGAGCAGTTTGGAAACACTCTGTTTGTAAATTCTGCAAGTGGATATTTGGACCTATTTGAGGATTTCGTTGGAAACGGGATTTCTTCATCTAATGCTAGACAGAAGAATTCTCAGTAACTTTTTTGGGTTGTGTGTGTTCAACTCACAGAGTTGAACCTTCCTTTAGACAGAGCAGATTTGAAACCCTCTTTTTGTGGAATTTGCAAGTGGAGATTTCAAGCGCTTTAGGGCCTACGGTAGAAAGGCAAATATCTTCTTATAAAAACTAGAGAGAATCATTCTCAGAAACCACTTTGTGTTGTGTGCGTTCCACTAACAGAGTTTCACCTTTCTTTTCATAGATCAGTTTGGAAACACTCTGTTTGTAAAGTCTGGAAGTGGATATTTGGACCTCTTTGAGGATTTCGTTGGAAACGGGATTTCCTCATCTAATTCTAGTGAGAAGAATTCTCAGTAACTTCCTTGGGTTGCGTGTGTTCAACTCACAGAGTTGGACCTTCCCTTAGACAGAGCAGATACGAAACCCTCTTTTTGTGGAATTTGCAAGTGGAGATTTCAAGCACTTTTGGGCCAACGGTAGAAAAGGAAATATCTTCGTATAAAAACTAGAGAGAATCATTCTCAAAAACCACTTTGTGTTGACTGCGATCCATTCACAGAGTTTAACCTTTCTTTTCATGGAGCAGTTTGGAAACACTCTGTTTGTAAATTCTGCAAGTGGATATTTGGACCTATTTGAGGATTTCGTTGGAAACGGGATTTCTTCATCTAATGCTAGACAGAAGAATTCTCAGTAACTTCATTGGGTTGTATGTGTTCAACTCACAGAATTGAACATTCCTTTAGACAGAGCAGATTTGAAACCCTCTTTTTGTGGAATTTGAAAGTGGAGATTTCAAGCGCTATCGGGCGAAAAGTAGAAAAGGAAATATCTTCGTATAAGAACTAGAGAGAATCATTCTCAGAAACCACTTTGTGTTGTGTGCGTTCCACTCACGGAGTTTAACCTTTCTTTTCATAGAGAAGTTTGGAAACACTCTGTTTGTAAAGTCTGCAAGTGGATATGTAGACCTCTTTGAGGATTTCGTTGGAAACGGGATTTCCTCATCTAATTCTAGTTAGAAGAATTCTCAGTAACTTCTTTGGGTTGCGTGTGTTCAACTCACAGAGTTGGACCTTTCTTTAGACAGAGCAGATATGAAACAATCTTTTTGTGGAATTTGAAAGTGGAGATCTCATGCGCTTTGGGGCCAACGGTAGAAAAGGAAATATCTTCGTATAAAAACTAGAGAGATTCATTCTCAGAAAACACTTTGTGTTGACTGCCACCCATTCACAGAGTTTAACCTTTCTTTTCATGGAGCAGTTTGGAAACACTCTGTTTGTAAAGTCTGCAAGTGGATATTTGGAGCCTATTTGAGGATTTCGTTGGAAACGGGATTTCTTCATCTAATGCTAGACAGAAGAATTCTCAGTAACTTTTTTGGGTTGTGTGTGTTCAACTCACAGAGTTGAACCTTCCTTTAGACAGAGCAGATTTGAAACCCTCTTTTTGTGGAATTTGCAAGTGGAGATTTCAAGCGCTCTCGGGACAACGGTAGAAAAGGAAATATCTTCGTATAAAAACTAGAGAGAATCATTCTCAGAAACCATTTTGTGTTGACTGCGATCCATTCACAGAGTTTAACCTTTCTTTTCATGGAGCAGTTTGGAAACACTCTGTTTGTAAAGTCTGCAAGTGGATATTTGGACCTATTTGAGGATTTCTTTGGAAACTTGATTTCTTCATCTAATGCTTGACAGAAGAATTCTCAGTTACTTCTTTGGGTTGTGTGTGTTCAACTCACAGAGGTGAACCTTCCTTTAGACAGAGCAGATATGTAACCCTCTTTTTGTGGAATTTGCAAGTGGAGATTTCAAGCACTTTTGGGCCAACGGTAGAAAAGGAAATATCTTCGTATAAAAACTAGAGAGAATCATTCTCAAAAACCACTTTGTGTTGACTGCGATCCATTCACAGAGTTTAACCTTTCTTTTCATGGAGCAGTTTGGAAACACTCTGTTTGTAAATTCTGCAAGTGGATATTTGGACCTCTTTGAGGATTTCGTTGGAAACGGGATTTCTTCATCTAATGCTAGACAGAAGAATTCTCAGTAACTTCATTGGGTTGTGTGTGTTCAACTCACAGAATTGAACATTCCTTTAGACAGAGCAGATTTGAAACCCTCTTTTTGTGGAATTTGAAAGTGGAGATTTCAAGCGCTATCGGGCGAAAAGTAGAAAAGGAAATATCTTCGTATAAGAACTAGAGAGAATCATTCTCAGAAACCACTTTGTGTTGTGTGCGTTCCACTCACAGAGTTTAACCTTTCTTTTCATAGAGAAGTTTGGAAACACTCTGTTTGTAAAGTCTGCAAGTGGATATGTAGACCTCTTTGAGGATTTCGTTGGAAACGGGATTTCCTCATCTAATTCTAGTTAGAAGAATTCTCAGTAACTTCTTTGGGTTGCGTGTGTTCAACTCACAGAGTTGGACCTTTCTTTAGACAGAGCAGATATGAAACCCTCTTTTTGTGGAATTTGAAAGTGGAGATTTCATGCGCTTTGGGGCCAACGGTAGAAAAGGAAATATCTTCGTATAAAAACTAGAGAGATTCATTCTCAGAAAACACTTTGTGTTGACTGCCACCCATTCACAGAGTTTAACCTTTCTTTTCATGGAGCAGTTTGGAAACACTCTGTTTGTAAAGTCTGCAAGTGGATATTTGGAGCCTATTTGAGGATTTCGTTGGAAACGGGATTTCTTCATCTAATGCTAGACAGAAGAATTCTCAGTAACTTTTTTGGGTTGTGTGTGTTCAACTCACAGAGTTGAACCTTCCTTTAGACAGAGCAGATTTGAAACCCTCTTTTTGTGGAATTTGCAAGTGGAGATTTCAAGCGCTTTGGGGCCAACGGTAGAAAGGCAAATATCTTCTTATAAAAACTAGAGAGAATCATTCTCAGAAACCACTTTGGGTTGTGTGCCTTCCACTCACAGAGCTTAACCTTTCTTTTCATAGAGCAGTTTGGAAACACTCTGTGTGTAAAGTCTGCAAGAGGATATTTGGACATCTTTGAGGATTTCGTTGGAAACGGGATTTCTTCATCTAATGCTAGACAGAAGAATTCTCAGTAACTTCTTTGGGTTGCGTGAGTTCAACTCACAGAGTTGAACCTAGCTTTAGACAGAGCATATTTGAAACCCTCTTATTGTGGAATTTGCAAGTGGAGATTTCTAGCGCTTTGGTGCGAACGGTAGAAAAGGAAATATCTTCGTATAAAAACTAGAGAGAATCATTCTCAAAAACCACTTTGTGTTGACTGCGATCCATTCACAGAGTTTAACCTTTCTTTTCATGGAGCAGTTTGGAAACACTCTGTTTGTAAAGTCTGCAAGTGGATATTTGGAGCTATTTGAGGATTTCGTTGGAAACGGGATTTCCTCATCTAATTCTAGTTTGAAGAATTCTCAGTAACTTCTTTGGGTTGCGTGTGTTCAACTCACAGAGTTGGACCTTCCTTTAGACAGAGCAGATATGAAACCCTCTTTTTGTGGAATTTGCATGTGGAGATTTCAAGCACTTTTCGTCCAACGGTAGAAAAGGAAATAACTTCGTATAAAAACTAGAGAGAATCATTCTCAGAAACCGCTTTGTGTTGTGTGCGTTCCACTCACAGAGTTTAACCTTTCTTTTCATAGAGCAGTTTGGAAACACTCTGTTTGTAAAGTCTGCAAGTGCATATTTGGACCTCTTTGAGGATTTCGTTGGAAACGGGATTTCTTCATCTAATGCTAGACAGAAGAATTCTCAGTAACTTCTTTGGGTTTTGTGTGTTCAACTCACAGAGTTGAACCTTCCTTTTGACAGAGCAGATTTGAAACCCTCTTTTTGTGGAATTTGAAAGTGGAGATTTCAAGCGCTTTCGGGACAACGGTAGAAAAGGAAATATCTTCGTATAAAAACTAGAGAGAATCATTCTCAGAAACCATTTTGTGTTGACTGCGATCCATTCACAGAGTTTAACCTTTCTTTTCATGGAGCAGTTTGGAAACACTCTGTTTGTAAAGTCTGCAAGTGGATATTTGGACCTATTTGAGGATTTCGTTGGAAACGGTATTTCTTCATCTAATGCTTGACAGAAGAATTGTCAGTAACTTCTTTGGGTTGTGTGTGTTCAACTCACAGAGTTGAACCTTCCTTTAGACAGAGCAGATATGAAACCCTCTTTTTGTGGAATTTGCAAGTGGAGATTTCAAGCCTTTTTTGGCCAACGGTAGAAAGGGAAGTATCTTCGTATAAAAACTAGAGAGAATCATTCTCAGAAATCACTTTGTGTTGTGTGCGTTCCACTCACAGAGTTTAACCTTTCTTTTCATAGAGCAGCTTGGAAACACTCTGTTTGTAAAGTCTGCAAGTGGATATTTGGACCTCTTTGAGGATTTCGTTGGAAACGGGATTTCTTCATCTAATGCTAGACAGAAGAATTCTCAGTAACTTCTTTGGGTTGTGTGAGTTCAACTCACGGAGATGAACCTTCCTTTACACAGAGCAGATTTGAAACCCTCTTTTTGTGGAATTTGAAAGTGGAGATTTCAAGCGCTTTCGGGCCAACGGTAGAAAAGGAAATATCTTCGTATAAAAACTAGAGAGATTCATTCTCAGAAAACACTTTGTGTTGACTGCGACCCATTCACAGAGTTTAACCTTTCTTTTCATGGAGCAGTTTGGAAACACTCTGTTTGTAAAGTCTGCAAGTGGATATTTGGACCTATTTGAGGATTTCGTTGGAAACGGGATTTCTTCATCTAATGCTAGACAGAAGAATTCTCAGTAACTTTTTTGGGTTGTGTGTGTTCAACTCACAGAGTTGAACCTTCCTTTAGACAGAGCAGATTTGAAACCCTCTTTTTGTGGAATTTGCAAGTGGAGATTTCATGCGCTTTGGGGCCATCGGTAGAAAGGCAAATATCTTCTTATAAAAACTAGATAGAATCATTCTCAGAAACCACTTTGTGTTGTGTGCGTTCCACTCACAGAGTTTCACCTTTCTTTTCATAGATCAGTTTGGAAACACTCTGTTCGTAAAGTCTGGAAGTGGATATTTGGACCTCTTTGAGGATTTCGTTGGAAACGGGATTTCCTCATCTAATTCTAGTGAGAAGAATTCTCAGTAACTTCTTTGGGTTGCGTGTGTTCAATTCACAGAGTTGGACCTTCCTTTAGACAGAGCAGATACGAAACCCTCTTTTTGTGGAATTTGCAAGTGGAGATTTCAAGCGCTTTGGTGCCAACGGTAGAAAAGGAAATATCTTCGTATAAAAACTAGAGAGAATCATTCTCAAAAACCACTTTGTGTTGACTGCGATCCATTCACAGAGTTTAACCTTTCTTTTCATAGAGAAGTTTGGAAACACTCTGTTAGTAAAGTCTGCAAGTGGATATTTAGACATCTTTGAGGATTTCGTTGGAAACGGGATTTCCTCATCAAATTCTAGACTGAAGAATTCTCAGTAACTTCTTTGGGTTGTGTGTTCAACTCACAGATTTGAACCTTCCTTTAGACAGAGCAGATTTGAAACCCTCTTTTTGTGGAATTTGCAAGTGGAGATTTCAAGCGCTTTGGGGACAATGGTAGGAAAGGAAATATCTTCGTATAAAAACTGGAGAGAATCATTCTCAGAAACCACTTTGTGTTGTGTGCGTTCCACTCACAGAGTTTAACCATTCTTTTCATAGAGCCGTTTAGAAACACTCTGTTTGTAAAGTCTGCAAGTGGATATGTGGACATCATTGAGGATTTCGTTGGAAACGGGATTTCTTCATGTAATGCTAGACAGAAGAATTCTAAGTAACTTCTTTGGGTTGTGTGAGTTCAACTCACAGAGTTGAACCTACCTTTAGACACAGCATATTTGAAACCCTCTTTTTGTGGAATTGGCAAGTGGAGATTTCAATCGCTTTGGGGCCAACGGTAGAAAGGCAAATATCTTCGTATAAAAACTAGAGAGAATCATTCTCAGAAACCACTTTGTGTTGTGTGCGTTCCACTCACAGAGTTTCACCTTTCTTTTCATAGATCAGTTTGGAAACACTCTGTTTGTAAAGTCTGCAAGTGGATATTTGGACCTCTTTGAGGATTTCGTTGGAAACGGGATTTCCTCATCTAATTCTAGTGAGAAGAATTCTCAGTAACTTCTTTGGGTTGTGTGTGTTCAACTCACAGAGTTGGACCTTCCTTTAGACAGAGCAGATACGAAACCCTCTTTTTGTGGAATTTGCAAGTGGAGATTTCAAGCACTTTTGGGCCAACTGTAGAAAAGGAAATATCTTCGTATAAAAACTAGAGATAATCATTCTCAGAAACCACTTTGTGTTGTGTGCCTTCCACTCACAGAGTTTAACCTTTCTTTTCATAGAGCAGTTTGGAAACACTCTGTTTGTAAAGTCTGCAAGAGGATATTTGGACATCTTTGAGGATTTCGTTGGAAACGGGATTTCTTCATCTAATGCTAGACAGAAGAATTCTCAGTAACTTCTTTGGGTTGTGTGAGTTCAACTCACAGAGTTGAACCTACCTTTAGACACAGCATATTTGAAACCCTCTTGTTGTGGAATTTGCAAGTGGAGATTTCTAGCGTTTTGGTGCGAACGGTAGAAATGGAAATATCTTCGTATAAAAACTAGAGAGAATCATTCTCAAAAACCACTTTGTGTTGACTGCGATCCATTCACAGAGTTTAACCTTTCTTTTCATGGAGCAGTTTGGAAACACTCTGTTTGTAAAGTCTGCAAGTGGATATTTGGAGCTATTTGAGGATTTCGTTGGAAACGGGATTTCTTCATCTAATGCTAGACAGAAGAATTCTCAGTAACTTCTTTGGGTTGTGTGTGTTCAACTCACAGAGTTGAACCTTCCTTTAGACAGAGCAGATTTGAAACCCTCTTTTTGTGGAATTTGAAAGTGGAGATTTCAAGCGCTTTCGGGCCAAAGGTAGAAAAGGAAATATCTTCGTATAAGAGATAAAGAGAATCATTCTCAGAAACCACTTTGTGTTGTGTGCGTTCCACTCACAGAGTTTAACCTTTCTTTTCATAGAGCAGCTTGGAAACACTCTGTTTGTAAAGTCTGCAAGTGGATATTTGGACCTCTTTGAGGATTTCGTTGGAAACGGGATTTCCTCATCTAATTCTAGTGAGAAGAATTCTCAGTAACTTCTTTGGGTTGCGTGTGTTCAACTCACAGAGTTGGACCTTCCTTTAGACAGAGCAGATACGAAACCCTCTTTTTGTGGAATTTGCAAGTGGAGATTTCAAGCACTTTTGGGCCAACGGCAGAAAAGGAAATATCTTCGTATAAAAACTAGAGAGAATCATTCTCAGAAATCACTTTGTGTTGTGTGCCTTCCACTCACAGAGTTTAACCTTTCTTTTCATAGAGCTGTTTGGAAACACTCTGTTTGTAAAGTCTGCAAGAGGATATTTGTACATCTTTGAGGATTTCGTTGGAAACGGGATTTCTTCATCTAATGCTAGACAGGAGAATTCTCAGTAACTTCTTTGGGTTGTGTGAGTTCAACTCACAGAGTTGAACCTAGCTTTAGACAGAGCATATTTGAAACCCTCTTATTGTGGAATTGGCAAGTGGAGATTTCAAGCGCTTTGGTGCGAACGGTAGAAAAGGAAATATCTTCGTATAAAAACTAGAGAGAATCATTCTCAAAAACCACTTTGTGTTGACTGAGATCCATTCACAGAGTTTAACCTTTCTTTTCATGGAGCAGTTTGGAAACACTCTGTTTGTAAAGTCTGCAAGTGGATATTTGGAGCTATTTGAGGATTTCGTTGGAAACGGGATTTCTTCATCTAATGCTAGACAGAAGAATTCTCAGTAACTTCTTTGGGTTGTGTGTGTTCAACTCACAGAGTTGAACCTTCCTTTAGACAGAGCAGATTTGAAACCCTCTTTTTGTGGAATTTGAAAGTGGAGATTTCAAGCGCTTTCGGGCCAAAGGTAGAAAAGGAAATATCTTCGTATAAGAGATAGAGAGAATCATTCTCAGAAACCACTTTGTGTTGTGTGCGTTCCACTCACAGAGTTTCACCTTTCTTTTCATGGAGCAGTTTGGAAACACTCTGTTTGTAAAGTCTGCAAGTGGATATTTGGACATCATTGAGGATTTCGTTGGAAACGGGATTTCTTCATGTAATGCTAGACAGAAGAATTCTCAGTAACTTCTTTGGGTTGTGTGAGTTCAACTCACAGAGTTGAACCTACCTTTAGACACAGCATATTTGAAACCCTCTTTTTGTGGAATTTGCAAGTGGAGATTTCAAGCGCTTTGGTGCCAACGGTAGAAAAGGAAATATCTTCGTATAAAAACTAGAGAGAATCATTCTCAAAAACCACTTTGTGTTGACTGCGATCCATTCACAGAGTTTAACCTTTCTTTTCATAGAGAAGTTTGGAAACACTCTGTTTGTAAAGTCTGCAAGTGGATATGTAGACCTCTTAGAGGATTTCGTTGGAAACGGGATTTCCTCATCTAATTCTAGTTTGAAGAATTCTCAGTAACTTCTTTGGGTTGCGTGTGTTCAACTCACAGAGTTGGACCTTCCTTTAGACAGAGCAGATATGAAACCCTCTTTTTGTGGAATTTACAAGTGGAGATTTCAAGCACTTTTCGTCCAAAGGTAGAAAAGGAAATATCTTCGTATAAAAACTAGAGAGAATCATTCTGAGAAACCGCTTTGTGTTGTGTGCGTTCCACTCACAGAGTTTAACCTTTCTTTTCATAGAGCAGTTTGGAAACACTCTGTTTGTAAAGTCTGCAAGTGCATATTTGGACCTCTTTGAGGATTTCGTTGGAAACGGGATTTCTTCATCTAATGCTAGACAGAAGAATTCTCAGTAACTTCTTTGGGTTGTGTGAGTTCAACTCACAGAGTTGAACCTACCTTTAGACACAGCATATTTGAAACCCTCTTATTGTGGAATTTGCAAGTGGAGTTTTCTAGCGCTTTGGTGCGAACGGTAGAAAAGGAAATATCTTCGTATAAAAACTAGAGAGAATCATTCTCAAAAACCACTTTGTGTTGACTGCGATCCATTCACAGAGTTTAACCTTTCTTTTCATGGAGCAGTTTGGAAACACTCTGTTTGTAAAGTCTGCAAGTGGATATTTGGAGCTATTTGAGGATTTCGTTGGAAACGGGATTTCTTCATCTAATGCTAGACAGAAGAATTCTCAGTAACTTCTTTGGGTTGTGTGTGTTCAACTCACAGAGTTGAACCTTCCTTTAGACAGAGCAGATTTGAAACCCTCTTTTTGTGGAATTTGAAAGTGGAGATTTCAAGCGCTTTCGGGCCAAAGGTAGAAAAGGAAATATCTTCGTATAAGAACTAGAGAGAATCATTCTCAGAAACCACTTTGTGTTGTGTGCGTTCCACTCACAGAGTTTCACCTTTCTTTTCATAGATCAGTTTGGAAACACTCTGTTTGTAAAGTCTGCAAGTGGATATTTAGACATCTTTGAGGATTTCGTTGGAAACGGGATTTCCTCATCTAATTCTAGACTGAAGAATTCTCAGTAACTTCTTTGGGTTGTGTGTTCAACTCACAGATTTGAACCTTCCTTTAGACAGAGCAGATTTGAAACCCTCTTTTTGTGGAATTTGCAAGTGGAGATTTCAAGCGCTTTGGGGACAATGGTAGGAAAGGAAATATCTTCGTATAAAAACTAGAGAGAATCATTCTCAGAAACCACTTGGTGTTGTGTGCGTTCCACTCACAGAGTTTAACCATTCTTTTCATAGAGCAGTTTGGAAACACTCTGTTTGTAAAGTCTGCAAGTGGATATTTGGACATCATTGAGGATTTCGTTGGAAACGGGATTTCTTCATGTAATGCTAGACAGAAGAATTCTCAGTAACTTCTTTGGGTTGTGTGAGTTCAACTCACAGAGTTGAACCTACCTTTAGACACAGCATATTTGAAACCCTCTTTTTGTGGAATTTGCAAGTGGAGATTTCAAGCGCTTTGGTCCCAACGGTAGAAAAGGAAATATCTTCGTATAAAAACTAGAGAGAATCATTCTTAAAAACCACTTTGTGTTGACTGCGATCCATTCACAGAGTTTAACCTTTCTTTTCATAGAGAAGTTTGGAAACACTCTGTTTGTAAAGTCTGCAAGTGGATATGTAGACCTCTTTGAGGATTTCATTGGAAACGGGATTTCCTCATCTAATTCTAGTTTGAAGAATTCTCAGTAACTTCTTTGGGTTGCGTGTGTTCAACTCACAGAGTTGGACCTTCCTTTAGACAGAACAGATATGAAACCCTCTTTTTGTGGAATTTGCAAGTGGAGATTTCAAGCACTTTTCGTCCAACGGTAGAAAAGGAAATATCTTCGTATAAAAACTAGAGAGAATCATTCTCAGCAACCGCTTTGTGTTGTGTGCGTTCCACTCACAGAGTTTAACCTTTCTTTTCATGGAGCAGTTTGGAAACACTCTGTTTGTAAAGTCTGCAAGTGGATATTTGGACCTATTTGAGGATTTCGTTGGTAACGGGATTTCTTCATCTAATGCTTGACAGAAGAATTGTCAGTAACTTCTTTGGGTTGTGTGTGTTCAACTCACAGAGTTGAACCTTCCTTTAGACAGAGCAGATATGAAACCCTCTTTTTGTGGAATTTGCAAGTGGAGATTTCAAGCGTTTTTTGGCCAACGGTAGAAAGGGAAATATCTTCGTATAAAAACTAGAGAGAATCATTCTCAGAAATCACTTTGTGTTGTGTGCGTTCCACTCACAGAGTTTAACCTTTCTTTTCATAGAGCAGCTTGGAAACACTCTGTTTGTAAAGTCTGCAAGTGGATATTTGGACCTCTTTGAGGATTTCGTTGGAAACGGGATTTCTTCATCTAATGCTAGACAGAAGAATTCTCAGTAACTTCTTTGGGTTCTGTGAGTTCAACTCACGGAGATGAACCTTCCTTTAGACAGAGCAGATTTGAAACCCTCTTTTTGTGGAATTTGAAAGTGGAGATTTCAAGCGCTTTCGGGCCAACGGTAGAAAAGGGAATATCTTCGTATAAAAACTAGAGAGATTCATTCTCAGAAAACACTTTGTGTTGACTGCGACCCATTCACAGAGTTTAACCTTTCTTTTCATGGAGCAGTTTGGAAACACTCTGTTTGTAAATTCTGCAAGTGGATATTTGGACCTATTTGAGGATTTCGTTGGAAACGGGATTTCTTCATCTAATGCTAGACAGAAGAATTCTCAGTAACTTTTTTGGGTTGTGTGTGTTCAACTCACAGAGTTGAACCTTCCTTTAGACAGAGCAGATTTGAAACCCTCTTTTTGTGGAATTTGCAAGTGGAGATTTCATGCGCTTTGGGGCCAATGGTAGAAAGGCAAATATATTCTTATAAAAACTAGATAGAATCATTCTCAGAAACCACTTTGTGTTGTGTGCGTTCCACTCACAGAGTTTCACCTTACTTTTCATAGATCAGTTTGGAAACACTCTGTTCGTAAAGTCTGGAAGTGGATATTTAGACCTCTTTGAGGATTTCGTTGGAAAAGGGATTTCCTCATCAAATTCTAGACTGAAGAATTCTCAGTAACTTCTTTGGGTTGTGTGTTCAACTCACAGATTTGAACCTTCCTTTAGAGAGAGCAGATTTGAAACCCTCTTTTTGTGGAATTTGCAAGTGGAGATTTCAAGCGCTTTGGGGACAATGGTAGGAAAGGAAATATCTTCGTATAAAAACTAGAGAGAATCATTCTCAGAAACCACTTGGTGTTGTGTGCGTTCCACTCACAGAGTTTAACCATTCTTTTCATAGAGCAGTTTGGAAACACTCTGTTTGTAAAGTCTGCAAGTGGATATTTGGACATCATTGAGGATTTCGTTGGAAACGGGATTTCTTCATGTAATGCTAGACAGAAGAATTCTCAGTAACTCCTTTGGGTTGTGTGAGTTCAACTCACAGAGTTGAACCTACCTTTAGACACAGCATATTTGAAACCCTCTTTTTGTGGAATTTGCAAGTGGAGATTTCAAGCGCTTTGGGGCCAACGGTAGAAAGGCAAATATCTTCGTATAAAAACTAGAGAGAATCATTCTCAGAAACCACTTTGTGTTGTGTGCGTTCCACTCACAGAGTTTCACCTTTCTTTTCATAGATCAGTTTGGAAACACTCTGTTTGTAAAGTCTGGAAGTGGATATTTGGACCTCTTTGAGGATTTCGTTCGAAACGGGATTTCCTCATCTAATTCTAGTGAGAAGAATTCTCAGTAACTTCTTTGGGCTGTGTGTTCAACTCACAGATTTGAACCTTCCTTTAGACAGAGCAGATTTGAAACCCTCTTTTTGTGGAATTTGCAAGTGGAGATTTCAAGCGCTTTGGGGACAATGGTAGGAAAGGAAATATCTTCGTATAAAAACTAGAGAGAATCATTCTCAGAAACCACTTGGTGTTGTGTGCGTTCCACTCACAGAGTTTAACCATTCTTTTCATAGAGCAGTTTGGAAACACTCTGTTTGTAAAGTCTGCAAGTGGATATTTAGACATCATTGAGGATTTCGTTGGAAAAGGGATTTCTTCATGTAATGCTAGACAGAAGAATTCTCAGTAACTTCTTTGGGTTGTGTGAGTTCAACTCACAGAGTTGAACCTACCTTTAGACACAGCATATTTGAAACCCTCT
The DNA here is from genome assembly GCF_029281585.2 of Gorilla gorilla gorilla. NCBI lineage: Eukaryota > Metazoa > Chordata > Mammalia > Primates > Hominidae > Gorilla > Gorilla gorilla. Next base: position 110,324,110 of record NC_073224.2, read on the forward strand.
TTTTGTGGAATTTGCAAGTGGAGATTTCAAGCGCTTTGGTGCCAACGGTAGAAAAGGAAATATCTCCGTATAAAAACTAGAGAGAATCATTCTCAAAAACCTCTTTGTGTTGACTGCGATCCATTCACTGAGTTTAACCTTTCTTTTCATAGAGAAGTTTGGAAACACTCTGTTTGTAAAGTCTGCAAGTGGATATGTAGACCTATTTGAGGATTTCGTTGGAAACTTGATTTCTTCATCTAATGCTTGACAGAAGAATTCTCAGTAACTTCTTTGGGTTGTGTGTGTTCAACTCACAGAGGTGAACCTTCCTTTAGACAGAGCAGATATGTAACCCTCTTTTTGTGGAATTTGCAAGTGGAGATTTCAAGCGCTTTCGGGCCAACGGTAGAAAAGGAAATATCTTCGTATAAAAACTAGAGAGATTCATTCTCAGAAAACACTTTGTGTTGACTGCCACCCATTCACAGAGTTTAACCTTTCTTTTCATGGAGCAGTTTGGAAACACTCTGTTTGTAAAGTCTGCAAGTGGATATTTGGACATCATTGAGGATTTCGTTGGAAACGGGATTTCTTCATGTAATGCTAGACAGAAGAATTCTAAGTAACTTCTTTGGGTTGTGTGAGTTCAACTCACAGAGTTGAACCTACCTTTAGACACAGCATATTTGAAACCCTCTTTTTGTGGAATTTGTAAGTGGAGATTTCAAGCGCTTTGGGGCCAACGGTAGAAAGGCAAATATCTTCGTATAAAAACTAGAGAGAATCATTCTCAGAAACCACTTTGTGTTGTGTGCGTTCCACTCACAGAGTTTCACCTTTCTTTTCATAGATCAGTTTGGAAACACTCTGTTTGTAAAGTCTGGAAGTGGATATTTGGACCTCTTTGAGGATTTCGTTGGAAACGGGATTTCCTCATCTAATTCTAGTGAGAAGAATTCTCAGTAACTTCTTTGGGTTGCGTGTGTTCAACTCACAGAGTTGGACCTTCCTTTAGACAGAGCAGATACGAAACCCTCTTTTTGTGGAATTTGCAAGTGGAGATTTCAAGCACTTTTGGGCCAACTGTAGAAAAGGAAATATCTTCGTATAAAAACTAGAGAGAATCATTCTCAGAAACCACTTTGTGTTGTGTGCCTTCCAATCACAGAGTTTAACCTTTCTTTTCATAGAGCAGTTTGGAAACACTCTGTTTGTAAAGTCTGCAAGAGGATATTTGGACATCTTTGAGGATTTCCTTGGAAACGGGATTTCTTCATCTAATGCTAGACAGAAGAATTCTCAGTAACTTCTTTGGGTTGTGTGAGTTCAACTCACAGAGTTGAACCTACCTTTAGACACAGCATATTTGAAACCCTCTTATTGTGGAATTTGCAAGTGGAGATTTCTAGCGTTTTGGTGCGAACGGTAGAAAAGGAAATATCTTCGTATAAAAACTAGAGAGAATCATTCTCAAAAACCACTTTGTGTTGACTGCGATCCATTCACAGAGTTTAACCTTTCTTTTCATGGAGCAGTTTGGAAACACTCTGTTTGTAAAGTCTGCAAGTGGATATTTGGAGCTATTTGAGGATTTCGTTGGAAACGGGATTTCTTCATCTAATGCTAGACAGAAGAATTCTCAGTAACTTCTTTGGGTTGTGTGTGTTCAACTCACAGAGTTGAACCTTCCTTTAGACAGAGCAGATTTGAAACCCTCTTTTTGTGGAATTTGAAAGTGGAGATTTCAAGCGCTTTCGGGCCAAAGGTAGAAAAGGAAATATCTTCGTATAACAGATAGAGAGAATCATTCTCAGAAACCACTTTGTGTTGTGTGCATTCCACTCACAGAGTTTAAACTTTCTTTTCATAGAGAAGTTTGGAAACACTCTGTTTGTAAAGTCTGCAAGTGGATATTTAGACCTCTTTGAGGATTTCGTTGGAAACGGGATTTCCTCATCTAATTCTAGACTGAAGAATTCTCAGTAACTTCTTTGGGTTGTGTGTTCAACTCACAGATTTGAACCTTCCTTTAGACAGAGCAGGTTTGAAACCCTCTTTTTGTGGAATTTGCAAGTGGAGATTTCAAGCGCTTTGGGGACAATGGTAGGAAAGGAAATATCTTCGTATAAAAACTAGAGAGAATCATTCTCAGAAACCACTTGGTGTTGTGTGCGTTCCACTCACAGAGTTTAACCATTCTTTTCATAGAGCAGTTTGGAAACACTCTGTTTGTAAAGTCTGCAAGTGGATATTTGGACATCATTGAGGATTTCGTTGGAAACGGGATTTCTTCATGTAATGCTAGACAGAAGAATTCTCAGTAACTTCTTTGGGTTGTGTGTGTTCAACTCACAGAGTTGAACCTACCTTTAGACACAGCATATTTGAAACCCTCTTTTTGTGGAATTTGCAAGTGGAGATTTCAAGCGCTTTGGTGCCAACGGTAGAAAAGGAAATATCTTCGTATAAAAACTAGAGAGAATCATTCTCAAAAACCACTTTGTGTTGACTGCGATCCATTCACAGAGTTTAAACTTTCTTTTCATAGAGAAGTTTGGAAACACTCTGTTTGTAAAGTCTGCAAGTGGATATTTGGACCTATTTGAGGATTTCGTTGGAAACGGGATTTCTTCATCTAATGCTTGACAGAAGAATTGTCAGTAACTTCTTTGGGTTGTGTGTGTTCAACTCACAGAGTTGAACCTTTCTTTAGACAGAGCAGATATGAAACCCTCTTTTTGTGGAATTTGCAAGTGGAGATTTCAAGCCTTTTTTGGCCAACGGTAGAAAGGGAAATATCTTCGTATAAAAACTAGAGAGAATCATTCTCAGAAATCACTTTGTGTTGTGTGCGTTCCACTCACAGAGTTTAACCTTTCTTTTCATAGAGCAGCTTGGAAACACTCTGTTTGTAAAGTCTGCAAGTGGATATTTGGACCTCTTTGAGGATTTCGTTGGAAACGGGATTTCTTCATCTAATGCTAGACAGAAGAATTCTCAGTAACTTCTTTGGGTTGTGTGAGTTCAACTCACGGAGATGAACCTTCCTTTAGACAGAGCAGATTTGAAACCCTCTTTTTGTGGAATTTGAAAGTGGAGATTTCAAGCGCTTTCGGGACAACTGTAGAAAAGGAAATATCTTCGTATAAAAACTAGAGAGATTCATTCTCAGAAAACACTTTGTGTTGACTGCGACCCATTCAAAGAGTTTAACCTTTCTTTTCATGGAGCAGTTTGGAAACACTCTGTTTGTAAATTCTGCAAGTGGATATTTGGACCTATTTGAGGATTTCGTTGGAAAGGGGATTTCTTCATCTAATGCTAGACAGAAGAATTCTCAGTAACTTTTTTGGGTTGTGTGTGTTCAACTCACAGAGTTGAACCTTCCTTTAGACAGAGCAGATTTGAAACCCTCTTTTTGTGGAATTTGCAAGTGGACATTTCATGCGCTTTGGGGCCAACGGTAGAAAGGCAAATATCTTCTTATAAAAACCAGATAGAATCATTCTCAGAAACCACTTTTTGTTGTGTGCGTTCCACTCACAGAGTTTCACCTTTCTTTTCATAGATCAGTTTGGAAACACTCTGTTCGTAAAGTCTGGAAGTGGATATTTGGACCTCTTTGAGGATTTCGTTGGAAACGGGATTTCCTCATCTAATTCTAGTGAGAAGAATTCTCAGTAACTTCTTTGGGTTGCGTGTGTTCAATTCACAGAGTTGGACCTTCCTTTAGACAGAGCAGATACGAAACCCTCTTTTTGTGGAATTTGCAAGTGGAGATTTCAAGCACTTTTGGGCCAACGGCAGAAAAGGAAATATCTTCGTATAAAAACTAGAGAGAATCATTCTCAGAAATCACTTTGTGTTGTGTGCCTTCCACTCACATAGTTTAACCTTTCTTTTCATAGAGCTGTTTGGAAACACTCTGTTTGTAAAGTCTGCAAGAGGATATTTGGACATCTTTGAGGATTTCGTTGGAAACGGGATTTCTTCATCTAATGCTAGACAGAAGAATTCTCAGTAACTTCTTTGGGTTGTGTGAGTTCAACTCACAGAGTTGAACCTAGCTTTAGACAGAGCATATTTGAAACCCTCTTATTGTGGAATTTGCAAGTGGAGATTTCAAGCGCTTTGGTGCGAACGGTAGAAAAGGAAATATCTTCGTATATAAACTAGAGAGAATCATTCTCAAAAACCACTTTGTGTTGACTGAGATCCATTCACAGAGTTTAACCTTTCTTTTCATGGAGCAGTTTGGAAACACTCTGTTTGTAAAGTCTGCAAGTGGATATTTGGAGCTATTTGAGGATTTCGTTGGAAACGGGATTTCTTCATCTAATGCTAGACAGAAGAATTCTCAGTAACTTCTTTGGGTTGTGTGTGTTCAACTCACAGAGTTGAACCTTCCTTTAGACAGAGCAGATTTGAAACCCTCTTTTTGTGGAATTTGAAAGTGGAGATTTCAAGCGCTTTCGGGCCAAAGGTAGAAAAGGAAATATCTTCGTATAAGAGATAGAGAGAATCATTCTCAGAAACCACTTTGTGTTGTGTGCGTTCCACTCACAGAGTTTAAACTTTCTTTTCATAGAGAAGTTTGGAAACACTCTGTTTGTAAAGTCTGCAAGTGGATATTTAGACCTCTTTGAGGATTTCGTTGGAAACGGGATTTCCTCATCTAATTCTAGACTGAAGAATTCTCAGTAACTTCTTTGGGTTGTGTGTTCAACTCACAGATTTGAACCTTCCTTTAGACAGAGCAGATTTGAAACCCTCTTTTTGTGGAATTTGCAAGTGGAGATTTCAAGCGCTTTGGGGACAATGGTAGGAAAGGAAATATCTTCGTATAAAAACTAGAGAGAATCATTCTCCGAAACCACTTGGTGTTGTGTGCGTTCCACTCACAGAGTTTAACCATTCTTTTCATAGAGCAGTTTGGAAACACTCTGTTTGTAAAGTCTGCAAGTGGATATTTGGACATCATTGAGGATTTCGTTGGAAACGGGATTTCTTCATGTAATGCTAGACAGAAGAATTCTCAGTAACTTCTTTGGGTTGTGTGAGTTCAACTCACAGAGTTGAACCTACCTTTAGACACAGCATATTTGAAACCCTCTTTTTGTGGAATTTGCAAGTGGAGATTTCAAGCGCTTTGGTGCCAACGGTAGAAAAGGAAATATCTTCGTATAAAAACTAGAGAGAATCATTCTCAAAAACCACTTTGTGTTGACTGCGATCCATTCACAGAGTTTAACCTTTCTTTTCATAGAGAAGTTTGGAAACACTCTGTTTGTAAAGTCTGCAAGTGGATATTTGGACCTATTTGAGGATTTCGTTGGAAACGGGATTTCTTCATCTAATGCTTGACAGAAGAATTGTCAGTAACTTCTTTGGGTTGTGTGTGTTCAACTCACAGAGTTGAACCTTTCTTTAGACAGAGCAGATATGAAACCCTCTTTTTGTGGAATTTGCAAGTGGAGATTTCAAGCCTTTTTTGGCCAACGGTAGAAAGGGAAATATCTTCGTATAAAAACTAGAGAGAATCATTCTCAAAAACCACTTTGTGTTGACTGCGATCCATTCACAGAGTTTAACCTTTCTTTTCATAGAGAAGTTTGGAAACACTCTGTTTGTAAAGTCTGCAAGTGGATATTTGGACCTATTTGAGGATTTCGTTGGAAACGGGATTTCTTCATCTAATGCTTGACAGAAGAATTGTCAGTAACTTCTTTGGGTTGTGTGTGTTCAACTCACAGAGTTGAACCTTTCTTTAGACAGAGCAGATATGAAACCCTCTTTTTGTGGAATTTGCAAGTGGAGATTTCAAGCCTTTTTTGGCCAACGGTAGAAAGGGAAATATCTTCGTATAAAAACTAGAGAGAATCATTCTCAGAAATCACTTTGTGTTGTGTGCGTTCCACTCACAGAGTTTAACCTTTCTTTTCATAGAGCAGCTTGGAAACACTCTGTTTGTAAAGTCTGCAAGTGGACATTTGGACCTCTTTGAGGATTTCGTTGGAAACGGGATTTCTTCATCTAATGCTAGACAGAAGAATTCTCAGTAACTTCTTTGGGTTGTGTGAGTTCAACTCACGGAGATGAACCTTCCTTTAGACAGAGCAGATTTGAAACCCTCTTTTTGTGGAATTTGAAAGTGGAGATTTCAAGCGCTTTCGGGACAACTGTAGAAAAGGAAATATCTTCGTATAAAAACTAGAGAGAATCATTCTCAGAAATCACTTTGTGTTGTGTGCCTTCCACTCACATAGTTTAACCTTTCTTTTCATAGAGCTGTTTGGAAACACTCTGTTTGTAAAGTCTGCAAGAGGATATTTGGACATCTTTGAGGATTTCGTTGGAAACGGGATTTCTTCATCTAATGCTAGACAGAAGAATTCTCAGTAACTTCTTTGGGTTGTGTGAGTTCAACTCACAGAGTTGAACCTAGCTTTAGACAGAGCATATTTGAAACCCTCTTATTGTGGAATTTGCAAGTGGAGATTTCAAGCGCTTTGGTGCGAACGGTAGAAAAGGAAATATCTTCGTATATAAACTAGAGAGAATCATTCTCAAAAACCACTTTGTGTTGACTGAGATCCATTCACAGAGTTTAACCTTTCTTTTCATGGAGCAGTTTGGAAACACTCTGTTTGTAAAGTCTGCAAGTGGATATTTGGAGCTATTTGAGGATTTCGTTGGAAACGGGATTTCTTCATCTAATGCTAGACAGAAGAATTCTCAGTAACTTCTTTGGGTTGTGTGTGTTCAACTCACAGAGTTGAACCTTCCTTTAGACAGAGCAGATTTGAAACCCTCTTTTTGTGGAATTTGAAAGTGGAGATTTCAAGCGCTTTCGGGCCAAAGGTAGAAAAGGAAATATCTTCGTATAAGAGATAGAGAGAATCATTCTCAGAAACCACTTTGGGTTGTGTGCGTTCCACTCACAGAGTTTAAACTTTCTTTTCATAGAGAAGTTTGGAAACACTCTGTTTGTAAAGTCTGCAAGTGGATATTTAGACCTCTTTGAGGATTTCGTTGGAAACGGGATTTCCTCATCTAATTCTAGACTGAAGAATTCTCAGTAACTTCTTTGGGTTGCGTGTGTTCAACTCACAGAGTTGGACCTTCCTTTAGACAGAGCAGATATGAAACCCTCTTTTTGTGGAATTTGCAAGTGGAGATTTCAAGCACTTTTCGTCCAAAGGTAGAAAAGGAAATATCTTCGTATAAAAACTAGAGAGAATCATTCTGAGAAACCGCTTTGTGTTGTGTGCGTTCCACTCACAGAGTTTAACCTTTCTTTTCATAGAGCAGTTTGGAAACACTCTGTTTGTAAAGTCTGCAAGTGCATATTTGGACCTCTTTGAGGATTTCGTTGGAAACGGGATTTCTTCATCTAATGCTAGACAGAAGAATTCTCAGTAACTTCTTTGGGTTGTGTGAGTTCAACTCACAGAGTTGAACCTACCTTTAGACACAGCATATTTGAAACCCTCTTTTTGTGGAATTTGCAAGTGGAGATTTCAAGCGCTTTGGTGCCAACGGTAGAAAAGGAAATATCTTCGTATAAAAACTAGAGAGAATCATTCTCAAAAACCACTTTGTGTTGACTGCGATCCATTCACAGAGTTTAACCTTTCTTTTCATAGAGAAGTTTGGAAACACTCTGTTTGTAAAGTCTGCAAGTGGATATGTAGACCTCTTAGAGGATTTCGTTGGAAACGGGATTTCCTCATCTAATTCTAGTTTGAAGAATTCTCAGTAACTTCTTTGGGTTGCGTGTGTTCAACTCACAGAGTTGGACCTTCCTTTAGACAGAGCAGATATGAAACCCTCTTTTTGTGGAATTTGCAAGTGGAGATTTCAAGCACTTTTCGTCCAAAGGTAGAAAAGGAAATATCTTCGTATAAAAACTAGAGAGAATCATTCTGAGAAACCGCTTTGTGTTGTGTGCGTTCCACTCACAGAGTTTAACCTTTCTTTTCATAGAGCCGTTTGGAAACACTCTGTTTGTAAAGTCTGCAAGTGCATATTTGGACCTCTTTGAGGATTTCGTTGGAAACGGGATTTCTTCATCTAATGCTAGACAGAAGAATTCTCAGTAACTTCTTTGGGTTGTGTGAGTTCAACTCACAGAGTTGAACCTACCTTTAGACACAGCATATTTGAAACCCTCTTATTTTGGAATTTGCAAGTGGAGATTTCAAGCACTTTTCGTCCAAAGGTAGAAAAGGAAATATCTTGGTATAAAAACTAGAGAGAATCATTCTCAGAAACCACTTTGTGTTGTGTGCGTTCCACTCACAGAGTTTCACCTTTCTTTTCATAGAGCAGTTTGGAAACACTCTGTTTGTAAAGTCTGCAAGTGGATATTTGGACCTCTTTGAGGATTTCGTTGGAAACGGGATTTCCTCATCTAATTCTAGTGAGAAGAATTCTCAGTAACTTCTTTGGGTTGCGTGTGTTCAACTCACAGAGTTGGACCTTCCTTTAGACAGAGCAGATACGAAACCCTCTTTTTGTGGAATTTGCAAGTGGAGAATTCAAGCAATTTTGGGCCAACTGTAGAAAAGGAAATATCTTCGTATAAAAACTAGAGAGAATCATTCTCAGAAACCGCTTTGTGTTGTGTGCCTTCCACTCACAGAGTTTAACCTTTCTTTTCATAGAGCAGTTTGGAAACACTCTGTTTGTAAAGTCTGCAAGAGGATATTTGGACATCTTTGAGGATTTCGTTGGAAACGGGATTTCTTCATCTAATGCTAGACAGAAGAATTCTCAGTAACTTCTTTGGGTTTTGTGTGTTCAACTCATAGAGTTGAACCTTCCTTTAGACAGAGCAGATTTGAAACCCTCTTTTTCTGGAATTTGAAAGTGGAGATTTCAAGCGCTTTCGGGACAACGGTAGAAAAGGAAATATCTTCGTATAAAAACTAGAGAGAATCATTCTCAGAAACCATTTTGTGTTAACTGTGATCCATTCACAGAGTTTAACCTTTCTTTTCATGGAACAGTTGGAAACACTCTGTTTGTAAAGTCTGCAAGTGGATATTTGGACATCTTTGAGGATTTCGTTGGAAACGGGATTTCTTCATCTAATGCTTGACAGAAGATTTCTCAGTAACTTCTTTGGGTTGTGTGTGTTCAACTCACAGAGTTGAACCTTCCTTTAGACAGAGCAGATTTGAAACCCTCTTTTTGTGGAATTTGCAAGTGGAGATTTCAAGCGCTTTGGGGCCAACGGTAGAAAGGCAAATATCTTCTTATAAAAACTAGAGAGATTCATTCTCAGAAACCACTTTGTGTTGTGTGCGTTCCACTCACAGAGTTTCACCTTTCTTTTCATAGATCAGTTTGGAAACACTCTGTTTGTAAAGTCTGGAAGTGGATATTTGGACCTCTTTGAGGATTTCGTTGGAAACGGGATTTCTTCATCTAATTCTAGTGAGAAGAATTCTCAGTAACTTCTTTGGGTTGCGTGTGTTCAACTCACAGAGTTGGACCTTCCCTTAGACAGAGCAGATACGAAACCCTCTCTTTGTGGAATTTGCAAGTGGAGATTTCAAGCACTTTAGGGCCAACGGTAGAAAAGGAAATATCTTCGTATAAAAACTAGAGAGAATCATTCTCAGAAACCACTTTGTGTTGTGTGCCTTCCACTCACAGAGCTTAACCTTTCTTTTCATAGAGCAGTTTGGAAACACTCTGTTTGTAAAGTCTGCAAGAGGATATTTGGACATCTTTGAGGATTTCGTTGGAAACGGGATTTCTTCATCTAATGCTAGACAGAAGAATTCTCAGTAACTTCTTTGGGTTGTGTGAGTTCAACTCACAGAGTTGAACCTACCTTTAGACAGAGCATATTTGAAACCCTCTTATTGTGGAATTTGCAAGTGGAGATTTCTAGCGCTTTGGTGTGAACGGTAGAAAAGGAAATATCTTCGTATAAAAACTAGAGAGAATCATTCTCAAAAACCACTTTGTGTTGACTTCGATCCATTCACAGAGTTTAACCTTTCTTTTCATGGAGCAGTTTGGAAACACTCTGTTTGTAAAGTCTGCAAGTGGATATTTGGACATCATTTAGGATTTCGTTGGAAACGGGATTTCTTCATGTAATGCTAGACAGAAGAATTCCCAGTAACTTCTTTGGGTTGTGTGAGTTCAACTCACAGAGTTGAACCTACCTTTAGACACAGCATATTTGAAACCCTCTTTTTGTGGAATTTGCAAGTGGAGATTTCAAGCGCTTTGGGGCCAACGGTAGAAAGGCAAATATCTTCGTATAAAAACTAGAGAGAGTCATTCTCAGAAACCACTTTGTGTTGGGTGCGTTCCACTCACAGAGTTTCACCTTTCTTTTCATAGATCAGTTTGGAAACACTCTGTTTGTAAAGTCTGCAAGTGGATATTTGGACCTCTTTGAGGATTTCGTTGGAAACGGGATTTCCTCATCTAATTCTAGTGAGAAGAATTCTCAGTAACTTCTTTGGGTTGCGTGTGTTCAACTCACAGAGTTGGACCTTCCTTTAGACAGAGCAGATACGAAACCCTCTTTTTGTGGAATTTGCAAGTGGAGATTTCAAGCACTTTTGGGCCAACTGAAGAAAAGGAAATATCTTCGTATAAAAACTAGAGAGAATCATTCTCAGAAACCACTTTGTGTTGTGTGCCTTCCACTCACAGAGTTTAACCTTTCTTTTCATAGAGCAGTTTGGAAACACTCTGTTTGTAAAGTCTGCAAGTGCATATTTGGACCTCTTTTAGGATTTCGTTGGAAACGGGATTTCTTCATCTAATGCTAGACAGAAGAATTCTCAGTAACTTCTTTGGGTTGTGTGAGTTCAACTCACAGAGTTGAACCTAACTTTAGACACAGCATATTTGAAACCCTCTTATTTTGGAATTTGCAAGTGGAGATTTCAAGCACTTTTCGTCCAAAGGTAGAAAAGGAAATATCTTGGTATAAAAACTAGAGAGAATCATTCTCAGAAACCACTTTGTGTTGTGTGCGTTCCACTCACAGAGTTTCACCTTTCTTTTCATAGATCAGTTTGGAAACACTCTGTTTGTAAAGTCTGCAAGTGGATATTTGGACCTCTTTGAGGATTTCGTTGGAAACGGGATTTCCTCATCTAATTCTAGTGAGAAGAATTCTCAGTAACTTCTTTGGGTTGCGTGTGTTCAACTCACAGAGTTGGACCTTCCTTTAGACAGAGCAGATACGAAACCCTCTTTTTGTGGAATTTGCAAGTGGAGAATTCAAGCAATTTTGGGCCAACTGTAGAAAAGGAAATATCTTCGTATAAAAACTAGAGAGAATCATTCTCAGAAACCGCTTTGTGTTGTGTGCCTTCCACTCACAGAGTTTAACCTTTCTTTTCATAGAGCAGTTTGGAAACACTCTGTTTGTAAAGTCTGCAAGAGGATATTTGGACATCTTTGAGGATTTCGTTGGAAACGGGATTTCTTCATCTAATGCTAGACAGAAGAATTCTCAGTAACTTCTTTGGGTTTTGTGTGTTCAACTCATAGAGTTGAACCTTCCTTTTGACAGAGCAGATTTGAAACCCTCTTTTTCTGGAATTTGAAAGTGGAGATTTCAAGCGCTTTCGGGACAACGGTAGAAAAGGAAATATCTTCGTATAAAAACTAGAGAGAATCATTCTCAGAAACCATTTTGTGTTGACTGCGATCCATTCACAGAGTTTAACCTTTCTTTTCATGGAACAGTTGGAAACACTCTGTTTGTAAAGTCTGCAAGTGGATATTTGGACATCTTTGAGGATTTCGTTGGAAACGGGATTTCTTCATCTAATGCTTGACAGAAGATTTCTCAGTAACTTCTTTGGGTTGTGTGTGTTCAACTCACAGAGTTGAACCTTCCTTTAGACAGAGCAGATTTGAAACCCTCTTTTTGTGGAATTTGCAAGTGGAGATTTCAAGCGCTTTGGGGCCAACGGTAGAAAGGCAAATATCTTCTTATAAAAACTAGAGAGATTCATTCTCAGAAACCACTTTGTGTTGTGTGCGTTCCACTCACAGAGTTTCACCTTTCTTTTCATAGATCAGTTTGGAAACACTCTGTTTGTAAAGTCTGGAAGTGGATATTTGGACCTCTTTGAGGATTTCGTTGGAAACGGGATTTCTTCATCTAATTCTAGTGAGAAGAATTCTCAGTAACTTCTTTGGGTTGCGTGTGTTCAACTCACAGAGTTGGACCTTCCCTTAGACAGAGCAGATACGAAACCCTCTCTTTGTGGAATTTGCAAGTGGAGATTTCAAGCACTTTAGGGCCAACGGTAGAAAAGGAAATATCTTCGTATAAAAACTAGAGAGAATCATTCTCAGAAACCACTTTGTGTTGTGTGCCTTCCACTCACAGAGCTTAACCTTTCTTTTCATAGAGCAGTTTGGAAACACTCTGTTTGTAAAGTCTGCAAGAGGATATTTGGACATCTTTGAGGATTTCGTTGGAAACGGGATTTCTTCATCTAATGCTAGACAGAAGAATTCTCAGTAACTTCTTTGGGTTGTGTGAGTTCAACTCACAGAGTTGAACCTACCTTTAGACAGAGCATATTTGAAACCCTCTTATTGTGGAATTTGCAAGTGGAGATTTCTAGCGCTTTGGTGTGAACGGTAGAAAAGGAAATATCTTCGTATAAAAACTAGAGAGAATCATTCTCAAAAACCACTTTGTGTTGACTTCGATCCATTCACAGAGTTTAACCTTTCTTTTCATGGAGCAGTTTGGAAACACTCTGTTTGTAAAGTCTGCAAGTGGATATTTGGACATCATTTAGGATTTCGTTGGAAACGGGATTTCTTCATGTAATGCTAGACAGAAGAATTCCCAGTAACTTCTTTGGGTTGTGTGAGTTCAACTCACAGAGTTGAACCTACCTTTAGACACAGCATATTTGAAACCCTCTTTTTGTGGAATTTGCAAGTGGAGATTTCAAGCGCTTTGGGGCCAACGGTAGAAAGGCCAATATCTTCGTATAAAAACTAGAGAGAGTCATTCTCAGAAACCACTTTGTGTTGGGTGCGTTCCACTCACAGAGTTTCACCTTTCTTTTCATAGATCAGTTTGGAAACACTCTGTTTGTAAAGTCTGCAAGTGGATATTTGGACCTCTTTGAGGATTTCGTTGGAAACGGGATTTCCTCATCTAATTCTAGTGAGAAGAATTCTCAGTAACTTCTTTGGGTTGCGTGTGTTCAACTCACAGAGTTGGACCTTCCTTTAGACAGAGCAGATACGAAACCCTCTTTTTGTGGAATTTGCAAGTGGAGATTTCAAGCACTTTTGGGCCAACTGTAGAAAAGGAAATATCTTCGTATAAAAACTAGAGAGAATCATTCTCAGAAACCACTTTGTGTTGTGTGCCTTCCACTCACAGAGTTTAACCTTTCTTTTCACAGAGCAGTTTGGAAACACTCTGTTTGTAAAGTCTGCAAGAGGATATTTGGACATCTTTGAGGATTTCGTTGGAAACGGGATTTCTTCATCTAATGCTAGACAGAAGAATTCTCAGTAACTTCTTTGGGTTTTGTGTGTTCAACTCATAGAGTTGAACCTTCCTTTTGACAGAGCAGATTTGAAACCCTCTTTTTCGGGAATTTGAAAGTGGAGATTTCAAGCGCTTTCGGGACAACGGTAGAAAAGGAAATATCTTCGTATAAAAACTAGAGAGAATCATTCTCAGAAACCATTTTGTGTTGACTGCGATCCATTCACAGAGTTTAACCTTTCTTTTCATGGAGCAGTTGGAAACACTCTGTTTGTAAAGTCTGCAAGTGGATATTTGGACCTATTTGAGGATTTCGTTGGAAACGGGATTTCTTCATCTAATGCTTGACAGAAGAATTCTCAGTAACTTCTTTGGGTTGTGTGTGTTCAACTCACAGAGTTGAACCTTCCTTTAGACAGAGCAGATATGAAACCCTCTTTTTGTGGAATTTGCAAGTGGAGATTTCAAGCGCTTTGGGGCCAACGGTAGAAAGGCAAATATCTTCTTATAAAAACTAGAGAGATTCATTCTCAGAAACCACTTTGTGTTGTGTGCGTTCCACTCACAGAGTTTCACCTTTCTTTTCATAGATCAGTTTGGAAACACTCTGTTTGTAAAGTCTGGAAGTGGATATTTGGACCTCTTTGAGGATTTCATTGGAAACGGGATTTCTTCATCTAATTCTAGTGAGAAGAATTCTCAGTAACTTCTTGGGTTGCGTGTGTTCAACTCACAGAGTTGGACCTTCCCTTATACAGAGCAGATACGAAACCCTCTCTTTGTGGAATTTGCAAGTGGAGATTTCAAGCGCTTTCGGGCGAAAAGTAGAAAAGGAAATATCTTCGTATAAGAACTAGAGAGAATCATTCTCAGAAACCACTTTGTGTTGTGTGCGTTCCACTCACAGAGTTTAACCTTTCTTTTCATAGAGAAGTTTGGAAACACTCTGTTTGTAAAGTCTGCAAGTGGATATGTAGACCTCTTTGAGGATTTCGTTGGAAACGGGATTTCCTCATCTAATTCTAGTTAGAAGAATTCTCAGTAACTTCTTTGGGTTGCGTGTGTTCAACTCACAGAGTTGGACCTTTCTTTAGACAGAGCAGATATGAAACCCTCTTTTTGTGGAATTTGCAAGTGGAGATTTCAAGCACTTTTCGTCCAACGGTAGAAAAGGAAATATCTTCGTATAAAAACTAGAGAGAATCATTCTCAGAAACCGCTTTGTGTTGAGTGCTTTCCAGTCACAGAGTTTAAACTTTCTTTTCATAGAGCAGTTTGGAAACACTCTGTTTGTAAAGTCTGCAAGTGCATATTTGGACCTCTTTGAGGATTTCGTTGGAAACGGGATGTCTTCATCTAATGCTAGAAGAATTCTCAGTAACTTCTTTGGGTTTTGTGTGTTCAACTCACAGATTTGAACCTTCCTTTTGACAGAGCAGATTTGAAACCCTCTTTTTGTGGAATTTGAAAGTGGAGATTTCAAGCGCTTTCGGGACAACGGTAGAAAAGGAAATATCTTCGTATAAAAACTAGAGAGAATCATTCTCAGAAACGATTTTGTGTTGACTGCGATCCATTCACAGAGTTTAACCTTTCTTTTCATGGAGCAGTTTGGAAACACTCTGTTTGTAAAGTCTGCAAGTGGATATTTGGACCTATTTGAGGATTTCGTTGGAAACGGGATTTCTTCATCTAATGCTTGACAGAAGAATTGTCAGTAACTTCTTTGGGTTGTGTGTGTTCAACTCACAGAGTTGAACCTTCCTTTAGACAGAGCAGATATGAAACCCTCTTTTTGTGGAATTTGCATGTGGAGATTTCAAGCGTTTTTGGGCCAACGGTAGAAAGGGAAATATCTTCGTATAAAAACTAGAGAGAATCATTCTCAGAAATCACTTTGTGTTGTGTGTGTTCCACTCACAGAGTTTAACCTTTCTTTTCATAGAGCAGCTTGGAAACACTCTGTTTGTAAAGTCTGCAAGTGGATATTTGGACCTCTTTGAGGATTTCGTTGGAAACGGGATTTCTTCATCTAATGCTAGACAGAAGAATTCTCAGTAACTTCTTTGGGTTGTGTGAGTTCAACTCACGGAGATGAACCTTCCTTTAGACAGAGCAGATTTGAAACCCTCTTTTTGTGGAATTTGAAAGTGGAGATTTCAAGCGCTTTCGGGCCAACGGTAGAAAAGGAAATATCTTCGTATAAAAACTAGAGAGATTCATTCTCAGAAAACACTTTGTGTTGACTGCGACCCATTCACAGAGTTTAACCTTTCTTTTCATGGAGCAGTTTGGAAACACTCTGTTTGTAAAGTCTGCAAGTGGATATTTGGACCTATTTGAGGATTTCGTTGGAAACGGGATTTCTTCATCTAATGCTAGACAGAAGAATTCTCAGTAACTTTTTTGTGTTGTGTGTGTTCAACTCACAGAGTTGAACCTTCCTTTAGACAGAGCAGATATGAAACCCTCTTTTTGTGGAATTTGCAAGTGGAGATTTCAAGCGCTTTGGGGCCAACGGTAGAAAGGCAAATATCTTCTTATAAAAACTAGAGAGATTCATTCTCAGAAACCACTTTGTGTTGTGTGCGTTCCACTCACAGAGTTTCACCTTTCTTTTCATAGATCAGTTTGGAAACACTCTGTTTGTAAAGTCTGGAAGTGGATATTTGGACCTCTTTGAGGATTTCGTTGGAAACGGGATTTCTTCATCTAATTCTAGTGAGAAGAATTCTCAGTAACTTCTTTGGGTTGCGTGTGTTCAACTCACAGAGTTGGACCTTCCCTTAGACAGAGCAGATACGAAACCCTCTCTTTGTGGAATTTGCAAGTGGAGATTTCAAGCACTTTTGGGCCAACGGTAGAAAAGGAAATATCTTCGTATAAAAACTAGAGAGAATCATTCTCAGAAACCACTTTGTGTTGTGTGCCTTCCACTCACAGAGCTTAACCTTTCTTTTCATAGAGCAGTTTGGAAACACTCTGTTTGTAAAGTCTGCAAGAGGATATTTGGACATCTTTGAGGATTTCGTTGGAAACGGGATTTCTTCATCTAATGCTAGACAGAAGAATTCTCAGTAACTTCTTTGGGTTGTGTGAGTTCAACTCACAGAGTTGAACCTAGCTTTAGACAGAGCATATTTGAAACCCTCTTATTGTGGAATTTGCAAGTGGAGATTTCTAGCGCTTTGGGGTGAACGGTAGAAAAGGAAATATCTTCGTATAAAAACTAGAGAGAATCATTCTCAAAAACCACTTTGTGTTGACTGCGATCCATTCACAGAGTTTAACCTTTCTTTTCATGGAGCAGTTTGGAAACACTCTGTTTGTAAAGTCTGCAAGTGGATATTTGGAGCTATTTGAGGATTTCGTTGGAAACGGGATTTCTTCATCTAATGCTAGACAGAAGAATTCTCAGTAACTTCTTTGGGTTGTGTGTGTTCAACTCACAGAGTTGAACCTTCCTTTAGACACAGCATATTTGAAACCCTCTTTTTGTGGAATTTGCAAGTGGAGATTTCAAGCGCTTTGGGGCCATCGGTAGAAAAGGAAATATCTTCGTATAAAAACTGGAGAGAATCATTCTCAAAAACCACTTTGTGTTGACTGCGATCCATTCACAGAGTTTAACCTTTCTTTTCATGGAGCAGTTTGGAAACACTCTGTTTGTAAATTCTGCAAGTGGATATTTGGACCTATTTGAGGATTTCGTTGGAAACGGGATTTCTTCATCTAATGCTTGAGAGAAGAATTCTCAGTAACTTCATTGGGTTGTGTGTGTTCAACTCACAGAATTGAACCTTCCTTTAGACAGAGCAGATTTGAAACCCTCTTTTTGTGGAATTTGAAAGTGGAGATTTCAAGCGCTTTCGGGCGAAAAGTAGAAAAGGAAATATCTTCGTATAAGAACTAGAGAGAATCATTCTCAGAAACCACTTTGTGTTGTGTGCGTTCCACTCACAGAGTTTAACCTTTCTTTTCATAGAGAAGTTTGGAAACACTCTGTTTGTAAAGTCTGCAAGTGGATATGTAGACCTCTTTGAGGATTTCGTTGGAAACGGGATTTCCTCATCTAATTCTAGTTAGAAGAATTCTCAGTAACTTCTTTGGGTTGCGTGTGTTCAACTCACAGAGTTGGACCTTTCTTTAGACAGAGCAGATATGAAACCCTCTTTTTGTGGAATTTGCAAGTGGAGATTTCAAGCACTTTTCGTCCAACGGTAGAAAAGGAAATATCTTCGTATAAAAACTAGAGAGAATCATTCTCAGAAACCGCTTTGTGTTGAGTGCTTTCCACTCACAGAGTTTAAACTTTCTTTTCATAGAGCAGTTTGGAAACACTCTGTTTGTAAAGTCTGCAAGTGCATATTTGGACCTCTTTGAGGATTTCGTTGGAAACGGGATGTCTTCATCTAATGCTAGAAGAATTCTCAGTAACTTCTTTGGGTTTTGTGTGTTCAACTCACAGAGTTGAACCTTCCTTTTGACAGAGCAGATTTGAAACCCTCTTTTTGTGGAATTTGAAAGTGGAGATTTCAAGCGCTTTCGGGACAACGGTAGAAAAGGAAATATCTTCGTATAAAAACTAGAGAGAATCATTCTCAGAAACGATTTTGTGTTGACTGCGATCCATTCACAGAGTTTAACCTTTCTTTTCATGGAGCAGTTTGGAAACACTCTGTTTGTAAAGTCTGCAAGTGGATATTTGGACCTATTTGAGGATTTCGTTGGAAACGGGATTTCTTCATCTAATGCTTGACAGAAGAATTGTCAGTAACTTCTTTGAGTTGTGTGTGTTCAACTCACAGAGTTGAACCTTCCTTTAGACAGAGCAGATATGAAACCCTCTTTTTGTGGAATTTGCATGTGGAGATTTCAAGCGTTTTTGGGCCAACGGTAGAAAGGGAAATATCTTCGTATAAAAACTAGAGAGAATCATTCTCAGAAATCACTTTGTGTTGTGTGTGTTCCACTCACAGAGTTTAACCTTTCTTTTCATAGAGCAGCTTGGAAACACTCTGTTTGTAAAGTCTGCAAGTGGATATTTGGACCTCTTTGAGGATTTCGTTGGAAACGGGATTTCTTCATCTAATGCTAGACAGAAGAATTCTCAGTAACTTCTTTGGGTTGTGTGAGTTCAACTCACGGAGATGAACCTTCCTTTAGACAGAGCAGATTTGAAACCCTCTTTTTGTGGAATTTGAAAGTGGAGATTTCAAGCGCTTTCGGGCCAACGGTAGAAAAGGAAATATCTTCGTATAAAAACTAGAGAGATTCATTCTCAGAAAACACTTTGTGTTGACTGCGACCCATTCACAGAGTTTAACCTTTCTTTTCATGGAGCAGTTTGGAAACACTCTGTTTGTAAAGTCTGCAAGTGGATATTTGGACCTATTTGAGGATTTCGTTGGAAACGGGATTTCTTCATCTAATGCTAGACAGAAGAATTCTCAGTAACTTTTTTGGGTTGTGTGTGTTCAACTCACAGAGTTGAACCATCCTTTAGACAGAGCAGATTTGAAACCCTCTTTTTGTGGAATTTGGAAGTGGAGATTTCATGCGCTTTGGGGCCAACGGTAGAAAGGCAAATATCTTCTTATAAAAACTAGAGAGAATCATTCTCAGAAACCACTTTGTGTTGTGTGCGTTCCACTCACAGAGTTTCACCTTTCTTTTCATAGATCAGTTTGGAAACACTCTGTTTGTAAAGTCTGCAAGTGGATATTTGGACCTCTTTGAGGATTTCGTTGGAAACGGGATTTCCTCAACTAATTCTAGTGAGAAGAATTCTCAGTAACTTCTTTGGGTTGCGTGTGTTCAACTCACAGAGTTGGACCTTCCTTTAGACAGAGCAGATACGAAACCCTCTTTTTGTGGAATTTGCAAGTGGAGATTTCAAGCACTTTTGGGCCAACTGTAGAAAAGGAAATATCTTCGTATAAAAACTAGAGAGAATCATTCTCAGAAACCACTTTGTGTTGTGTGCCTTCCACTCACAGAGTTTAACCTTTCTTTTCATAGAGCAGTTTGCAAACACTCTGTTTGTAAAGTCTGCAAGAGGATATTTGGACATCTTTGAGGATTTCGTTGGAAACGGGATTTCTTCATCTAATGCTAGACAGAAGAATTCTCAGTAACTTCTTTGGGTTGTGTGAGTTCAACTCACAGAGTTGAACCTACCTTTAGACACAGCATATTTGAAACCCTCTTATTGTGGAATTTGCAAGTGGAGATTTCAAGCGCTTTGGTGCGAACGGTAGAAAAGGAAATATCTTCGTATAGAAACTAGAGAGAATCATTCTCAAAAACCACTTTGTGTTGACTGAGATCCATTCACAGAGTTTAACCTTTCTTTTCATGGAGCAGTTTGGAAACACTCTGTTTGTAAAGTCTGCAAGTGGATATTTGGAGCTATTGGAGGATTTCGTTGGAAACGGGATTTCTTCATCTAATGCTAGACAGAAGAATTCTCAGTAACTTCATTGGGTTGTGTGTGTTCAACTCACAGAGTTGAACCTTCCTTTAGACAGAGCAGATTTGAAACCCTCTTTTTGTGGAATTTGAAAGTGGAGATTTCAAGCGCTTTCGGGCCAAAGGTAGAAAAGGAAATATCTTCGTATAAGAAATAGAGAGAATCATTCTCAGAAACCACTTTGTGTTGTGTGCGTTCCACTCACAGAGTTTAACCTTTCTTTTCATGGAGCAGTTTGGATACACTCTGTTTGTAAAGTCTGCAAGTGGATATTTAGACATCTTTGAGGATTTCGTTGGAAACGGGATTTCCTCATCTAATTCTAGACTGAAGAATTCTCAGTAACTTCTTTGGGTTGTGTGTTCAACTCAGAGATTTGAACCTTCCTTTAGACAGAGCAGATTTGAAACCCTCTTTTTGTGGAATTTGCAAGTGGAGATTTCAAGCGCTTTGGGGACAATGGTAGAAAGGCAAATATCTTCGTATAAAAACTAGAGAGAATCATTCTCAGAAACCACTTTGTGTTGTGTGCGTTCCACTCACAGAGTTTCACCTTTCTTTTCATAGATCAGTTTGGAAACACTCTGTTTGTAAAGTCTGCAAGTGGATATTTGGACCTCTTTGAGGATTTCGTTGGAAACGGGATTTCCTCATCTAATTCTAGTGAGAAGAATTCTCAGTAACTTCTTTGGGTTGCGTGTGTTCAACTCACAGAGTTGGACCTTCCTTTAGACAGAGCAGATACGAAACCCTCTTTTTGTGGAATTTGCAAGTGGAGATTTCAAGCACTTTTGGGCCAACTGTAGAAAAGGAAATATCTTCGTATAAAAACTAGAGAGAATCATTCTCAGAAACCACTTTGTGTTGTGTGCCTTCCACTCACAGAGTTTAACCTTTCTTTTCATAGAGCTGTTTGGAAACACTCTGTTTGTAAAGTCTGCAAGAGGATATTTGGACATCTTTGAGGATTTCGTTGGAAACGGGATTTCTTCATCTAATGCTAGACAGAAGAATTCTCAGTAACTTCTTTGGGTTGTGTGAGTTCAACTGACAGAGTTGAACCTACCTTTAGACACAGCATATTTGAAACCCTCTTATTGTGGAATTTGCAAGTGGAGATTTCAAGCGCTTTGGTGCGAACGGTAGAAAAGGAAATATCTTCGTATAAAAACTAGAGAGAATCATTCTCAAAAACCACTTTGTGTTGACTGCGATCCATTCACAGAGTTTCACCTTTCTTTTCATGGAGCAGTTTGGAAACACTCTGTTTGTAATGTCTGCAAGTGGATATTTGGAGCTATTTGAGGATTTCGTTAGAAACGGGATTTCTTCATCTAATGCTAGACAGAAGAATTCTCAGTAACTTCTTTGGGTTGTGTGTGTTCAACTCACAGAGTTGAACCTTCCTTTAGACAGAGCAGATTTGAAACCCTCTTTTTGTGGAATTTGAAAGTGGAGATTTCAAGCGCTTTCGGGCCAAGGTAGAAAAGGAAATATCTTCCTATAAGAAATAGAGAGAATCATTCTCAGAAACCACTTGGTGTTGTGTGCGTTCCACTCACAGAGGTTAACCATTCTTTTCATAGAGCAGTTTGGAAACACTCTGTTTGTAAAGTCTGCAAGTGGATATTTGGACATCATTGAGGATTTCGTTGGAAACGGGATTTCTTCATGTAATGCTAGACAGAAGAATTCTCAGTAACTTCTTTGGGTTGCGTGAGTTCAACTCACAGAGTTGGACCTTCCTTTAGACAGAGCAGATACGAAACCCTCTTTTTGTGGAATTTGCAAGTGGAGATTTCCAGCGCTTTGGTGCCAACGGTAGAAAAGGAAATATCTTCGTATAAAAACTAGAGAGAATCATTCTCAAAAACCACTTTGTGTTGACTGCGATCCATTCACAGAGTTTAACCTTTCTTTTCATGGAGCAGTTTGGAAACACTCTGTTTGTAAATTCTGCAAGTGGATATTTGGACCTATTTGAGGATTTCGTTGGAAACGGGATTTCTTCATCTAATGCTAGACAGAAGAATTCTCAGTAACTTCATTGGGTTGTGTGTGTTCAACTCACAGAGTTGAACCTTCCTTTAGACAGAGCAGATTTGAAACCCTCTTTTTGTGGAATTTGAAAGTGGAGATTTCAAGCGCTTTCGGGCGAAAAGTAGAAAAGGAAATATCTTCGTATAAGAACTAGAGAGAATCATTCTCAGAAACCACTTTGTGTTGTGTGCGTTCCACTCACAGAGTTTAACCTTTCTTTTCATAGAGAAGTTTGGAAACACTCTGTTTGTAAAGTCTGCAAGTGGATATGTAGACCTCTTTGAGGATTTCGTTGGAAACGGGATTTCCTCATCTAATTCTAGTTAGAAGAATTCTCAGTAACTTCTTTGGGTTGCGTGTGTTCAACTCACAGAGTTGGACCTTCCTTTAGACAGAGCAGATATGAAACCCTCTTTTTGTGGAATTTGCATGTGGAGATTTCAAGCACTTTTCGTCCAACGGTAGAAAAGGAAATATCTTCGTATAAAAACTAGAGAGAATCATGCTCAGAAACCGCTTTGTGTTGTGTGCGTTCCACTCACAGAGTTTAACCTTTCTTTTCATAGAGCAGTTTGGAAACACTCTGTAAAGTCTTTAAGGGGATATTTGGACCTCTTTGAGGATTTCGTTGGAAACGGGATTTCTTCATCTAATGCTAGACAGAAGAATTCTCAGTAACTTCTTTGGGTTGTGTGTGTTCAACTCACAGAGCTGATCCTTCCTTTAGACAGAGCAGATTTGAAACCCTGTTTTTGTGGAATTTGCAAGTGGAGATTTCAACCGCTTTTGGGCCAACGGTAGAAAAGGAAATATCTTCGTATAAAAACTAGAGAGAATCATTCTCAGAAATCATTTTGTGTTGTGTGCGTTCCACTCACGGAGTTTAACCTTTCTTTTCATAGAGCAGTTTGGAAACACTCTGTTTGTAAAGTCTGCAAGAGGATATTTGGACCTCTTTGAGGATTTCGTTGGAAACGGGATTTCTTCATCTAATGCTAGACAGAAGAATTCTCAGTAACTTCTTTGGGTTGTGTGAGTTCAACTCACGGAGATGAACCTTTCTTTAGGCAGAGCAGATTTGAAACCCTCTTTTTGTGGAATTTGAAAGTGGAGATTTCAAGCGCTTTGGGGCCAAAGGTAGAAAAAGAAATATCTTGGTATAAAAACTAGAGAGATTCATTCTCAGAAAACACTTTGTGTTGACTGCGACCCATTCACAGAGTTTAACCTTTCTTTTCATGGAGCAGTTAGGAAACACTCTGTTTGTAAAGTCTGCAAGTGGATATTTGGACCTATTTGTGGATTTCGTTGGAAACGGGATTTCTTCATCTAATGCTTGACAGAAGAATTGTCAGTAACTTCTTTGGGTTGTGTGTGTTCAACTCACAGAGTTGAACCTTCCTTTAGACAGAGCAGATATGAAACCCTCTTTTTGTGGAATTTGCAAGTGGAGATTTCAAGCGTTTTTGGGCCAACGGTAGAAAGGGAAATATCTTCGTATAAAAACTAGAGAGAATCATTCTCAGAAATCACTTTGTGTTGTGTGCGTTCCACTCACAGAGTTTAACCTTTCTTTTCATAGAGCAGCTTGGAAACACTCTGTTTGTAAAGTCTGCAAGTGCATATTTGGACCTCTTTGAGGATTTCGTTGGAAACGGGATTTCTTCATCTAATGCTAGACAGAAGAATTCTCAGTAACTTCTTTGGGTTGTGTGAGTTCAACTCACGGAGATGAACCTTCCTTTAGACACAGCAGATTTGAAACCCTCTTTTTGTGGAATTTGAAAGTGGAGAATTCAAGCGCTTTCGGGCCAACGGTAGAAAAGGAAATATCTTCGAATAAAAACTAGAGAGATTCATTCTCAGAAAACACTTTGTGTTGACTGCGACCCATTCACAGAGTTTAACCTTTCTTTTCATGGAGCAGTTTGGAAACACTCTGTTTGTAAAGTCTGCAAGTGGATATATGGACCTATTTGAGGATTTCGTTGGAAACGGGTTTTCTTCATCTAATGCTAGACAGAAGAATTCTCAGTAACTTTTTTGGGTTGTGTGTGTTCAACTCACAGAGTTGAACCTTCCTTTAGACAGAGCAGATTTGAAACCCTCTTTTTGTGGAATTTGCAAGTGGAGATTTCATGCGCTTTGGGGCCAACGGTAGAAAGGCAAATATCTTCTTATAAAAACTAGATAGAATCATTCTCAGTAACCACTTTGTGTTGTGTGCGTTCCACTCACAGAGTTTCACCTTTCTTTTCATAGATCAGTTTGGAAACACTCTGTTTGTAAAGTCTGGAAGTGGATATTTGGACCTCTTTGAGGATTTCGTTGGAAACGGGATTTCCTCATCTAATTCTAGTGAGAAGAATTCTCAGTAACTTCTTTGTGTTGCGTGTGTTCAATTCACAGAGTTGGACCTTCCCTTAGACAGAGCAGATACGAAACCCTCTTTTTGTGGAATTTGCAAGTGGAGATTTCAAGCACTTTTCGTCCAACGGTAGAAAACGAAATATCTTCGTATAAAAACTAGAGAGAATCATTCTCAGAAATCACTTTGTGTTGTGTGCCTTCCACTCACAGAGTTTAACCTTTCTTTTCATAGAGCAGTTTGGAAACACTCTGTTTGTAAAGTCTGCAAGAGGATATTTGGACATCTTTGAGGATTTCGTTGGAAACGGGATTTCTTCATCTAATGCTAGACAGAAGAATTCTCAGTAACTTCTTTGGGTTGTGTGAGTTCAACTCACAGAGTTGAACCTAGCTTTAGACAGAGCATATTTGAAACCCTCTTATTGTGGAATTTGCAAGTGGAGATTTCAAGCGCTTTGGTGCGAACGGTAGAATAGGAAATATCTTCGTATAAAAACTAGAGAGAATCATTCTCAAAAACCACTTTGTGTTGACTGAGATCCATTCACAGAGTTTAACCTTTCTTTTCATGGAGCAGTTTGGAAACACTCTGTTTGTAAAGTCTGCAAGTGGATATTTGGAGCTATTGGAGGATTTCGTTGGAAACGGGATTTCTTCATCTAATGCTAGACAGAAGAATTCTCAGTAACTTCTTTGGGTTGTGTGTGTTCAACTCACAGAGTTGAACCTTCCTTTACACAGAGCAGATTTGAAACCCTCTTTTTGTGGAATTTGAAAGTGGAGATTTCAAGCGCTTTCGGGCCAAAGGTAGAAAAGGAAATATCTTCGTATAAGAAATAGAGAGAATCATTCTCAGAAACCACTTTGTGTTGTGTGCGTTCCACTCACAGAGTTTCACCTTTCTTTTCATAAATCAGTTTGGAAACACTCTGTTTGTAAAGTCTGCAAGTGGATATTTAGACATCTTTGAGGATTTCGTTGGAAACGGGATTTCCTCATCTAATTCTAGACTGAAGAATTCTCAGTAACTTCTTTGGGTTGTGTGTTCAACTCACAGATTTGAACCTTCCTTTAGACAGAGCAGATTTGAAACCCTCTTTTTGTGGAATTTGCAAGTGGAGATTTCAAGCGCTTTGGGGACAATGGTAGGAAAGGAAATATCTTCGTATAAAAACTAGAGAGAATCATTCTCAGAAACCACTTGGTGTTGTGTGCGTTCCACTCACAGAGTTTAACCATTCTTTTCATAGAGCAGTTTGGAAACACTCTGTTTGTAAAGTCTGCAAGTGGATATGTGGACATCATTGAGGATTTCGTTGGAAACGGGATTTCTTCATGTAATGCTAGACAGAAGAATTCCCAGTAACTTCTTTGGGTTGTGTGAGTTCAACTCACAGAGTTGAACCTACCTTTAGACACAGCATATTTGAAACCCTCTTTTTGTGGAATTTGCAAGTGGAGATTTCAAGCGCTTTGGGGCCAACGGTAGAAAGGCAAATATCTTCGTATAAAAACTAGAGAGAATCATTCTCAGAAACCACTTTGTGTTGTGTGCGTTCCACTCACAGAGTTTCACCTTTCTTTTCATAGATCAGTTTGGAAACACTCTGTTTGTAAAGTCTGCAAGTGGATATTTGGACCTCTTTGAGGATTTCGTTGGAAACGGGATTTCCTCATCTAATTCTAGTGAGAAGAATTCTCAGTAACTTCTTTGGGTTGCGTGTGTTCAACTCACAGAGTTGGACCTTCCTTTAGACAGAGCAGATACGAAACCCTCTTTTTGTGGAATTTGCAAGTGGAGATTTCAAGCACTTTTGGGCCAACTGTAGAAAAGGAAATATCTTCGTATAAAAACTAGAGAGAATCATTCTCAGAAACCACTTTGTGTTGTGTGCCTTCCACTCACAGAGTTTAACCTTTCTTTTCATAGAACTGTTTGGAAACACTCTGTTTGTAAAGTCTGCAAGAGGATATTTGGACATCTTTGAGGATTTCGTTGGAAACGGGATTTCTTCATCTAATGCTAGACAGAAGAATTCTCAGTAACTTCTTTGGGTTGTGTGAGTTCAACTGACAGAGTTGAACCTACCTTTAGACACAGCATATTTGAAACCCTCTTATTGTGGAATTTGCAAGTGGAGATTTCAAGCGCTTTGGTGCGAACGGTAGAAAAGGAAATATCTTCGTATAAAAACTAGAGAGAATCATTCTCAAAAACCACTTTGTGTTGACTGCGATCCATTCACGGAGTTTCACCTTTCTTTTCATGGAGCAGTTTGGAAACACTCTGTTTGTAATGTCTGCAAGTGGATATTTGGAGCTATTTGAGGATTTCGTTAGAAACCGGATTTCTTCATCTAATGCTAGACAGAAGAATTCTCAGTAACTTCTTTGGGTTGTGTGTGTTCAACTCACAGAGTTGAACCTTCCTTTAGACAGAGCAGATTTGAAACCCTCTTTTTGTGGAATTTGAAAGTGGAGATTTCAAGCGCTTTCGGGCCAAGGTAGAAAAGGAAATATCTTCCTATAAGAAATAGAGAGAATCATTCTCAGAAACCACTTGGTGTTGTGTGCGTTCCACTCACAGAGGTTAACCATTCTTTTCATAGAGCAGTTTGGAAACACTCTGTTTGTAAAGTCTGCAAGTGGATATTTGGACATCATTGAGGATTTCGTTGGAAACGGGATTTCTTCATGTAATGCTAGACAGAAGAATTCTCAGTAACTTCTTTGGGTTGCGTGAGTTCAACTCACAGAGTTGGACTTTCCTTTAGACAGAGCAGATACGAAACCCTCTTTTTGTGGAATTTGCAAGTGGAGATTTCCAGCGCTTTGGTGCCAACGGCAGAAAAGGAAATATCTTCGTATAAAAACTAGAGAGAATCATTCTCAAAAACCACTTTGTGTTGACTGCGATCCATTCACAGAGTTTAACCTTTCTTTTCATGGAGCAGTTTGGAAACACTCTGTTTGTTAATTCTGCAAGTGGATATTTGGACCTATTTGAGGATTTCGTTGGAAACGGGATTTCTTCATCTAATGCTAGACAGAAGAATTCTCAGTAACTTCATTGGGTTGTGTGTGTTCAACTCACAGAGTTGAACCTTCCTTTAGACAGAGCAGATTTGAAACCCTCTTTTTGTGGAATTTGAAAGTGGAGATTTCAAGCGCTTTCGGGCGAAAAGTAGAAAAGGAAATATCTTCGTATAAGAACTAGAGAGAATCATTCTCAGAAACCACTTTGTGTTGTGTGCGTTCCACTCACAGAGTTTAACCTTTCTTTTCATAGAGAAGTTTGGAAACACTCTGTTTGTAAAGTCTGCAAGTGGATATGTAGACCTCTTTGAGGATTTCGTTGGAAACGGGATTTCCTCATCTAATTCTAGTTAGAAGAATTCTCAGTAACTTCTTTGGGTTGCGTGTGTTCAACTCACAGAGTTGGACCTTCCTTTAGACAGAGCAGATATGAAACCCTCTTTTTGTGGAATTTGCAAGTGGAGATTTCAAGCACTTTTCGTCCAACGGTAGAAAAGGAAATATCTTCGTATAAAAACTAGAGAGAATCATGCTCAGAAACCGCTTTGTGTTGTGTGCGTTCCACTCACAGAGTTTAACCTTTCTTTTCATAGAGCAGTTTGGAAACACTCTGTAAAGTCTTTAAGGGGATATTTGGACCTCTTTGAGGATTTCGTTGGAAACGGGATTTCTTCATCTAATGCTAGACAGAAGAATTCTCAGTAACTTCTTTGGGTTGTGTGTGTTCAACTCACAGAGCTGATCCTTCCTTTAGACAGAGCAGATTTGAAACCCTGTTTTTGTGGAATTTGCAAGTGGAGATTTCAACCGCTTTTGGGCCAACGGTAGAAAAGGAAATATCTTCGTATAAAAACTAGAGAGAATCATTCTCAGAAATCACTTTGTGTTGTGTGCGTTCCACTCACGGAGTTTAACCTTTCTTTTCATAGAGCAGTTTGGAAACACTCTGTTTGTAAAGTCTGCAAGAGGATATTTGGACCTCTTTGAGGATTTCGTTGGAAACGGGATTTCTTCATCTAATGCTAGACAGAAGAATTCTCAGTAACTTCTTTGGGTTGTGTGAGTTCAACTCACGGAGATGAACCTTCCTTTAGACACAGCAGATTTGAAACCCTCTTTGTGGAATTTGAAAGTGGAGAATTCAAGCGCTTTCGGGCCAACGGTAGAAAAGGAAATATCTTCGAATAAAAACTAGAGAGATTCATTCTCAGAAAACACTTTGTGTTGACTGCGACCCATTCACAGAGTTTAACCTTTCTTTTCATGGAGCAGTTTGGAAACACTCTGTTTGTAAAGTCTGCAAGTGGATATATGGACCTATTTGAGGATTTCGTTGGAAACGGGTTTTCTTCATCTAATGCTAGACAGAAGAATTCTCAGTAACTTTTTTGGGTTGTGTGTGTTCAACTCACAGAGTTGAACCTTCCTTTAGACAGAGCAGATTTGAAACCCTCTTTTTGTGGAATTTGCAAGTGGAGATTTCATGCGCTTTGGGGCCAACGGTAGAAAGGCAAATATCTTCTTATAAAAACTAGATAGAATCATTCTCAGTAACCACTTTGTGTTGTGTGCGTTCCACTCACAGAGTTTCACCTTTCTTTTCATAGATCAGTTTGGAAACACTCTGTTTGTAAAGTCTGGAAGTGGATATTTGGACCTCTTTGAGGATTTCGTTGGAAACGGGATTTCCTCATCTAATTCTAGTGAGAAGAATTCTCAGTAACTTCTTTGTGTTGCGTGTGTTCAATTCACAGAGTTGGACCTTCCCTTAGACAGAGCAGATACGAAACCCTCTTTTTGTGGAATTTGCAAGTGGAGATTTCAAGCACTTTTCGTCCAACGGTAGAAAACGAAATATCTTCGTATAAAAACTAGAGAGAATCATTCTCAGAAATCACTTTGTGTTGTGTGCCTTCCACTCACAGAGTTTAACCTTTCTTTTCATAGAGCAGTTTGGAAACACTCTGTTTGTAAAGTCTGCAAGAGGATATTTGGACATCTTTGAGGATTTCGTTGGAAACGGGATTTCTTCATCTAATGCTAGACAGAAGAATTCTCAGTAACTTCTTTGGGTTGTGTGAGTTCAACTCACAGAGTTGAACCTAGCTTTAGACAGAGCATATTTGAAACCCTCTTATTGTGGAATTTGCAAGTGGAGATTTCAAGCGCTTTGGTGCGAACGGTAGAATAGGAAATATCTTCGTATAAAAACTAGAGAGAATCATTCTCAAAAACCACTTTGTGTTGACTGAGATCCATTCACAGAGTTTAACCTTTCTTTTCATGGAGCAGTTTGGAAACACTCTGTTTGTAAAGTCTGCAAGTGGATATTTGGAGCTATTGGAGGATTTCGTTGGAAACGGGATTTCTTCATCTAATGCTAGACAGAAGAATTCTCAGTAACTTCTTTGGGTTGTGTGTGTTCAACTCACAGAGTTGAACCTTCCTTTACACAGAGCAGATTTGAAACCCTCTTTTTGTGGAATTTGAAAGTGGAGATTTCAAGCGCTTTCGGGCCAAAGGTAGAAAAGGAAATATCTTCGTATAAGAAATAGAGAGAATCATTCTCAGAAACCACTTTGTGTTGTGTGCGTTCCACTCACAGAGTTTCACCTTTCTTTTCATAAATCAGTTTGGAAACACTCTGTTTGTAAAGTCTGCAAGTGGATATTTAGACATCTTTGAGGATTTCGTTGGAAACGGGATTTCCTCATCTAATTCTAGACTGAAGAATTCTCAGTAACTTCTTTGGGTTGTGTGTTCAACTCACAGATTTGAACCTTCCTTTAGACAGAGCAGATTTGAAACCCTCTTTTTGTGGAATTTGCAAGTGGAGATTTCAAGCGCTTTGGGGACAATGGTAGGAAAGGAAATATCTTCGTATAAAAACTAGAGAGAATCATTCTCAGAAACCACTTGGTGTTGTGTGCGTTCCACTCACAGAGTTTAACCATTCTTTTCATAGAGCAGTTTGGAAACACTCTGTTTGTAAAGTCTGCAAGTGGATATGTGGACATCATTGAGGATTTCGTTGGAAACGGGATTTCTTCATGTAATGCTAGACAGAAGAATTCCCAGTAACTTCTTTGGGTTGTGTGAGTTCAACTCACAGAGTTGAACCTACCTTTAGACACAGCATATTTGAAACCCTCTTTTTGTGGAATTTGCAAGTGGAGATTTCAAGCGCTTTGGGGCCAACGGTAGAAAGGCAAATATCTTCGTATAAAAACTAGAGAGAATCATTCTCAGAAACCACTTTGTGTTGTGTGCGTTCCACTCACAGAGTTTCACCTTTCTTTTCATAGATCAGTTTGGAAACACTCTGTTTGTAAAGTCTGCAAGTGGATATTTGGACCTCTTTGAGGATTTCGTTGGAAACGGGATTTCCTCATCTAATTCTAGTGAGAAGAATTCTCAGTAACTTCTTTGGGTTGCGTGTGTTCAACTCACAGAGTTGGACCTTCCTTTAGACAGAGCAGATACGAAACCCTCTTTTTGTGGAATTTGCAAGTGGAGATTTCAAGCACTTTTGGGCCAACTGTAGAAAAGGAAATATCTTCGTATAAAAACTAGAGAGAATCATTCTCAGAAACCACTTTGTGTTGTGTGCCTTCCACTCACAGAGTTTAACCTTTCTTTTCATAGAGCTGTTTGGAAACACTCTGTTTGTAAAGTCTGCAAGAGGATATTTGGACATCTTTGAGGATTTCGTTGGAAACGGGATTTCTTCATCTAATGCTAGACAGAAGAATTCTCAGTAACTTCTTTGGGTTGTGTGAGTTCAACTGACAGAGTTGAACCTACCTTTAGACACAGCATATTTGAAACCCTCTTATTGTGGAATTTGCAAGTGGAGATTTCAAGCGCTTTGGTGCGAACGGTAGAAAAGGAAATATCTTCGTATAAAAACTAGAGAGAATCATTCTCAAAAACCACTTTGTGTTGACTGCGATCCATTCACGGAGTTTCACCTTTCTTTTCATGGAGCAGTTTGGAAACACTCTGTTTGTAATGTCTGCAAGTGGATATTTGGAGCTATTTGAGGATTTCGTTAGAAACCGGATTTCTTCATCTAATGCTAGACAGAAGAATTCTCAGTAACTTCTTTGGGTTGTGTGTGTTCAACTCACAGAGTTGAACCTTCCTTTAGACAGAGCAGATTTGAAACCCTCTTTTTGTGGAATTTGAAAGTGGAGATTTCAAGCGCTTTCGGGCCAAGGTAGAAAAGGAAATATCTTCCTATAAGAAATAGAGAGAATCATTCTCAGAAACCACTTGGTGTTGTGTGCGTTCCACTCACAGAGGTTAACCATTCTTTTCATAGAGCAGTTTGGAAACACTCTGTTTGTAAAGTCTGCAAGTGGATATTTGGACATCATTGAGGATTTCGTTGGAAACGGGATTTCTTCATGTAATGCTAGACAGAAGAATTCTCAGTAACTTCTTTGGGTTGCGTGAGTTCAACTCACAGAGTTGGACCTTCCTTTAGACAGAGCAGATACGAAACCCTCTTTTTGTGGAATTTGCAAGTGGAGATTTCCAGCGCTTTGGTGCCAACGGTAGAAAAGGAAATATCTTCGTATAAAAACTAGAGAGAATCATTCTCAAAAACCACTTTGTGTTGACTGCGATCCATTCACAGAGTTTAACCTTTCTTTTCATGGAGCAGTTTGGAAACACTCTGTTTGTTAATTCTGCAAGTGGATATTTGGACCTATTTGAGGATTTCGTTGGAAACGGGATTTCTTCATCTAATGCTAGACAGAAGAATTCTCAGTAACTTCATTGGGTTGTGTGTGTTCAACTCACAGAGTTGAACCTTCCTTTAGACAGAGCAGATTTGAAACCCTCTTTTTGTGGAATTTGAAAGTGGAGATTTCAAGCGCTTTCGGGCGAAAAGTAGAAAAGGAAATATCTTCGTATAAGAACTAGAGAGAATCATTCTCAGAAACCACTTTGTGTTGTGTGCGTTCCACTCACAGAGTTTAACCTTTCTTTTCATAGAGAAGTTTGGAAACACTCTGTTTGTAAAGTCTGCAAGTGGATATGTAGACCTCTTTGAGGATTTCGTTGGAAACGGGATTTCCTCATCTAATTCTAGTTAGAAGAATTCTCAGTAACTTCTTTGGGTTGCGTGTGTTCAACTCACAGAGTTGGACCTTCCTTTAGACAGAGCAGATATGAAACCCTCTTTTTGTGGAATTTGCAAGTGGAGATTTCAAGCACTTTTCGTCCAACGGTAGAAAAGGAAATATCTTCGTATAAAAACTAGAGAGAATCATGCTCAGAAACCGCTTTGTGTTGTGTGCGTTCCACTCACAGAGTTTAACCTTTCTTTTCATAGAGCAGTTTGGAAACACTCTGTAAAGTCTTTAAGGGGATATTTGGACCTCTTTGAGGATTTCGTTGGAAACGGGATTTCTTCATCTAATGCTAGACAGAAGAATTCTCAGTAACTTCTTTGGGTTGTGTGTGTTCAACTCACAGAGCTGATCCTTCCTTTAGACAGAGCAGATTTGAAACCCTGTTTTTGTGGAATTTGCAAGTGGAGATTTCAACCGCTTTTGGGCCAACGGTAGAAAAGGAAATATCTTCGTATAAAAACTAGAGAGAATCATTCTCAGAAATCACTTTGTGTTGTGTGCGTTCCACTCACGGAGTTTAACCTTTCTTTTCATAGAGCAGTTTGGAAACACTCTGTTTGTAAAGTCTTCAAGAGGATATTTGGACCTCTTTGAGGATTTCGTTGGAAACGGGATTTCTTCATCTAATGCTAGACAGAAGAATTCTCAGTAACTTCTTTGGGTTGTGTGAGTTCAACTCACGGAGATGAACCTTTCTTTAGGCAGAGCAGATTTGAAACCCTCTTTTTGTGGAATTTGAAAGTGGAGATTTCAAGCGCTTTGGGGCCAAAGGTAGAAAAAGAAATATCTTGGTATAAAAACTAGAGAGATTCATTCTCAGAAAACACTTTGTGTTGACTGCGACCCATTCACAGAGTTTAACCTTTCTTTTCATGGAGCAGTTAGGAAACACTCTGTTTGTAAAGTCTGCAAGTGGATATTTGGACCTATTTGTGGATTTCGTTGGAAACGGGATTTCTTCATCTAATGCTTGACAGAAGAATTGTCAGTAACTTCTTTGGGTTGTGTGTGTTCAACTCACAGAGTTGAACCTTCCTTTAGACAGTGCAGATATGAAACCCTCTTTTTGTGGAATTTGCAAGTGGAGATTTCAAGCGTTTTTGGGCCAACGGTAGAAAGGGAAATATCTTCGTATAAAAACTAGGGAGAATCATTCTCAGAAATCACTTTGTGTTGTGTGCGTTCCACTCACAGAGTTTAACCTTTCTTTTCATAGAGCAGCTTGGAAACACTCTGTTTGTAAAGTCTGCAAGTGCATATTTGGACCTCTTTGAGGATTTCGTTGGAAACGGGATTTCTTCATCTAATGCTAGACAGAAGAATTCTCAGTAACTTCTTTGGGTTGTGTGAGTTCAACTCACGGAGATGAACCTTCCTTTAGACACAGCAGATTTGAAACCCTCTTTTTGTGGAATTTGAAAGTGGAGAATTCAAGCGCTTTCGGGCCAACGGTAGAAAAGGAAATATCTTCGAATAAAAACTAGAGAGATTCATTCTCAGAAAACACTTTGTGTTGACTGCGACCCATTCACAGAGTTTAACCTTTCTTTTCATGGAGCAGTTTGGAAACACTCTGTTTGTAAAGTCTGCAAGTGGATATTTGGACCTATTTGAGGATTTCGTTGGAAACGGGTTTTCTTCATCTAATGCTAGACAGAAGAATTCTCAGTAACTTTTTTGGGTTGTGTGTGTTCAACTCACAGAGTTGAACCTTCCTTTAGACAGAGCAGATTTGAAACCCTCTTTTTGTGGAATTTGCAAGTGGAGATTTCATGCGCTTTGGGGCCAACGGTAGAAAGGCAAATATCTTCTTATAAAAACTAGATAGAATCATTCTCAGTAACCACTTTGTGTTGTGTGCGTTCCACTCACAGAGTTTCACCTTTCTTTTCATAGATCAGTTTGGAAACACTCTGTTTGTAAAGTCTGGAAGTGGATATTTGGACCTCTTTGAGGATTTCGTTGGAAACGGGATTTCCTCATCTAATTCTAGTGAGAAGAATTCTCAGTAACTTCTTTGTGTTGCATGTGTTCAATTCACAGAGTTGGACCTTCCCTTAGACAGAGCAGATACGAAACCCTCTTTTTGTGGAATTTGCAAGTGGAGATTTCAAGCACTTTTCGTCCAACGGTAGAAAACGAAATATCTTCGTATAAAAACTAGAGAGAATCATTCTCAGAAATCACTTTGTGTTGTGTGCCTTCCACTCACAGAGTTTAACCTTTCTTTTCATAGAGCAGTTTGGAAACACTCTGTTTGTAAAGTCTGCAAGAGGATATTTGGACATCTTTGAGGATTTCGTTGGAAACGGGATTTCTTCATCTAATGCTAGACAGAAGAATTCTCAGTAACTTCTTTGGGTTGTGTGAGTTCAACTCACAGAGTTGAACCTAGCTTTAGACAGAGCATATTTGAAACCCTCTTATTGTGGAATTTGCAAGTGGAGATTTCAAGCGCTTTGGTGCGAACGGTAGAATAGGAAATATCTTCGTATAAAAACTAGAGAGAATCATTCTCAAAAACCACTTTGTGTTGACTGAGATCCATTCACAGAGTTTAACCTTTCTTTTCATGGAGCAGTTTGGAAACACTCTGTTTGTAAAGTCTGCAAGTGGATATTTGGAGCTATTGGAGGATTTCGTTGGAAACGGGATTTCTTCATCTAATGCTAGACAGAAGAATTCTCAGTAACTTCTTTGGGTTGTGTGTGTTCAACTCACAGAGTTGAACCTTCCTTTACACAGAGCAGATTTGAAACCCTCTTTTTGTGGAATTTGAAAGTGGAGATTTCAAGCGCTTTCGGGCCAAAGGTAGAAAAGGAAATATCTTCGTATAAGAAATAGAGAGAATCATTCTCAGAAACCACTTTGTGTTGTGTGCGTTCCACTCACAGAGTTTCACCTTTCTTTTCATAAATCAGTTTGGAAACACTCTGTTTGTAAAGTCTGCAAGTGGATATTTAGACATCTTTGAGGATTTCGTTGGAAACGGGATTTCCTCATCTAATTCTAGACTGAAGAATTCTCAGTAACTTCTTTGGGTTGTGTGTTCAACTCACAGATTTGAACCTTCCTTTAGACAGAGCAGATTTGAAACCCTCTTTTTGTGGAATTTGCAAGTGGAGATTTCAAGCGCTTTGGGGACAATGGTAGGAAAGGAAATATCTTCGTATAAAAACTAGAGAGAATCATTCTCAGAAACCACTTGGTGTTGTGTGCGTTCCACTCACAGAGTTTAACCATTCTTTTCATAGAGCAGTTTGGAAACACTCTGTTTGTAAAGTCTGCAAGTGGATATTTGGACATCATTGAGGATTTCGTTGGAAACGGGATTTCTTCATGTAATGCTAGACAGAAGAATTCTCAGTAACTTCTTTGGGTTGTGTGAGTTCAAATCACAGAGTTGAACCTACCTTTAGACACAGCATATTTGAAACCCTCTTTTTGTGGAATTTGCAAGTGGAGATTTCAAGCGCTTTGGGGCCAACGGTAGAAAGGCAAATATCTTCGTATGAAAACTAGAGAGAATCATTCTCAGAAACCACTTTGTGTTGTGTGCGTTCCACTCACAGAGTTTCACCTTTCTTTTCATAGATCAGTTTGGAAACACTCTGTTTGTAAAGTCTGCAACTGGATATTTGGACCTCTTTGAGGATTTCGTTGGAAACGGGATTTCCTAATCTAATTCTAGTGAGAAGATTTCTCAGAAACTTCTTTGGGTTGCGTGTGTTCAACTCACAGAGTTGGACCTTCCTTTAGACAGAGCAGATACGAAACCCTCTTTTTGTGGAATTTGCAAGTGGAGATTTCAAGCACTTTTGGGCCAACTGCAGAAAAGGAAATATCTTCGTATAAAAACTAGAGAGAATCATTCTCAGAAACCACTTTGTGTTGTGTGCCTTCCACTCACAGAGTTTAACCTTTCTTTTCATAGAGCAGTTTGGAAACACTCTGTTTGTAAAGTCTGCAAGAGGATATTTGGACATCTTTGAGGATTTCGTTGGAAACGGGATTTCTTCATCTAATGCTAGACAGAAGAATTCTCAGTAACTTCTTTGGGTTGTGTGAGTTCAACTCACGGAGATGAACCTTTCTTTAGTCAGAGCAGATTTGAAACCCTCTTTTTGTGGAATTTGAAAGTGGAGATTTCAAGCGCTTTCGGGCCAACGGTAGAAAAGGAAATATCTTGGTATATAAACTAGAGAGATTCATTCTCAGAAAACACTTTGTGTTGACTGCGACCCATTCACAGAGTTTAACCTTTCTTTTCATGGAGCAGTTTGGAAACACTCTGTTTGTAAAGTCTGCAAGTGGATATTTGGACCTATTTGAGGATTTCGTTGGAAACGGGATTTCTTCATCTAATGCTTGACAGAAGAATTGTCAGTAACTTCTTTGGGTTGTGTGTGTTCAACTCACAGAGTTGAACCTTCCTTTAGACAGAGCAGATATGAAACCCTCTTTTTGTGGAATTTGGAAGTGGAGATTTCAAGCGTTTTTGGGCCAACGGTAGAAAGGGAGATATCTTCGTATAAAAACTAGAGAGAATCATTCTCAGAAATCACTTTGTGTTGTGTGCCTTCCACTCACAGAGTTTAACCTTTCTTTTCGTAGAGCAGTTTGGAAACACTCTGTTTGTAAAGTCTGCAAGAGGATATTTGGACATCTTTGAGGATTTCGTTGGAAACGGGATTTCTTCATCTAATGCTAGACAGAAGAATTCTCAGTAACTTCTTTGGGTTGTGTGAGTTCAACTCACAGAGTTGAACCTAGCTGTAGACAGAGCATATTTGAAACCCTCTTATTGTGGAATTTGCAAGTGGAGATTTCAAGCGCTTTGGTGCGAACGGTAGAATAGGAAATATCTTCCTATAAAAACTAGAGAGAATCATTCTCAAAAACCACTTTGTGTTGACTGAGATCCATTCACAGAGTTTAACCTTTCTTTTCATGGAGCAGTTTGGAAACACTCTGTTTGTAAAGTCTGCAAGTGGATATTTGGAGCTATTGGAGGATTTCGTTGGAAACGGGATTTCTTCATCTAATGCTAGACAGAAGAATTCTCAGTAACTTCTTTGGGTTGTGTGTGTTCAACTCACAGAGTTGAACCTTCCTTTACACAGAGCAGATTTGAAACCCTCTTTTTGTGGAATTTGAAAGTGGAGTTTTCAAGCGCTTTCGGGCCAAAGGTAGAAAAGGAAATATCTTCGTATAAGAAATAGAGAGAATCATTCTCAGAAACCACTTTGTGTTGTGTGCCTTCCACTCACAGAGTTTCACCTTTCTTTTCATAGATCAGTTTGGAAACACTCTGTTTGTAAAGTCTGCAAGTGGATATTTAGACATCTTTGAGGATTTCGTTGGAAACGGGATTTCCTCATCTAATTCTAGACTGAAGAATTCTCAGTAACTTCTTTGGGTTGTGTGTTCAACTCACAGATTTGAACCTTCCTTTAGACAGAGCAGATTTGAAACCCTCTTTTTGTGGAATTTGCAAGTGGAGATTTCAAGCGCTTTGGGGACAATGGTAGGAAAGGAAATATCTTCGTATAAAAACTAGAGAGAATCATTCTCAGAAACCACTTGGTGTTGTGTGCGTTCCACTCACAGAGTTTAACCATTCTTTTCATAGAGCAGTTAGGAAACACTCTGTTTGTAAAGTCTGCAAGTGGATATTTGGACATCATTGAGGATTTCGTTGGAAACGGGATATCTTCATCTAATGCTTGACAGAAGAATTGTCAGTAACTTCTTTGGGTTGTGTGTGTTCAACTCACAGAGTTGAACCTTCCTTTAGACAGAGCAGATATGAAACCCTCTTTTTGTGGAATTTGCAAGTGGAGATTTCAAGCGCTTTGGGGCCAACGGTAGAAAGGCAAATATCTTCGTATAAAAACTAGAGAGAATCATTCTCAGAAACCACTTTGTGTTGTGTGCGTTCCACTCACAGAGTTTCACCTTTCTTTTCATAGATCAGTTTGGAAACACTCTGTTTGTAAAGTCTGGAAGTGGATATTTGGACCTCTTTGAGGATTTCGTTGGAAACGGGATTTCCTCATCTAATTCTAGTGAGAAGAATTCTCAGTAACTTCTTTGGGTTGCGTGTGTTCAACTCACAGAGTTGGACCTTCCTTTAGACAGAGCAGATACGAAACCCTCTTTTTGTGGAATTTGCAAGTGGAGATTTCAAGCACTTTTGGGCCAACTGTAGAAAAGGAAATATCTTCGTATAAAAACTAGAGAGAATCATTCTCAGAAACCACTTTGTGTTGTGTGCCTTCCACTCACAGAGTTTAACCTTTCTTTTCATAGAGCAGTTTGGAAACACTCTGTTTGTAAAGTCTGCAAGAGGATATTTGGACATCTTTGAGGATTTCGTTGGAAACGGGATTTCTTCATCTAATGCTAGACAGAAGAATTCTCAGTAACTTCTTTGGGTTGTGTGAGTTCAACTCACAGAGTTGAACCTACCTTTAGACACAGCATATTTGAAACCCTCTTATTGTGGAATTTGCAAGTGGAGATTTCAAGCGCTTTGCTGCGAACGGTAGAAAAGGAAATATCTTCGTATAAAAACTAGAGAGAATCATTCTCAAAAACCACTTTGTGTTGACTGCGATCCATTCACAGAGTTTAACCTTTCTTTTCATGGAGCAGTTTGGAAACACTCTGTTTGTAAAGTCTGCAAGTGGATATTTGGAGCTATTTGAGGATTTCGTTGGAAACGGGATTTCTTCATCTAATGCTGGACAGAAGAATTCTCAGTAACTTCTTTGGGTTGTGTGTGTTCAACTCACAGAGTTGAACCTTCCTTTAGACAGAGCAGATTTGAAACCCTCTTTTTGTGGAATTTGAAAGTGGAGATTTCAAGCGCTTTCGGGCCAAGGTAGAAAAGGAAATATCTTCGTATAAGAAATAGAGAGAATCATTCTCAGAAACCACTTTGTGTTGTGTGCGTTCCACTCACAGAGTTTCACCTTTCTTTTCATAGATCTGTTTGGAAACACTCTGTTTGTAAAGTCTGCAAGTGGATATTTAGACATCTTTGAGGATTTCGTTGGAAACGGGATTTCCTCATCTAATTCTAGACTGAAGAATTCTCAGTAACTTCTTTGGGTTGTGTGTTCAACTCACAGATTTGAACCTTCCTTTAGACAGAGCAGATTTGAAACCCTCTTTTTGTGGAATTTGCAAGTGGAGATTTCAAGCGCTTTGGGGACAATGGTAGGAAAGGAAATATCTTCGTATAAAAACTAGAGAGAATCATTCTCAGAAACCACTTGGTGTTGTGTGCGTTCCACTCACAGAGTTTAACCATTCTTTTCATAGAGCAGTTTGGAAACACTCTGTTTGTAAAGTCTGCAAGTGGATATTTGGACATCATTGAGGATTTCGTTGGAAACGGGATTTCTTCATGTAATGCTAGACAGAAGAATTCTCAGTAACTTCTTTGGGTTGTGTGAGTTCAAATCACAGAGTTGAACCTACCTTTAGACACAGCATATTTGAAACCCTCTTTTTGTGGAATTTGCAAGTGGAGATTTCAAGCGCTTTGGGGCCAACGGTAGAAAGGCAAATATCTTCGTATGAAAACTAGAGAGAATCATTCTCAGAAACCACTTTGTGTTGTGTGCGTTCCACTCACAGAGTTTCACCTTTCTTTTCATAGATCAGTTTGGAAACACTCTGTTTGTAAAGTCTGCAACTGGATATTTGGACCTCTTTGAGGATTTCGTTGGAAACGGGATTTCCTAATCTAATTCTAGTGAGAAGAATTCTCAGAAACTTCTTTGGGTTGCGTGTGTTCAACTCACAGAGTTGGACCTTCCTTTAGACAGAGCAGATACGAAACCCTCTTTTTGTGGAATTTGCAAGTGGAGATTTCAAGCACTTTTGGGCCAACTGCAGAAAAGGAAATATCTTCGTATAAAAACTAGAGAGAATCATTCTCAGAAACCACTTTGTGTTGTGTGCCTTCCACTCACAGAGTTTAACCTTTCTTTTCATAGAGCAGTTTGGAAACACTCTGTTTGTAAAGTCTGCAAGAGGATATTTGGACATCTTTGAGGATTTCGTTGGAAACGGGATTTCTTCATCTAATGCTAGACAGAAGAATTCTCAGTAACTTCTTTGGGTTGTGTGAGTTCAACTCACGGAGATGAACCTTTCTTTAGGCAGAGCAGATTTGAAACCCTCTTTTTGTGGAATTTGAAAGTGGAGATTTCAAGCGCTTTCGGGCCAACGGTAGAAAAGGAAATATCTTGGTATATAAACTAGAGAGATTCATTCTCAGAAAACACTTTGTGTTGACTGCGACCCATTCACAGAGTTTAACCTTTCTTTTCATGGAGCAGTTTGGAAACACTCTGTTTGTAAAGTCTGCAAGTGGATATTTGGACCTATTTGAGGATTTCGTTGGAAACGGGATTTCTTCATCTAATGCTTGACAGAAGAATTGTCAGTAACTTCTTTGGGTTGTGTGTGTTCAACTCACAGAGTTGAACCTTCCTTTAGACAGAGCAGATATGAAACCCTCTTTTTGTGGAATTTGGAAGTGGAGATTTCAAGCGTTTTTGGGCCAACGGTAGAAAGGGAGATATCTTCGTATAAAAACTAGAGAGAATCATTCTCAGAAATCACTTTGTGTTGTGTGCCTTCCACTCACAGAGTTTAACCTTTCTTTTCGTAGAGCAGTTTGGAAACACTCTGTTTGTAAAGTCTGCAAGAGGATATTTGGACATCTTTGAGGATTTCGTTGGAAACGGGATTTCTTCATCTAATGCTAGACAGAAGAATTCTCAGTAACTTCTTTGGGTTGTGTGAGTTCAACTCACAGAGTTGAACCTAGCTGTAGACAGAGCATATTTGAAACCCTCTTATTGTGGAATTTGCAAGTGGAGATTTCAAGCGCTTTGGTGCGAACGGTAGAATAGGAAATATCTTCCTATAAAAACTAGAGAGAATCATTCTCAAAAACCACTTTGTGTTGACTGAGATCCATTCACAGAGTTTAACCTTTCTTTTCATGGAGCAGTTTGGAAACACTCTGTTTGTAAAGTCTGCAAGTGGATATTTGGAGCTATTGGAGGATTTCGTTGGAAACGGGATTTCTTCATCTAATGCTAGACAGAAGAATTCTCAGTAACTTCTTTGGGTTGTGTGTGTTCAACTCACAGAGTTGAACCTTCCTTTACACAGAGCAGATTTGAAACCCTCTTTTTGTGGAATTTGAAAGTGGAGTTTTCAAGCGCTTTCGGGCCAAAGGTAGAAAAGGAAATATCTTCGTATAAGAAATAGAGAGAATCATTCTCAGAAACCACTTTGTGTTGTGTGCCTTCCACTCACAGAGTTTCACCTTTCTTTTCATAGATCAGTTTGGAAACACTCTGTTTGTAAAGTCTGCAAGTGGATATTTAGACATCTTTGAGGATTTCGTTGGAAACGGGATTTCCTCATCTAATTCTAGACTGAAGAATTCTCAGTAACTTCTTTGGGTTGTGTGTTCAACTCACAGATTTGAACCTTCCTTTAGACAGAGCAGATTTGAAACCCTCTTTTTGTGGAATTTGCAAGTGGAGATTTCAAGCGCTTTGGGGACAATGGTAGGAAAGGAAATATCTTCGTATAAAAACTAGAGAGAATCATTCTCAGAAACCACTTGGTGTTGTGTGCGTTCCACTCACAGAGTTTAACCATTCTTTTCATAGAGCAGTTTGGAAACACTCTGTTTGTAAAGTCTGCAAGTGGATATTTGGACATCATTGAGGATTTCGTTGGAAACGGGATATCTTCATCTAATGCTTGACAGAAGAATTGTCAGTAACTTCTTTGGGTTGTGTGTGTTCAACTCACAGAGTTGAACCTTCCTTTAGACAGAGCAGATATGAAACCCTCTTTTTGTGGAATTTGCAAGTGGAGATTTCAAGCGCTTTGGGGCCAACGGTAGAAAGGCAAATATCTTCGTATAAAAACTAGAGAGAATCATTCTCAGAAACCACTTTGTGTTGTGTGCGTTCCACTCACAGAGTTTCACCTTTCTTTTCATAGATCAGTTTGGAAACACTCTGTTTGTAAAGTCTGGAAGTGGATATTTGGACCTCTTTGAGGATTTCGTTGGAAACGGGATTTCCTCATCTAATTCTAGTGAGAAGAATTCTCAGTAACTTCTTTGGGTTGCGTGTGTTCAACTCACAGAGTTGGACCTTCCTTTAGACAGAGCAGATACGAAACCCTCTTTTTGTGGAATTTGCAAGTGGAGATTTCAAGCACTTTTGGGCCAACTGTAGAAAAGGAAATATCTTCGTATAAAAACTAGAGAGAATCATTCTCAGAAACCACTTTGTGTTGTGTGCCTTCCACTCACAGAGTTTAACCTTTCTTTTCATAGAGCAGTTTGGAAACACTGTGTTTGTAAAGTCTGCAAGAGGATATTTGGACATCTTTGAGGATTTCGTTGGAAACGGGATTTCTTCATCTAATGCTAGACAGAAGAATTCTCAGTAACTTCTTTGGGTTGTGTGAGTTCAACTCACAGAGTTGAACCTACCTTTAGACACAGCATATTTGAAACCCTCTTATTGTGGAATTTGCAAGTGGAGATTTCAAGCGCTTTGCTGCGAACGGTAGAAAAGGAAATATCTTCGTATAAAAACTAGAGAGAATCATTCTCAAAAACCACTTTGTGTTGACTGCGATCCATTCACAGAGTTTAACCTTTCTTTTCATGGAGCAGTTTGGAAACACTCTGTTTGTAAAGTCTGCAAGTGGATATTTGGAGCTATTTGAGGATTTCGTTGGAAACGGGATTTCTTCATCTAATGCTTGACAGAAGAATTCTCAGTAACTTCTTTGGGTTGTGTGTGTTCAACTCACAGAGTTGAACCTTCCTTTAGACAGAGCAGATTTGAAACCCTCTTTTTGTGGAATTTGAAAGTGGAGATTTCAAGCGCTTTCGGGCCAAGGTAGAAAAGGAAATATCTTCGTATAAGAAATAGAGAGAATCATTCTCAGAAACCACTTTGTGTTGTGTGCGTTCCACTCACAGAGTTTCACCTTTCTTTTCATAGATCTGTTTGGAAACACTCTGTTTGTAAAGTCTGCAAGTGGATATTTAGACATCTTTGAGGATTTCGTTGGAAACGGGATTTCCTCATCTAATTCTAGACTGAAGAATTCTCAGTAACTTCTTTGGGTTGTGTGTTCAACTCACAGATTTGAACCTTCCTTTAGACAGAGCAGATTTGAAACCCTCTTTTTGTGGAATTTGCAAGTGGAGATTTCAAGCGCTTTGGGGACAATGGTAGGAAAGGAAATATCTTCGTATAAAAACTAGAGAGAATCATTCTCAGAAACCACTTGGTGTTGTGTGCGTTCCACTCACAGAGTTTAACCATTCTTTTCATAGAGCAGTTTGGAAACACTCTGTTTGTAAAGTCTGCAAGTGGATATTTGGACATCATTGAGGATTTCGTTGGAAACGGGATTTCTTCATGTAATGCTAGACAGAAGAATTCCCAGTAACTTCTTTGGGTTGTGTGAGTTCAACTCACAGAGTTGAACCTACCTTTAGACACAGCATATTTGAAACCCTCTTTTTGTGGAATTTGCAAGTGGAGATTTCAAGCGCTTTGGGGCCAACGGTAGAAAGGCAAATATCTTCGTATAAAAACTAGAGAGAATCATTCTCAGAAACCACTTTGTGTTGTGTGCGTTCCACTCACAGAGTTTCACCTTTCTTTTCATAGATCAGTTTGGAAACACTCTGTTTGTAAAGTCTGGAAGTGGATATTTGGACCTCTTTGAGGATTTCGTTGGAAA
This sequence comes from Gorilla gorilla gorilla, assembly GCF_029281585.2. Classification (NCBI taxonomy): domain Eukaryota; kingdom Metazoa; phylum Chordata; class Mammalia; order Primates; family Hominidae; genus Gorilla; species Gorilla gorilla. The sequence goes on from NC_073224.2 coordinate 110,368,484, forward strand.
CGGGATTTCCTCATCTAATTCTAGTGAGAAGAATTCTCAGTAACTTCTTTGGGTTGCGTGTGTTCAACTCACAGAGTTGGACCTTCCTTTAGACAGAGCAGATACGAAACCCTCTTTTTGTGGAATTTGCAAGTGGAGATTTCAAGCACTTTTGGGCCAACTGTAGAAAAGGAAATATCTTCGTATAAAAACTAGAGAGAATCATTCTCAGAAACCACTTTGTGTTGTGTGCCTTCCACTCACAGAGTTTAACCTTTCTTTTCATAGAGCAGTTTGGAAACACTCTGTTTGTAAAGTCTGCAAGAGGATATTTGGACATCTTTGAGGATTTCGTTGGAAACGGGATTTCTTCATCTAATGCTAGACAGAAGAATTCTCAGTAACTTCTTTGGGTTGTGTGAGTTCAACTCACAGAGTTGAACCTACCTTTAGACACAGCATATTTGAAACCCTCTTATTGTGGAATTTGCAAGTGGAGATTTCAAGCGCTTTGCTGCGAACGGTAGAAAAGGAAATATCTTCGTATAAAAACTAGAGAGAATCATTCTCAAAAACCACTTTGTGTTGACTGCGATCCATTCACAGAGTTTAACCTTTCTTTTCATGGAGCAGTTTGGAAACACTCTGTTTGTAAAGTCTGCAAGTGGATATTTGGAGCTATTTGAGGATTTCGTTGGAAACGGGATTTCTTCATCTAATGCTTGACAGAAGAATTCTCAGTAACTTCTTTGGGTTGTGTGTGTTCAACTCACAGAGTTGAACCTTCCTTTAGACAGAGCAGATTTGAAACCCTCTTTTTGTGGAATTTGAAAGTGGAGATTTCAAGCGCTTTCGGGCCAAGGTAGAAAAGGAAATATCTTCGTATAAGAAATAGAGAGAATCATTCTCAGAAACCACTTTGTGTTGTGTGCGTTCCACTCACAGAGTTTCACCTTTCTTTTCATAGATCTGTTTGGAAACACTCTGTTTGTAAAGTCTGCAAGTGGATATTTAGACATCTTTGAGGATTTCGTTGGAAACGGGATTTCCTCATCTAATTCTAGACTGAAGAATTCTCAGTAACTTCTTTGGGTTGTGTGTTCAACTCACAGATTTGAACCTTCCTTTAGACAGAGCAGATTTGAAACCCTCTTTTTGTGGAATTTGCAAGTGGAGATTTCAAGCGCTTTGGGGACAATGGTAGGAAAGGAAATATCTTCCTATAAAAACTAGAGAGAATCATTCTCAGAAACCACTTGGTGTTGTGTGCGTTCCACTCACAGAGTTTAACCATTCTTTTCATAGAGCAGTTTGGAAACACTCTGTTTGTAAAGTCTGCAAGTGGATATTTGGACATCATTGAGGATTTCGTTGGAAACGGGATTTCTTCATGTAATGCTAGACAGAAGAATTCCCAGTAACTTCTTTGGGTTGTGTGAGTTCAACTCACAGCTTTGAACATACCTTTAGACACAGCATATTTGAAACCCTCTTTTTGTGGAATTTGCAAGTGGAGATTTCAAGCGCTTTGGGGCCAACGGTAGAAAGGCAAATATCTTCGTATAAAAACTAGAGAGAATCATTCTCAGAAACCACTTTGTGTTGTGTGCATTCCACTCACAGAGTTTCACCTTTCTTTTCATAGATCAGTTTGGAAACACTCTGTTTGTAAAGTTTGGAAGTGGATATTTGGACCTCTTTGTGGATTTCGTTGGAAACGGGATTTCCTCATCTAATTCTAGTGAGAAGAATTCTCAGTAACTTCTTTGGGTTGCGTGTGTTCAACTCACAGAGTTGGACCTTCCTTTAGACAGAGCAGATACGAAACCCTCTTTTTGTGGAATTTGCAAGTGGAGATTTCAAGCACTTTTGGGCCAACTGTAGAAAAGGAAATATCTTCGTATAAAAACTAGAGAGAATCATTCTCAGAAACCACTTTGTGTTGTGTGCCTTCCACTCACAGAGTTTAACCTTTCTTTTCATAGAGCAGTTTGGAAACACTCTGTTTGTAAAGTCTGCAAGAGGATATTTGGACATCTTTGAGGATTTCGTTGGAAACGGGATTTCTTCATCTAATGCTAGACAGAAGAATTCTCAGTAACTTCTTTGGGTTGTGTGAGTTCAACTCACAGAGTTGAACCTACCTTTAGACACAGCATATTTGAAACCCTCTTATTGTGGAATTTGCAAGTGGAGATTTCAAGCGCTTTGCTGCGAACGGTAGAAAAGGAAATATCTTCGTATAAAAACTAGAGAGAATCATTCTCAAAAACCACTTTGTGTTGACTGCGATCCATTCACAGAGTTTAACCTTTCTTTTCATGGAGCAGTTTGGAAACACTCTGTTTGTAAAGTCTGCAAGTGGATATTTGGAGCTATTTGAGGATTTCGTTGGAAACGGGATTTCTTCATCTAATGCTTGACAGAAGAATTCTCAGTAACTTCTTTGGGTTGTGTGTGTTCAACTCACAGAGTTGAACCTTCCTTTAGACAGAGCAGATTTGAAACCCTCTTTTTGTGGAATTTGAAAGTGGAGATTTCAAGCGCTTTCGGGCCAAGGTAGAAAAGGAAATATCTTCGTATAAGAAATAGAGAGAATCATTCTCAGAAACCACTTTGTGTTGTGTGCGTTCCACTCACAGAGTTTCACCTTTCTTTTCATAGATCTGTTTGGAAACACTCTGTTTGTAAAGTCTGCAAGTGGATATTTAGACATCTTTGAGGATTTCGTTGGAAACGGGATTTCCTCATCTAATTCTAGACTGAAGAATTCTCAGTAACTTCTTTGGGTTGTGTGTTCAACTCACAGATTTGAACCTTCCTTTAGACAGAGCAGATTTGAAACCCTCTTTTTGTGGAATTTGCAAGTGGAGATTTCAAGCGCTTTGGGGACAATGGTAGGAAAGGAAATATCTTCGTATAAAAACTAGAGAGAATCATTCTCAGAAACCACTTGGTGTTGTGTGCGTTCCACTCACAGAGTTTAACCATTCTTTTCATAGAGCAGTTTGGAAACACTCTGTTTGTAAAGTCTGCAAGTGGATATTTGGACATCATTGAGGATTTCGTTGGAAACGGGATTTCTTCATGTAATGCTAGACAGAAGAATTCCCAGTAACTTCTTTGGGTTGTGTGAGTTCAACTCACAGAGGTGAACCTACCTTTAGACACAGCATATTTGAAACCCTCTTTTTGTGGAATTTGCAAGTGGAGATTTCAAGCGCTTTTGGGCCAACGGTAGAAAGGCAAATATCTTCGTATAAAAACTAGAGAGAATCATTCTCAGAAACCACTTTGTGTTGTGTGCGTTCCACTCACAGAGTTTCACCTTTCTTTTCATAGATCAGTTTGGAAACACTCTGTTTGTAAAGTCTGGAAGTGGATATTTGGACCTCTTTGAGGATTTCGTTGGAAACGGGATTTCCTCATCTAATTCTAGTGAGAAGAATTCTCAGTAACTTCTTTGGGTTGCGTGTGTTCAACTCACAGAGTTGGACCTTCCTTTAGACAGAGCAGATACGAAACCCTCTTTTTGTGGAATTTGCAAGTGGAGATTTCAAGCACTTTTGGGCCAACTGTAGAAAAGGAAATATCTTCGTATAAAAACTAGAGAGAATCATTCTCAGAAACCACTTTGTGTTGTGTGCCTTCCACTCACAGAGTTTAACCTTTCTTTTCATAGAGCAGTTTGGAAACACTCTGTTTGTAAAGTCTGCAAGAGGATATTTGGACATCTTTGAGGATTTCGTTGGAAACGGGATTTCTTCATCTAATGCTAGACAGAAGAATTCTCAGTAACTTCTTTGGGTTGTGTGAGTTCAACTCACAGAGTTGAACCTACCTTTAGACACAGCATATTTGAAACCCTCTTATTGTGGAATTTGCAAGTGGAGATTTCAAGCGCTTTGCTGCGAACGGTAGAAAAGGAAATATCTTCGTATAAAAACTAGAGAGAATCATTCTCAAAAACCACTTTGTGTTGACTGCGATCCATTCACAGAGTTTAACCTTTCTTTTCATGGAGCAGTTTGGAAACACTCTGTTTGTAAAGTCTGCAAGTGGATATTTGGAGCTATTTGAGGATTTCGTTGGAAACGGGATTTCTTCATCTAATGCTTGACAGAAGAATTCTCAGTAACTTCTTTGGGTTGTGTGTGTTCAACTCACAGAGTTGAACCTTCCTTTAGACAGAGCAGATTTGAAACCCTCTTTTTGTGGAATTTGAAAGTGGAGATTTCAAGCGCTTTCGGGCCAAGGTAGAAAAGGAAATATCTTCGTATAAGAAATAGAGAGAATCATTCTCAGAAACCACTTTGTGTTGTGTGCGTTCCACTCACAGAGTTTCACCTTTCTTTTCATAGATCTGTTTGGAAACACTCTGTTTGTAAAGTCTGCAAGTGGATATTTAGACATCTTTGAGGATTTCGTTGGAAACGGGATTTCCTCATCTAATTCTAGACTGAAGAATTCTCAGTAACTTCTTTGGGTTGTGTGTTCAACTCACAGATTTGAACCTTCCTTTAGACAGAGCAGATTTGAAACCCTCTTTTTGTGGAATTTGCAAGTGGAGATTTCAAGCGCTTTGGGGACAATGGTAGGAAAGGAAATATCTTCGTATAAAAACTAGAGAGAATCATTCTCAGAAACCACTTGGTGTTGTGTGCGTTCCACTCACAGAGTTTAACCATTCTTTTCATAGAGCAGTTTGGAAACACTCTGTTTGTAAAGTCTGCAAGTGGATATTTGGACATCATTGAGGATTTCGTTGGAAACGGGATTTCTTCATGTAATGCTAGACAGAAGAATTCCCAGTAACTTCTTTGGGTTGTGTGAGTTCAACTCACAGAGTTGAACCTACCTTTAGACACAGCATATTTGAAACCCTCTTTTTGTGGAATTTGCAAGTGGAGATTTCAAGCGCTTTGGGGCCAACGGTAGAAAGGCAAATATCTTCGTATAAAAACTAGAGAGAATCATTCTCAGAAACCACTTTGTGTTGTGTGCGTTCCACTCACAGAGTTTCACCTTTCTTTTCATAGATCAGTTTGGAAACACTCTGTTTGTAAAGTCTGGAAGTGGATATTTGGACCTCTTTGAGGATTTCGTTGGAAACGGGATTTCCTCATCTAATTCTAGTGAGAAGAATTCTCAGTAACTTCTTTGGGTTGCGTGTGTTCAACTCACAGAGTTGGACCTTCCTTTAGACAGAGCAGATACGAAACCCTCTTTTTGTGGAATTTGCAAGTGGAGATTTCAAGCACTTTTGGGCCAACTGTAGAAAAGGAAATATCTTCGTATAAAAACTAGAGAGAATCATTCTCAGAAACCACTTTGTGTTGTGTGCCTTCCACTCACAGAGTTTAACCTTTCTTTTCATAGAGCAGTTTGGAAACACTCTGTTTGTAAAGTCTGCAAGAGGATATTTGGACATCTTTGAGGATTTCGTTGGAAACGGGATTTCTTCATCTAATGCTAGACAGAAGAATTCTCAGTAACTTCTTTGGGTTGTGTGAGTTCAACTCACAGAGTTGAACCTACCTTTAGACACAGCATATTTGAAACCCTCTTATTGTGGAATTTGCAAGTGGAGATTTCAAGCGCTTTGCTGCGAACGGTAGAAAAGGAAATATCTTCGTATAAAAACTAGAGAGAATCATTCTCAAAAACCACTTTGTGTTGACTGCGATCCATTCACAGAGTTTAACCTTTCTTTTCATGGAGCAGTTTGGAAACACTCTGTTTGTAAAGTCTGCAAGTGGATATTTGGAGCTATTTGAGGATTTCGTTGGAAACGGGATTTCTTCATCTAATGCTTGACAGAAGAATTCTCAGTAACTTCTTTGGGTTGTGTGTGTTCAACTCACAGAGTTGAACCTTCCTTTAGACAGAGCAGATTTGAAACCCTCTTTTTGTGGAATTTGAAAGTGGAGATTTCAAGCGCTTTCGGGCCAAGGTAGAAAAGGAAATATCTTCGTATAAGAAATAGAGAGAATCATTCTCAGAAACCACTTTGTGTTGTGTGCGTTCCACTCACAGAGTTTCACCTTTCTTTTCATAGATCTGTTTGGAGACACTCTGTTTGTAAAGTCTGCAAGTGGATATTTAGACATCTTTGAGGATTTCGTTGGAAACGGGATTTCCTCATCTAATTCTAGACTGAAGAATTCTCAGTAACTTCTTTGGGTTGTGTGTTCAACTCACAGATTTGAACCTTCCTTTAGACAGAGCAGATTTGAAACCCTCTTTTTGTGGAATTTGCAAGTGGAGATTTCAAGCGCTTTGGGGACAATGGTAGGAAAGGAAATATCTTCGTATAAAAACTAGAGAGAATCATTCTCAGAAACCACTTGGTGTTGTGTGCGTTCCACTCACAGAGTTTAACCATTCTTTTCATAGAGCAGTTTGGAAACACTCTGTTTGTAAAGTCTGCAAGTGGATATTTGGACATCATTGAGGATTTCGTTGGAAACGGGATTTCTTCATGTAATGCTAGACAGAAGAATTCCCAGTAACTTCTTTGGGTTGTGTGAGTTCAACTCACAGAGTTGAACCTACCTTTAGACACAGCATATTTGAAACCCTCTTTTTGTGGAATTTGCAAGTGGAGATTTCAAGCGCTTTGGGGCCAACGGTAGAAAGGCAAATATCTTCGTATAAAAACTAGAGAGAATCATTCTCAGAAACCACTTTGTGTTGTGTGCGTTCCACTCACAGAGTTTCACCTTTCTTTTCATAGATCAGTTTGGAAACACTCTGTTTGTAAAGTCTGGAAGTGGATATTTGGACCTCTTTGAGGATTTCGTTGGAAACGGGATTTCCTCATCTAATTCTAGTGAGAAGAATTCTCAGTAACTTCTTTGGGTTGCGTGTGTTCAACTCACAGAGTTGGACCTTCCTTTAGACAGAGCAGATACGAAACCCTCTTTTTGTGGAATTTGCAAGTGGAGATTTCAAGCACTTTTGGGCCAACTGTAGAAAAGGAAATATCTTCGTATAAAAACTAGAGAGAATCATTCTCAGAAACCACTTTGTGTTGTGTGCCTTCCACTCACAGAGTTTAACCTTTCTTTTCATAGAGCAGTTTGGAAACACTCTGTTTGTAAAGTCTGCAAGAGGATATTTGGACATCTTTGAGGATTTCGTTGGAAACGGGATTTCTTCATCTAATGCTAGACAGAAGAATTCTCAGTAACTTCTTTGGGTTGTGTGAGTTCAACTCACAGAGTTGAACCTACCTTTAGACACAGCATATTTGAAACCCTCTTTTTGTGGAATTTGCAAGTGGAGATTTCAAGCGCTTTGCTGCGAACGGTAGAAAAGGAAATATCTTCGTATAAAAACTAGAGAGAATCATTCTCAAAAACCACTTTGTGTTGACTGCGATCCATTCACAGAGTTTAACCTTTCTTTTCATGGAGCAGTTTGGAAACACTCTGTTTGTAAAGTCTGCAAGTGGATATTTGGAGCTATTTGAGGATTTCGTTGGAAACGGGATTTCTTCATCTAATGCTTGACAGAAGAATTCTCAGTAACTTCTTTGGGTTGTGTGTGTTCAACTCACAGAGTTGAACCTTCCTTTAGACAGAGCAGATTTGAAACCCTCTTTTTGTGGAATTTGAAAGTGGAGATTTCAAGCGCTTTCGGGCCAAGGTAGAAAAGGAAATATCTTCGTATAAGAAATAGAGAGAATCATTCTCAGAAACCACTTTGTGTTGTGTGCGTTCCACTCACAGAGTTTCACCTTTCTTTTCATAGATCTGTTTGGAGACACTCTGTTTGTAAAGTCTGCAAGTGGATATTTAGACATCTTTGAGGATTTCGTTGGAAACGGGATTTCCTCATCTAATTCTAGACTGAAGAATTCTCAGTAACTTCTTTGGGTTGTGTGTTCAACTCACAGATTTGAACCTTCCTTTAGACAGAGCAGATTTGAAACCCTCTTTTTGTGGAATTTGCAAGTGGAGATTTCAAGCGCTTTGGGGACAATGGTAGGAAAGGAAATATCTTCGTATAAAAACTAGAGAGAATCATTCTCAGAAACCACTTGGTGTTGTGTGCGTTCCACTCACAGAGTTTAACCATTCTTTTCATAGAGCAGTTTGGAAACACTCTGTTTGTAAAGTCTGCAAGTGGATATTTGGACATCATTGAGGATTTCGTTGGAAACGGGATTTCTTCATGTAATGCTAGACAGAAGAATTCCCAGTAACTTCTTTGGGTTGTGTGAGTTCAACTCACAGCGTTGAACATACCTTTAGACACAGCATATTTGAAACCCTCTTTTTGTGGAATTTGCAAGTGGAGATTTCAAGCGCTTTGGGGCCAACGGTAGAAAGGCAAATATCTTCGTATAAAAACTAGAGAGAATCATTCTCAGAAACCACTTTGTGTTGTGTGCGTTCCACTCACAGAGTTTCACCTTTCTTTTCATAGATCAGTTTGGAAACACTCTGTTTGTAAAGTCTGGAAGTGGATATTTGGACCTCTTTGAGGATTTCGTTGGAAACGGGATTTCCTCATCTAATTCTAGTGAGAAGAATTCTCAGTAACTTCTTTGGGTTGCGTGTGTTCAACTCACAGAGTTGGACCTTCCTTTAGACAGAGCAGATACGAAACCCTCTTTTTGTGGAATTTGCAAGTGGAGATTTCAAGCACTTTTGGGCCAACTGTAGAAAAGGAAATATCTTCGTATAAAAACTAGAGAGAATCATTCTCAGAAACCACTTTGTGTTGTGTGCCTTCCACTCACAGAGTTTAACCTTTCTTTTCATAGAGCAGTTTGGAAACACTCTGTTTGTAAAGTCTGCAAGAGGATATTTGGACATCTTTGAGGATTTCGTTGGAAACGGGATTTCTTCATCTAATGCTAGACAGAAGAATTCTCAGTAACTTCTTTGGGTTGTGTGAGTTCAACTCACAGAGTTGAACCTATCTTTAGACACAGCATATTTGAAACCCTCTTATTGTGGAATTTGCAAGTGGAGATTTCAAGCGCTTTGCTGCGAACGGTAGAAAAGGAAATATCTTCGTATAAAAACTAGAGAGAATCATTCTCAAAAACCACTTTGTGTTGACTGCGATCCATTCACAGAGTTTAACCTTTCTTTTCATGGAGCAGTTTGGAAACACTCTGTTTGTAAAGTCTGCAAGTGGATATTTGGAGCTATTTGAGGATTTCGTTGGAAACGGGATTTCTTCATCTAATGCTTGACAGAAGAATTCTCAGTAACTTCTTTGGGTTGTGTGTGTTCAACTCACAGAGTTGAACCTTCCTTTAGACAGAGCAGATTTGAAACCCTCTTTTTGTGGAATTTGAAAGTGGAGATTTCAAGCGCTTTCGGGCCAAGGTAGAAAAGGAAATATCTTCGTATAAGAAATAGAGAGAATCATTCTCAGAAACCACTTTGTGTTGTGTGCGTTCCACTCACAGAGTTTCACCTTTCTTTTCATAGATCTGTTTGGAAACACTCTGTTTGTAAAGTCTGCAAGTGGATATTTAGACATCTTTGAGGATTTCGTTGGAAACGGGATTTCCTCATCTAATTCTAGACTGAAGAATTCTCAGTAACTTCTTTGGGTTGTGTGTTCAACTCACAGATTTGAACCTTCCTTTAGACAGAGCAGATTTGAAACCCTCTTTTTGTGGAATTTGCAAGTGGAGATTTCAAGCGCTTTGGGGACAATGGTAGGAAAGGAAATATCTTCGTATAAAAACTAGAGAGAATCATTCTCAGAAACCACTTGGTGTTGTGTGCGTTCCACTCACAGAGTTTAACCATTCTTTTCATAGAGCAGTTTGGAAACACTCTGTTTGTAAAGTCTGCAAGTGGATATTTGGACATCATTGAGGATTTCGTTGGAAACGGGATTTCTTCATGTAATGCTAGACAGAAGAATTCCCAGTAACTTCTTTGGGTTGTGTGAGTTCAACTCACAGAGGTGAACCTACCTTTAGACACAGCATATTTGAAACCCTCTTTTTGTGGAATTTGCAAGTGGAGATTTCAAGCGCTTTGGGGCCAACGGTAGAAAGGCAAATATCTTCGTATAAAAACTAGAGAGAATCATTCTCAGAAACCACTTTGTGTTGTGTGCGTTCCACTCACAGAGTTTCACCTTTCTTTTCATAGATCAGTTTGGAAACACTCTGTTTGTAAAGTCTGGAAGTGGATATTTGGACCTCTTTGAGGATTTCGTTGGAAACGGGATTTCCTCATCTAATTCTAGTGAGAAGAATTCTCAGTAACTTCTTTGGGTTGCGTGTGTTCAACTCACAGAGTTGGACCTTCCTTTAGACAGAGCAGATACGAAACCCTCTTTTTGTGGAATTTGCAAGTGGAGATTTCAAGCACTTTTGGGCCAACTGTAGAAAAGGAAATATCTTCGTATAAAAACTAGAGAGAATCATTCTCAGAAACCACTTTGTGTTGTGTGCCTTCCACTCACAGAGTTTAACCTTTCTTTTCATAGAGCAGTTTGGAAACACTCTGTTTGTAAAGTCTGCAAGAGGATATTTGGACATCTTTGAGGATTTCGTTGGAAACGGGATTTCTTCATCTAATGCTAGACAGAAGAATTCTCAGTAACTTCTTTGGGTTGTGTGAGTTCAACTCACAGAGTTGAACCTACCTTTAGACACAGCATATTTGAAACCCTCTTATTGTGGAATTTGCAAGTGGAGATTTCAAGCGCTTTGCTGCGAACGGTAGAAAAGGAAATATCTTCGTATAAAAACTAGAGAGAATCATTCTCAAAAACCACTTTGTGTTGACTGCGATCCATTCACAGAGTTTAACCTTTCTTTTCATGGAGCAGTTTGGAAACACTCTGTTTGTAAAGTCTGCAAGTGGATATTTGGAGCTATTTGAGGATTTCGTTGGAAACGGGATTTCTTCATCTAATGCTTGACAGAAGAATTCTCAGTAACTTCTTTGGGTTGTGTGTGTTCAACTCACAGAGTTGAACCTTCCTTTAGACAGAGCAGATTTGAAACCCTCTTTTTGTGGAATTTGAAAGTGGAGATTTCAAGCGCTTTCGGGCCAAGGTAGAAAAGGAAATATCTTCGTATAAGAAATAGAGAGAATCATTCTCAGAAACCACTTTGTGTTGTGTGCGTTCCACTCACAGAGTTTCACCTTTCTTTTCATAGATCTGTTTGGAAACACTCTGTTTGTAAAGTCTGCAAGTGGATATTTAGACATCTTTGAGGATTTCGTTGGAAACGGGATTTCCTCATCTAATTCTAGACTGAAGAATTCTCAGTAACTTCTTTGGGTTGTGTGTTCAACTCACAGATTTGAACCTTCCTTTAGACAGAGCAGATTTGAAACCCTCTTTTTGTGGAATTTGCAAGTGGAGATTTCAAGCGCTTTGGGGACAATGGTAGGAAAGGAAATATCTTCGTATAAAAACTAGAGAGAATCATTCTCAGAAACCACTTGGTGTTGTGTGCGTTCCACTCACAGAGTTTAACCATTCTTTTCATAGAGCAGTTTGGAAACACTCTGTTTGTAAAGTCTGCAAGTGGATATTTGGACATCATTGAGGATTTCGTTGGAAACGGGATTTCTTCATGTAATGCTAGACAGAAGAATTCCCAGTAACTTCTTTGGGTTGTGTGAGTTCAACTCACAGAGTTGAACCTACCTTTAGACACAGCATATTTGAAACCCTCTTTTTGTGGAATTTGCAAGTGGAGATTTCAAGCGCTTTGGGGCCAACGGTAGAAAGGCAAATATCTTCGTATAAAAACTAGAGAGAATCATTCTCAGAAACCACTTTGTGTTGTGTGCGTTCCACTCACAGAGTTTCACCTTTCTTTTCATAGATCAGTTTGGAAACACTCTGTTTGTAAAGTCTGGAAGTGGATATTTGGACCTCTTTGAGGATTTCGTTGGAAACGGGATTTCCTCATCTAATTCTAGTGAGAAGAATTCTCAGTAACTTCTTTGGGTTGCGTGTGTTCAACTCACAGAGTTGGACCTTCCTTTAGACAGAGCAGATACGAAACCCTCTTTTTGTGGAATTTGCAAGTGGAGATTTCAAGCACTTTTGGGCCAACTGTAGAAAAGGAAATATCTTCGTATAAAAACTAGAGAGAATCATTCTCAGAAACCACTTTGTGTTGTGTGCCTTCCACTCACAGAGTTTAACCTTTCTTTTCATAGAGCAGTTTGGAAACACTCTGTTTGTAAAGTCTGCAAGAGGATATTTGGACATCTTTGAGGATTTCGTTGGAAACGGGATTTTTTCATCTAATGCTAGACAGAAGAATTCTCAGTAACTTCTTTGGGTTGTGTGAGTTCAACTCACAGAGTTGAACCTACCTTTAGACACAGCATATTTGAAACCCTCTTATTGTGGAATTTGCAAGTGGAGATTTCAAGCGCTTTGCTGCGAACGGTAGAAAAGGAAATATCTTCGTATAAAAACTAGAGAGAATCATTCTCAAAAACCACTTTGTGTTGACTGCGATCCATTCACAGAGTTTAACCTTTCTTTTCATGGAGCAGTTTGGAAACACTCTGTTTGTAAAGTCTGCAAGTGGATATTTGGAGCTATTTGAGGATTTCGTTGGAAACGGGATTTCTTCATCTAATGCTTGACAGAAGAATTCTCAGTAACTTCTTTGGGTTGTGTGTGTTCAACTCACAGAGTTGAACCTTCCTTTAGACAGAGCAGATTTGAAACCCTCTTTTTGTGGAATTTGAAAGTGGAGATTTCAAGCGCTTTCGGGCCAAGGTAGAAAAGGAAATATCTTCGTATAAGAAATAGAGAGAATCATTCTCAGAAACCACTTTGTGTTGTGTGCGTTCCACTCACAGAGTTTCACCTTTCTTTTCATAGATCTGTTTGGAAACACTCTGTTTGTAAAGTCTGCAAGTGGATATTTGGACATCATTGAGGATTTCGTTGGAAACGGGATTTCTTCATGTAATGCTAGACAGAAGAATTCCCAGTAACTTCTTTGGGTTGTGTGAGTTCAACTCACAGAGTTGAACCTACCTTTAGACACAGCATATTTGAAACCCTCTTTTTGTGGAATTTGCAAGTGGAGATTTCAAGCGCTTTGGGGCCAACGGTAGAAAGGCAAATATCTTCGTATAAAAACTAGAGAGAATCATTCTCAGAAACCACTTTGTGTTGTGTGCGTTCCACTCACAGAGTTTCACCTTTCTTTTCATAGATCAGTTTGGAAACACTCTGTTTGTAAAGTCTGGAAGTGGATATTTGGACCTCTTTGAGGATTTCGTTGGAAACGGGATTTCCTCATCTAATTCTAGTGAGAAGAATTCTCAGTAACTTCTTTGGGTTGCGTGTGTTCAACTCACAGAGTTGGACCTTCCTTTAGACAGAGCAGATACGAAACCCTCTTTTTGTGGAATTTGCAAGTGGAGATTTCAAGCACTTTTGGGCCAACTGTAGAAAAGGAAATATCTTCGTATAAAAACTAGAGAGAATCATTCTCAGAAACCACTTTGTGTTGTGTGCCTTCCACTCACAGAGTTTAACCTTTCTTTTCATAGAGCAGTTTGGAAACACTCTGTTTGTAAAGTCTGCAAGAGGATATTTGGACATCTTTGAGGATTTCGTTGGAAACGGGATTTCTTCATCTAATGCTAGACAGAAGAATTCTCAGTAACTTCTTTGGGTTGTGTGAGTTCAACTCACAGAGTTGAACCTACCTTTAGACACAGCATATTTGAAACCCTCTTATTGTGGAATTTGCAAGTGGAGATTTCAAGCGCTTTGCTGCGAACGGTAGAAAATTAAATATCTTCGTATAAAAACTAGAGAGAATCATTCTCAAAAACCACTTTGTGTTGACTGCGATCCATTCACAGAGTTTAACCTTTCTTTTCATGGAGCAGTTTGGAAACACTCTGTTTGTAAAGTCTGCAAGTGGATATTTGGAGCTATTTGAGGATTTCGTTGGAAACGGGATTTCTTCATCTAATGCTTGACAGAAGAATTCTCAGTAACTTCTTTGGGTTGTGTGTGTTCAACTCACAGAGTTGAACCTTCCTTTAGACAGAGCAGATTTGAAACCCTCTTTTTGTGGAATTTGAAAGTGGAGATTTCAAGCGCTTTCGGGCCAAGGTAGAAAAGGAAATATCTTCGTATAAGAAATAGAGAGAATCATTCTCAGAAACCACTTTGTGTTGTGTGCGTTCCACTCACAGAGTTTCACCTTTCTTTTCATAGATCTGTTTGGAAACACTCTGTTTGTAAAGTCTGCAAGTGGATATTTAGACATCTTTGAGGATTTCGTTGGAAACGGGATTTCCTCATCTAATTCTAGACTGAAGAATTCTCAGTAACTTCTTTGGGTTGTGTGTTCAACTCACAGATTTGAACCTTCCTTTAGACAGAGCAGATTTGAAACCCTCTTTTTGTGGAATTTGCAAGTGGAGATTTCAAGCGCTTTGGGGACAATGGTAGGAAAGGAAATATCTTCGTATAAAAACTAGAGAGAATCATTCTCAGAAACCACTTGGTGTTGTGTGCGTTCCACTCACAGAGTTTAACCATTCTTTTCATAGAGCAGTTTGGAAACACTCTGTTTGTAAAGTCTGCAAGTGGATATTTGGACATCATTGAGGATTTCGTTGGAAACGGGATTTCTTCATGTAATGCTAGACAGAAGAATTCCCAGTAACTTCTTTGGGTTGTGTGAGTTCAACTCACAGAGTTGAACCTACCTTTAGACACAGCATATTTGAAACCCTCTTTTTGTGGAATTTGCAAGTGGAGATTTCAAGCGCTTTGGGGCCAACGGTAGAAAGGCAAATATCTTCGTATAAAAACTAGAGAGAATCATTCTCAGAAACCACTTTGTGTTGTGTGCGTTCCACTCACAGAGTTTCACCTTTCTTTTCATAGATCAGTTTGGAAACACTCTGTTTGTAAAGTCTGGAAGTGGATATTTGGACCTCTTTGAGGATTTCGTTGGAAACGGGATTTCCTCATCTAATTCTAGTGAGAAGAATTCTCAGTAACTTCTTTGGGTTGCGTGTGTTCAACTCACAGAGTTGGACCTTCCTTTAGACAGAGCAGATACGAAACCCTCTTTTTGTGGAATTTGCAAGTGGAGATTTCAAGCACTTTTGGGCCAACTGTAGAAAAGGAAATATCTTCGTATAAAAACTAGAGAGAATCATTCTCAGAAACCACTTTGTGTTGTGTGCCTTCCACTCACAGAGTTTAACCTTTCTTTTCATAGAGCAGTTTGGAAACACTCTGTTTGTAAAGTCTGCAAGAGGATATTTGGACATCTTTGAGGATTTCGTTGGAAACGGGATTTCTTCATCTAATGCTAGACAGAAGAATTCTCAGTAACTTCTTTGGGTTGTGTGAGTTCAACTCACAGAGTTGAACCTACCTTTAGACACAGCATATTTGAAACCCTCTTATTGTGGAATTTGCAAGTGGAGATTTCAAGCGCTTTGCTGCGAACGGTAGAAAAGGAAATATCTTCGTATAAAAACTAGAGAGAATCATTCTCAAAAACCACTTTGTGTTGACTGCGATCCATTCACAGAGTTTAACCTTTCTTTTCATGGAGCAGTTTGGAAACACTCTGTTTGTAAAGTCTGCAAGTGGATATTTGGAGCTATTTGAGGATTTCGTTGGAAACGGGATTTCTTCATCTAATGCTTGACAGAAGAATTCTCAGTAACTTCTTTGGGTTGTGTGTGTTCAACTCACAGAGTTGAACCTTCCTTTAGACAGAGCAGATTTGAAACCCTCTTTTTGTGGAATTTGAAAGTGGAGATTTCAAGCGCTTTCGGGCCAAGGTAGAAAAGGAAATATCTTCGTATAAGAAATAGAGAGAATCATTCTCAGAAACCACTTTGTGTTGTGTGCGTTCCACTCACAGAGTTTCACCTTTCTTTTCATAGATCTGTTTGGAAACACTCTGTTTGTAAAGTCTGCAAGTGGATATTTAGACATCTTTGAGGATTTCGTTGGAAACGGGATTTCCTCATCTAATTCTAGACTGAAGAATTCTCAGTAACTTCTTTGGGTTGTGTGTTCAACTCACAGATTTGAACCTTCCTTTAGACAGAGCAGATTTGAAACCCTCTTTTTGTGGAATTTGCAAGTGGAGATTTCAAGCGCTTTGGGGACAATGGTAGGAAAGGAAATATCTTCATATAAAAACTAGAGAGAATCATTCTCAGAAACCACTTGGTGTTGTGTGCGTTCCACTCACAGAGTTTAACCATTCTTTTCATAGAGCAGTTTGGAAACACTCTGTTTGTAAAGTCTGCAAGTGGATATTTGGACATCATTGAGGATTTCGTTGGAAACGGGATTTCTTCATGTAATGCTAGACAGAAGAATTCCCAGTAACTTCTTTGGGTTGTGTGAGTTCAACTCACAGAGTTGAACCTACCTTTAGACACAGCATATTTGAAACCCTCTTTTTGTGGAATTTGCAAGTGGAGATTTCAAGCGCTTTGGGGCCAACGGTAGAAAGGCAAATATCTTCGTATAAAAACTAGAGAGAATCATTCTCAGAAACCACTTTGTGTTGTGTGCGTTCCACTCACAGAGTTTCACCTTTCTTTTCATAGATCAGTTTGGAAACACTCTGTTTGTAAAGTCTGGAAGTGGATATTTGGACCTCTTTGAGGATTTCGTTGGAAACGGGATTTCCTCATCTAATTCTAGTGAGAAGAATTCTCAGTAACTTCTTTGGGTTGCGTGTGTTCAACTCACAGAGTTGGACCTTCCTTTAGACAGAGCAGATACGAAACCCTCTTTTTGTGGAATTTGCAAGTGGAGATTTCAAGCACTTTTGGGCCAACTGTAGAAAAGGAAATATCTTCGTATAAAAACTAGAGAGAATCATTCTCAGAAACCACTTTGTGTTGTGTGCCTTCCACTCACAGAGTTTAACCTTTCTTTTCATAGAGCAGTTTGGAAACACACTGTTTGTAAAGTCTGCAAGAGGATATTTGGACATCTTTGAGGATTTCGTTGGAAACGGGATTTCTTCATCTAATGCTAGACAGAAGAATTCTCAGTAACTTCTTTGGGTTGTGTGAGTTCAACTCACAGAGTTGAACCTACCTTTAGACACAGCATATTTGAAACCCTCTTATTGTGGAATTTGCAAGTGGAGATTTCAAGCGCTTTGCTGCGAACGGTAGAAAAGGAAATATCTTCGTATAAAAACTAGAGAGAATCATTCTCAAAAACCACTTTGTGTTGACTGCGATCCATTCACAGAGTTTAACCTTTCTTTTCATGGAGCAGTTTGGAAACACTCTGTTTGTAAAGTCTGCAAGTGGATATTTGGAGCTATTTGAGGATTTCGTTGGAAACGGGATTTCTTCATCTAATGCTTGACAGAAGAATTCTCAGTAACTTCTTTGGGTTGTGTGTGTTCAACTCACAGAGTTGAACCTTCCTTTAGACAGAGCAGATTTGAAACCCTCTTTTTGTGGAATTTGAAAGTGGAGATTTCAAGCGCTTTCGGGCCAAGGTAGAAAAGGAAATATCTTCGTATAAGAAATAGAGAGAATCATTCTCAGAAACCACTTTGTGTTGTGTGCGTTCCACTCACAGAGTTTCACCTTTCTTTTCATAGATCTGTTTGGAAACACTCTGTTTGTAAAGTCTGCAAGTGGATATTTAGACATCTTTGAGGATTTCGTTGGAAACGGGATTTCCTCATCTAATTCTAGACTGAAGAATTCTCAGTAACTTCTTTGGGTTGTGTGTTCAACTCACAGATTTGAACCTTCCTTTAGACAGAGCAGATTTGAAACCCTCTTTTTGTGGAATTTGCAAGTGGAGATTTCAAGCGCTTTGGGGACAATGGTAGGAAAGGAAATATCTTCGTATAAAAACTAGAGAGAATCATTCTCAGAAACCACTTGGTGTTGTGTGCGTTCCACTCACAGAGTTTAACCATTCTTTACATAGAGCAGTTTGGAAACACTCTGTTTGTAAAGTCTGCAAGTGGATATTTGGACATCATTGAGGATTTCGTTGGAAACGGGATTTCTTCATGTAATGCTAGACAGAAGAATTCCCAGTAACTTCTTTGGGTTGTGTGAGTTCAACTCACAGAGGTGAACCTACCTTTAGACACAGCATATTTGAAACCCTCTTTTTGTGGAATTTGCAAGTGGAGATTTCAAGCGCTTTGGGGCCAACGGTAGAAAGGCAAATATCTTCGTATAAAAACTAGAGAGAATCATTCTCAGAAACCACTTTGTGTTGTGTGCGTTCCACTCACAGAGTTTCACCTTTCTTTTCATAGATCAGTTTGGAAACACTCTGTTTGTAAAGTCTGGAAGTGGATATTTGGACCTCTTTGAGGATTTCGTTGGAAACGGGATTTCCTCATCTAATTCTAGTGAGAAGAATTCTCAGTAACTTCTTTGGGTTGCGTGTGTTCAACTCACAGAGTTGGACCTTCCTTTAGACAGAGCAGATACGAAACCCTCTTTTTGTGGAATTTGCAAGTGGAGATTTCAAGCACTTTTGGGCCAACTGTAGAAAAGGAAATATCTTCGTATAAAAACTAGAGAGAATCATTCTCAGAAACCACTTTGTGTTGTGTGCCTTCCACTCACAGAGTTTAACCTTTCTTTTCATAGAGCAGTTTGGAAACACTCTGTTTGTAAAGTCTGCAAGAGGATATTTGGACATCTTTGAGGATTTCGTTGGAAACGGGATTTCTTCATCTAATGCTAGACAGAAGAATTCTCAGTAACTTCTTTGGGTTGTGTGAGTTCAACTCACAGAGTTGAACCTACCTTTAGACACAGCATATTTGAAACCCTCTTATTGTGGAATTTGCAAGTGGAGATTTCAAGCGCTTTGCTGCGAACGGTAGAAAAGGAAATATCTTCGTATAAAAACTAGAGAGAATCATTCTCAAAAACCACTTTGTGTTGACTGCGATCCATTCACAGAGTTTAACCTTTCTTTTCATGGAGCAGTTTGGAAACACTCTGTTTGTAAAGTCTGCAAGTGGATATTTGGAGCTATTTGAGGATTTCGTTGGAAACGGGATTTCTTCATCTAATGCTTGACAGAAGAATTCTCAGTAACTTCTTTGGGTTGTGTGTGTTCAACTCACAGAGTTGAACCTTCCTTTAGACAGAGCAGATTTGAAACCCTCTTTTTGTGGAATTTGAAAGTGGAGATTTCAAGCGCTTTCGGGCCAAGGTAGAAAAGGAAATATCTTCGTATAAGAAATAGAGAGAATCATTCTCAGAAACCACTTTGTGTTGTGTGCGTTCCACTCACAGAGTTTCACCTTTCTTTTCATAGATCTGTTTGGAAACACTCTGTTTGTAAAGTCTGCAAGTGGATATTTAGACATCTTTGAGGATTTCGTTGGAAACGGGATTTCCTCATCTAATTCTAGACTGAAGAATTCTCAGTAACTTCTTTGGGTTGTGTGTTCAACTCACAGATTTGAACCTTCCTTTAGACAGAGCAGATTTGAAACCCTCTTTTTGTGGAATTTGCAAGTGGAGATTTCAAGCGCTTTGGGGACAATGGTAGGAAAGGAAATATCTTCGTATAAAAACTAGAGAGAATCATTCTCAGAAACCACTTGGTGTTGTGTGCGTTCCACTCACAGAGTTTAACCATTCTTTTCATAGAGTAGTTTGGAAACACTCTGTTTGTAAAGTCTGCAAGTGGATATTTGGACATCATTGAGGATTTCGTTGGAAACGGGATTTCTTCATGTAATGCTAGACAGAAGAATTCCCAGTAACTTCTTTGGGTTGTGTGAGTTCAACTCACAGAGTTGAACCTACCTTTAGACACAGCATATTTGAAACCCTCTTTTTGTGGAATTTGCAAGTGGAGATTTCAAGCGCTTTGGGGCCAACGGTAGAAAGGCAAATATCTTCGTATAAAAACTAGAGAGAATCATTCTCAGAAACCACTTTGTGTTGTGTGCGTTCCACTCACAGAGTTTCACCTTTCTTTTCATAGATCAGTTTGGAAACACTCTGTTTGTAAAGTCTGGAAGTGGATATTTGGACCTCTTTGAGGATTTCGTTGGAAACGGGATTTCCTCATCTAATTCTAGTGAGAAGAATTCTCAGTAACTTCTTTGGGTTGCGTGTGTTCAACTCACAGAGTTGGACCTTCCTTTAGACAGAGCAGATACGAAACCCTCTTTTTGTGGAATTTGCAAGTGGAGATTTCAAGCACTTTTGGGCCAACTGTAGAAAAGGAAATATCTTCGTATAAAAACTAGAGAGAATCATTCTCAGAAACCACTTTGTGTTGTGTGCCTTCCACTCACAGAGTTTAACCTTTCTTTTCATAGAGCAGTTTGGAAACACTCTGTTTGTAAAGTCTGCAAGAGGATATTTGGACATCTTTGAGGATTTCGTTGGAAACGGGATTTCTTCATCTAATGCTAGACAGAAGAATTCTCAGTAACTTCTTTGGGTTGTGTGAGTTCAACTCACAGAGTTGAACCTACCTTTAGACACAGCATATTTGAAACCCTCTTATTGTGGAATTTGCAAGTGGAGATTTCAAGCGCTTTGCTGCGAACGGTAGAAAAGGAAATATCTTCGTATAAAAACTAGAGAGAATCATTCTCAAAAACCACTTTGTGTTGACTGCGATCCATTCACAGAGTTTAACCTTTCTTTTCATGGAGCAGTTTGGAAACACTCTGTTTGTAAAGTCTGCAAGTGGATATTTGGAGCTATTTGAGGATTTCGTTGGAAACGGGATTTCTTCATCTAATGCTTGACAGAAGAATTCTCAGTAACTTCTTTGGGTTGTGTGTGTTCAACTCACAGAGTTGAACCTTCCTTTAGACAGAGCAGATTTGAAACCCTCTTTTTGTGGAATTTGAAAGTGGAGATTTCAAGCGCTTTCGGGCCAAGGTAGAAAAGGAAATATCTTCGTATAAGAAATAGAGAGAATCATTCTCAGAAACCACTTTGTGTTGTGTGCGTTCCACTCACAGAGTTTCACCTTTCTTTTCATAGATCTGTTTGGAAACACTCTGTTTGTAAAGTCTGCAAGTGGATATTTAGACATCTTTGAGGATTTCGTTGGAAACGGGATTTCCTCATCTAATTCTAGACTGAAGAATTCTCAGTAACTTCTTTGGGTTGTGTGTTCAACTCACAGATTTGAACCTTCCTTTAGACAGAGCAGATTTGAAACCCTCTTTTTGTGGAATTTGCAAGTGGAGATTTCAAGCGCTTTGGGGACAATGGTAGGAAAGGAAATATCTTCGTATAAAAACTAGAGAGAATCATTCTCAGAAACCACTTGGTGTTGTGTGCGTTCCACTCACAGAGTTTAACCATTCTTTTCATAGAGCAGTTTGGAAACACTCTGTTTGTAAAGTCTGCAAGTGGATATTTGGACATCATTGAGGATTTCGTTGGAAACGGGATTTCTTCATGTAATGCTAGACAGAAGAATTCCCAGTAACTTCTTTGGGTTGTGTGAGTTCAACTCACAGAGTTGAACCTACCTTTAGACACAGCATATTTGAAACCCTCTTTTTGTGGAATTTGCAAGTGGAGATTTCAAGCGCTTTGGGGCCAACGGTAGAAAGGCAAATATCTTCGTATAAAAACTAGAGAGAATCATTCTCAGAAACCACTTTGTGTTGTGTGCGTTCCACTCACAGAGTTTCACCTTTCTTTTCATAGATCAGTTTGGAAACACTCTGTTTGTAAAGTCTGGAAGTGGATATTTGGACCTCTTTGAGGATTTCGTTGGAAACGGGATTTCCTCATCTAATTCTAGTGAGAAGAATTCTCAGTAACTTCTTTGGGTTGCGTGTGTTCAACTCACAGAGTTGGACCTTCCTTTAGACAGAGCAGATACGAAACCCTCTTTTTGTGGAATTTGCAAGTGGAGATTTCAAGCACTTTTGGGCCAACTGTAGAAAAGGAAATATCTTCGTATAAAAACTAGAGAGAATCATTCTCAGAAACCACTTTGTGTTGTGTGCCTTCCACTCACAGAGTTTAACCTTTCTTTTCATAGAGCAGTTTGGAAACACACTGTTTGTAAAGTCTGCAAGAGGATATTTGGACATCTTTGAGGATTTCGTTGGAAACGGGATTTCTTCATCTAATGCTAGACAGAAGAATTCTCAGTAACTTCTTTGGGTTGTGTGAGTTCAACTCACAGAGTTGAACCTACCTTTAGACACAGCATATTTGAAACCCTCTTATTGTGGAATTTGCAAGTGGAGATTTCAAGCGCTTTGCTGCGAACGGTAGAAAAGGAAATATCTTCGTATAAAAACTAGAGAGAATCATTCTCAAAAACCACTTTGTGTTGACTGCGATCCATTCACAGAGTTTAACCTTTCTTTTCATGGAGCAGTTTGGAAACACTCTGTTTGTAAAGTCTGCAAGTGGATATTTGGAGCTATTTGAGGATTTCGTTGGAAACGGGATTTCTTCATCTAATGCTTGACAGAAGAATTCTCAGTAACTTCTTTGGGTTGTGTGTGTTCAACTCACAGAGTTGAACCTTCCTTTAGACAGAGCAGATTTGAAACCCTCTTTTTGTGGAATTTGAAAGTGGAGATTTCAAGCGCTTTCGGGCCAAGGTAGAAAAGGAAATATCTTCGTATAAGAAATAGAGAGAATCATTCTCAGAAACCACTTTGTGTTGTGTGCGTTCCACTCACAGAGTTTCACCTTTCTTTTCATAGATCTGTTTGGAAACACTCTGTTTGTAAAGTCTGCAAGTGGATATTTAGACATCTTTGAGGATTTCGTTGGAAACGGGATTTCCTCATCTAATTCTAGACTGAAGAATTCTCAGTAACTTCTTTGGGTTGTGTGTTCAACTCACAGATTTGAACCTTCCTTTAGACAGAGCAGATTTGAAACCCTCTTTTTGTGGAATTTGCAAGTGGAGATTTCAAGCGCTTTGGGGACAATGGTAGGAAAGGAAATATCTTCGTATAAAAACTAGAGAGAATCATTCTCAGAAACCACTTGGTGTTGTGTGCGTTCCACTCACAGAGTTTAACCATTCTTTACATAGAGCAGTTTGGAAACACTCTGTTTGTAAAGTCTGCAAGTGGATATTTGGACATCATTGAGGATTTCGTTGGAAACGGGATTTCTTCATGTAATGCTAGACAGAAGAATTCCCAGTAACTTCTTTGGGTTGTGTGAGTTCAACTCACAGAGGTGAACCTACCTTTAGACACAGCATATTTGAAACCCTCTTTTTGTGGAATTTGCAAGTGGAGATTTCAAGCGCTTTGGGGCCAACGGTAGAAAGGCAAATATCTTCGTATAAAAACTAGAGAGAATCATTCTCAGAAACCACTTTGTGTTGTGTGCGTTCCACTCACAGAGTTTCACCTTTCTTTTCATAGATCAGTTTGGAAACACTCTGTTTGTAAAGTCTGGAAGTGGATATTTGGACCTCTTTGAGGATTTCGTTGGAAACGGGATTTCCTCATCTAATTCTAGTGAGAAGAATTCTCAGTAACTTCTTTGGGTTGCGTGTGTTCAACTCACAGAGTTGGACCTTCCTTTAGACAGAGCAGATACGAAACCCTCTTTTTGTGGAATTTGCAAGTGGAGATTTCAAGCACTTTTGGGCCAACTGTAGAAAAGGAAATATCTTCGTATAAAAACTAGAGAGAATCATTCTCAGAAACCACTTTGTGTTGTGTGCCTTCCACTCACAGAGTTTAACCTTTCTTTTCATAGAGCAGTTTGGAAACACTCTGTTTGTAAAGTCTGCAAGAGGATATTTGGACATCTTTGAGGATTTCGTTGGAAACGGGATTTCTTCATCTAATGCTAGACAGAAGAATTCTCAGTAACTTCTTTGGGTTGTGTGAGTTCAACTCACAGAGTTGAACCTACCTTTAGACACAGCATATTTGAAACCCTCTTATTGTGGAATTTGCAAGTGGAGATTTCAAGCGCTTTGCTGCGAACGGTAGAAAAGGAAATATCTTCGTATAAAAACTAGAGAGAATCATTCTCAAAAACCACTTTGTGTTGACTGCGATCCATTCACAGAGTTTAACCTTTCTTTTCATGGAGCAGTTTGGAAACACTCTGTTTGTAAAGTCTGCAAGTGGATATTTGGAGCTATTTGAGGATTTCGTTGGAAACGGGATTTCTTCATCTAATGCTTGACAGAAGAATTCTCAGTAACTTCTTTGGGTTGTGTGTGTTCAACTCACAGAGTTGAACCTTCCTTTAGACAGAGCAGATTTGAAACCCTCTTTTTGTGGAATTTGAAAGTGGAGATTTCAAGCGCTTTCGGGCCAAGGTAGAAAAGGAAATATCTTCGTATAAGAAATAGAGAGAATCATTCTCAGAAACCACTTTGTGTTGTGTGCGTTCCACTCACAGAGTTTCACCTTTCTTTTCATAGATCTGTTTGGAAACACTCTGTTTGTAAAGTCTGCAAGTGGATATTTAGACATCTTTGAGGATTTCGTTGGAAACGGGATTTCCTCATCTAATTCTAGACTGAAGAATTCTCAGTAACTTCTTTGGGTTGTGTGTTCAACTCACAGATTTGAACCTTCCTTTAGACAGAGCAGATTTGAAACCCTCTTTTTGTGGAATTTGCAAGTGGAGATTTCAAGCGCTTTGGGGACAATGGTAGGAAAGGAAATATCTTCGTATAAAAACTAGAGAGAATCATTCTCAGAAACCACTTGGTGTTGTGTGCGTTCCACTCACAGAGTTTAACCATTCTTTTCATAGAGTAGTTTGGAAACACTCTGTTTGTAAAGTCTGCAAGTGGATATTTGGACATCATTGAGGATTTCGTTGGAAACGGGATTTCTTCATGTAATGCTAGACAGAAGAATTCCCAGTAACTTCTTTGGGTTGTGTGAGTTCAACTCACAGAGTTGAACCTACCTTTAGACACAGCATATTTGAAACCCTCTTTTTGTGGAATTTGCAAGTGGAGATTTCAAGCGCTTTGGGGCCAACGGTAGAAAGGCAAATATCTTCGTATAAAAACTAGAGAGAATCATTCTCAGAAACCACTTTGTGTTGTGTGCGTTCCACTCACAGAGTTTCACCTTTCTTTTCATAGATCAGTTTGGAAACACTCTGTTTGTAAAGTCTGGAAGTGGATATTTGGACCTCTTTGAGGATTTCGTTGGAAACGGGATTTCCTCATCTAATTCTAGTGAGAAGAATTCTCAGTAACTTCTTTGGGTTGCGTGTGTTCAACTCACAGAGTTGGACCTTCCTTTAGACAGAGCAGATACGAAACCCTCTTTTTGTGGAATTTGCAAGTGGAGATTTCAAGCACTTTTGGGCCAACTGTAGAAAAGGAAATATCTTCGTATAAAAACTAGAGAGAATCATTCTCAGAAACCACTTTGTGTTGTGTGCCTTCCACTCACAGAGTTTAACCTTTCTTTTCATAGAGCAGTTTGGAAACACTCTGTTTGTAAAGTCTGCAAGAGGATATTTGGACATCTTTGAGGATTTCGTTGGAAACGGGATTTCTTCATCTAATGCTAGACAGAAGAATTCTCAGTAACTTCTTTGGGTTGTGTGAGTTCAACTCACAGAGTTGAACCTACCTTTAGACACAGCATATTTGAAACCCTCTTATTGTGGAATTTGCAAGTGGAGATTTCAAGCGCTTTGCTGCGAACGGTAGAAAAGGAAATATCTTCGTATAAAAACTAGAGAGAATCATTCTCAAAAACCACTTTGTGTTGACTGCGATCCATTCACAGAGTTTAACCTTTCTTTTCATGGAGCAGTTTGGAAACACTCTGTTTGTAAAGTCTGCAAGTGGATATTTGGAGCTATTTGAGGATTTCGTTGGAAACGGGATTTCTTCATCTAATGCTTGACAGAAGAATTCTCAGTAACTTCTTTGGGTTGTGTGTGTTCAACTCACAGAGTTGAACCTTCCTTTAGACAGAGCAGATTTGAAACCCTCTTTTTGTGGAATTTGAAAGTGGAGATTTCAAGCGCTTTCGGGCCAAGGTAGAAAAGGAAATATCTTCGTATAAGAAATAGAGAGAATCATTCTCAGAAACCACTTTGTGTTGTGTGCGTTCCACTCACAGAGTTTCACCTTTCTTTTCATAGATCTGTTTGGAAACACTCTGTTTGTAAAGTCTGCAAGTGGATATTTAGACATCTTTGAGGATTTCGTTGGAAACGGGATTTCCTCATCTAATTCTAGACTGAAGAATTCTCAGTAACTTCTTTGGGTTGTGTGTTCAACTCACAGATTTGAACCTTCCTTTAGACAGAGCAGATTTGAAACCCTCTTTTTGTGGAATTTGCAAGTGGAGATTTCAAGCGCTTTGGGGACAATGGTAGGAAAGGAAATATCTTCGTATAAAAACTAGAGAGAATCATTCTCAGAAACCACTTGGTGTTGTGTGCGTTCCACTCACAGAGTTTAACCATTCTTTTCATAGAGCAGTTTGGAAACACTCTGTTTGTAAAGTCTGCAAGTGGATATTTGGACATCATTGAGGATTTCGTTGGAAACGGGATTTCTTCATGTAATGCTAGACAGAAGAATTCCCAGTAACTTCTTTGGGTTGTGTGAGTTCAACTCACAGAGTTGAACCTACCTTTAGACACAGCATATTTGAAACCCTCTTTTTGTGGAATTTGCAAGTGGAGATTTCAAGCGCTTTGGGGCCAACGGTAGAAAGGCAAATATCTTCGTATAAAAACTAGAGAGAATCATTCTCAGAAACCACTTTGTGTTGTGTGCGTTCCACTCACAGAGTTTCACCTTTCTTTTCATAGATCAGTTTGGAAACACTCTGTTTGTAAAGTCTGGAAGTGGATATTTGGACCTCTTTGAGGATTTCGTTGGAAACGGGATTTCCTCATCTAATTCTAGTGAGAAGAATTCTCAGTAACTTCTTTGGGTTGCGTGTGTTCAACTCACAGAGTTGGACCTTCCTTTAGACAGAGCAGATACGAAACCCTCTTTTTGTGGAATTTGCAAGTGGAGATTTCAAGCACTTTTGGGCCAACTGTAGAAAAGGAAATATCTTCGTATAAAAACTAGAGAGAATCATTCTCAGAAACCACTTTGTGTTGTGTGCCTTCCACTCACAGAGTTTAACCTTTCTTTTCATAGAGCAGTTTGGAAACACTCTGTTTGTAAAGTCTGCAAGAGGATATTTGGACATCTTTGAGGATTTCGTTGGAAACGGGATTTCTTCATCTAATGCTAGACAGAAGAATTCTCAGTAACTTCTTTGGGTTGTGTGAGTTCAACTCACAGAGTTGAACCTACCTTTAGACACAGCATATTTGAAACCCTCTTATTGTGGAATTTGCAAGTGGAGATTTCAAGCGCTTTGCTGCGAACGGTAGAAAAGGAAATATCTTCTTATAAAAACTAGAGAGAATCATTCTCAAAAACCACTTTGTGTTGACTGCGATCCATTCACAGAGTTTAACCTTTCTTTTCATGGAGCAGTTTGGAAACACTCTGTTTGTAAAGTCTGCAAGTGGATATTTGGAGCTATTTGAGGATTTCGTTGGAAACGGGATTTCTTCATCTAATGCTTGACAGAAGAATTCTCAGTAACTTCTTTGGGTTGTGTGTGTTCAACTCACAGAGTTGAACCTTCCTTTAGACAGAGCAGATTTGAAACCCTCTTTTTGTGGAATTTGAAAGTGGAGATTTCAAGCGCTTTCGGGCCAAGGTAGAAAAGGAAATATCTTCGTATAAGAAATAGAGAGAATCATTCTCAGAAACCACTTTGTGTTGTGTGCGTTCCACTCACAGAGTTTCACCTTTCTTTTCATAGATCTGTTTGGAAACACTCTGTTTGTAAAGTCTGCAAGTGGATATTTAGACATCTTTGAGGATTTCGTTGGAAACGGGATTTCCTCATCTAATTCTAGACTGAAGAATTCTCAGTAACTTCTTTGGGTTGTGTGTTCAACTCACAGATTTGAACCTTCCTTTAGACAGAGCAGATTTGAAACCCTCTTTTTGTGGAATTTGCAAGTGGAGATTTCAAGCGCTTTGGGGACAATGGTAGGAAAGGAAATATCTTCGTATAAAAACTAGAGAGAATCATTCTCAGAAACCACTTTGTGTTGTGTGCCTTCCACTCACAGAGTTTAACCTTTCTTTTCATAGAGCTGTTTGGAAACACTCTGTTTGTAAAGTCTGCAAGAGGATATTTGGACATCTTTGAGGATTTCGTTGGAAACGGGATTTCTTCATCTAATGCTAGACAGAAGAATTCTCAGTAACTTCTTTGGGTTGTGTGAGTTCAACTGACAGAGTTGAACCTACCTTTAGACACAGCATATTTGAAACCCTCTTATTGTGGAATTTGCAAGTGGAGATTTCAAGCGCTTTGGTGCGAACGGTAGAAAAGGAAATATCTTCGTATAAAAACTAGAGAGAATCATTCTCAAAAACCACTTTGTGTTGACTGCGATCCATTCACAGAGTTTCACCTTTCTTTTCATGGAGCAGTTTGGAAACACTCTGTTTGTAATGTCTGCAAGTGGATATTTGGAGCTATTTGAGGATTTCGTTAGAAACCGGATTTCTTCATCTAATGCTAGACAGAAGAATTCTCAGTAACTTCTTTGGGTTGTGTGTGTTCAACTCACAGAGTTGAACCTTCCTTTAGACAGAGCAGATTTGAAACCCTCTTTTTGTGGAATTTGAAAGTGGAGATTTCAAGCGCTTTCGGGCCAAGGTAGAAAAGGAAATATCTTCCTATAAGAAATAGAGAGAATCATTCTCAGAAACCACTTGGTGTTGTGTGCGTTCCACTCACAGAGGTTAACCATTCTTTTCATAGAGCAGTTTGGAAACACTCTGTTTGTAAAGTCTGCAAGTGGATATTTGGACATCATTGAGGATTTCGTTGGAAACGGGATTTCTTCATGTAATGCTAGACAGAAGAATTCTCAGTAACTTCTTTGGGTTGCGTGAGTTCAACTCACAGAGTTGGACCTTCCTTTAGACAGAGCAGATACGAAACCCTCTTTTTGTGGAATTTGCAAGTGGAGATTTCCAGCGCTTTGGTGCCAACGGTAGAAAAGGAAATATCTTCGTATAAAAACTAGAGAGAATCATTCTCAAAAACCACTTTGTGTTGACTGCGATCCATTCACAGAGTTTAACCTTTCTTTTCATGGAGCAGTTTGGAAACACTCTGTTTGTTAATTCTGCAAGTGGATATTTGGACCTATTTGAGGATTTCGTTGGAAACGGGATTTCTTCATCTAATGCTAGACAGAAGAATTCTCAGTAACTTCATTGGGTTGTGTGTGTTCAACTCACAGAGTTGAACCTTCCTTTAGACAGAGCAGATTTGAAACCCTCTTTTTGTGGAATTTGAAAGTGGAGATTTCAAGCGCTTTCGGGACAACGGTAGAAAAGGAAATATCTTCGTATAAAAACTAGAGAGAATCATTCTCAGAAACCATTTTGTGTCGACTGCGATCCATTCACAGAGTTTAACCTTTCTTTTCATGGAGCAGTTTGGAAACACTCTGTTTGTAAAGTCTGCAAGTGGATATTTGGACATCATTGAGGATTTCGTTGGAAACGGGATTTCTTCATCTAATGCTTGACAGAAGAATTGTCAGTAACTTCTTTGGGTTGTGTGTGTTCAACTCACAGAGTTGAACCTTCCTTTAGACAGAGCAGATATGAAACCCTCTTTTTGTGGAATTTGCAAGTGGAGATTTCAAGCGTTTTTGGGCCAACGGTAGAAAGGGAAATATCTTCGTATAAAAACTAGAGAGAATCATTCTCAGAAATCACTTTGTGTTGTGTGCGTTCCACTCACAGAGTTTAACCTTTCTTTTCATAGAGCAGCTTGGAAACACTCTGTTTGTAAAGTCTGCAAGTGGATATTTGGACCTCTTTGAGGATTTCGTTGGAAACGGGATTTCTTCATCTAATGCTAGACAGAAGAATTCTCAGTAACTTCTTTGGGTTGTGTGAGTTCAACTCACGGAGATGAACCTTCCTTTAGACAGAGGAGATTTGAAACCCTCTTTTTGTGGAATTTGCAAGTGGAGATTTCAAGCGCTTTCGGGCCAACGGTAGAAAAGGAAATATCTTCGTATAAAAACTAGAGAGAATCATTCTCAGAAACCACTTTGTGTTGTGTGCGTTCCACTCACAGAGTTTCACCTTTCTTTTCATAGATCAGTTTGGAAACACTCTGTTTGTAAAGTCTGGAAGTGGATATTTGGACCTCTTTGAGGATTTCGTTGGAAACGGGATTTCCTCATCTAATTCTAGTGAGAAGAATTCTCAGTAACTTCTTTGGGTTGCGTGTGTTCAACTCACAGAGTTGGACCTTCCTTTAGACAGAGCAGATACGAAACCCTCTTTTTGTGGAATTTGCAAGTGGAGATTTCAAGCACTTTTGGGCCAACTGTAGAAAAGGAAATATCTTCGTATAAAAACTAGAGAGAATCATTCTCAGAAACCACTTTGTGTTGTGTGCCTTCCACTCACAGAGTTTAACCTTTCTTTTCATAGAGCAGTTTGGAAACACTCTGTTTGTAAAGTCTGCAAGAGGATATTTGGACATCTTTGAGGATTTCGTTGGAAACGGGATTTCTTCATCTAATGCTAGACAGAAGAATTCTCAGTAACTTCTTTGGGTTGTGTGAGTTCAACTCACAGAGTTGAACCTACCTTTAGACACAGCATATTTGAAACCCTCTTATTGTGGAATTTGCAAGTGGAGATTTCAAGCGCTTTGCTGCGAACGGTAGAAAAGGAAATATCTTCGTATAAAAACTAGAGAGAATCATTCTCAAAAACCACTTTGTGTTGACTGCGATCCATTCACAGAGTTTAACCTTTCTTTTCATGGAGCAGTTTGGAAACACTCTGTTTGTAAAGTCTGCAAGTGGATATTTGGAGCTATTTGAGGATTTCGTTGGAAACGGGATTTCTTCATCTAATGCTTGACAGAAGAATTCTCAGTAACTTCTTTGGGTTGTGTGTGTTCAACTCACAGAGTTGAACCTTCCTTTAGACAGAGCAGATTTGAAACCCTCTTTTTGTGGAATTTGAAAGTGGAGATTTCAAGCGCTTTCGGGCCAAGGTAGAAAAGGAAATATCTTCGTATAAGAAATAGAGAGAATCATTCTCAGAAACCACTTTGTGTTGTGTGCGTTCCACTCACAGAGTTTCACCTTTCTTTTCATAGATCTGTTTGGAAACACTCTGTTTGTAAAGTCTGCAAGTGGATATTTAGACATCTTTGAGGATTTCGTTGGAAACGGGATTTCCTCATCTAATTCTAGACTGAAGAATTCTCAGTAACTTCTTTGGGTTGTGTGTTCAACTCACAGATTTGAACCTTCCTTTAGACAGAGCAGATTTGAAACCCTCTTTTTGTGGAATTTGCAAGTGGAGATTTCAAGCGCTTTGGGGACAATGGTAGGAAAGGAAATATCTTCGTATAAAAACTAGAGAGAATCATTCTCAGAAACCACTTGGTGTTGTGTGCGTTCCACTCACAGAGTTTAACCATTCTTTTCATAGAGCAGTTTGGAAACACTCTGTTTGTAAAGTCTGCAAGTGGATATTTGGACATCATTGAGGATTTCGTTGGAAACGGGATTTCTTCATGTAATGCTAGACAGAAGAATTCCCAGTAACTTCTTTGGGTTGTGTGAGTTCAACTCACAGAGTTGAACCTACCTTTAGACACAGCATATTTGAAACCCTCTTTTTGTGGAATATGCAAGTGGAGATTTCAAGCGCTTTGGGGCCAACGGTAGAAAGGCAAATATCTTCGTATAAAAACTAGAGAGAATCATTCTCAGAAACCACTTTGTGTTGTGTGCGTTCCACTCACAGAGTTTCACCTTTCTTTTCATAGATCAGTTTGGAAACACTCTGTTTGTAAAGTCTGGAAGTGGATATTTGGACCTCTTTGAGGATTTCGTTGGAAACGGGATTTCCTCATCTAATTCTAGTGAGAAGAATTCTCAGTAACTTCTTTGGGTTGCGTGTGTTCAACTCACAGAGTTGGACCTTCCTTTAGACAGAGCAGATACGAAACCCTCTTTTTGTGGAATTTGCAAGTGGAGATTTCAAGCACTTTTGGGCCAACTGTAGAAAAGGAAATATCTTCGTATAAAAACTAGAGAGAATCATTCTCAGAAACCACTTTGTGTTGTGTGCCTTCCACTCACAGAGTTTAACCTTTCTTTTCATAGAGCAGTTTGGAAACACTCTGTTTGTAAAGTCTGCAAGAGGATATTTGGACATCTTTGAGGATTTCGTTGGAAACGGGATTTCTTCATCTAATGCTAGACAGAAGAATTCCCAGTAACTTCTTTGGGTTGTGTGAGTTCAACTCACAGAGTTGAACCTACCTTTAGACACAGCATATTTGAAACCCTCTTATTGTGGAATTTGCAAGTGGAGATTTCAAGCGCTTTGCTGCGAACGGTAGAAAAGGAAATATCTTCGTATAAAAACTAGAGAGAATCATTCTCAAAAACCACTTTGTGTTGACTGCGATCCATTCACAGAGTTTAACCTTTCTTTTCATGGAGCAGTTTGGAAACACTCTGTTTGTAAAGTCTGCAAGTGGATATTTGGAGCTATTTGAGGATTTCGTTGGAAACGGGATTTCTTCATCTAATGCTTGACAGAAGAATTCTCAGTAACTTCTTTGGGTTGTGTGTGTTCAACTCACAGAGTTGAACCTTCCTTTAGACAGAGCAGATTTGAAACCCTCTTTTTGTGGAATTTGAAAGTGGAGATTTCAAGCGCTTTCGGGCCAAGGTAGAAAAGGAAATATCTTCGTATAAGAAATAGAGAGAATCATTCTCAGAAACCACTTTGTGTTGTGTGCGTTCCACTCACAGAGTTTCACCTTTCTTTTCATAGATCTGTTTGGAAACACTCTGTTTGTAAAGTCTGCAAGTGGATATTTAGACATCTTTGAGGATTTCGTTGGAAACGGGATTTCCTCATCTAATTCTAGACTGAAGAATTCTCAGTAACTTCTTTGGGTTGTGTGTTCAACTCACAGATTTGAACCTTCCTTTAGACAGAGCAGATTTGAAACCCTCTTTTTGTGGAATTTGCAAGTGGAGATTTCAAGCGCTTTGGGGACAATGGTAGGAAAGGAAATATCTTCGTATAAAAACTAGAGAGAATCATTCTCAGAAACCACTTGGTGTTGTGTGCGTTCCACTCACAGAGTTTAACCATTCTTTTCATAGAGCAGTTTGGAAACACTCTGTTTGTAAAGTCTGCAAGTGGATATTTGGACATCATTGAGGATTTCGTTGGAAACGGGATTTCTTCATGTAATGCTAGACAGAAGAATTCCCAGTAACTTCTTTGGGTTGTGTGAGTTCAACTCACAGCTTTGAACATACCTTTAGACACAGCATATTTGAAACCCTCTTTTTGTGGAATTTGCAAGTGGAGATTTCAAGCGCTTTGGGGCCAACGGTAGAAAGGCAAATATCTTCGTATAAAAACTAGAGAGAATCATTCTCAGAAACCACTTTGTGTTGTGTGCGTTCCACTCACAGAGTTTCACCTTTCTTTTCATAGATCAGTTTGGAAACACTCTGTTTGTAAAGTCTGGAAGTGGATATTTGGACCTCTTTGAGGATTTCGTTGGAAACGGGATTTCCTCATCTAATTCTAGTGAGAAGAATTCTCAGTAACTTCTTTGGGTTGCGTGTGTTCAACTCACAGAGTTGGACCTTCCTTTAGACAGAGCAGATACGAAACCCTCTTTTTGTGGAATTTGCAAGTGGAGATTTCAAGCACTTTTGGGCCAACTGTAGAAAAGGAAATATCTTCGTATAAAAACTAGAGAGAATCATTCTCAGAAACCACTTTGTGTTGTGTGCCTTCCACTCACAGAGTTTAACCTTTCTTTTCATAGAGCAGTTTGGAAACACTCTGTTTGTAAAGTCTGCAAGAGGATATTTGGACATCTTTGAGGATTTCGTTGGAAACGGGATTTCTTCATCTAATGCTAGACAGAAGAATTCTCAGTAACTTCTTTGGGTTGTGTGAGTTCAACTCACAGAGTTGAACCTACCTTTAGACACAGCATATTTGAAACCCTCTTATTGTGGAATTTGCAAGTGGAGATTTCAAGCGCTTTGCTGCGAACGGTAGAAAAGGAAATATCTTCGTATAAAAACTAGAGAGAATCATTCTCAAAAACCACTTTGTGTTGACTGCGATCCATTCACAGAGTTTAACCTTTCTTTTCATGGAGCAGTTTGGAAACACTCTGTTTGTAAAGTCTGCAAGTGGATATTTGGAGCTATTTGAGGATTTCGTTGGAAACGGGATTTCTTCATCTAATGCTTGACAGAAGAATTCTCAGTAACTTCTTTGGGTTGTGTGTGTTCAACTCACAGAGTTGAACCTTCCTTTAGACAGAGCAGATTTGAAACCCTCTTTTTGTGGAATTTGAAAGTGGAGATTTCAAGCGCTTTCGGGCCAAGGTAGAAAAGGAAATATCTTCGTATAAGAAATAGAGAGAATCATTCTCAGAAACCACTTTGTGTTGTGTGCGTTCCACTCACAGAGTTTCACCTTTCTTTTCATAGATCTGTTTGGAAACACTCTGTTTGTAAAGTCTGCAAGTGGATATTTAGACATCTTTGAGGATTTCGTTGGAAACGGGATTTCCTCATCTAATTCTAGACTGAAGAATTCTCAGTAACTTCTTTGGGTTGTGTGTTCAACTCACAGATTTGAACCTTCCTTTAGACAGAGCAGATTTGAAACCCTCTTTTTGTGGAATTTGCAAGTGGAGATTTCAAGCGCTTTGGGGACAATGGTAGGAAAGGAAATATCTTCGTATAAAAACTAGAGAGAATCATTCTCAGAAACCACTTGGTGTTGTGTGCGTTCCACTCACAGAGTTTAACCATTCTTTTCATAGAGCAGTTTGGAAACACTCTGTTTGTAAAGTCTGCAAGTGGATATTTGGACATCATTGAGGATTTCGTTGGAAACGGGATTTCTTCATGTAATGCTAGACAGAAGAATTCCCAGTAACTTCTTTGGGTTGTGTGAGTTCAACTCACAGAGGTGAACCTACCTTTAGACACAGCATATTTGAAACCCTCTTTTTGTGGAATTTGCAAGTGGAGATTTCAAGCGCTTTTGGGCCAACGGTAGAAAGGCAAATATCTTCGTATAAAAACTAGAGAGAATCATTCTCAGAAACCACTTTGTGTTGTGTGCGTTCCACTCACAGAGTTTCACCTTTCTTTTCATAGATCAGTTTGGAAACACTCTGTTTGTAAAGTCTGGAAGTGGATATTTGGACCTCTTTGAGGATTTCGTTGGAAACGGGATTTCCTCATCTAATTCTAGTGAGAAGAATTCTCAGTAACTTCTTTGGGTTGCGTGTGTTCAACTCACAGAGTTGGACCTTCCTTTAGACAGAGCAGATACGAAACCCTCTTTTTGTGGAATTTGCAAGTGGAGATTTCAAGCACTTTTGGGCCAACTGTAGAAAAGGAAATATCTTCGTATAAAAACTAGAGAGAATCATTCTCAGAAACCACTTTGTGTTGTGTGCCTTCCACTCACAGAGTTTAACCTTTCTTTTCATAGAGCAGTTTGGAAACACTCTGTTTGTAAAGTCTGCAAGAGGATATTTGGACATCTTTGAGGATTTCGTTGGAAACGGGATTTCTTCATCTAATGCTAGACAGAAGAATTCTCAGTAACTTCTTTGGGTTGTGTGAGTTCAACTCACAGAGTTGAACCTACCTTTAGACACAGCATATTTGAAACCCTCTTATTGTGGAATTTGCAAGTGGAGATTTCAAGCGCTTTGCTGCGAACGGTAGAAAAGGAAATATCTTCGTATAAAAACTAGAGAGAATCATTCTCAAAAACCACTTTGTGTTGACTGCGATCCATTCACAGAGTTTAACCTTTCTTTTCATGGAGCAGTTTGGAAACACTCTGTTTGTAAAGTCTGCAAGTGGATATTTGGAGCTATTTGAGGATTTCGTTGGAAACGGGATTTCTTCATCTAATGCTTGACAGAAGAATTCTCAGTAACTTCTTTGGGTTGTGTGTGTTCAACTCACAGAGTTGAACCTTCCTTTAGACAGAGCAGATTTGAAACCCTCTTTTTGTGGAATTTGAAAGTGGAGATTTCAAGCGCTTTCGGGCCAAGGTAGAAAAGGAAATATCTTCGTATAAGAAATAGAGAGAATCATTCTCAGAAACCACTTTGTGTTGTGTGCGTTCCACTCACAGAGTTTCACCTTTCTTTTCATAGATCTGTTTGGAAACACTCTGTTTGTAAAGTCTGCAAGTGGATATTTAGACATCTTTGAGGATTTCGTTGGAAACGGGATTTCCTCATCTAATTCTAGACTGAAGAATTCTCAGTAACTTCTTTGGGTTGTGTGTTCAACTCACAGATTTGAACCTTCCTTTAGACAGAGCAGATTTGAAACCCTCTTTTTGTGGAATTTGCAAGTGGAGATTTCAAGCGCTTTGGGGACAATGGTAGGAAAGGAAATATCTTCGTATAAAAACTAGAGAGAATCATTCTCAGAAACCACTTGGTGTTGTGTGCGTTCCACTCACAGAGTTTAACCATTCTTTTCATAGAGCAGTTTGGAAACACTCTGTTTGTAAAGTCTGCAAGTGGATATTTGGACATCATTGAGGATTTCGTTGGAAACGGGATTTCTTCATGTAATGCTAGACAGAAGAATTCCCAGTAACTTCTTTGGGTTGTGTGAGTTCAACTCACAGAGTTGAACCTACCTTTAGACACAGCATATTTGAAACCCTCTTTTTGTGGAATTTGCAAGTGGAGATTTCAAGCGCTTTGGGGCCAACGGTAGAAAGGCAAATATCTTCGTATAAAAACTAGAGAGAATCATTCTCAGAAACCACTTTGTGTTGTGTGCGTTCCACTCACAGAGTTTCACCTTTCTTTTCATAGATCAGTTTGGAAACACTCTGTTTGTAAAGTCTGGAAGTGGATATTTGGACCTCTTTGAGGATTTCGTTGGAAACGGGATTTCCTCATCTAATTCTAGTGAGAAGAATTCTCAGTAACTTCTTTGGGTTGCGTGTGTTCAACTCACAGAGTTGGACCTTCCTTTAGACAGAGCAGATACGAAACCCTCTTTTTGTGGAATTTGCAAGTGGAGATTTCAAGCACTTTTGGGCCAACTGTAGAAAAGGAAATATCTTCGTATAAAAACTAGAGAGAATCATTCTCAGAAACCACTTTGTGTTGTGTGCCTTCCACTCACAGAGTTTAACCTTTCTTTTCATAGAGCAGTTTGGAAACACTCTGTTTGTAAAGTCTGCAAGAGGATATTTGGACATCTTTGAGGATTTCGTTGGAAACGGGATTTCTTCATCTAATGCTAGACAGAAGAATTCTCAGTAACTTCTTTGGGTTGTGTGAGTTCAACTCACAGAGTTGAACCTACCTTTAGACACAGCATATTTGAAACCCTCTTATTGTGGAATTTGCAAGTGGAGATTTCAAGCGCTTTGCTGCGAACGGTAGAAAAGGAAATATCTTCGTATAAAAACTAGAGAGAATCATTCTCAAAAACCACTTTGTGTTGACTGCGATCCATTCACAGAGTTTAACCTTTCTTTTCATGGAGCAGTTTGGAAACACTCTGTTTGTAAAGTCTGCAAGTGGATATTTGGAGCTATTTGAGGATTTCGTTGGAAACGGGATTTCTTCATCTAATGCTTGACAGAAGAATTCTCAGTAACTTCTTTGGGTTGTGTGTGTTCAACTCACAGAGTTGAACCTTCCTTTAGACACAGCAGATTTGAAACCCTCTTTTTGTGGAATTTGAAAGTGGAGATTTCAAGCGCTTTCGGGCCAAGGTAGAAAAGGAAATATCTTCGTATAAGAAATAGAGAGAATCATTCTCAGAAACCACTTTGTGTTGTGTGCGTTCCACTCACAGAGTTTCACCTTTCTTTTCATAGATCTGTTTGGAAACACTCTGTTTGTAAAGTCTGCAAGTGGATATTTAGACATCTTTGAGGATTTCGTTGGAAACGGGATTTCCTCATCTAATTCTAGACTGAAGAATTCTCAGTAACTTCTTTGGGTTGTGTGTTCAACTCACAGATTTGAACCTTCCTTTAGACAGAGCAGATTTGAAACCCTCTTTTTGTGGAATTTGCAAGTGGAGATTTCAAGCGCTTTGGGGACAATGGTAGGAAAGGAAATATCTTCGTATAAAAACTAGAGAGAATCATTCTCAGAAACCACTTGGTGTTGTGTGCGTTCCACTCACAGAGTTTAACCATTCTTTTCATAGAGCAGTTTGGAAACACTCTGTTTGTAAAGTCTGCAAGTGGATATTTGGACATCATTGAGGATTTCGTTGGAAACGGGATTTCTTCATGTAATGCTAGACAGAAGAATTCCCAGTAACTTCTTTGGGTTGTGTGAGTTCAACTCACAGAGTTGAACCTACCTTTAGACACAGCATATTTGAAACCCTCTTTTTGTGGAATTTGCAAGTGGAGATTTCAAGCGCTTTGGGGCCAACGGTAGAAAGGCAAATATCTTCGTATAAAAACTAGAGAGAATCATTCTCAGAAACCACTTTGTGTTGTGTGCGTTCCACTCACAGAGTTTCACCTTTCTTTTCATAGATCAGTTTGGAAACACTCTGTTTGTAAAGTCTGGAAGTGGATATTTGGACCTCTTTGAGGATTTCGTTGGAAACGGGATTTCCTCATCTAATTCTAGTGAGAAGAATTCTCAGTAACTTCTTTGGGTTGCGTGTGTTCAACTCACAGAGTTGGACCTTCCTTTAGACAGAGCAGATACGAAACCCTCTTTTTGTGGAATTTGCAAGTGGAGATTTCAAGCACTTTTGGGCCAACTGTAGAAAAGGAAATATCTTCGTATAAAAACTAGAGAGAATCATTCTCAGAAACCACTTTGTGTTGTGTGCCTTCCACTCACAGAGTTTAACCTTTCTTTTCATAGAGCAGTTTGGAAACACTCTGTTTGTAAAGTCTGCAAGAGGATATTTGGACATCTTTGAGGATTTCGTTGGAAACGGGATTTCTTCATCTAATGCTAGACAGAAGAATTCTCAGTAACTTCTTTGGGTTGTGTGAGTTCAACTCACAGAGTTGAACCTACCTTTAGACACAGCATATTTGAAACCCTCTTTTTGTGGAATTTGCAAGTGGAGATTTCAAGCGCTTTGCTGCGAACGGTAGAAAAGGAAATATCTTCGTATAAAAACTAGAGAGAATCATTCTCAAAAACCACTTTGTGTTGACTGCGATCCATTCACAGAGTTTAACCTTTCTTTTCATGGAGCAGTTTGGAAACACTCTGTTTGTAAAGTCTGCAAGTGGATATTTGGAGCTATTTGAGGATTTCGTTGGAAACGGGATTTCTTCATCTAATGCTTGACAGAAGAATTCTCAGTAACTTCTTTGGGTTGTGTGTGTTCAACTCACAGAGTTGAACCTTCCTTTAGACAGAGCAGATTTGAAACCCTCTTTTTGTGGAATTTGAAAGTGGAGATTTCAAGCGCTTTCGGGCCAAGGTAGAAAAGGAAATATCTTCGTATAAGAAATAGAGAGAATCATTCTCAGAAACCACTTTGTGTTGTGTGCGTTCCACTCACAGAGTTTCACCTTTCTTTTCATAGATCTGTTTGGAGACACTCTGTTTGTAAAGTCTGCAAGTGGATATTTAGACATCTTTGAGGATTTCGTTGGAAACGGGATTTCCTCATCTAATTCTAGACTGAAGAATTCTCAGTAACTTCTTTGGGTTGTGTGTTCAACTCACAGATTTGAACCTTCCTTTAGACAGAGCAGATTTGAAACCCTCTTTTTGTGGAATTTGCAAGTGGAGATTTCAAGCGCTTTGGGGACAATGGTAGGAAAGGAAATATCTTCGTATAAAAACTAGAGAG
Source organism: Gorilla gorilla gorilla (assembly GCF_029281585.2). Lineage (NCBI taxonomy): Eukaryota > Metazoa > Chordata > Mammalia > Primates > Hominidae > Gorilla > Gorilla gorilla. The sequence continues at coordinate 110,408,395 of NC_073224.2, forward strand.
AATCATTCTCAGAAACCACTTGGTGTTGTGTGCGTTCCACTCACAGAGTTTAACCATTCTTTTCATAGAGCAGTTTGGAAACACTCTGTTTGTAAAGTCTGCAAGTGGATATTTGGACATCATTGAGGATTTCGTTGGAAACGGGATTTCTTCATGTAATGCTAGACAGAAGAATTCCCAGTAACTTCTTTGGGTTGTGTGAGTTCAACTCACAGCGTTGAACATACCTTTAGACACAGCATATTTGAAACCCTCTTTTTGTGGAATTTGCAAGTGGAGATTTCAAGCGCTTTGGGGCCAACGGTAGAAAGGCAAATATCTTCGTATAAAAACTAGAGAGAATCATTCTCAGAAACCACTTTGTGTTGTGTGCGTTCCACTCACAGAGTTTCACCTTTCTTTTCATAGATCAGTTTGGAAACACTCTGTTTGTAAAGTCTGGAAGTGGATATTTGGACCTCTTTGAGGATTTCGTTGGAAACGGGATTTCCTCATCTAATTCTAGTGAGAAGAATTCTCAGTAACTTCTTTGGGTTGCGTGTGTTCAACTCACAGAGTTGGACCTTCCTTTAGACAGAGCAGATACGAAACCCTCTTTTTGTGGAATTTGCAAGTGGAGATTTCAAGCACTTTTGGGCCAACTGTAGAAAAGGAAATATCTTCGTATAAAAACTAGAGAGAATCATTCTCAGAAACCACTTTGTGTTGTGTGCCTTCCACTCACAGAGTTTAACCTTTCTTTTCATAGAGCAGTTTGGAAACACTCTGTTTGTAAAGTCTGCAAGAGGATATTTGGACATCTTTGAGGATTTCGTTGGAAACGGGATTTCTTCATCTAATGCTAGACAGAAGAATTCTCAGTAACTTCTTTGGGTTGTGTGAGTTCAACTCACAGAGTTGAACCTATCTTTAGACACAGCATATTTGAAACCCTCTTATTGTGGAATTTGCAAGTGGAGATTTCAAGCGCTTTGCTGCGAACGGTAGAAAAGGAAATATCTTCGTATAAAAACTAGAGAGAATCATTCTCAAAAACCACTTTGTGTTGACTGCGATCCATTCACAGAGTTTAACCTTTCTTTTCATGGAGCAGTTTGGAAACACTCTGTTTGTAAAGTCTGCAAGTGGATATTTGGAGCTATTTGAGGATTTCGTTGGAAACGGGATTTCTTCATCTAATGCTTGACAGAAGAATTCTCAGTAACTTCTTTGGGTTGTGTGTGTTCAACTCACAGAGTTGAACCTTCCTTTAGACAGAGCAGATTTGAAACCCTCTTTTTGTGGAATTTGAAAGTGGAGATTTCAAGCGCTTTCGGGCCAAGGTAGAAAAGGAAATATCTTCGTATAAGAAATAGAGAGAATCATTCTCAGAAACCACTTTGTGTTGTGTGCGTTCCACTCACAGAGTTTCACCTTTCTTTTCATAGATCTGTTTGGAAACACTCTGTTTGTAAAGTCTGCAAGTGGATATTTAGACATCTTTGAGGATTTCGTTGGAAACGGGATTTCCTCATCTAATTCTAGACTGAAGAATTCTCAGTAACTTCTTTGGGTTGTGTGTTCAACTCACAGATTTGAACCTTCCTTTAGACAGAGCAGATTTGAAACCCTCTTTTTGTGGAATTTGCAAGTGGAGATTTCAAGCGCTTTGGGGACAATGGTAGGAAAGGAAATATCTTCGTATAAAAACTAGAGAGAATCATTCTCAGAAACCACTTGGTGTTGTGTGCGTTCCACTCACAGAGTTTAACCATTCTTTTCATAGAGCAGTTTGGAAACACTCTGTTTGTAAAGTCTGCAAGTGGATATTTGGACATCATTGAGGATTTCGTTGGAAACGGGATTTCTTCATGTAATGCTAGACAGAAGAATTCCCAGTAACTTCTTTGGGTTGTGTGAGTTCAACTCACAGAGGTGAACCTACCTTTAGACACAGCATATTTGAAACCCTCTTTTTGTGGAATTTGCAAGTGGAGATTTCAAGCGCTTTGGGGCCAACGGTAGAAAGGCAAATATCTTCGTATAAAAACTAGAGAGAATCATTCTCAGAAACCACTTTGTGTTGTGTGCGTTCCACTCACAGAGTTTCACCTTTCTTTTCATAGATCAGTTTGGAAACACTCTGTTTGTAAAGTCTGGAAGTGGATATTTGGACCTCTTTGAGGATTTCGTTGGAAACGGGATTTCCTCATCTAATTCTAGTGAGAAGAATTCTCAGTAACTTCTTTGGGTTGCGTGTGTTCAACTCACAGAGTTGGACCTTCCTTTAGACAGAGCAGATACGAAACCCTCTTTTTGTGGAATTTGCAAGTGGAGATTTCAAGCACTTTTGGGCCAACTGTAGAAAAGGAAATATCTTCGTATAAAAACTAGAGAGAATCATTCTCAGAAACCACTTTGTGTTGTGTGCCTTCCACTCACAGAGTTTAACCTTTCTTTTCATAGAGCAGTTTGGAAACACTCTGTTTGTAAAGTCTGCAAGAGGATATTTGGACATCTTTGAGGATTTCGTTGGAAACGGGATTTCTTCATCTAATGCTAGACAGAAGAATTCTCAGTAACTTCTTTGGGTTGTGTGAGTTCAACTCACAGAGTTGAACCTACCTTTAGACACAGCATATTTGAAACCCTCTTATTGTGGAATTTGCAAGTGGAGATTTCAAGCGCTTTGCTGCGAACGGTAGAAAAGGAAATATCTTCGTATAAAAACTAGAGAGAATCATTCTCAAAAACCACTTTGTGTTGACTGCGATCCATTCACAGAGTTTAACCTTTCTTTTCATGGAGCAGTTTGGAAACACTCTGTTTGTAAAGTCTGCAAGTGGATATTTGGAGCTATTTGAGGATTTCGTTGGAAACGGGATTTCTTCATCTAATGCTTGACAGAAGAATTCTCAGTAACTTCTTTGGGTTGTGTGTGTTCAACTCACAGAGTTGAACCTTCCTTTAGACAGAGCAGATTTGAAACCCTCTTTTTGTGGAATTTGAAAGTGGAGATTTCAAGCGCTTTCGGGCCAAGGTAGAAAAGGAAATATCTTCGTATAAGAAATAGAGAGAATCATTCTCAGAAACCACTTTGTGTTGTGTGCGTTCCACTCACAGAGTTTCACCTTTCTTTTCATAGATCTGTTTGGAAACACTCTGTTTGTAAAGTCTGCAAGTGGATATTTGGACATCATTGAGGATTTCGTTGGAAACGGGATTTCTTCATGTAATGCTAGACAGAAGAATTCCCAGTAACTTCTTTGGGTTGTGTGAGTTCAACTCACAGAGTTGAACCTACCTTTAGACACAGCATATTTGAAACCCTCTTTTTGTGGAATTTGCAAGTGGAGATTTCAAGCGCTTTGGGGCCAACGGTAGAAAGGCAAATATCTTCGTATAAAAACTAGAGAGAATCATTCTCAGAAACCACTTTGTGTTGTGTGCGTTCCACTCACAGAGTTTCACCTTTCTTTTCATAGATCAGTTTGGAAACACTCTGTTTGTAAAGTCTGGAAGTGGATATTTGGACCTCTTTGAGGATTTCGTTGGAAACGGGATTTCCTCATCTAATTCTAGTGAGAAGAATTCTCAGTAACTTCTTTGGGTTGCGTGTGTTCAACTCACAGAGTTGGACCTTCCTTTAGACAGAGCAGATACGAAACCCTCTTTTTGTGGAATTTGCAAGTGGAGATTTCAAGCACTTTTGGGCCAACTGTAGAAAAGGAAATATCTTCGTATAAAAACTAGAGAGAATCATTCTCAGAAACCACTTTGTGTTGTGTGCCTTCCACTCACAGAGTTTAACCTTTCTTTTCATAGAGCAGTTTGGAAACACTCTGTTTGTAAAGTCTGCAAGAGGATATTTGGACATCTTTGAGGATTTCGTTGGAAACGGGATTTTTTCATCTAATGCTAGACAGAAGAATTCTCAGTAACTTCTTTGGGTTGTGTGAGTTCAACTCACAGAGTTGAACCTACCTTTAGACACAGCATATTTGAAACCCTCTTATTGTGGAATTTGCAAGTGGAGATTTCAAGCGCTTTGCTGCGAACGGTAGAAAAGGAAATATCTTCGTATAAAAACTAGAGAGAATCATTCTCAAAAACCACTTTGTGTTGACTGCGATCCATTCACAGAGTTTAACCTTTCTTTTCATGGAGCAGTTTGGAAACACTCTGTTTGTAAAGTCTGCAAGTGGATATTTGGAGCTATTTGAGGATTTCGTTGGAAACGGGATTTCTTCATCTAATGCTTGACAGAAGAATTCTCACTAACTTCTTTGGGTTGTGTGTGTTCAACTCACAGAGTTGAACCTTCCTTTAGACAGAGCAGATTTGAAACCCTCTTTTTGTGGAATTTGAAAGTGGAGATTTCAAGCGCTTTCGGGCCAAGGTAGAAAAGGAAATATCTTCGTATAAGAAATAGAGAGAATCATTCTCAGAAACCACTTTGTGTTGTGTGCGTTCCACTCACAGAGTTTCACCTTTCTTTTCATAGATCTGTTTGGAAACACTCTGTTTGTAAAGTCTGCAAGTGGATATTTAGACATCTTTGAGGATTTCGTTGGAAACGGGATTTCCTCATCTAATTCTAGACTGAAGAATTCTCAGTAACTTCTTTGGGTTGTGTGTTCAACTCACAGATTTGAACCTTCCTTTAGACAGAGCAGATTTGAAACCCTCTTTTTGTGGAATTTGCAAGTGGAGATTTCAAGCGCTTTGGGGACAATGGTAGGAAAGGAAATATCTTCGTATAAAAACTAGAGAGAATCATTCTCAGAAACCACTTGGTGTTGTGTGCGTTCCACTCACAGAGTTTAACCATTCTTTTCATAGAGCAGTTTGGAAACACTCTGTTTGTAAAGTCTGCAAGTGGATATTTGGACATCATTGAGGATTTCGTTGGAAACGGGATTTCTTCATGTAATGCTAGACAGAAGAATTCCCAGTAACTTCTTTGGGTTGTGTGAGTTCAACTCACAGAGTTGAACCTACCTTTAGACACAGCATATTTGAAACCCTCTTTTTGTGGAATTTGCAAGTGGAGATTTCAAGCGCTTTGGGGCCAACGGTAGAAAGGCAAATATCTTCGTATAAAAACTAGAGAGAATCATTCTCAGAAACCACTTTGTGTTGTGTGCGTTCCACTCACAGAGTTTCACCTTTCTTTTCATAGATCAGTTTGGAAACACTCTGTTTGTAAAGTCTGGAAGTGGATATTTGGACCTCTTTGAGGATTTCGTTGGAAACGGGATTTCCTCATCTAATTCTAGTGAGAAGAATTCTCAGTAACTTCTTTGGGTTGCGTGTGTTCAACTCACAGAGTTGGACCTTCCTTTAGACAGAGCAGATACGAAACCCTCTTTTTGTGGAATTTGCAAGTGGAGATTTCAAGCACTTTTGGGCCAACTGTAGAAAAGGAAATATCTTCGTATAAAAACTAGAGAGAATCATTCTCAGAAACCACTTTGTGTTGTGTGCCTTCCACTCACAGAGTTTAACCTTTCTTTTCATAGAGCAGTTTGGAAACACTCTGTTTGTAAAGTCTGCAAGAGGATATTTGGACATCTTTGAGGATTTCGTTGGAAACGGGATTTCTTCATCTAATGCTAGACAGAAGAATTCTCAGTAACTTCTTTGGGTTGTGTGAGTTCAACTCACAGAGTTGAACCTACCTTTAGACACAGCATATTTGAAACCCTCTTATTGTGGAATTTGCAAGTGGAGATTTCAAGCGCTTTGCTGCGAACGGTAGAAAAGGAAATATCTTCGTATAAAAACTAGAGAGAATCATTCTCAAAAACCACTTTGTGTTGACTGCGATCCATTCACAGAGTTTAACCTTTCTTTTCATGGAGCAGTTTGGAAACACTCTGTTTGTAAAGTCTGCAAGTGGATATTTGGAGCTATTTGAGGATTTCGTTGGAAACGGGATTTCTTCATCTAATGCTTGACAGAAGAATTCTCAGTAACTTCTTTGGGTTGTGTGTGTTCAACTCACAGAGTTGAACCTTCCTTTAGACAGAGCAGATTTGAAACCCTCTTTTTGTGGAATTTGAAAGTGGAGATTTCAAGCGCTTTCGGGCCAAGGTAGAAAAGGAAATATCTTCGTATAAGAAATAGAGAGAATCATTCTCAGAAACCACTTTGTGTTGTGTGCGTTCCACTCACAGAGTTTCACCTTTCTTTTCATAGATCTGTTTGGAAACACTCTGTTTGTAAAGTCTGCAAGTGGATATTTAGACATCTTTGAGGATTTCGTTGGAAACGGGATTTCCTCATCTAATTCTAGACTGAAGAATTCTCAGTAACTTCTTTGGGTTGTGTGTTCAACTCACAGATTTGAACCTTCCTTTAGACAGAGCAGATTTGAAACCCTCTTTTTGTGGAATTTGCAAGTGGAGATTTCAAGCGCTTTGGGGACAATGGTAGGAAAGGAAATATCTTCGTATAAAAACTAGAGAGAATCATTCTCAGAAACCACTTGGTGTTGTGTGCGTTCCACTCACAGAGTTTAACCATTCTTTTCATAGAGCAGTTTGGAAACACTCTGTTTGTAAAGTCTGCAAGTGGATATTTGGACATCATTGAGGATTTCGTTGGAAACGGGATTTCTTCATGTAATGCTAGACAGAAGAATTCCCAGTAACTTCTTTGGGTTGTGTGAGTTCAACTCACAGAGTTGAACCTACCTTTAGACACAGCATATTTGAAACCCTCTTTTTGTGGAATTTGCAAGTGGAGATTTCAAGCGCTTTGGGGCCAACGGTAGAAAGGCAAATATCTTCGTATAAAAACTAGAGAGAATCATTCTCAGAAACCACTTTGTGTTGTGTGCGTTCCACTCACAGAGTTTCACCTTTCTTTTCATAGATCAGTTTGGAAACACTCTGTTTGTAAAGTCTGGAAGTGGATATTTGGACCTCTTTGAGGATTTCGTTGGAAACGGGATTTCCTCATCTAATTCTAGTGAGAAGAATTCTCAGTAACTTCTTTGGGTTGCGTGTGTTCAACTCACAGAGTTGGACCTTCCTTTAGACAGAGCAGATACGAAACCCTCTTTTTGTGGAATTTGCAAGTGGAGATTTCAAGCACTTTTGGGCCAACTGTAGAAAAGGAAATATCTTCGTATAAAAACTAGAGAGAATCATTCTCAGAAACCACTTTGTGTTGTGTGCCTTCCACTCACAGAGTTTAACCTTTCTTTTCATAGAGCAGTTTGGAAACACTCTGTTTGTAAAGTCTGCAAGAGGATATTTGGACATCTTTGAGGATTTCGTTGGAAACGGGATTTCTTCATCTAATGCTAGACAGAAGAATTCTCAGTAACTTCTTTGGGTTGTGTGAGTTCAACTCACAGAGTTGAACCTACCTTTAGACACAGCATATTTGAAACCCTCTTATTGTGGAATTTGCAAGAGGAGATTTCAAGCGCTTTGCTGCGAACGGTAGAAAAGGAAATATCTTCGTATAAAAACTAGAGAGAATCATTCTCAAAAACCACTTTGTGTTGACTGCGATCCATTCACAGAGTTTAACCTTTCTTTTCATGGAGCAGTTTGGAAACACTCTGTTTGTAAAGTCTGCAAGTGGATATTTGGAGCTATTTGAGGATTTCGTTGGAAACGGGATTTCTTCATCTAATGCTTGACAGAAGAATTCTCAGTAACTTCTTTGGGTTGTGTGTGTTCAACTCACAGAGTTGAACCTTCCTTTAGACAGAGCAGATTTGAAACCCTCTTTTTGTGGAATTTGAAAGTGGAGATTTCAAGCGCTTTCGGGCCAAGGTAGAAAAGGAAATATCTTCGTATAAGAAATAGAGAGAATCATTCTCAGAAACCACTTTGTGTTGTGTGCGTTCCACTCACAGAGTTTCACCTTTCTTTTCATAGATCTGTTTGGAAACACTCTGTTTGTAAAGTCTGCAAGTGGATATTTAGACATCTTTGAGGATTTCGTTGGAAACGGGATTTCCTCATCTAATTCTAGACTGAAGAATTCTCAGTAACTTCTTTGGGTTGTGTGTTCAACTCACAGATTTGAACCTTCCTTTAGACAGAGCAGATTTGAAACCCTCTTTTTGTGGAATTTGCAAGTGGAGATTTCAAGCGCTTTGGGGACAATGGTAGGAAAGGAAATATCTTCGTATAAAAACTAGAGAGAATCATTCTCAGAAACCACTTGGTGTTGTGTGCGTTCCACTCACAGAGTTTAACCATTCTTTACATAGAGCAGTTTGGAAACACTCTGTTTGTAAAGTCTGCAAGTGGATATTTGGACATCATTGAGGATTTCGTTGGAAACGGGATTTCTTCATGTAATGCTAGACAGAAGAATTCCCAGTAACTTCTTTGGGTTGTGTGAGTTCAACTCACAGAGGTGAACCTACCTTTAGACACAGCATATTTGAAACCCTCTTTTTGTGGAATTTGCAAGTGGAGATTTCAAGCGCTTTGGGGCCAACGGTAGAAAGGCAAATATCTTCGTATAAAAACTAGAGAGAATCATTCTCAGAAACCACTTTGTGTTGTGTGCGTTCCACTCACAGAGTTTCACCTTTCTTTTCATAGATCAGTTTGGAAACACTCTGTTTGTAAAGTCTGGAAGTGGATATTTGGACCTCTTTGAGGATTTCGTTGGAAACGGGATTTCCTCATCTAATTCTAGTGAGAAGAATTCTCAGTAACTTCTTTGGGTTGCGTGTGTTCAACTCACAGAGTTGGACCTTCCTTTAGACAGAGCAGATACGAAACCCTCTTTTTGTGGAATTTGCAAGTGGAGATTTCAAGCACTTTTGGGCCAACTGTAGAAAAGGAAATATCTTCGTATAAAAACTAGAGAGAATCATTCTCAGAAACCACTTTGTGTTGTGTGCCTTCCACTCACAGAGTTTAACCTTTCTTTTCATAGAGCAGTTTGGAAACACTCTGTTTGTAAAGTCTGCAAGAGGATATTTGGACATCTTTGAGGATTTCGTTGGAAACGGGATTTCTTCATCTAATGCTAGACAGAAGAATTCTCAGTAACTTCTTTGGGTTGTGTGAGTTCAACTCACAGAGTTGAACCTACCTTTAGACACAGCATATTTGAAACCCTCTTATTGTGGAATTTGCAAGTGGAGATTTCAAGCGCTTTGCTGCGAACGGTAGAAAAGGAAATATCTTCGTATAAAAACTAGAGAGAATCATTCTCAAAAACCACTTTGTGTTGACTGCGATCCATTCACAGAGTTTAACCTTTCTTTTCATGGAGCAGTTTGGAAACACTCTGTTTGTAAAGTCTGCAAGTGGATATTTGGAGCTATTTGAGGATTTCGTTGGAAACGGGATTTCTTCATCTAATGCTTGACAGAAGAATTCTCAGTAACTTCTTTGGGTTGTGTGTGTTCAACTCACAGAGTTGAACCTTCCTTTAGACAGAGCAGATTTGAAACCCTCTTTTTGTGGAATTTGAAAGTGGAGATTTCAAGCGCTTTCGGGCCAAGGTAGAAAAGGAAATATCTTCGTATAAGAAATAGAGAGAATCATTCTCAGAAACCACTTTGTGTTGTGTGCGTTCCACTCACAGAGTTTCACCTTTCTTTTCATAGATCTGTTTGGAAACACTCTGTTTGTAAAGTCTGCAAGTGGATATTTAGACATCTTTGAGGATTTCGTTGGAAACGGGATTTCCTCATCTAATTCTAGACTGAAGAATTCTCAGTAACTTCTTTGGGTTGTGTGTTCAACTCACAGATTTGAACCTTCCTTTAGACAGAGCAGATTTGAAACCCTCTTTTTGTGGAATTTGCAAGTGGAGATTTCAAGCGCTTTGGGGACAATGGTAGGAAAGGAAATATCTTCGTATAAAAACTAGAGAGAATCATTCTCAGAAACCACTTGGTGTTGTGTGCGTTCCACTCACAGAGTTTAACCATTCTTTTCATAGAGTAGTTTGGAAACACTCTGTTTGTAAAGTCTGCAAGTGGATATTTGGACATCATTGAGGATTTCGTTGGAAACGGGATTTCTTCATGTAATGCTAGACAGAAGAATTCCCAGTAACTTCTTTGGGTTGTGTGAGTTCAACTCACAGAGTTGAACCTACCTTTAGACACAGCATATTTGAAACCCTCTTTTTGTGGAATTTGCAAGTGGAGATTTCAAGCGCTTTGGGGCCAACGGTAGAAAGGCAAATATCTTCGTATAAAAACTAGAGAGAATCATTCTCAGAAACCACTTTGTGTTGTGTGCGTTCCACTCACAGAGTTTCACCTTTCTTTTCATAGATCAGTTTGGAAACACTCTGTTTGTAAAGTCTGGAAGTGGATATTTGGACCTCTTTGAGGATTTCGTTGGAAACGGGATTTCCTCATCTAATTCTAGTGAGAAGAATTCTCAGTAACTTCTTTGGGTTGCGTGTGTTCAACTCACAGAGTTGGACCTTCCTTTAGACAGAGCATATACGAAACCCTCTTTTTGTGGAATTTGCAAGTGGAGATTTCAAGCACTTTTGGGCCAACTGTAGAAAAGGAAATATCTTCGTATAAAAACTAGAGAGAATCATTCTCAGAAACCACTTTGTGTTGTGTGCCTTCCACTCACAGAGTTTAACCTTTCTTTTCATAGAGCAGTTTGGAAACACTCTGTTTGTAAAGTCTGCAAGAGGATATTTGGACATCTTTGAGGATTTCGTTGGAAACGGGATTTCTTCATCTAATGCTAGACAGAAGAATTCTCAGTAACTTCTTTGGGTTGTGTGAGTTCAACTCACAGAGTTGAACCTACCTTTAGACACAGCATATTTGAAACCCTCTTATTGTGGAATTTGCAAGTGGAGATTTCAAGCGCTTTGCTGCGAACGGTAGAAAAGGAAATATCTTCGTATAAAAACTAGAGAGAGTCATTCTCAAAAACCACTTTGTGTTGACTGCGATCCATTCACAGAGTTTAACCTTTCTTTTCATGGAGCAGTTTGGAAACACTCTGTTTGTAAAGTCTGCAAGTGGATATTTGGAGCTATTTGAGGATTTCGTTGGAAACGGGATTTCTTCATCTAATGCTTGACAGAAGAATTCTCAGTAACTTCTTTGGGTTGTGTGTGTTCAACTCACAGAGTTGAACCTTCCTTTAGACAGAGCAGATTTGAAACCCTCTTTTTGTGGAATTTGAAAGTGGAGATTTCAAGCGCTTTCGGGCCAAGGTAGAAAAGGAAATATCTTCGTATAAGAAATAGAGAGAATCATTCTCAGAAACCACTTTGTGTTGTGTGCGTTCCACTCACAGAGTTTCACCTTTCTTTTCATAGATCTGTTTGGAAACACTCTGTTTGTAAAGTCTGCAAGTGGATATTTAGACATCTTTGAGGATTTCGTTGGAAACGGGATTTCCTCATCTAATTCTAGACTGAAGAATTCTCAGTAACTTCTTTGGGTTGTGTGTTCAACTCACAGATTTGAACCTTCCTTTAGACAGAGCAGATTTGAAACCCTCTTTTTGTGGAATTTGCAAGTGGAGATTTCAAGCGCTTTGGGGACAATGGTAGGAAAGGAAATATCTTCGTATAAAAACTAGAGAGAATCATTCTCAGAAACCACTTGGTGTTGTGTGCGTTCCACTCACAGAGTTTAACCATTCTTTTCATAGAGCAGTTTGGAAACACTCTGTTTGTAAAGTCTGCAAGTGGATATTTGGACATCATTGAGGATTTCGTTGGAAACGGGATTTCTTCATGTAATGCTAGACAGAAGAATTCCCAGTAACTTCTTTGGGTTGTGTGAGTTCAACTCACAGAGTTGAACCTACCTTTAGACACAGCATATTTGAAACCCTCTTTTTGTGGAATTTGCAAGTGGAGATTTCAAGCGCTTTGGGGCCAACGGTAGAAAGGCAAATATCTTCGTATAAAAACTAGAGAGAATCATTCTCAGAAACCACTTTGTGTTGTGTGCGTTCCACTCACAGAGTTTCACCTTTCTTTTCATAGATCAGTTTGGAAACACTCTGTTTGTAAAGTCTGGAAGTGGATATTTGGACCTCTTTGAGGATTTCGTTGGAAACGGGATTTCCTCATCTAATTCTAGTGAGAAGAATTCTCAGTAACTTCTTTGGGTTGCGTGTGTTCAACTCACAGAGTTGGACCTTCCTTTAGACAGAGCAGATACGAAACCCTCTTTTTGTGGAATTTGCAAGTGGAGATTTCAAGCACTTTTGGGCCAACTGTAGAAAAGGAAATATCTTCGTATAAAAACTAGAGAGAATCATTCTCAGAAACCACTTTGTGTTGTGTGCCTTCCACTCACAGAGTTTAACCTTTCTTTTCATAGAGCAGTTTGGAAACACTCTGTTTGTAAAGTCTGCAAGAGGATATTTGGACATCTTTGAGGATTTCGTTGGAAACGGGATTTCTTCATCTAATGCTAGACAGAAGAATTCTCAGTAACTTCTTTGGGTTGTGTGAGTTCAACTCACAGAGTTGAACCTACCTTTAGACACAGCATATTTGAAACCCTCTTATTGTGGAATTTGCAAGTGGAGATTTCAAGCGCTTTGCTGCGAACGGTAGAAAAGGAAATATCTTCTTATAAAAACTAGAGAGAATCATTCTCAAAAACCACTTTGTGTTGACTGCGATCCATTCACAGAGTTTAACCTTTCTTTTCATGGAGCAGTTTGGAAACACTCTGTTTGTAAAGTCTGCAAGTGGATATTTGGAGCTATTTGAGGATTTCGTTGGAAACGGGATTTCTTCATCTAATGCTTGACAGAAGAATTCTCAGTAACTTCTTTGGGTTGTGTGTGTTCAACTCACAGAGTTGAACCTTCCTTTAGACAGAGCAGATTTGAAACCCTCTTTTTGTGGAATTTGAAAGTGGAGATTTCAAGCGCTTTCGGGCCAAGGTAGAAAAGGAAATATCTTCGTATAAGAAATAGAGAGAATCATTCTCAGAAACCACTTTGTGTTGTGTGCGTTCCACTCACAGAGTTTCACCTTTCTTTTCATAGATCTGTTTGGAAACACTCTGTTTGTAAAGTCTGCAAGTGGATATTTAGACATCTTTGAGGATTTCGTTGGAAACGGGATTTCCTCATCTAATTCTAGACTGAAGAATTCTCAGTAACTTCTTTGGGTTGTGTGTTCAACTCACAGATTTGAACCTTCCTTTAGACAGAGCAGATTTGAAACCCTCTTTTTGTGGAATTTGCAAGTGGAGATTTCAAGCGCTTTGGGGACAATGGTAGGAAAGGAAATATCTTCGTATAAAAACTAGAGAGAATCATTCTCAGAAACCACTTTGTGTTGTGTGCCTTCCACTCACAGAGTTTAACCTTTCTTTTCATAGAGCTGTTTGGAAACACTCTGTTTGTAAAGTCTGCAAGAGGATATTTGGACATCTTTGAGGATTTCGTTGGAAACGGGATTTCTTCATCTAATGCTAGACAGAAGAATTCTCAGTAACTTCTTTGGGTTGTGTGAGTTCAACTGACAGAGTTGAACCTACCTTTAGACACAGCATATTTGAAACCCTCTTATTGTGGAATTTGCAAGTGGAGATTTCAAGCGCTTTGGTGCGAACGGTAGAAAAGGAAATATCTTCGTATAAAAACTAGAGAGAATCATTCTCAAAAACCACTTTGTGTTGACTGCGATCCATTCACAGAGTTTCACCTTTCTTTTCATGGAGCAGTTTGGAAACACTCTGTTTGTAATGTCTGCAAGTGGATATTTGGAGCTATTTGAGGATTTCGTTAGAAACCGGATTTCTTCATCTAATGCTAGACAGAAGAATTCTCAGTAACTTCTTTGGGTTGTGTGTGTTCAACTCACAGAGTTGAACCTTCCTTTAGACAGAGCAGATTTGAAACCCTCTTTTTGTGGAATTTGAAAGTGGAGATTTCAAGCGCTTTCGGGCCAAGGTAGAAAAGGAAATATCTTCCTATAAGAAATAGAGAGAATCATTCTCAGAAACCACTTGGTGTTGTGTGCGTTCCACTCACAGAGGTTAACCATTCTTTTCATAGAGCAGTTTGGAAACACTCTGTTTGTAAAGTCTGCAAGTGGATATTTGGACATCATTGAGGATTTCGTTGGAAACGGGATTTCTTCATGTAATGCTAGACAGAAGAATTCTCAGTAACTTCTTTGGGTTGCGTGAGTTCAACTCACAGAGTTGGACCTTCCTTTAGACAGAGCAGATACGAAACCCTCTTTTTGTGGAATTTGCAAGTGGAGATTTCCAGCGCTTTGGTGCCAACGGTAGAAAAGGAAATATCTTCGTATAAAAACTAGAGAGAATCATTCTCAAAAACCACTTTGTGTTGACTGCGATCCATTCACAGAGTTTAACCTTTCTTTTCATGGAGCAGTTTGGAAACACTCTGTTTGTTAATTCTGCAAGTGGATATTTGGACCTATTTGAGGATTTCGTTGGAAACGGGATTTCTTCATCTAATGCTAGACAGAAGAATTCTCAGTAACTTCATTGGGTTGTGTGTGTTCAACTCACAGAGTTGAACCTTCCTTTAGACAGAGCAGATTTGAAACCCTCTTTTTGTGGAATTTGAAAGTGGAGATTTCAAGCGCTTTCGGGACAACGGTAGAAAAGGAAATATCTTCGTATAAAAACTAGAGAGAATCATTCTCAGAAACCATTTTGTGTCGACTGCGATCCATTCACAGAGTTTAACCTTTCTTTTCATGGAGCAGTTTGGAAACACTCTGTTTGTAAAGTCTGCAAGTGGATATTTGGACATCATTGAGGATTTCGTTGGAAACGGGATTTCTTCATCTAATGCTTGACAGAAGAATTGTCAGTAACTTCTTTGGGTTGTGTGTGTTCAACTCACAGAGTTGAACCTTCCTTTAGACAGAGCAGATATGAAACCCTCTTTTTGTGGAATTTGCAAGTGGAGATTTCAAGCGTTTTTGGGCCAACGGTAGAAAGGGAAATATCTTCGTATAAAAACTAGAGAGAATCATTCTCAGAAATCACTTTGTGTTGTGTGCGTTCCACTCACAGAGTTTAACCTTTCTTTTCATAGAGCAGCTTGGAAACACTCTGTTTGTAAAGTCTGCAAGTGGATATTTGGACCTCTTTGAGGATTTCGTTGGAAACGGGATTTCTTCATCTAATGCTAGACAGAAGAATTCTCAGTAACTTCTTTGGGTTGTGTGAGTTCAACTCACGGAGATGAACCTTCCTTTAGACAGAGGAGATTTGAAACCCTCTTTTTGTGGAATTTGCAAGTGGAGATTTCAAGCGCTTTCGGGCCAACGGTAGAAAAGGAAATATCTTCGTATAAAAACTAGAGAGAATCATTCTCAGAAACCACTTTGTGTTGTGTGCGTTCCACTCACAGAGTTTCACCTTTCTTTTCATAGATCAGTTTGGAAACACTCTGTTTGTAAAGTCTGGAAGTGGATATTTGGACCTCTTTGAGGATTTCGTTGGAAACGGGATTTCCTCATCTAATTCTAGTGAGAAGAATTCTCAGTAACTTCTTTGGGTTGCGTGTGTTCAACTCACAGAGTTGGACCTTCCTTTAGACAGAGCAGATACGAAACCCTCTTTTTGTGGAATTTGCAAGTGGAGATTTCAAGCACTTTTGGGCCAACTGTAGAAAAGGAAATATCTTCGTATAAAAACTAGAGAGAATCATTCTCAGAAACCACTTTGTGTTGTGTGCCTTCCACTCACAGAGTTTAACCTTTCTTTTCATAGAGCAGTTTGGAAACACTCTGTTTGTAAAGTCTGCAAGAGGATATTTGGACATCTTTGAGGATTTCGTTGGAAACGGGATTTCTTCATCTAATGCTAGACAGAAGAATTCTCAGTAACTTCTTTGGGTTGTGTGAGTTCAACTCACAGAGTTGAACCTACCTTTAGACACAGCATATTTGAAACCCTCTTATTGTGGAATTTGCAAGTGGAGATTTCAAGCGCTTTGCTGCGAACGGTAGAAAAGGAAATATCTTCGTATAAAAACTAGAGAGAATCATTCTCAAAAACCACTTTGTGTTGACTGCGATCCATTCACAGAGTTTAACCTTTCTTTTCATGGAGCAGTTTGGAAACACTCTGTTTGTAAAGTCTGCAAGTGGATATTTGGAGCTATTTGAGGATTTCGTTGGAAACGGGATTTCTTCATCTAATGCTTGACAGAAGAATTCTCAGTAACTTCTTTGGGTTGTGTGTGTTCAACTCACAGAGTTGAACCTTCCTTTAGACAGAGCAGATTTGAAACCCTCTTTTTGTGGAATTTGAAAGTGGAGATTTCAAGCGCTTTCGGGCCAAGGTAGAAAAGGAAATATCTTCGTATAAGAAATAGAGAGAATCATTCTCAGAAACCACTTTGTGTTGTGTGCGTTCCACTCACAGAGTTTCACCTTTCTTTTCATAGATCTGTTTGGAAACACTCTGTTTGTAAAGTCTGCAAGTGGATATTTAGACATCTTTGAGGATTTCGTTGGAAACGGGATTTCCTCATCTAATTCTAGACTGAAGAATTCTCAGTAACTTCTTTGGGTTGTGTGTTCAACTCACAGATTTGAACCTTCCTTTAGACAGAGCAGATTTGAAACCCTCTTTTTGTGGAATTTGCAAGTGGAGATTTCAAGCGCTTTGGGGACAATGGTAGGAAAGGAAATATCTTCGTATAAAAACTAGAGAGAATCATTCTCAGAAACCACTTGGTGTTGTGTGCGTTCCACTCACAGAGTTTAACCATTCTTTTCATAGAGCAGTTTGGAAACACTCTGTTTGTAAAGTCTGCAAGTGGATATTTGGACATCATTGAGGATTTCGTTGGAAACGGGATTTCTTCATGTAATGCTAGACAGAAGAATTCCCAGTAACTTCTTTGGGTTGTGTGAGTTCAACTCACAGAGTTGAACCTACCTTTAGACACAGCATATTTGAAACCCTCTTTTTGTGGAATTTGCAAGTGGAGATTTCAAGCGCTTTGGGGCCAACGGTAGAAAGGCAAATATCTTCGTATAAAAACTAGAGAGAATCATTCTCAGAAACCACTTTGTGTTGTGTGCGTTCCACTCACAGAGTTTCACCTTTCTTTTCATAGATCAGTTTGGAAACACTCTGTTTGTAAAGTCTGGAAGTGGATATTTGGACCTCTTTGAGGATTTCGTTGGAAACGGGATTTCCTCATCTAATTCTAGTGAGAAGAATTCTCAGTAACTTCTTTGGGTTGCGTGTGTTCAACTCACAGAGTTGGACCTTCCTTTAGACAGAGCAGATACGAAACCCTCTTTTTGTGGAATTTGCAAGTGGAGATTTCAAGCACTTTTGGGCCAACTGTAGAAAAGGAAATATCTTCGTATAAAAACTAGAGAGAATCATTCTCAGAAACCACTTTGTGTTGTGTGCCTTCCACTCACAGAGTTTAACCTTTCTTTTCATAGAGCAGTTTGGAAACACTCTGTTTGTAAAGTCTGCAAGAGGATATTTGGACATCTTTGAGGATTTCGTTGGAAACGGGATTTCTTCATCTAATGCTAGACAGAAGAATTCTCAGTAACTTCTTTGGGTTGTGTGAGTTCAACTCACAGAGTTGAACCTACCTTTAGACACAGCATATTTGAAACCCTCTTATTGTGGAATTTGCAAGTGGAGATTTCAAGCGCTTTGCTGCGAACGGTAGAAAAGGAAATATCTTCGTATAAAAACTAGAGAGAATCATTCTCAAAAACCACTTTGTGTTGACTGCGATCCATTCACAGAGTTTAACCTTTCTTTTCATGGAGCAGTTTGGAAACACTCTGTTTGTAAAGTCTGCAAGTGGATATTTGGAGCTATTTGAGGATTTCGTTGGAAACGGGATTTCTTCATCTAATGCTTGACAGAAGAATTCTCAGTAACTTCTTTGGGTTGTGTGTGTTCAACTCACAGAGTTGAACCTTCCTTTAGACAGAGCAGATTTGAAACCCTCTTTTTGTGGAATTTGAAAGTGGAGATTTCAAGCGCTTTCGGGCCAAGGTAGAAAAGGAAATATCTTCGTATAAGAAATAGAGAGAATCATTCTCAGAAACCACTTTGTGTTGTGTGCGTTCCACTCACAGAGTTTCACCTTTCTTTTCATAGATCTGTTTGGAAACACTCTGTTTGTAAAGTCTGCAAGTGGATATTTAGACATCTTTGAGGATTTCGTTGGAAACGGGATTTCCTCATCTAATTCTAGACTGAAGAATTCTCAGTAACTTCTTTGGGTTGTGTGTTCAACTCACAGATTTGAACCTTCCTTTAGACAGAGCAGATTTGAAACCCTCTTTTTGTGGAATTTGCAAGTGGAGATTTCAAGCGCTTTGGGGACAATGGTAGGAAAGGAAATATCTTCGTATAAAAACTAGAGAGAATCATTCTCAGAAACCACTTGGTGTTGTGTGCGTTCCACTCACAGAGTTTAACCATTCTTTTCATAGAGCAGTTTGGAAACACTCTGTTTGTAAAGTCTGCAAGTGGATATTTGGACATCATTGAGGATTTCGTTGGAAACGGGATTTCTTCATGTAATGCTAGACAGAAGAATTCCCAGTAACTTCTTTGGGTTGTGTGAGTTCAACTCACAGAGGTGAACCTACCTTTAGACACAGCATATTTGAAACCCTCTTTTTGTGGAATTTGCAAGTGGAGATTTCAAGCGCTTTGGGGCCAACGGTAGAAAGGCAAATATCTTCGTATAAAAACTAGAGAGAATCATTCTCAGAAACCACTTTGTGTTGTGTGCGTTCCACTCACAGAGTTTCACCTTTCTTTTCATAGATCAGTTTGGAAACACTCTGTTTGTAAAGTCTGGAAGTGGATATTTGGACCTCTTTGAGGATTTCGTTGGAAACGGGATTTCCTCATCTAATTCTAGTGAGAAGAATTCTCAGTAACTTCTTTGGGTTGCGTGTGTTCAACTCACAGAGTTGGACCTTCCTTTAGACAGAGCAGATACGAAACCCTCTTTTTGTGGAATTTGCAAGTGGAGATTTCAAGCACTTTTGGGCCAACTGTAGAAAAGGAAATATCTTCGTATAAAAACTAGAGAGAATCATTCTCAGAAACCACTTTGTGTTGTGTGCCTTCCACTCACAGAGTTTAACCTTTCTTTTCATAGAGCAGTTTGGAAACACTCTGTTTGTAAAGTCTGCAAGAGGATATTTGGACATCTTTGAGGATTTCGTTGGAAACGGGATTTCTTCATCTAATGCTAGACAGAAGAATTCTCAGTAACTTCTTTGGGTTGTGTGAGTTCAACTCACAGAGTTGAACCTACCTTTAGACACAGCATATTTGAAACCCTCTTATTGTGGAATTTGCAAGTGGAGATTTCAAGCGCTTTGCTGCGAACGGTAGAAAAGGAAATATCTTCGTATAAAAACTAGAGAGAATCATTCTCAAAAACCACTTTGTGTTGACTGCGATCCATTCACAGAGTTTAACCTTTCTTTTCATGGAGCAGTTTGGAAACACTCTGTTTGTAAAGTCTGCAAGTGGATATTTGGAGCTATTTGAGGATTTCGTTGGAAACGGGATTTCTTCATCTAATGCTTGACAGAAGAATTCTCAGTAACTTCTTTGGGTTGTGTGTGTTCAACTCACAGAGTTGAACCTTCCTTTAGACAGAGCAGATTTGAAACCCTCTTTTTGTGGAATTTGAAAGTGGAGATTTCAAGCGCTTTCGGGCCAAGGTAGAAAAGGAAATATCTTCGTATAAGAAATAGAGAGAATCATTCTCAGAAACCACTTTGTGTTGTGTGCGTTCCACTCACAGAGTTTCACCTTTCTTTTCATAGATCTGTTTGGAAACACTCTGTTTGTAAAGTCTGCAAGTGGATATTTAGACATCTTTGAGGATTTCGTTGGAAACGGGATTTCCTCATCTAATTCTAGACTGAAGAATTCTCAGTAACTTCTTTGGGTTGTGTGTTCAACTCACAGATTTGAACCTTCCTTTAGACAGAGCAGATTTGAAACCCTCTTTTTGTGGAATTTGCAAGTGGAGATTTCAAGCGCTTTGGGGACAATGGTAGGAAAGGAAATATCTTCGTATAAAAACTAGAGAGAATCATTCTCAGAAACCACTTGGTGTTGTGTGCGTTCCACTCACAGAGTTTAACCATTCTTTTCATAGAGCAGTTTGGAAACACTCTGTTTGTAAAGTCTGCAAGTGGATATTTGGACATCATTGAGGATTTCGTTGGAAACGGGATTTCTTCATGTAATGCTAGACAGAAGAATTCCCAGTAACTTCTTTGGGTTGTGTGAGTTCAACTCACAGAGTTGAACCTACCTTTAGACACAGCATATTTGAAACCCTCTTTTTGTGGAATTTGCAAGTGGAGATTTCAAGCGCTTTGGGGCCAACGGTAGAAAGGCAAATATCTTCGTATAAAAACTAGAGAGAATCATTCTCAGAAACCACTTTGTGTTGTGTGCGTTCCACTCACAGAGTTTCACCTTTCTTTTCATAGATCAGTTTGGAAACACTCTGTTTGTAAAGTCTGGAAGTGGATATTTGGACCTCTTTGAGGATTTCGTTGGAAACGGGATTTCCTCATCTAATTCTAGTGAGAAGAATTCTCAGTAACTTCTTTGGGTTGCGTGTGTTCAACTCACAGAGTTGGACCTTCCTTTAGACAGAGCAGATACGAAACCCTCTTTTTGTGGAATTTGCAAGTGGAGATTTCAAGCACTTTTGGGCCAACTGTAGAAAAGGAAATATCTTCGTATAAAAACTAGAGAGAATCATTCTCAGAAACCACTTTGTGTTGTGTGCCTTCCACTCACAGAGTTTAACCTTTCTTTTCATAGAGCAGTTTGGAAACACTCTGTTTGTAAAGTCTGCAAGAGGATATTTGGACATCTTTGAGGATTTCGTTGGAAACGGGATTTCTTCATCTAATGCTAGACAGAAGAATTCTCAGTAACTTCTTTGGGTTGTGTGAGTTCAACTCACAGAGTTGAACCTACCTTTAGACACAGCATATTTCAAACCCTCTTATTGTGGAATTTGCAAGTGGAGATTTCAAGCGCTTTGCTGCGAACGGTAGAAAAGGAAATATCTTCGTATAAAAACTAGAGAGAATCATTCTCAAAAACCACTTTGTGTTGACTGCGATCCATTCACAGAGTTTAACCTTTCTTTTCATGGAGCAGTTTGGAAACACTCTGTTTGTAAAGTCTGCAAGTGGATATTTGGAGCTATTTGAGGATTTCGTTGGAAACGGGATTTCTTCATCTAATGCTTGACAGAAGAATTCTCAGTAACTTCTTTGGGTTGTGTGTGTTCAACTCACAGAGTTGAACCTTCCTTTAGACAGAGCAGATTTGAAACCCTCTTTTTGTGGAATTTGAAAGTGGAGATTTCAAGCGCTTTCGGGCCAAGGTAGAAAAGGAAATATCTTCGTATAAGAAATAGAGAGAATCATTCTCAGAAACCACTTTGTGTTGTGTGCGTTCCACTCACAGAGTTTCACCTTTCTTTTCATAGATCTGTTTGGAAACACTCTGTTTGTAAAGTCTGCAAGTGGATATTTAGACATCTTTGAGGATTTCGTTGGAAACGGGATTTCCTCATCTAATTCTAGACTGAAGAATTCTCAGTAACTTCTTTGGGTTGTGTGTTCAACTCACAGATTTGAACCTTCCTTTAGACAGAGCAGATTTGAAACCCTCTTTTTGTGGAATTTGCAAGTGGAGATTTCAAGCGCTTTGGGGACAATGGTAGGAAAGGAAATATCTTCGTATAAAAACTAGAGAGAATCATTCTCAGAAACCACTTGGTGTTGTGTGCGTTCCACTCACAGAGTTTAACCATTCTTTTCATAGAGCAGTTTGGAAACACTCTGTTTGTAAAGTCTGCAAGTGGATATTTGGACATCATTGAGGATTTCGTTGGAAACGGGATTTCTTCATGTAATGCTAGACAGAAGAATTCCCAGTAACTTCTTTGGGTTGTGTGAGTTCAACTCACAGAGTTGAACCTACCTTTAGACACAGCATATTTGAAACCCTCTTTTTGTGGAATTTGCAAGTGGAGATTTCAAGCGCTTTGGGGCCAACGGTAGAAAGGCAAATATCTTCGTATAAAAACTAGAGAGAATCATTCTCAGAAACCACTTTGTGTTGTGTGCGTTCCACTCACAGAGTTTCACCTTTCTTTTCATAGATCAGTTTGGAAACACTCTGTTTGTAAAGTCTGGAAGTGGATATTTGGACCTCTTTGAGGATTTCGTTGGAAACGGGATTTCCTCATCTAATTCTAGTGAGAAGAATTCTCAGTAACTTCTTTGGGTTGCGTGTGTTCAACTCACAGAGTTGGACCTTCCTTTAGACAGAGCAGATACGAAACCCTCTTTTTGTGGAATTTGCAAGTGGAGATTTCAAGCACTTTTGGGCCAACTGTAGAAAAGGAAATATCTTCGTATAAAAACTAGAGAGAATCATTCTCAGAAACCACTTTGTGTTGTGTGCCTTCCACTCACAGAGTTTAACCTTTCTTTTCATAGAGCAGTTTGGAAACACTCTGTTTGTAAAGTCTGCAAGAGGATATTTGGACATCTTTGAGGATTTCGTTGGAAACGGGATTTCTTCATCTAATGCTAGACAGAAGAATTCTCAGTAACTTCTTTGGGTTGTGTGAGTTCAACTCACAGAGTTGAACCTACCTTTAGACACAGCATATTTGAAACCCTCTTATTGTGGAATTTGCAAGTGGAGATTTCAAGCGCTTTGCTGCGAACGGTAGAAAAGGAAATATCTTCTTATAAAAACTAGAGAGAATCATTCTCAAAAACCACTTTGTGTTGACTGCGATCCATTCACAGAGTTTAACCTTTCTTTTCATGGAGCAGTTTGGAAACACTCTGTTTGTAAAGTCTGCAAGTGGATATTTGGAGCTATTTGAGGATTTCGTTGGAAACGGGATTTCTTCATCTAATGCTTGACAGAAGAATTCTCAGTAACTTCTTTGGGTTGTGTGTGTTCAACTCACAGAGTTGAACCTTCCTTTAGACAGAGCAGATTTGAAACCCTCTTTTTGTGGAATTTGAAAGTGGAGATTTCAAGCGCTTTCGGGCCAAGGTAGAAAAGGAAATATCTTCGTATAAGAAATAGAGAGAATCATTCTCAGAAACCACTTTGTGTTGTGTGCGTTCCACTCACAGAGTTTCACCTTTCTTTTCATAGATCTGTTTGGAAACACTCTGTTTGTAAAGTCTGCAAGTGGATATTTAGACATCTTTGAGGATTTCGTTGGAAACGGGATTTCCTCATCTAATTCTAGACTGAAGAATTCTCAGTAACTTCTTTGGGTTGTGTGTTCAACTCACAGATTTGAACCTTCCTTTAGACAGAGCAGATTTGAAACCCTCTTTTTGTGGAATTTGCAAGTGGAGATTTCAAGCGCTTTGGGGACAATGGTAGGAAAGGAAATATCTTCGTATAAAAACTAGAGAGAATCATTCTCAGAAACCACTTTGTGTTGTGTGCCTTCCACTCACAGAGTTTAACCTTTCTTTTCATAGAGCTGTTTGGAAACACTCTGTTTGTAAAGTCTGCAAGAGGATATTTGGACATCTTTGAGGATTTCGTTGGAAACGGGATTTCTTCATCTAATGCTAGACAGAAGAATTCTCAGTAACTTCTTTGGGTTGTGTGAGTTCAACTGACAGAGTTGAACCTACCTTTAGACACAGCATATTTGAAACCCTCTTATTGTGGAATTTGCAAGTGGAGATTTCAAGCGCTTTGGTGCGAACGGTAGAAAAGGAAATATCTTCGTATAAAAACTAGAGAGAATCATTCTCAAAAACCACTTTGTGTTGACTGCGATCCATTCACAGAGTTTCACCTTTCTTTTCATGGAGCAGTTTGGAAACACTCTGTTTGTAATGTCTGCAAGTGGATATTTGGAGCTATTTGAGGATTTCGTTAGAAACCGGATTTCTTCATCTAATGCTAGACAGAAGAATTCTCAGTAACTTCTTTGGGTTGTGTGTGTTCAACTCACAGAGTTGAACCTTCCTTTAGACAGAGCAGATTTGAAACCCTCTTTTTGTGGAATTTGCAAGTGGAGATTTCAAGCACTTTTCGTCCAACGGTAGAAAAGGAAATATCTTCGTATAAAAACTAGAGAGAATCATGCTCAGAAACCGCTTTGTGTTGTGTGCGTTCCACTCACAGAGTTTAACCTTTCTTTTCATAGAGCAGTTTGGAAACACTCTGTAAAGTCTTTAAGGGGATATTTGGACCTCTTTGAGGATTTCGTTGGAAACGGGATTTCTTCATCTAATTCTACACAGAAGAATTCTCAGTAACTTCTTTGGGTTGTGTGTGTTCAACTCACAGAGCTGATCCTTCCTTTAGACAGAGCAGATTTGAAACCCTGTTTTTGTGGAATTTGCAAGTGGAGATTTCAACCGCTTTTGGGCCAACGGTAGAAAAGGAAATATCTTCGTATAAAAACTAGAGAGAATTATTCTCAGAAATCACTTTGTGTTGTGTGCGTTCCACTCACGGAGTTTAACCTTTCTTTTCATAGAGCAGTTTGGAAACACTCTGTTTGTAAAGTCTGCAAGAGGATATTTGGACCTCTTTGAGGATTTCGTTGGAAACGGGATTTCTTCATCTAATGCTAGACAGAAGAATTCTCAGTAACTTCTTTGGGTTGTGTGAGTTCAACTCACGGAGATGAACCTTTCTTTAGGCAGAGCAGATTTGAAACCCTCTTTTTGTGGAATTTGAAAGTGGAGATTTCAAGCGCTTTGGGGCCAAAGGTAGAAAAAGAAATATCTTGGTATAAAAACTAGAGAGATTCATTCTCAGAAAACACTTTGTGTTGACTGCGACCCATTCACAGAGTTTAACCTTTCTTTTCATGGAGCAGTTAGGAAACACTCTGTTTGTAAAGTCTGCAAGTGGATATTTGGACCTATTTGTGGATTTCGTTGGAAACGGGATTTCTTCATCTAATGCTTGACAGAAGAATTGTCAGTAACTTCTTTGGGTTGTGTGTGTTCAACTCACAGAGTTGAACCTTCCTTTAGACAGTGCAGATATGAAACCCTCTTTTTGTGGAATTTGCAAGTGGAGATTTCAAGCGTTTTTGGGCCAACGGTAGAAAGGGAAATATCTTCGTATAAAAACTAGGGAGAATCATTCTCAGAAATCACTTTGTGTTGTGTGCGTTCCACTCACAGAGTTTAACCTTTCTTTTCATAGAGCAGCTTGGAAACACTCTGTTTGTAAAGTCTGCAAGTGCATATTTGGACCTCTTTGAGGATTTCGTTGGAAACGGGATTTCTTCATCTAATGCTAGACAGAAGAATTCTCAGTAACTTCTTTGGGTTGTGTGAGTTCAACTCACGGAGATGAACCTTCCTTTAGACACAGCAGATTTGAAACCCTCTTTTTGTGGAATTTGAAAGTGGAGAATTCAAGCGCTTTCGGGCCAACGGTAGAAAAGGAAATATCTTCGAATAAAAACTAGAGAGATTCATTCTCAGAAAACACTTTGTGTTGACTGCGACCCATTCACAGAGTTTAACCTTTCTTTTCATGGAGCAGTTTGGAAACACTCTGTTTGTAAAGTCTGCAAGTGGATATTTGGACCTATTTGAGGATTTCGTTGGAAACGGGTTTTCTTCATCTAATGCTAGACAGAAGAATTCTCAGTAACTTTTTTGGGTTGTGTGTGTTCAACTCACAGAGTTGAACCTTCCTTTAGACAGAGCAGATTTGAAACCCTCTTTTTGTGGAATTTGCAAGTGGAGATTTCATGCGCTTTGGGGCCAACGGTAGAAAGGCAAATATCTTCTTATAAAAACTAGATAGAATCATTCTCAGTAACCACTTTGTGTTGTGTGCGTTCCACTCACAGAGTTTCACCTTTCTTTTCATAGATCAGTTTGGAAACACTCTGTTTGTAAAGTCTGGAAGTGGATATTTGGACCTCTTTGAGGATTTCGTTGGAAACGGGATTTCCTCATCTAATTCTAGTGAGAAGAATTCTCAGTAACTTCTTTGTGTTGCATGTGTTCAATTCACAGAGTTGGACCTTCCCTTAGACAGAGCAGATACGAAACCCTCTTTTTGTGGAATTTGCAAGTGGAGATTTCAAGCACTTTTCGTCCAACGGTAGAAAACGAAATATCTTCGTATAAAAACTAGAGAGAATCATTCTCAGAAATCACTTTGTGTTGTGTGCCTTCCACTCACAGAGTTTAACCTTTCTTTTCATAGAGCAGTTTGGAAACACTCTGTTTGTAAAGTCTGCAAGAGGATATTTGGACATCTTTGAGGATTTCGTTGGAAACGGGATTTCTTCATCTAATGCTAGACAGAAGAATTCTCAGTAACTTCTTTGGGTTGTGTGAGTTCAACTCACAGAGTTGAACCTAGCTTTAGACAGAGCATATTTGAAACCCTCTTATTGTGGAATTTGCAAGTGGAGATTTCAAGCGCTTTGGTGCGAACGGTAGAATAGGAAATATCTTCGTATAAAAACTAGAGAGAATCATTCTCAAAAACCACTTTGTGTTGACTGAGATCCATTCACAGAGTTTAACCTTTCTTTTCATGGAGCAGTTTGGAAACACTCTGTTTGTAAAGTCTGCAAGTGGATATTTGGAGCTATTGGAGGATTTCGTTGGAAACGGGATTTCTTCATCTAATGCTAGACAGAAGAATTCTCAGTAACTTCTTTGGGTTGTGTGTGTTCAACTCACAGAGTTGAACCTTCCTTTACACAGAGCAGATTTGAAACCCTCTTTTTGTGGAATTTGAAAGTGGAGATTTCAAGCGCTTTCGGGCCAAAGGTAGAAAAGGAAATATCTTCGTATAAGAAATAGAGAGAATCATTCTCTGAAACCACTTTGTGTTGTGTGCGTTCCACTCACAGAGTTTCACCTTTCTTTTCATAAATCAGTTTGGAAACACTCTGTTTGTAAAGTCTGCAAGTGGATATTTAGACATCTTTGAGGATTTCGTTGGAAACGGGATTTCCTCATCTAATTCTAGACTGAAGAATTCTCAGTAACTTCTTTGGGTTGTGTGTTCAACTCACAGATTTGAACCTTCCTTTAGACAGAGCAGATTTGAAACCCTCTTTTTGTGGAATTTGCAAGTGGAGATTTCAAGCGCTTTGGGGACAATGGTAGGAAAGGAAATATCTTCGTATAAAAACTAGAGAGAATCATTCTCAGAAACCACTTTGTGTTGTGTGCGTTCCACTCACAGAGTTTAACCATTCTTTTCATAGAGCAGTTTGGAAACACTCTGTTTGTAAAGTCTGCAAGTGGATATTTGGACATCATTGAGGATTTCGTTGGAAACGGGATTTCTTCATGTAATGCTAGACAGAAGAATTCTCAGTAACTTCTTTGGGTTGTGTGAGTTCAAATCACAGAGTTGAACCTACCTTTAGACACAGCATATTTGAAACCCTCTTTTTGTGGAATTTGCAAGTGGAGATTTCAAGCGCTTTGGGGCCAACGGTAGAAAGGCAAATATCTTCGTATGAAAACTAGAGAGAATCATTCTCAGAAACCACTTTGTGTTGTGTGCGTTCCACTCACAGAGTTTCACCTTTCTTTTCATAGATCAGTTTGGAAACACTCTGTTTGTAAAGTCTGCAACTGGATATTTGGACCTCTTTGAGGATTTCGTTGGAAACGGGATTTCCTAATCTAATTCTAGTGAGAAGAATTCTCAGAAACTTCTTTGGGTTGCGTGTGTTCAACTCACAGAGTTGGACCTTCCTTTAGACAGAGCAGATACGAAACCCTCTTTTTGTGGAATTTGCAAGTGGAGATTTCAAGCACTTTTGGGCCAACTGCAGAAAAGGAAATATCTTCGTATAAAAACTAGAGAGAATCATTCTCAGAAACCACTTTGTGTTGTGTGCCTTCCACTCACAGAGTTTAACCTTTCTTTTCATAGAGCAGTTTGGAAACACTCTGTTTGTAAAGTCTGCAAGAGGATATTTGGACATCTTTGAGGATTTCGTTGGAAACGGGATTTCTTCATCTAATGCTAGACAGAAGAATTCTCAGTAACTTCTTTGGGTTGTGTGAGTTCAACTCACGGAGATGAACCTTTCTTTAGGCAGAGCAGATTTGAAACCCTCTTTTTGTGGAATTTGAAAGTGGAGATTTCAAGCGCTTTCGGGCCAACGGTAGAAAAGGAAATATCTTGGTATATAAACTAGAGAGATTCATTCTCAGAAAACACTTTGTGTTGACTGCGACCCATTCACAGAGTTTAACCTTTCTTTTCATGGAGCAGTTTGGAAACACTCTGTTTGTAAAGTCTGCAGGTGGATATTTGGACCTATTTGAGGATTTCGTTGGAAACGGGATTTCTTCATCTAATGCTTGACAGAAGAATTGTCAGTAACTTCTTTGGGTTGTGTGTGTTCAACTCACAGAGTTGAACCTTCCTTTAGACAGAGCAGATATGAAACCCTCTTTTTGTGGAATTTGGAAGTGGAGATTTCAAGCGTTTTTGGGCCAACGGTAGAAAGGGAGATATCTTCGTATAAAAACTAGAGAGAATCATTCTCAGAAATCACTTTGTGTTGTGTGCCTTCCACTCACAGAGTTTAACCTTTCTTTTCGTAGAGCAGTTTGGAAACACTCTGTTTGTAAAGTCTGCAAGAGGATATTTGGACATCTTTGAGGATTTCGTTGGAAACGGGATTTCTTCATCTAATTCTAGTGAGAAGAATTCTCAGTAACTTCTTTGGGTTGCGTGTGTTCAACTCACAGAGTTGGACCTTCCTTTAGAGAGAGCAGATACGAAACCCTCTTTTTGTGGAATTTGCAAGTGGAGATTTCAAGCACTTTTGGGCCAACTGTAGAAAAGGAAATATCTTCGTATAAAAACTAGAGAGAATCATTCTCAGAAACCACTTTGTGTTGTGTGCCTTCCACTCACAGAGTTTAACCTTTCTTTTCATAGAGCAGTTTGGAAACACTCTGTTTGTAAAGTCTGCAAGAGGATATTTGGACATCTTTGAGGATTTCGTTGGAAACGGGATTTCTTCATCTAATGCTAGACAGAAGAATTCTCAGTAACTTCTTTGGGTTGTGTGAGTTCAACTCACAGAGTTGAACCTACCTTTAGACACAGCATATTTGAAACCCTCTTATTGTGGAATTTGCAAGTGGAGATTTCAAGCGCTTTGCTGCGAACGGTAGAAAAGGAAATATCTTCGTATAAAAACTAGAGAGAATCATTCTCAAAAACCACTTTGTGTTGACTGCGATCCATTCACAGAGTTTAACCTTTCTTTTCATGGAGCAGTTTGGAAACACTCTGTTTGTAAAGTCTGCAAGTGGATATTTGGAGCTATTTGAGGATTTCGTTGGAAACGGGATTTCTTCATCTAATGCTTGACAGAAGAATTCTCAGTAACTTCTTTGGGTTGTGTGTGTTCAACTCACAGAGTTGAACCTTCCTTTAGACAGAGCAGATTTGAAACCCTCTTTTTGTGGAATTTGAAAGTGGAGATTTCAAGCGCTTTCGGGCCAAGGTAGAAAAGGATATATCTTCGTATAAGAAATAGAGAGAATCATTCTCAGAAACCACTTTGTGTTGTGTGCGTTCCACTCACAGAGTTTCACCTTTCTTTTCATAGATCTGTTTGGAAACACTCTGTTTGTAAAGTCTGCAAGTGGATATTTAGACATCTTTGAGGATTTCGTTGGAAACGGGATTTCCTCATCTAATTCTAGACTGAAGAATTCTCAGTAACTTCTTTGGGTTGTGTGTTCAACTCACAGATTTGAACCTTCCTTTAGACAGAGCAGATTTGAAACCCTCTTTTTGTGGAATTTGCAAGTGGAGATTTCAAGCGCTTTGGGGACAATGGTAGGAAAGGAAATATCTTCGTATAAAAACTAGAGAGAATCATTCTCAGAAACCACTTGGTGTTGTGTGCGTTCCACTCACAGAGTTTAACCATTCTTTTCATAGAGCAGTTTGGAAACACTCTGTTTGTAAAGTCTGCAAGTGGATATTTGGACATCATTGAGGATTTCGTTGGAAACGGGATTTCTTCATGTAATGCTAGACAGAAGAATTCCCAGTAACTTCTTTGGGTTGTGTGAGTTCAACTCACAGAGTTGAACCTACCTTTAGACACAGCATATTTGAAACCCTCTTTTTGTGGAATTTGCAAGTGGAGATTTCAAGCGCTTTGGGGCCAACGGTAGAAAGGCAAATATCTTCGTATAAAAACTAGAGAGAATCATTCTCAGAAACCACTTTGTGTTGTGTGCGTTCCACTCACAGAGTTTCACCTTTCTTTTCATAGATCAGTTTGGAAACACTCTGTTTGTAAAGTCTGGAAGTGGATATTTGGACCTCTTTGAGGATTTCGTTGGAAACGGGATTTCCTCATCTAATTCTAGTGAGAAGAATTCTCAGTAACTTCTTTGGGTTGCGTGTGTTCAACTCACAGAGTTGGACCTTCCTTTAGACAGAGCAGATACGAAACCCTCTTTTTGTGGAATTTGCAAGTGGAGATTTCAAGCACTTTTGGGCCAACTGTAGAAAAGGAAATATCTTCGTATAAAAACTAGAGAGAATCATTCTCAGAAACCACTTTGTGTTGTGTGCCTTCCACTCACAGAGTTTAACCTTTCTTTTCATAGAGCAGTTTGGAAACACTCTGTTTGTAAAGTCTGCAAGAGGATATTTGGACATCTTTGAGGATTTCGTTGGAAACGGGATTTCTTCATCTAATGCTAGACAGAAGAATTCTCAGTAACTTCTTTGGGTTGTGTGAGTTCAACTCACAGAGTTGAACCTACCTTTAGACACAGCATATTTGAAACCCTCTTATTGTGGAATTTGCAAGTGGAGATTTCAAGCGCTTTGCTGCGAACGGTAGAAAAGGAAATATCTTCGTATAAAAACTAGAGAGAATCATTCTCAAAAACCACTTTGTGTTGACTGCGATCCATTCACAGAGTTTAACCTTTCTTTTCATGGAGCAGTTTGGAAACACTCTGTTTGTAAAGTCTGCAAGTGGATATTTGGAGCTATTTGAGGATTTCGTTGGAAACGGGATTTCTTCATCTAATGCTTGACAGAAGAATTCTCAGTAACTTCTTTGGGTTGTGTGTGTTCAACTCACAGAGTTGAACCTTCCTTTAGACAGAGCAGATTTGAAACCCTCTTTTTGTGGAATTTGAAAGTGGAGATTTCAAGCGCTTTCGGGCCAAGGTAGAAAAGGAAATATCTTCGTATAAGAAATAGAGAGAATCATTCTCAGAAACCACTTTGTGTTGTGTGCGTTCCACTCACAGAGTTTCACCTTTCTTTTCATAGATCTGTTTGGAAACACTCTGTTTGTAAAGTCTGCAAGTGGATATTTAGACATCTTTGAGGATTTCGTTGGAAACGGGATTTCCTCATCTAATTCTAGACTGAAGAATTCTCAGTAACTTCTTTGGGTTGTGTGTTCAACTCACAGATTTGAACCTTCCTTTAGACAGAGCAGATTTGAAACCCTCTTTTTGTGGAATTTGCAAGTGGAGATTTCAAGCGCTTTGGGGACAATGGTAGGAAAGGAAATATCTTCGTATAAAAACTAGAGAGAATCATTCTCAGAAACCACTTGGTGTTGTGTGCGTTCCACTCACAGAGTTTAACCATTCTTTTCATAGAGCAGTTTGGAAACACTCTGTTTGTAAAGTCTGCAAGTGGATATTTGGACATCATTGAGGATTTCGTTGGAAACGGGATTTCTTCATGTAATGCTAGACAGAAGAATTCTCAGTAACTTCTTTGGGTTGTGTGAGTTCAAATCACAGAGTTGAACCTACCTTTAGACACAGCATATTTGAAACCCTCTTTTTGTGGAATTTGCAAGTGGAGATTTCAAGCGCTTTGGGGCCAACGGTAGAAAGGCAAATATCTTCGTATGAAAACTAGAGAGAATCATTCTCAGAAACCACTTTGTGTTGTGTGCGTTCCACTCACAGAGTTTCACCTTTCTTTTCATAGATCAGTTTGGAAACACTCTGTTTGTAAAGTCTGCAACTGGATATTTGGACCTCTTTGAGGATTTCGTTGGAAACGGGATTTCCTAATCTAATTCTAGTGAGAAGAATTCTCAGAAACTTCTTTGGGTTGCGTGTGTTCAACTCACAGAGTTGGACCTTCCTTTAGACAGAGCAGATACGAAACCCTCTTTTTGTGGAATTTGCAAGTGGAGATTTCAAGCACTTTTGGGCCAACTGCAGAAAAGGAAATATCTTCGTATAAAAACTAGAGAGAATCATTCTCAGAAACCACTTTGTGTTGTGTGCCTTCCACTCACAGAGTTTAACCTTTCTTTTCATAGAGCAGTTTGGAAACACTCTGTTTGTAAAGTCTGCAAGAGGATATTTGGACATCTTTGAGGATTTCGTTGGAAACGGGATTTCTTCATCTAATGCTAGACAGAAGAATTCTCAGTAACTTCTTTGGGTTGTGTGAGTTCAACTCACGGAGATGAACCTTTCTTTAGGCAGAGCAGATTTGAAACCCTCTTTTTGTGGAATTTGAAAGTGGAGATTTCAAGCGCTTTCGGGCCAACGGTAGAAAAGGAAATATCTTGGTATATAAACTAGAGAGATTCATTCTCAGAAAACACTTTGTGTTGACTGCGACCCATTCACAGAGTTTAACCTTTCTTTTCATGGAGCAGTTTGGAAACACTCTGTTTGTAAAGTCTGCAAGTGGATATTTGGACCTATTTGAGGATTTCGTTGGAAACGGGATTTCTTCATCTAATGCTTGACAGAAGAATTGTCAGTAACTTCTTTGGGTTGTGTGTGTTCAACTCACAGAGTTGAACCTTCCTTTAGACAGAGCAGATATGAAACCCTCTTTTTGTGGAATTTGGAAGTGGAGATTTCAAGCGTTTTTGGGCCAACGGTAGAAAGGGAGATATCTTCGTATAAAAACTAGAGAGAATCATTCTCAGAAATCACTTTGTGTTGTGTGCCTTCCACTCACAGAGTTTAACCTTTCTTTTCGTAGAGCAGTTTGGAAACACTCTGTTTGTAAAGTCTGCAAGAGGATATTTGGACATCTTTGAGGATTTCGTTGGAAACGGGATTTCTTCATCTAATGCTAGACAGAAGAATTCTCAGTAACTTCTTTGGGTTGTGTGAGTTCAACTCACAGAGTTGAACCTAGCTGTAGACAGAGCATATTTGAAACCCTCTTATTGTGGAATTTGCAAGTGGAGATTTCAAGCGCTTTGGTGCGAACGGTAGAATAGGAAATATCTTCCTATAAAAACTAGAGAGAATCATTCTCAAAAACCACTTTGTGTTGACTGAGATCCATTCACAGAGTTTAACCTTTCTTTTCATGGAGCAGTTTGGAAACACTCTGTTTGTAAAGTCTGCAAGTGGATATTTGGAGCTATTGGAGGATTTCGTTGGAAACGGGATTTCTTCATCTAATGCTAGACAGAAGAATTCTCAGTAACTTCTTTGGGTTGTGTGTGTTCAACTCACAGAGTTGAACCTTCCTTTACACAGAGCAGATTTGAAACCCTCTTTTTGTGGAATTTGAAAGTGGAGTTTTCAAGCGCTTTCGGGCCAAAGGTAGAAAAGGAAATATCTTCGTATAAGAAATAGAGAGAATCATTCTCAGAAACCACTTTGTGTTGTGTGCCTTCCACTCACAGAGTTTCACCTTTCTTTTCATAGATCAGTTTGGAAACACTCTGTTTGTAAAGTCTGCAAGTGGATATTTAGACATCTTTGAGGATTTCGTTGGAAACGGGATTTCCTCATCTAATTCTAGACTGAAGAATTCTCAGTAACTTCTTTGGGTTGTGTGTTCAACTCACAGATTTGAACCTTCCTTTAGACAGAGCAGATTTGAAACCCTCTTTTTGTGGAATTTGCAAGTGGAGATTTCAAGCGCTTTGGGGACAATGGTAGGAAAGGAAATATCTTCGTATAAAAACTAGAGAGAATCATTCTCAGAAACCACTTGGTGTTGTGTGCGTTCCACTCACAGAGTTTAACCATTCTTTTCATAGAGCAGTTTGGAAACACTCTGTTTGTAAAGTCTGCAAGTGGATATTTGGACATCATTGAGGATTTCGTTGGAAACGGGATATCTTCATCTAATGCTTGACAGAAGAATTGTCAGTAACTTCTTTGGGTTGTGTGTGTTCAACTCACAGAGTTGAACCTTCCTTTAGACAGAGCAGATATGAAACCCTCTTTTTGTGGAATTTGCAAGTGGAGATTTCAAGCGCTTTGGGGCCAACGGTAGAAAGGCAAATATCTTCGTATAAAAACTAGAGAGAATCATTCTCAGAAACCACTTTGTGTTGTGTGCGTTCCACTCACAGAGTTTCACCTTTCTTTTCATAGATCAGTTTGGAAACACTCTGTTTGTAAAGTCTGGAAGTGGATATTTGGACCTCTTTGAGGATTTCGTTGGAAACGGGATTTCCTCATCTAATTCTAGTGAGAAGAATTCTCAGTAACTTCTTTGGGTTGCGTGTGTTCACCTCACAGAGTTGGACCTTCCTTTAGACAGAGCAGATACGAAACCCTCTTTTTGTGGAATTTGCAAGTGGAGATTTCAAGCACTTTTGGGCCAACTGTAGAAAAGGAAATATCTTCGTATAAAAACTAGAGAGAATCATTCTCAGAAACCACTTTGTGTTGTGTGCCTTCCACTCACAGAGTTTAACCTTTCTTTTCATAGAGCAGTTTGGAAACACTCTGTTTGTAAAGTCTGCAAGAGGATATTTGGACATCTTTGAGGATTTCGTTGGAAACGGGATTTCTTCATCTAATGCTAGACAGAAGAATTCTCAGTAACTTCTTTGGGTTGTGTGAGTTCAACTCACAGAGTTGAACCTACCTTTAGACACAGCATATTTGAAACCCTCTTATTGTGGAATTTGCAAGTGGAGATTTCAAGCGCTTTGCTGCG
Organism: Gorilla gorilla gorilla; assembly: GCF_029281585.2. Lineage (NCBI taxonomy): Eukaryota > Metazoa > Chordata > Mammalia > Primates > Hominidae > Gorilla > Gorilla gorilla. Next base: position 110,443,322 of record NC_073224.2, read on the forward strand.
AACGGTAGAAAAGGAAATATCTTCGTATAAAAACTAGAGAGAATCATTCTCAAAAACCACTTTGTGTTGACTGCGATCCATTCACAGAGTTTAACCTTTCTTTTCATGGAGCAGTTTGGAAACACTCTGTTTGTAAAGTCTGCAAGTGGATATTTGGAGCTATTTGAGGATTTCGTTGGAAACGGGATTTCTTCATCTAATGCTTGACAGAAGAATTCTCAGTAACTTCTTTGGGTTGTGTGTGTTCAACTCACAGAGTTGAACCTTCCTTTAGACAGAGCAGATTTGAAACCCTCTTTTTGTGGAATTTGAAAGTGGAGATTTCAAGCGCTTTCGGGCCAAGGTAGAAAAGGATATATCTTCGTATAAGAAATAGAGAGAATCATTCTCAGAAACCACTTTGTGTTGTGTGCGTTCCACTCACAGAGTTTCACCTTTCTTTTCATAGATCTGTTTGGAAACACTCTGTTTGTAAAGTCTGCAAGTGGATATTTAGACATCTTTGAGGATTTCGTTGGAAACGGGATTTCCTCATCTAATTCTAGACTGAAGAATTCTCAGTAACTTCTTTGGGTTGTGTGTTCAACTCACAGATTTGAACCTTCCTTTAGACAGAGCAGATTTGAAACCCTCTTTTTGTGGAATTTGCAAGTGGAGATTTCAAGCGCTTTGGGGACAATGGTAGGAAAGGAAATATCTTCGTATAAAAACTAGAGAGAATCATTCTCAGAAACCACTTGGTGTTGTGTGCGTTCCACTCACAGAGTTTAACCATTCTTTTCATAGAGCAGTTTGGAAACACTCTGTTTGTAAAGTCTGCAAGTGGATATTTGGACATCATTGAGGATTTCGTTGGAAACGGGATTTCTTCATGTAATGCTAGACAGAAGAATTCTCAGTAACTTCTTTGGGTTGTGTGAGTTCAAATCACAGAGTTGAACCTACCTTTAGACACAGCATATTTGAAACCCTCTTTTTGTGGAATTTGCAAGTGGAGATTTCAAGCGCTTTGGGGCCAACGGTAGAAAGGCAAATATCTTCGTATGAAAACTAGAGAGAATCATTCTCAGAAACCACTTTGTGTTGTGTGCGTTCCACTCACAGAGTTTCACCTTTCTTTTCATAGATCAGTTTGGAAACACTCTGTTTGTAAAGTCTGCAACTGGATATTTGGACCTCTTTGAGGATTTCGTTGGAAACGGGATTTCCTAATCTAATTCTAGTGAGAAGAATTCTCAGAAACTTCTTTGGGTTGCGTGTGTTCAACTCACAGAGTTGGACCTTCCTTTAGACAGAGCAGATACGAAACCCTCTTTTTGTGGAATTTGCAAGTGGAGATTTCAAGCACTTTTGGGCCAACTGCAGAAAAGGAAATATCTTCGTATAAAAACTAGAGAGAATCATTCTCAGAAACCACTTTGTGTTGTGTGCCTTCCACTCACAGAGTTTAACCTTTCTTTTCATAGAGCAGTTTGGAAACACTCTGTTTGTAAAGTCTGCAAGAGGATATTTGGACATCTTTGAGGATTTCGTTGGAAACGGGATTTCTTCATCTAATGCTAGACAGAAGAATTCTCAGTAACTTCTTTGGGTTGTGTGAGTTCAACTCACGGAGATGAACCTTTCTTTAGGCAGAGCAGATTTGAAACCCTCTTTTTGTGGAATTTGAAAGTGGAGATTTCAAGCGCTTTCGGGCCAACGGTAGAAAAGGAAATATCTTGGTATATAAACTAGAGAGATTCATTCTCAGAAAACACTTTGTGTTGACTGCGACCCATTCACAGAGTTTAACCTTTCTTTTCATGGAGCAGTTTGGAAACACTCTGTTTGTAAAGTCTGCAAGTGGATATTTGGACCTATTTGAGGATTTCGTTGGAAACGGGATTTCTTCATCTAATGCTTGACAGAAGAATTGTCAGTAACTTCTTTGGGTTGTGTGTGTTCAACTCACAGAGTTGAACCTTCCTTTAGACAGAGCAGATATGAAACCCTCTTTTTGTGGAATTTGGAAGTGGAGATTTCAAGCGTTTTTGGGCCAACGGTAGAAAGGGAGATATCTTCGTATAAAAACTAGAGAGAATCATTCTCAGAAATCACTTTGTGTTGTGTGCCTTCCACTCACAGAGTTTAACCTTTCTTTTCGTAGAGCAGTTTGGAAACACTCTGTTTGTAAAGTCTGCAAGAGGATATTTGGACATCTTTGAGGATTTCGTTGGAAACGGGATTTCTTCATCTAATGCTAGACAGAAGAATTCTCAGTAACTTCTTTGGGTTGTGTGAGTTCAACTCACAGAGTTGAACCTAGCTGTAGACAGAGCATATTTGAAACCCTCTTATTGTGGAATTTGCAAGTGGAGATTTCAAGCGCTTTGGTGCGAACGGTAGAATAGGAAATATCTTCCTATAAAAACTAGAGAGAATCATTCTCAAAAACCACTTTGTGTTGACTGAGATCCATTCACAGAGTTTAACCTTTCTTTTCATGGAGCAGTTTGGAAACACTCTGTTTGTAAAGTCTGCAAGTGGATATTTGGAGCTATTGGAGGATTTCGTTGGAAACGGGATTTCTTCATCTAATGCTAGACAGAAGAATTCTCAGTAACTTCTTTGGGTTGTGTGTGTTCAACTCACAGAGTTGAACCTTCCTTTACACAGAGCAGATTTGAAACCCTCTTTTTGTGGAATTTGAAAGTGGAGTTTTCAAGCGCTTTCGGGCCAAAGGTAGAAAAGGAAATATCTTCGTATAAGAAATAGAGAGAATCATTCTCAGAAACCACTTTGTGTTGTGTGCCTTCCACTCACAGAGTTTCACCTTTCTTTTCATAGATCAGTTTGGAAACACTCTGTTTGTAAAGTCTGCAAGTGGATATTTAGACATCTTTGAGGATTTCGTTGGAAACGGGATTTCCTCATCTAATTCTAGACTGAAGAATTCTCAGTAACTTCTTTGGGTTGTGTGTTCAACTCACAGATTTGAACCTTCCTTTAGACAGAGCAGATTTGAAACCCTCTTTTTGTGGAATTTGCAAGTGGAGATTTCAAGCGCTTTGGGGACAATGGTAGGAAAGGAAATATCTTCGTATAAAAACTAGAGAGAATCATTCTCAGAAACCACTTGGTGTTGTGTGCGTTCCACTCACAGAGTTTAACCATTCTTTTCATAGAGCAGTTTGGAAACACTCTGTTTGTAAAGTCTGCAAGTGGATATTTGGACATCATTGAGGATTTCGTTGGAAACGGGATATCTTCATCTAATGCTTGACAGAAGAATTGTCAGTAACTTCTTTGGGTTGTGTGTGTTCAACTCACAGAGTTGAACCTTCCTTTAGACAGAGCAGATATGAAACCCTCTTTTTGTGGAATTTGCAAGTGGAGATTTCAAGCGCTTTGGGGCCAACGGTAGAAAGGCAAATATCTTCGTATAAAAACTAGAGAGAATCATTCTCAGAAACCACTTTGTGTTGTGTGCATTCCACTCACAGAGTTTCACCTTTCTTTTCATAGATCAGTTTGGAAACACTCTGTTTGTAAAGTCTGGAAGTGGATATTTGGACCTCTTTGAGGATTTCGTTGGAAACGGGATTTCCTCATCTAATTCTAGTGAGAAGAATTCTCAGTAACTTCTTTGGGTTGCGTGTGTTCAACTCACAGAGTTGGACCTTCCTTTAGACAGAGCAGATACGAAACCCTCTTTTTGTGGAATTTGCAAGTGGAGATTTCAAGCACTTTTGGGCCAACTGTAGAAAAGGAAATATCTTCGTATAAAAACTAGAGAGAATCATTCTCAGAAACCACTTTGTGTTGTGTGCCTTCCACTCACAGAGTTTAACCTTTCTTTTCATAGAGCAGTTTGGAAACACTCTGTTTGTAAAGTCTGCAAGAGGATATTTGGACATCTTTGAGGATTTCGTTGGAAACGGGATTTCTTCATCTAATGCTAGACAGAAGAATTCTCAGTAACTTCTTTGGGTTGTGTGAGTTCAACTCACAGAGTTGAACCTACCTTTAGACACAGCATATTTGAAACCCTCTTATTGTGGAATTTGCAAGTGGAGATTTCAAGCGCTTTGCTGCGAACGGTAGAAAAGGAAATATCTTCGTATAAAAACTAGAGAGAATCATTCTCAAAAACCACTTTGTGTTGACTGCGATCCATTCACAGAGTTTAACCTTTCTTTTCATGGAGCAGTTTGGAAACACTCTGTTTGTAAAGTCTGCAAGTGGATATTTGGAGCTATTTGAGGATTTCGTTGGAAACGGGATTTCTTCATCTAATGCTTGACAGAAGAATTCTCAGTAACTTCTTTGGGTTGTGTGTGTTCAACTCACAGAGTTGAACCTTCCTTTAGACAGAGCAGATTTGAAACCCTCTTTTTGTGGAATTTGAAAGTGGAGATTTCAAGCGCTTTCGGGCCAAGGTAGAAAAGGAAATATCTTCGTATAAGAAATAGAGAGAATCATTCTCAGAAACCACTTTGTGTTGTGTGCGTTCCACTCACAGAGTTTCACCTTTCTTTTCATAGATCTGTTTGGAAACACTCTGTTTGTAAAGTCTGCAAGTGGATATTTAGACATCTTTGAGGATTTCGTTGGAAACGGGATTTCCTCATCTAATTCTAGACTGAAGAATTCTCAGTAACTTCTTTGGGTTGTGTGTTCAACTCACAGATTTGAACCTTCCTTTAGACAGAGCAGATTTGAAACCCTCTTTTTGTGGAATTTGCAAGTGGAGATTTCAAGCGCTTTGGGGACAATGGTAGGAAAGGAAATATCTTCGTATAAAAACTAGAGAGAATCATTCTCAGAAACCACTTGGTGTTGTGTGCGTTCCACTCACAGAGTTTAACCATTCTTTTCATAGAGCAGTTTGGAAACACTCTGTTTGTAAAGTCTGCAAGTGGATATTTGGACATCATTGAGGATTTCGTTGGAAACGGGATTTCTTCATGTAATGCTAGACAGAAGAATTCCCAGTAACTTCTTTGGGTTGTGTGAGTTCAACTCACAGAGTTGAACCTACCTTTAGACACAGCATATTTGAAACCCTCTTTTTGTGGAATTTGCAAGTGGAGATTTCAAGCGCTTTGGGGCCAACGGTAGAAAGGCAAATATCTTCGTATAAAAACTAGAGAGAATCATTCTCAGAAACCACTTTGTGTTGTGTGCGTTCCACTCACAGAGTTTCACCTTTCTTTTCATAGATCAGTTTGGAAACACTCTGTTTGTAAAGTCTGGAAGTGGATATTTGGACCTCTTTGAGGATTTCGTTGGAAACGGGATTTCCTCATCTAATTCTAGTGAGAAGAATTCTCAGTAACTTCTTTGGGTTGCGTGTGTTCAACTCACAGAGTTGGACCTTCCTTTAGACAGAGCAGATACGAAACCCTCTTTTTGTGGAATTTGCAAGTGGAGATTTCAAGCACTTTTGGGCCAACTGTAGAAAAGGAAATATCTTCGTATAAAAACTAGAGAGAATCATTCTCAGAAACCACTTTGTGTTGTGTGCCTTCCACTCACAGAGTTTAACCTTTCTTTTCATAGAGCAGTTTGGAAACACTCTGTTTGTAAAGTCTGCAAGAGGATATTTGGACATCTTTGAGGATTTCGTTGGAAACGGGATTTCTTCATCTAATGCTAGACAGAAGAATTCTCAGTAACTTCTTTGGGTTGTGTGAGTTCAACTCACAGAGTTGAACCTACCTTTAGACACAGCATATTTGAAACCCTCTTATTGTGGAATTTGCAAGTGGAGATTTCAAGCGCTTTGCTGCGAACGGTAGAAAAGGAAATATCTTCGTATAAAAACTAGAGAGAATCATTCTCAAAAACCACTTTGTGTTGACTGCGATCCATTCACAGAGTTTAACCTTTCTTTTCATGGAGCAGTTTGGAAACACTCTGTTTGTAAAGTCTGCAAGTGGATATTTGGAGCTATTTGAGGATTTCGTTGGAAACGGGATTTCTTCATCTAATGCTTGACAGAAGAATTCTCAGTAACTTCTTTGGGTTGTGTGTGTTCAACTCACAGAGTTGAACCTTCCTTTAGACAGAGCAGATTTGAAACCCTCTTTTTGTGGAATTTGAAAGTGGAGATTTCAAGCGCTTTCGGGCCAAGGTAGAAAAGGAAATATCTTCGTATAAGAAATAGAGAGAATCATTCTCAGAAACCACTTTGTGTTGTGTGCGTTCCACTCACAGAGTTTCACCTTTCTTTTCATAGATCTGTTTGGAAACACTCTGTTTGTAAAGTCTGCAAGTGGATATTTAGACATCTTTGAGGATTTCGTTGGAAACGGGATTTCCTCATCTAATTCTAGACTGAAGAATTCTCAGTAACTTCTTTGGGTTGTGTGTTCAACTCACAGATTTGAACCTTCCTTTAGACAGAGCAGATTTGAAACCCTCTTTTTGTGGAATTTGCAAGTGGAGATTTCAAGCGCTTTGGGGACAATGGTAGGAAAGGAAATATCTTCGTATAAAAACTAGAGAGAATCATTCTCAGAAACCACTTGGTGTTGTGTGCGTTCCACTCACAGAGTTTAACCATTCTTTTCATAGAGCAGTTTGGAAACACTCTGTTTGTAAAGTCTGCAAGTGGATATTTGGACATCATTGAGGATTTCGTTGGAAACGGGATTTCTTCATGTAATGCTAGACAGAAGAATTCCCAGTAACTTCTTTGGGTTGTGTGAGTTCAACTCACAGCTTTGAACATACCTTTAGACACAGCATATTTGAAACCCTCTTTTTGTGGAATTTGCAAGTGGAGATTTCAAGCGCTTTGGGGCCAACGGTAGAAAGGCAAATATCTTCGTATAAAAACTAGAGAGAATCATTCTCAGAAACCACTTTGTGTTGTGTGCGTTCCACTCACAGAGTTTCACCTTTCTTTTCATAGATCAGTTTGGAAACACTCTGTTTGTAAAGTCTGGAAGTGGATATTTGGACCTCTTTGAGGATTTCGTTGGAAACGGGATTTCCTCATCTAATTCTAGTGAGAAGAATTCTCAGTAACTTCTTTGGGTTGCGTGTGTTCAACTCACAGAGTTGGACCTTCCTTTAGACAGAGCAGATACGAAACCCTCTTTTTGTGGAATTTGCAAGTGGAGATTTCAAGCACTTTTGGGCCAACTGTAGAAAAGGAAATATCTTCGTATAAAAACTAGAGAGAATCATTCTCAGAAACCACTTTGTGTTGTGTGCCTTCCACTCACAGAGTTTAACCTTTCTTTTCATAGAGCAGTTTGGAAACACTCTGTTTGTAAAGTCTGCAAGAGGATATTTGGACATCTTTGAGGATTTCGTTGGAAACGGGATTTCTTCATCTAATGCTAGACAGAAGAATTCTCAGTAACTTCTTTGGGTTGTGTGAGTTCAACTCACAGAGTTGAACCTACCTTTAGACACAGCATATTTGAAACCCTCTTATTGTGGAATTTGCAAGTGGAGATTTCAAGCGCTTTGCTGCGAACGGTAGAAAAGGAAATATCTTCGTATAAAAACTAGAGAGAATCATTCTCAAAAACCACTTTGTGTTGACTGCGATCCATTCACAGAGTTTAACCTTTCTTTTCATGGAGCAGTTTGGAAACACTCTGTTTGTAAAGTCTGCAAGTGGATATTTGGAGCTATTTGAGGATTTCGTTGGAAACGGGATTTCTTCATCTAATGCTTGACAGAAGAATTCTCAGTAACTTCTTTGGGTTGTGTGTGTTCAACTCACAGAGTTGAACCTTCCTTTAGACAGAGCAGATTTGAAACCCTCTTTTTGTGGAATTTGAAAGTGGAGATTTCAAGCGCTTTCGGGCCAAGGTAGAAAAGGAAATATCTTCGTATAAGAAATAGAGAGAATCATTCTCAGAAACCACTTTGTGTTGTGTGCGTTCCACTCACAGAGTTTCACCTTTCTTTTCATAGATCTGTTTGGAAACACTCTGTTTGTAAAGTCTGCAAGTGGATATTTAGACATCTTTGAGGATTTCGTTGGAAACGGGATTTCCTCATCTAATTCTAGACTGAAGAATTCTCAGTAACTTCTTTGGGTTGTGTGTTCAACTCACAGATTTGAACCTTCCTTTAGACAGAGCAGATTTGAAACCCTCTTTTTGTGGAATTTGCAAGTGGAGATTTCAAGCGCTTTGGGGACAATGGTAGGAAAGGAAATATCTTCCTATAAAAACTAGAGAGAATCATTCTCAGAAACCACTTGGTGTTGTGTGCGTTCCACTCACAGAGTTTAACCATTCTTTTCATAGAGCAGTTTGGAAACACTCTGTTTGTAAAGTCTGCAAGTGGATATTTGGACATCATTGAGGATTTCGTTGGAAACGGGATTTCTTCATGTAATGCTAGACAGAAGAATTCCCAGTAACTTCTTTGGGTTGTGTGAGTTCAACTCACAGAGGTGAACCTACCTTTAGACACAGCATATTTGAAACCCTCTTTTTGTGGAATTTGCAAGTGGAGATTTCAAGCGCTTTTGGGCCAACGGTAGAAAGGCAAATATCTTTGTATAAAAACTAGAGAGAATCATTCTCAGAAACCACTTTGTGTTGTGTGCGTTCCACTCACAGAGTTTCACCTTTCTTTTCATAGATCAGTTTGGAAACACTCTGTTTGTAAAGTCTGGAAGTGGATATTTGGACCTCTTTGAGGATTTCGTTGGAAACGGGATTTCCTCATCTAATTCTAGTGAGAAGAATTCTCAGTAACTTCTTTGGGTTGCGTGTGTTCAACTCACAGAGTTGGACCTTCCTTTAGACAGAGCAGATACGAAACCCTCTTTTTGTGGAATTTGCAAGTGGAGATTTCAAGCACTTTTGGGCCAACTGTAGAAAAGGAAATATCTTCGTATAAAAACTAGAGAGAATCATTCTCAGAAACCACTTTGTGTTGTGTGCCTTCCACTCACAGAGTTTAACCTTTCTTTTCATAGAGCAGTTTGGAAACACTCTGTTTGTAAAGTCTGCAAGAGGATATTTGGACATCTTTGAGGATTTCGTTGGAAACGGGATTTCTTCATCTAATGCTAGACAGAAGAATTCTCAGTAACTTCTTTGGGTTGTGTGAGTTCAACTCACAGAGTTGAACCTACCTTTAGACACAGCATATTTGAAACCCTCTTATTGTGGAATTTGCAAGTGGAGATTTCAAGCGCTTTGCTGCGAACGGTAGAAAAGGAAATATCTTCGTATAAAAACTAGAGAGAATCATTCTCAAAAACCACTTTGTGTTGACTGCGATCCATTCACAGAGTTTAACCTTTCTTTTCATGGAGCAGTTTGGAAACACTCTGTTTGTAAAGTCTGCAAGTGGATATTTGGAGCTATTTGAGGATTTCGTTGGAAACGGGATTTCTTCATCTAATGCTTGACAGAAGAATTCTCAGTAACTTCTTTGGGTTGTGTGTGTTCAACTCACAGAGTTGAACCTTCCTTTAGACAGAGCAGATTTGAAACCCTCTTTTTGTGGAATTTGAAAGTGGAGATTTCAAGCGCTTTCGGGCCAAGGTAGAAAAGGAAATATCTTCGTATAAGAAATAGAGAGAATCATTCTCAGAAACCACTTTGTGTTGTGTGCGTTCCACTCACAGAGTTTCACCTTTCTTTTCATAGATCTGTTTGGAAACACTCTGTTTGTAAAGTCTGCAAGTGGATATTTAGACATCTTTGAGGATTTCGTTGGAAACGGGATTTCCTCATCTAATTCTAGACTGAAGAATTCTCAGTAACTTCTTTGGGTTGTGTGTTCAACTCACAGATTTGAACCTTCCTTTAGACAGAGCAGATTTGAAACCCTCTTTTTGTGGAATTTGCAAGTGGAGATTTCAAGCGCTTTGGGGACAATGGTAGGAAAGGAAATATCTTCGTATAAAAACTAGAGAGAATCATTCTCAGAAACCACTTGGTGTTGTGTGCGTTCCACTCACAGAGTTTAACCATTCTTTTCATAGAGCAGTTTGGAAACACTCTGTTTGTAAAGTCTGCAAGTGGATATTTGGACATCATTGAGGATTTCGTTGGAAACGGGATTTCTTCATGTAATGCTAGACAGAAGAATTCCCAGTAACTTCTTTGGGTTGTGTGAGTTCAACTCACAGAGGTGAACCTACCTTTAGACACAGCATATTTGAAACCCTCTTTTTGTGGAATTTGCAAGTGGAGATTTCAAGCGCTTTGGGGCCAACGGTAGAAAGGCAAATATCTTCGTATAAAAACTAGAGAGAATCATTCTCAGAAACCACTTTGTGTTGTGTGCGTTCCACTCACAGAGTTTCACCTTTCTTTTCATAGATCAGTTTGGAAACACTCTGTTTGTAAAGTCTGGAAGTGGATATTTGGACCTCTTTGAGGATTTCGTTGGAAACGGGATTTCCTCATCTAATTCTAGTGAGAAGAATTCTCAGTAACTTCTTTGGGTTGCGTGTGTTCAACTCACAGAGTTGGACCTTCCTTTAGACAGAGCAGATACGAAACCCTCTTTTTGTGGAATTTGCAAGTGGAGATTTCAAGCACTTTTGGGCCAACTGTAGAAAAGGAAATATCTTCGTATAAAAACTAGAGAGAATCATTCTCAGAAACCACTTTGTGTTGTGTGCCTTCCACTCACAGAGTTTAACCTTTCTTTTCATAGAGCAGTTTGGAAACACTCTGTTTGTAAAGTCTGCAAGAGGATATTTGGACATCTTTGAGGATTTCGTTGGAAACGGGATTTCTTCATCTAATGCTAGACAGAAGAATTCTCAGTAACTTCTTTGGGTTGTGTGAGTTCAACTCACAGAGTTGAACCTACCTTTAGACACAGCATATTTGAAACCCTCTTATTGTGGAATTTGCAAGTGGAGATTTCAAGCGCTTTGCTGCGAACGGTAGAAAAGGAAATATCTTCGTATAAAAACTAGAGAGAATCATTCTCAAAAACCACTTTGTGTTGACTGCGATCCATTCACAGAGTTTAACCTTTCTTTTCATGGAGCAGTTTGGAAACACTCTGTTTGTAAAGTCTGCAAGTGGATATTTGGAGCTATTTGAGGATTTCGTTGGAAACGGGATTTCTTCATCTAATGCTTGACAGAAGAATTCTCAGTAACTTCTTTGGGTTGTGTGTGTTCAACTCACAGAGTTGAACCTTCCTTTAGACAGAGCAGATTTGAAACCCTCTTTTTGTGGAATTTGAAAGTGGAGATTTCAAGCGCTTTCGGGCCAAGGTAGAAAAGGAAATATCTTCGTATAAGAAATAGAGAGAATCATTCTCAGAAACCACTTTGTGTTGTGTGCGTTCCACTCACAGAGTTTCACCTTTCTTTTCATAGATCTGTTTGGAAACACTCTGTTTGTAAAGTCTGCAAGTGGATATTTAGACATCTTTGAGGATTTCGTTGGAAACGGGATTTCCTCATCTAATTCTAGACTGAAGAATTCTCAGTAACTTCTTTGGGTTGTGTGTTCAACTCACAGATTTGAACCTTCCTTTAGACAGAGCAGATTTGAAACCCTCTTTTTGTGGAATTTGCAAGTGGAGATTTCAAGCGCTTTGGGGACAATGGTAGGAAAGGAAATATCTTCGTATAAAAACTAGAGAGAATCATTCTCAGAAACCACTTGGTGTTGTGTGCGTTCCACTCACAGAGTTTAACCATTCTTTTCATAGAGCAGTTTGGAAACACTCTGTTTGTAAAGTCTGCAAGTGGATATTTGGACATCATTGAGGATTTCGTTGGAAACGGGATTTCTTCATGTAATGCTAGACAGAAGAATTCCCAGTAACTTCTTTGGGTTGTGTGAGTTCAACTCACAGAGTTGAACCTACCTTTAGACACAGCATATTTGAAACCCTCTTTTTGTGGAATTTGCAAGTGGAGATTTCAAGCGCTTTGGGGCCAACGGTAGAAAGGCAAATATCTTCGTATAAAAACTAGAGAGAATCATTCTCAGAAACCACTTTGTGTTGTGTGCGTTCCACTCACAGAGTTTCACCTTTCTTTTCATAGATCAGTTTGGAAACACTCTGTTTGTAAAGTCTGGAAGTGGATATTTGGACCTCTTTGAGGATTTCGTTGGAAACGGGATTTCCTCATCTAATTCTAGTGAGAAGAATTCTCAGTAACTTCTTTGGGTTGCGTGTGTTCAACTCACAGAGTTGGACCTTCCTTTAGACAGAGCAGATACGAAACCCTCTTTTTGTGGAATTTGCAAGTGGAGATTTCAAGCACTTTTGGGCCAACTGTAGAAAAGGAAATATCTTCGTATAAAAACTAGAGAGAATCATTCTCAGAAACCACTTTGTGTTGTGTGCCTTCCACTCACAGAGTTTAACCTTTCTTTTCATAGAGCAGTTTGGAAACACTCTGTTTGTAAAGTCTGCAAGAGGATATTTGGACATCTTTGAGGATTTCGTTGGAAACGGGATTTCTTCATCTAATGCTAGACAGAAGAATTCTCAGTAACTTCTTTGGGTTGTGTGAGTTCAACTCACAGAGTTGAACCTACCTTTAGACACAGCATATTTGAAACCCTCTTATTGTGGAATTTGCAAGTGGAGATTTCAAGCGCTTTGCTGCGAACGGTAGAAAAGGAAATATCTTCGTATAAAAACTAGAGAGAATCATTCTCAAAAACCACTTTGTGTTGACTGCGATCCATTCACAGAGTTTAACCTTTCTTTTCATGGAGCAGTTTGGAAACACTCTGTTTGTAAAGTCTGCAAGTGGATATTTGGAGCTATTTGAGGATTTCGTTGGAAACGGGATTTCTTCATCTAATGCTTGACAGAAGAATTCTCAGTAACTTCTTTGGGTTGTGTGTGTTCAACTCACAGAGTTGAACCTTCCTTTAGACAGAGCAGATTTGAAACCCTCTTTTTGTGGAATTTGAAAGTGGAGATTTCAAGCGCTTTCGGGCCAAGGTAGAAAAGGAAATATCTTCGTATAAGAAATAGAGAGAATCATTCTCAGAAACCACTTTGTGTTGTGTGCGTTCCACTCACAGAGTTTCACCTTTCTTTTCATAGATCTGTTTGGAAACACTCTGTTTGTAAAGTCTGCAAGTGGATATTTAGACATCTTTGAGGATTTCGTTGGAAACGGGATTTCCTCATCTAATTCTAGACTGAAGAATTCTCAGTAACTTCTTTGGGTTGTGTGTTCAACTCACAGATTTGAACCTTCCTTTAGACAGAGCAGATTTGAAACCCTCTTTTTGTGGAATTTGCAAGTGGAGATTTCAAGCGCTTTGGGGACAATGGTAGGAAAGGAAATATCTTCGTATAAAAACTAGAGAGAATCATTCTCAGAAACCACTTGGTGTTGTGTGCGTTCCACTCACAGAGTTTAACCATTCTTTTCATAGAGCAGTTTGGAAACACTCTGTTTGTAAAGTCTGCAAGTGGATATTTGGACATCATTGAGGATTTCGTTGGAAACGGGATTTCTTCATGTAATGCTAGACAGAAGAATTCCCAGTAACTTCTTTGGGTTGTGTGAGTTCAACTCACAGAGTTGAACCTACCTTTAGACACAGCATATTTGAAACCCTCTTTTTGTGGAATTTGCAAGTGGAGATTTCAAGCGCTTTGGGGCCAACGGTAGAAAGGCAAATATCTTCGTATAAAAACTAGAGAGAATCATTCTCAGAAACCACTTTGTGTTGTGTGCGTTCCACTCACAGAGTTTCACCTTTCTTTTCATAGATCAGTTTGGAAACACTCTGTTTGTAAAGTCTGGAAGTGGATATTTGGACCTCTTTGAGGATTTCGTTGGAAACGGGATTTCCTCATCTAATTCTAGTGAGAAGAATTCTCAGTAACTTCTTTGGGTTGCGTGTGTTCAACTCACAGAGTTGGACCTTCCTTTAGACAGAGCAGATACGAAACCCTCTTTTTGTGGAATTTGCAAGTGGAGATTTCAAGCACTTTTGGGCCAACTGTAGAAAAGGAAATATCTTCGTATAAAAACTAGAGAGAATCATTCTCAGAAACCACTTTGTGTTGTGTGCCTTCCACTCACAGAGTTTAACCTTTCTTTTCATAGAGCAGTTTGGAAACACTCTGTTTGTAAAGTCTGCAAGAGGATATTTGGACATCTTTGAGGATTTCGTTGGAAACGGGATTTCTTCATCTAATGCTAGACAGAAGAATTCTCAGTAACTTCTTTGGGTTGTGTGAGTTCAACTCACAGAGTTGAACCTACCTTTAGACACAGCATATTTGAAACCCTCTTTTTGTGGAATTTGCAAGTGGAGATTTCAAGCGCTTTGCTGCGAACGGTAGAAAAGGAAATATCTTCGTATAAAAACTAGAGAGAATCATTCTCAAAAACCACTTTGTGTTGACTGCGATCCATTCACAGAGTTTAACCTTTCTTTTCATGGAGCAGTTTGGAAACACTCTGTTTGTAAAGTCTGCAAGTGGATATTTGGAGCTATTTGAGGATTTCGTTGGAAACGGGATTTCTTCATCTAATGCTTGACAGAAGAATTCTCAGTAACTTCTTTGGGTTGTGTGTGTTCAACTCACAGAGTTGAACCTTCCTTTAGACAGAGCAGATTTGAAACCCTCTTTTTGTGGAATTTGAAAGTGGAGATTTCAAGCGCTTTCGGGCCAAGGTAGAAAAGGAAATATCTTCGTATAAGAAATAGAGAGAATCATTCTCAGAAACCACTTTGTGTTGTGTGCGTTCCACTCACAGAGTTTCACCTTTCTTTTCATAGATCTGTTTGGAAACACTCTGTTTGTAAAGTCTGCAAGTGGATATTTAGACATCTTTGAGGATTTCGTTGGAAACGGGATTTCCTCATCTAATTCTAGACTGAAGAATTCTCAGTAACTTCTTTGGGTTGTGTGTTCAACTCACAGATTTGAACCTTCCTTTAGACAGAGCAGATTTGAAACCCTCTTTTTGTGGAATTTGCAAGTGGAGATTTCAAGCGCTTTGGGGACAATGGTAGGAAAGGAAATATCTTCGTATAAAAACTAGAGAGAATCATTCTCAGAAACCACTTGGTGTTGTGTGCGTTCCACTCACAGAGTTTAACCATTCTTTTCATAGAGCAGTTTGGAAACACTCTGTTTGTAAAGTCTGCAAGTGGATATTTGGACATCATTGAGGATTTCGTTGGAAACGGGATTTCTTCATGTAATGCTAGACAGAAGAATTCCCAGTAACTTCTTTGGGTTGTGTGAGTTCAACTCACAGCGTTGAACATACCTTTAGACACAGCATATTTGAAACCCTCTTTTTGTGGAATTTGCAAGTGGAGATTTCAAGCGCTTTGGGGCCAACGGTAGAAAGGCAAATATCTTCGTATAAAAACTAGAGAGAATCATTCTCAGAAACCACTTTGTGTTGTGTGCGTTCCACTCACAGAGTTTCACCTTTCTTTTCATAGATCAGTTTGGAAACACTCTGTTTGTAAAGTCTGGAAGTGGATATTTGGACCTCTTTGAGGATTTCGTTGGAAACGGGATTTCCTCATCTAATTCTAGTGAGAAGAATTCTCAGTAACTTCTTTGGGTTGCGTGTGTTCAACTCACAGAGTTGGACCTTCCTTTAGACAGAGCAGATACGAAACCCTCTTTTTGTGGAATTTGCAAGTGGAGATTTCAAGCACTTTTGGGCCAACTGTAGAAAAGGAAATATCTTCGTATAAAAACTAGAGAGAATCATTCTCAGAAACCACTTTGTGTTGTGTGCCTTCCACTCACAGAGTTTAACCTTTCTTTTCATAGAGCAGTTTGGAAACACTCTGTTTGTAAAGTCTGCAAGAGGATATTTGGACATCTTTGAGGATTTCGTTGGAAACGGGATTTCTTCATCTAATGCTAGACAGAAGAATTCTCAGTAACTTCTTTGGGTTGTGTGAGTTCAACTCACAGAGTTGAACCTACCTTTAGACACAGCATATTTGAAACCCTCTTATTGTGGAATTTGCAAGTGGAGATTTCAAGCGCTTTGCTGCGAACGGTAGAAAAGGAAATATCTTCGTATAAAAACTAGAGAGAATCATTCTCAAAAACCACTTTGTGTTGACTGCGATCCATTCACAGAGTTTAACCTTTCTTTTCATGGAGCAGTTTGGAAACACTCTGTTTGTAAAGTCTGCAAGTGGATATTTGGAGCTATTTGAGGATTTCGTTGGAAACGGGATTTCTTCATCTAATGCTTGACAGAAGAATTCTCAGTAACTTCTTTGGGTTGTGTGTGTTCAACTCACAGAGTTGAACCTTCCTTTAGACAGAGCAGATTTGAAACCCTCTTTTTGTGGAATTTGAAAGTGGAGATTTCAAGCGCTTTCGGGCCAAGGTAGAAAAGGAAATATCTTCGTATAAGAAATAGAGAGAATCATTCTCAGAAACCACTTTGTGTTGTGTGCGTTCCACTCACAGAGTTTCACCTTTCTTTTCATAGATCTGTTTGGAAACACTCTGTTTGTAAAGTCTGCAAGTGGATATTTAGACATCTTTGAGGATTTCGTTGGAAACGGGATTTCCTCATCTAATTCTAGACTGAAGAATTCTCAGTAACTTCTTTGGGTTGTGTGTTCAACTCACAGATTTGAACCTTCCTTTAGACAGAGCAGATTTGAAACCCTCTTTTTGTGGAATTTGCAAGTGGAGATTTCAAGCGCTTTGGGGACAATGGTAGGAAAGGAAATATCTTCGTATAAAAACTAGAGAGAATCATTCTCAGAAACCACTTGGTGTTGTGTGCGTTCCACTCACAGAGTTTAACCATTCTTTTCATAGAGCAGTTTGGAAACACTCTGTTTGTAAAGTCTGCAAGTGGATATTTGGACATCATTGAGGATTTCGTTGGAAACGGGATTTCTTCATGTAATGCTAGACAGAAGAATTCCCAGTAACTTCTTTGGGTTGTGTGAGTTCAACTCACAGAGGTGAACCTACCTTTAGACACAGCATATTTGAAACCCTCTTTTTGTGGAATTTGCAAGTGGAGATTTCAAGCGCTTTGGGGCCAACGGTAGAAAGGCAAATATCTTCGTATAAAAACTAGAGAGAATCATTCTCAGAAACCACTTTGTGTTGTGTGCGTTCCACTCACAGAGTTTCACCTTTCTTTTCATAGATCAGTTTGGAAACACTCTGTTTGTAAAGTCTGGAAGTGGATATTTGGACCTCTTTGAGGATTTCGTTGGAAACGGGATTTCCTCATCTAATTCTAGTGAGAAGAATTCTCAGTAACTTCTTTGGGTTGCGTGTGTTCAACTCACAGAGTTGGACCTTCCTTTAGACAGAGCAGATACGAAACCCTCTTTTTGTGGAATTTGCAAGTGGAGATTTCAAGCACTTTTGGGCCAACTGTAGAAAAGGAAATATCTTCGTATAAAAACTAGAGAGAATCATTCTCAGAAACCACTTTGTGTTGTGTGCCTTCCACTCACAGAGTTTAACCTTTCTTTTCATAGAGCAGTTTGGAAACACTCTGTTTGTAAAGTCTGCAAGAGGATATTTGGACATCTTTGAGGATTTCGTTGGAAACGGGATTTCTTCATCTAATGCTAGACAGAAGAATTCTCAGTAACTTCTTTGGGTTGTGTGAGTTCAACTCACAGAGTTGAACCTACCTTTAGACACAGCATATTTGAAACCCTCTTATTGTGGAATTTGCAAGTGGAGATTTCAAGCGCTTTGCTGCGAACGGTAGAAAAGGAAATATCTTCGTATAAAAACTAGAGAGAATCATTCTCAAAAACCACTTTGTGTTGACTGCGATCCATTCACAGAGTTTAACCTTTCTTTTCATGGAGCAGTTTGGAAACACTCTGTTTGTAAAGTCTGCAAGTGGATATTTGGAGCTATTTGAGGATTTCGTTGGAAACGGGATTTCTTCATCTAATGCTTGACAGAAGAATTCTCAGTAACTTCTTTGGGTTGTGTGTGTTCAACTCACAGAGTTGAACCTTCCTTTAGACAGAGCAGATTTGAAACCCTCTTTTTGTGGAATTTGAAAGTGGAGATTTCAAGCGCTTTCGGGCCAAGGTAGAAAAGGAAATATCTTCGTATAAGAAATAGAGAGAATCATTCTCAGAAACCACTTTGTGTTGTGTGCGTTCCACTCACAGAGTTTCACCTTTCTTTTCATAGATCTGTTTGGAAACACTCTGTTTGTAAAGTCTGCAAGTGGATATTTAGACATCTTTGAGGATTTCGTTGGAAACGGGATTTCCTCATCTAATTCTAGACTGAAGAATTCTCAGTAACTTCTTTGGGTTGTGTGTTCAACTCACAGATTTGAACCTTCCTTTAGACAGAGCAGATTTGAAACCCTCTTTTTGTGGAATTTGCAAGTGGAGATTTCAAGCGCTTTGGGGACAATGGTAGGAAAGGAAATATCTTCGTATAAAAACTAGAGAGAATCATTCTCAGAAACCACTTGGTGTTGTGTGCGTTCCACTCACAGAGTTTAACCATTCTTTTCATAGAGCAGTTTGGAAACACTCTGTTTGTAAAGTCTGCAAGTGGATATTTGGACATCATTGAGGATTTCGTTGGAAACGGGATTTCTTCATGTAATGCTAGACAGAAGAATTCCCAGTAACTTCTTTGGGTTGTGTGAGTTCAACTCACAGAGTTGAACCTACCTTTAGACACAGCATATTTGAAACCCTCTTTTTGTGGAATTTGCAAGTGGAGATTTCAAGCGCTTTGGGGCCAACGGTAGAAAGGCAAATATCTTCGTATAAAAACTAGAGAGAATCATTCTCAGAAACCACTTTGTGTTGTGTGCGTTCCACTCACAGAGTTTCACCTTTCTTTTCATAGATCAGTTTGGAAACACTCTGTTTGTAAAGTCTGGAAGTGGATATTTGGACCTCTTTGAGGATTTCGTTGGAAACGGGATTTCCTCATCTAATTCTAGTGAGAAGAATTCTCAGTAACTTCTTTGGGTTGCGTGTGTTCAACTCACAGAGTTGGACCTTCCTTTAGACAGAGCAGATACGAAACCCTCTTTTTGTGGAATTTGCAAGTGGAGATTTCAAGCACTTTTGGGCCAACTGTAGAAAAGGAAATATCTTCGTATAAAAACTAGAGAGAATCATTCTCAGAAACCACTTTGTGTTGTGTGCCTTCCACTCACAGAGTTTAACCTTTCTTTTCATAGAGCAGTTTGGAAACACTCTGTTTGTAAAGTCTGCAAGAGGATATTTGGACATCTTTGAGGATTTCGTTGGAAACGGGATTTCTTCATCTAATGCTAGACAGAAGAATTCTCAGTAACTTCTTTGGGTTGTGTGAGTTCAACTCACAGAGTTGAACCTACCTTTAGACACAGCATATTTGAAACCCTCTTATTGTGGAATTTGCAAGTGGAGATTTCAAGCGCTTTGCTGCGAACGGTAGAAAAGGAAATATCTTCGTATAAAAACTAGAGAGAATCATTCTCAAAAACCACTTTGTGTTGACTGCGATCCATTCACAGAGTTTAACCTTTCTTTTCATGGAGCAGTTTGGAAACACTCTGTTTGTAAAGTCTGCAAGTGGATATTTGGAGCTATTTGAGGATTTCGTTGGAAACGGGATTTCTTCATCTAATGCTTGACAGAAGAATTCTCAGTAACTTCTTTGGGTTGTGTGTGTTCAACTCACAGAGTTGAACCTTCCTTTAGACAGAGCAGATTTGAAACCCTCTTTTTGTGGAATTTGAAAGTGGAGATTTCAAGCGCTTTCGGGCCAAGGTAGAAAAGGAAATATCTTCGTATAAGAAATAGAGAGAATCATTCTCAGAAACCACTTTGTGTTGTGTGCGTTCCACTCACAGAGTTTCACCTTTCTTTTCATAGATCTGTTTGGAAACACTCTGTTTGTAAAGTCTGCAAGTGGATATTTAGACATCTTTGAGGATTTCGTTGGAAACGGGATTTCCTCATCTAATTCTAGACTGAAGAATTCTCAGTAACTTCTTTGGGTTGTGTGTTCAACTCACAGATTTGAACCTTCCTTTAGACAGAGCAGATTTGAAACCCTCTTTTTGTGGAATTTGCAAGTGGAGATTTCAAGCGCTTTGGGGACAATGGTAGGAAAGGAAATATCTTCGTATAAAAACTAGAGAGAATCATTCTCAGAAACCACTTGGTGTTGTGTGCGTTCCACTCACAGAGTTTAACCATTCTTTTCATAGAGCAGTTTGGAAACACTCTGTTTGTAAAGTCTGCAAGTGGATATTTGGACATCATTGAGGATTTCGTTGGAAACGGGATTTCTTCATGTAATGCTAGACAGAAGAATTCCCAGTAACTTCTTTGGGTTGTGTGAGTTCAACTCACAGAGTTGAACCTACCTTTAGACACAGCATATTTGAAACCCTCTTTTTGTGGAATTTGCAAGTGGAGATTTCAAGCGCTTTGGGGCCAACGGTAGAAAGGCAAATATCTTCGTATAAAAACTAGAGAGAATCATTCTCAGAAACCACTTTGTGTTGTGTGCCTTCCACTCACAGAGTTTAACCTTTCTTTTCATAGAGCAGTTTGGAAACACTCTGTTTGTAAAGTCTGGAAGTGGATATTTGGACATCATTGAGGATTTCGTTGGAAACGGGATTTCCTCATCTAATTCTAGTGAGAAGAATTCTCAGTAACTTCTTTGGGTTGCGTGTGTTCAACTCACAGAGTTGGACCTTCCTTTAGACAGAGCAGATACGAAACCCTCTTTTTGTGGAATTTGCAAGTGGAGATTTCAAGCACTTTTGGGCCAACTGTAGAAAAGGAAATATCTTCGTATAAAAACTAGAGAGAATCATTCTCAGAAACCACTTTGTGTTGTGTGCCTTCCACTCACAGAGTTTAACCTTTCTTTTCATAGAGCAGTTTGGAAACACTCTGTTTGTAAAGTCTGCAAGAGGATATTTGGACATCTTTGAGGATTTCGTTGGAAACGGGATTTCTTCATCTAATGCTAGACAGAAGAATTCTCAGTAACTTCTTTGGGTTGTGTGAGTTCAACTCACAGAGTTGAACCTACCTTTAGACACAGCATATTTGAAACCCTCTTATTGTGGAATTTGCAAGTGGAGATTTCAAGCGCTTTGCTGCGAACGGTAGAAAAGGAAATATCTTCGTATAAAAACTAGAGAGAATCATTCTCAAAAACCACTTTGTGTTGACTGCGATCCATTCACAGAGTTTAACCTTTCTTTTCATGGAGCAGTTTGGAAACACTCTGTTTGTAAAGTCTGCAAGTGGATATTTGGAGCTATTTGAGGATTTCGTTGGAAACGGGATTTCTTCATCTAATGCTTGACAGAAGAATTCTCAGTAACTTCTTTGGGTTGTGTGTGTTCAACTCACAGAGTTGAACCTTCCTTTAGACAGAGCAGATTTGAAACCCTCTTTTTGTGGAATTTGAAAGTGGAGATTTCAAGCGCTTTCGGGCCAAGGTAGAAAAGGAAATATCTTCGTATAAGAAATAGAGAGAATCATTCTCAGAAACCACTTTGTGTTGTGTGCGTTCCACTCACAGAGTTTCACCTTTCTTTTCATAGATCTGTTTGGAAACACTCTGTTTGTAAAGTCTGCAAGTGGATATTTAGACATCTTTGAGGATTTCGTTGGAAACGGGATTTCCTCATCTAATTCTAGACTGAAGAATTCTCAGTAACTTCTTTGGGTTGTGTGTTCAACTCACAGATTTGAACCTTCCTTTAGACAGAGCAGATTTGAAACCCTCTTTTTGTGGAATTTGCAAGTGGAGATTTCAAGCGCTTTGGGGACAATGGTAGGAAAGGAAATATCTTCGTATAAAAACTAGAGAGAATCATTCTCAGAAACCACTTGGTGTTGTGTGCGTTCCACTCACAGAGTTTAACCATTCTTTTCATAGAGCAGTTTGGAAACACTCTGTTTGTAAAGTCTGCAAGTGGATATTTGGACATCATTGAGGATTTCGTTGGAAACGGGATTTCTTCATGTAATGCTAGACAGAAGAATTCCCAGTAACTTCTTTGGGTTGTGTGAGTTCAACTCACAGAGTTGAACCTACCTTTAGACACAGCATATTTGAAACCCTCTTTTTGTGGAATTTGCAAGTGGAGATTTCAAGCGCTTTGGGGCCAACGGTAGAAAGGCAAATATCTTCGTATAAAAACTAGAGAGAATCATTCTCAGAAACCACTTTGTGTTGTGTGCCTTCCACTCACAGAGTTTCACCTTTCTTTTCATAGAGCAGTTTGGAAACACTCTGTTTGTAAAGTCTGGAAGTGGATATTTGGACATCATTGAGGATTTCGTTGGAAACGGGATTTCCTCATCTAATTCTAGTGAGAAGAATTCTCAGTAACTTCTTTGGGTTGCGTGTGTTCAACTCACAGAGTTGGACCTTCCTTTAGACAGAGCAGATACGAAACCCTCTTTTTGTGGAATTTGCAAGTGGAGATTTCAAGCACTTTTGGGCCAACTGTAGAAAAGGAAATATCTTCGTATAAAAACTAGAGAGAATCATTCTCAGAAACCACTTTGTGTTGTGTGCCTTCCACTCACAGAGTTTAACCTTTCTTTTCATAGAGCAGTTTGGAAACACTCTGTTTGTAAAGTCTGCAAGAGGATATTTGGACATCTTTGAGGATTTCGTTGGAAACGGGATTTCTTCATCTAATGCTAGACAGAAGAATTCTCAGTAACTTCTTTGGGTTGTGTGAGTTCAACTCACAGAGTTGAACCTACCTTTAGACACAGCATATTTGAAACCCTCTTATTGTGGAATTTGCAAGTGGAGATTTCAAGCGCTTTGCTGCGAACGGTAGAAAAGGAAATATCTTCGTATAAAAACTAGAGAGAATCATTCTCAAAAACCACTTTGTGTTGACTGCGATCCATTCACAGAGTTTAACCTTTCTTTTCATGGAGCAGTTTGGAAACACTCTGTTTGTAAAGTCTGCAAGTGGATATTTGGAGCTATTTGAGGATTTCGTTGGAAACGGGATTTCTTCATCTAATGCTTGACAGAAGAATTCTCAGTAACTTCTTTGGGTTGTGTGTGTTCAACTCACAGAGTTGAACCTTCCTTTAGACAGAGCAGATTTGAAACCCTCTTTTTGTGGAATTTGAAAGTGGAGATTTCAAGCGCTTTCGGGCCAAGGTAGAAAAGGAAATATCTTCGTATAAGAAATAGAGAGAATCATTCTCAGAAACCACTTTGTGTTGTGTGCGTTCCACTCACAGAGTTTCACCTTTCTTTTCATAGATCTGTTTGGAAACACTCTGTTTGTAAAGTCTGCAAGTGGATATTTAGACATCTTTGAGGATTTCGTTGGAAACGGGATTTCCTCATCTAATTCTAGACTGAAGAATTCTCAGTAACTTCTTTGGGTTGTGTGTTCAACTCACAGATTTGAACCTTCCTTTAGACAGAGCAGATTTGAAACCCTCTTTTTGTGGAATTTGCAAGTGGAGATTTCAAGCGCTTTGGGGACAATGGTAGGAAAGGAAATATCTTCGTATAAAAACTAGAGAGAATCATTCTCAGAAACCACTTGGTGTTGTGTGCGTTCCACTCACAGAGTTTAACCATTCTTTTCATAGAGCAGTTTGGAAACACTCTGTTTGTAAAGTCTGCAAGTGGATATTTGGACATCATTGAGGATTTCGTTGGAAACGGGATTTCTTCATGTAATGCTAGACAGAAGAATTCCCAGTAACTTCTTTGGGTTGTGTGAGTTCAACTCACAGAGGTGAACCTACCTTTAGACACAGCATATTTGAAACCCTCTTTTTGTGGAATTTGCAAGTGGAGATTTCAAGCGCTTTGGGGCCAACGGTAGAAAGGCAAATATCTTCGTATAAAAACTAGAGAGAATCATTCTCAGAAACCACTTTGTGTTGTGTGCGTTCCACTCACAGAGTTTCACCTTTCTTTTCATAGATCAGTTTGGAAACACTCTGTTTGTAAAGTCTGGAAGTGGATATTTGGACCTCTTTGAGGATTTCGTTGGAAACGGGATTTCCTCATCTAATTCTAGTGAGAAGAATTCTCAGTAACTTCTTTGGGTTGCGTGTGTTCAACTCACAGAGTTGGACCTTCCTTTAGACAGAGCAGATACGAAACCCTCTTTTTGTGGAATTTGCAAGTGGAGATTTCAAGCACTTTTGGGCCAACTGTAGAAAAGGAAATATCTTCGTATAAAAACTAGAGAGAATCATTCTCAGAAACCACTTTGTGTTGTGTGCCTTCCACTCACAGAGTTTAACCTTTCTTTTCATAGAGCAGTTTGGAAACACTCTGTTTGTAAAGTCTGCAAGAGGATATTTGGACATCTTTGAGGATTTCGTTGGAAACGGGATTTCTTCATCTAATGCTAGACAGAAGAATTCTCAGTAACTTCTTTGGGTTGTGTGAGTTCAACTCACAGAGTTGAACCTACCTTTAGACACAGCATATTTGAAACCCTCTTATTGTGGAATTTGCAAGTGGAGATTTCAAGCGCTTTGCTGCGAACGGTAGAAAAGGAAATATCTTCGTATAAAAACTAGAGAGAATCATTCTCAAAAACCACTTTGTGTTGACTGCGATCCATTCACAGAGTTTAACCTTTCTTTTCATGGAGCAGTTTGGAAACACTCTGTTTGTAAAGTCTGCAAGTGGATATTTGGAGCTATTTGAGGATTTCGTTGGAAACGGGATTTCTTCATCTAATGCTTGACAGAAGAATTCTCAGTAACTTCTTTGGGTTGTGTGTGTTCAACTCACAGAGTTGAACCTTCCTTTAGACAGAGCAGATTTGAAACCCTCTTTTTGTGGAATTTGAAAGTGGAGATTTCAAGCGCTTTCGGGCCAAGGTAGAAAAGGAAATATCTTCGTATAAGAAATAGAGAGAATCATTCTCAGAAACCACTTTGTGTTGTGTGCGTTCCACTCACAGAGTTTCACCTTTCTTTTCA
This sequence comes from Gorilla gorilla gorilla, assembly GCF_029281585.2. Classification (NCBI taxonomy): domain Eukaryota; kingdom Metazoa; phylum Chordata; class Mammalia; order Primates; family Hominidae; genus Gorilla; species Gorilla gorilla. Next base: position 110,468,206 of record NC_073224.2, read on the forward strand.
TAGATCTGTTTGGAAACACTCTGTTTGTAAAGTCTGCAAGTGGATATTTAGACATCTTTGAGGATTTCGTTGGAAACGGGATTTCCTCATCTAATTCTAGACTGAAGAATTCTCAGTAACTTCTTTGGGTTGTGTGTTCAACTCACAGATTTGAACCTTCCTTTAGACAGAGCAGATTTGAAACCCTCTTTTTGTGGAATTTGCAAGTGGAGATTTCAAGCGCTTTGGGGACAATGGTAGGAAAGGAAATATCTTCGTATAAAAACTAGAGAGAATCATTCTCAGAAACCACTTGGTGTTGTGTGCGTTCCACTCACAGAGTTTAACCATTCTTTTCATAGAGCAGTTTGGAAACACTCTGTTTGTAAAGTCTGCAAGTGGATATTTGGACATCATTGAGGATTTCGTTGGAAACGGGATTTCTTCATGTAATGCTAGACAGAAGAATTCCCAGTAACTTCTTTGGGTTGTGTGAGTTCAACTCACAGAGTTGAACCTACCTTTAGACACAGCATATTTGAAACCCTCTTTTTGTGGAATTTGCAAGTGGAGATTTCAAGCGCTTTGGGGCCAACGGTAGAAAGGCAAATATCTTCGTATAAAAACTAGAGAGAATCATTCTCAGAAACCACTTTGTGTTGTGTGCGTTCCACTCACAGAGTTTCACCTTTCTTTTCATAGATCAGTTTGGAAACACTCTGTTTGTAAAGTCTGGAAGTGGATATTTGGACCTCTTTGAGGATTTCGTTGGAAACGGGATTTCCTCATCTAATTCTAGTGAGAAGAATTCTCAGTAACTTCTTTGGGTTGCGTGTGTTCAACTCACAGAGTTGGACCTTCCTTTAGACAGAGCAGATACGAAACCCTCTTTTTGTGGAATTTGCAAGTGGAGATTTCAAGCACTTTTGGGCCAACTGTAGAAAAGGAAATATCTTCGTATAAAAACTAGAGAGAATCATTCTCAGAAACCACTTTGTGTTGTGTGCCTTCCACTCACAGAGTTTAACCTTTCTTTTCATAGAGCAGTTTGGAAACACTCTGTTTGTAAAGTCTGCAAGAGGATATTTGGACATCTTTGAGGATTTCGTTGGAAACGGGATTTCTTCATCTAATGCTAGACAGAAGAATTCTCAGTAACTTCTTTGGGTTGTGTGAGTTCAACTCACAGAGTTGAACCTACCTTTAGACACAGCATATTTGAAACCCTCTTATTGTGGAATTTGCAAGTGGAGATTTCAAGCGCTTTGCTGCGAACGGTAGAAAAGGAAATATCTTCGTATAAAAACTAGAGAGAATCATTCTCAAAAACCACTTTGTGTTGACTGCGATCCATTCACAGAGTTTAACCTTTCTTTTCATGGAGCAGTTTGGAAACACTCTGTTTGTAAAGTCTGCAAGTGGATATTTGGAGCTATTTGAGGATTTCGTTGGAAACGGGATTTCTTCATCTAATGCTTGACAGAAGAATTCTCAGTAACTTCTTTGGGTTGTGTGTGTTCAACTCACAGAGTTGAACCTTCCTTTAGACAGAGCAGATTTGAAACCCTCTTTTTGTGGAATTTGAAAGTGGAGATTTCAAGCGCTTTCGGGCCAAGGTAGAAAAGGAAATATCTTCGTATAAGAAATAGAGAGAATCATTCTCAGAAACCACTTTGTGTTGTGTGCGTTCCACTCACAGAGTTTCACCTTTCTTTTCATAGATCTGTTTGGAAACACTCTGTTTGTAAAGTCTGCAAGTGGATATTTAGACATCTTTGAGGATTTCGTTGGAAACGGGATTTCCTCATCTAATTCTAGACTGAAGAATTCTCAGTAACTTCTTTGGGTTGTGTGTTCAACTCACAGATTTGAACCTTCCTTTAGACAGAGCAGATTTGAAACCCTCTTTTTGTGGAATTTGCAAGTGGAGATTTCAAGCGCTTTGGGGACAATGGTAGGAAAGGAAATATCTTCGTATAAAAACTAGAGAGAATCATTCTCAGAAACCACTTGGTGTTGTGTGCGTTCCACTCACAGAGTTTAACCATTCTTTTCATAGAGCAGTTTGGAAACACTCTGTTTGTAAAGTCTGCAAGTGGATATTTGGACATCATTGAGGATTTCGTTGGAAACGGGATTTCTTCATGTAATGCTAGACAGAAGAATTCCCAGTAACTTCTTTGGGTTGTGTGAGTTCAACTCACAGAGTTGAACCTACCTTTAGACACAGCATATTTGAAACCCTCTTTTTGTGGAATTTGCAAGTGGAGATTTCAAGCGCTTTGGGGCCAACGGTAGAAAGGCAAATATCTTCGTATAAAAACTAGAGAGAATCATTCTCAGAAACCACTTTGTGTTGTGTGCGTTCCACTCACAGAGTTTCACCTTTCTTTTCATAGATCAGTTTGGAAACACTCTGTTTGTAAAGTCTGGAAGTGGATATTTGGACCTCTTTGAGGATTTCGTTGGAAACGGGATTTCCTCATCTAATTCTAGTGAGAAGAATTCTCAGTAACTTCTTTGGGTTGCGTGTGTTCAACTCACAGAGTTGGACCTTCCTTTAGACAGAGCAGATACGAAACCCTCTTTTTGTGGAATTTGCAAGTGGAGATTTCAAGCACTTTTGGGCCAACTGTAGAAAAGGAAATATCTTCGTATAAAAACTAGAGAGAATCATTCTCAGAAACCACTTTGTGTTGTGTGCCTTCCACTCACAGAGTTTAACCTTTCTTTTCATAGAGCAGTTTGGAAACACTCTGTTTGTAAAGTCTGCAAGAGGATATTTGGACATCTTTGAGGATTTTGTTGGAAACGGGATTTCTTCATCTAATGCTAGACAGAAGAATTCTCAGTAACTTCTTTGGGTTGTGTGAGTTCAACTCACAGAGTTGAACCTACCTTTAGACACAGCATATTTGAAACCCTCTTATTGTGGAATTTGCAAGTGGAGATTTCAAGCGCTTTGCTGCGAACGGTAGAAAAGGAAATATCTTCGTATAAAAACTAGAGAGAATCATTCTCAAAAACCACTTTGTGTTGACTGCGATCCATTCACAGAGTTTAACCTTTCTTTTCATGGAGCAGTTTGGAAACACTCTGTTTGTAAAGTCTGCAAGTGGATATTTGGAGCTATTTGAGGATTTCGTTGGAAACGGGATTTCTTCATCTAATGCTTGACAGAAGAATTCTCAGTAACTTCTTTGGGTTGTGTGTGTTCAACTCACAGAGTTGAACCTTCCTTTAGACAGAGCAGATTTGAAACCCTCTTTTTGTGGAATTTGAAAGTGGAGATTTCAAGCGCTTTCGGGCCAAGGTAGAAAAGGAAATATCTTCGTATAAGAAATAGAGAGAATCATTCTCAGAAACCACTTTGTGTTGTGTGCGTTCCACTCACAGAGTTTCACCTTTCTTTTCATAGATCTGTTTGGAAACACTCTGTTTGTAAAGTCTGCAAGTGGATATTTAGACATCTTTGAGGATTTCGTTGGAAACGGGATTTCCTCATCTAATTCTAGACTGAAGAATTCTCAGTAACTTCTTTGGGTTGTGTGTTCAACTCACAGATTTGAACCTTCCTTTAGACAGAGCAGATTTGAAACCCTCTTTTTGTGGAATTTGCAAGTGGAGATTTCAAGCGCTTTGGGGACAATGGTAGGAAAGGAAATATCTTCGTATAAAAACTAGAGAGAATCATTCTCAGAAACCACTTGGTGTTGTGTGCGTTCCACTCACAGAGTTTAACCATTCTTTTCATAGAGCAGTTTGGAAACACTCTGTTTGTAAAGTCTGCAAGTGGATATTTGGACATCATTGAGGATTTCGTTGGAAACGGGATTTCTTCATGTAATGCTAGACAGAAGAATTCCCAGTAACTTCTTTGGGTTGTGTGAGTTCAACTCACAGCGTTGAACATACCTTTAGACACAGCATATTTGAAACCCTCTTTTTGTGGAATTTGCAAGTGGAGATTTCAAGCGCTTTGGGGCCAACGGTAGAAAGGCAAATATCTTCGTATAAAAACTAGAGAGAATCATTCTCAGAAACCACTTTGTGTTGTGTGCGTTCCACTCACAGAGTTTCACCTTTCTTTTCATAGATCAGTTTGGAAACACTCTGTTTGTAAAGTCTGGAAGTGGATATTTGGACCTCTTTGAGGATTTCGTTGGAAACGGGATTTCCTCATCTAATTCTAGTGAGAAGAATTCTCAGTAACTTCTTTGGGTTGCGTGTGTTCAACTCACAGAGTTGGACCTTCCTTTAGACAGAGCAGATACGAAACCCTCTTTTTGTGGAATTTGCAAGTGGAGATTTCAAGCACTTTTGGGCCAACTGTAGAAAAGGAAATATCTTCGTATAAAAACTAGAGAGAATCATTCTCAGAAACCACTTTGTGTTGTGTGCCTTCCACTCACAGAGTTTAACCTTTCTTTTCATAGAGCAGTTTGGAAACACTCTGTTTGTAAAGTCTGCAAGAGGATATTTGGACATCTTTGAGGATTTCGTTGGAAACGGGATTTCTTCATCTAATGCTAGACAGAAGAATTCTCAGTAACTTCTTTGGGTTGTGTGAGTTCAACTCACAGAGTTGAACCTACCTTTAGACACAGCATATTTGAAACCCTCTTATTGTGGAATTTGCAAGTGGAGATTTCAAGCGCTTTGCTGCGAACGGTAGAAAAGGAAATATCTTCGTATAAAAACTAGAGAGAATCATTCTCAAAAACCACTTTGTGTTGACTGCGATCCATTCACAGAGTTTAACCTTTCTTTTCATGGAGCAGTTTGGAAACACTCTGTTTGTAAAGTCTGCAAGTGGATATTTGGAGCTATTTGAGGATTTCGTTGGAAACGGGATTTCTTCATCTAATGCTTGACAGAAGAATTCTCAGTAACTTCTTTGGGTTGTGTGTGTTCAACTCACAGAGTTGAACCTTCCTTTAGACAGAGCAGATTTGAAACCCTCTTTTTGTGGAATTTGAAAGTGGAGATTTCAAGCGCTTTCGGGCCAAGGTAGAAAAGGAAATATCTTCGTATAAGAAATAGAGAGAATCATTCTCAGAAACCACTTTGTGTTGTGTGCGTTCCACTCACAGAGTTTCACCTTTCTTTTCATAGATCTGTTTGGAAACACTCTGTTTGTAAAGTCTGCAAGTGGATATTTAGACATCTTTGAGGATTTCGTTGGAAACGGGATTTCCTCATCTAATTCTAGTGAGAAGAATTCTCAGTAACTTCTTTGGGTTGCGTGTGTTCAACTCACAGAGTTGGACCTTCCTTTAGACAGAGCAGATACGAAACCCTCTTTTTGTGGAATTTGCAAGTGGAGATTTCAAGCACTTTTGGGCCAACTGTAGAAAAGGAAATATCTTCGTATAAAAACTAGAGAGAATCATTCTCAGAAACCACTTTGTGTTGTGTGCCTTCCACTCACAGAGTTTAACCTTTCTTTTCATAGAGCAGTTTGGAAACACTCTGTTTGTAAAGTCTGCAAGAGGATATTTGGACATCTTTGAGGATTTCGTTGGAAACGGGATTTCTTCATCTAATGCTAGACAGAAGAATTCTCAGTAACTTCTTTGGGTTGTGTGAGTTCAACTCACAGAGTTGAACCTACCTTTAGACACAGCATATTTGAAACCCTCTTTTTGTGGAATTTGCAAGTGGAGATTTCAAGCGCTTTGCTGCGAACGGTAGAAAAGGAAATATCTTCGTATAAAAACTAGAGAGAATCATTCTCAAAAACCACTTTGTGTTGACTGCGATCCATTCACAGAGTTTAACCTTTCTTTTCATGGAGCAGTTTGGAAACACTCTGTTTGTAAAGTCTGCAAGTGGATATTTGGAGCTATTTGAGGATTTCGTTGGAAACGGGATTTCTTCATCTAATGCTTGACAGAAGAATTCTCAGTAACTTCTTTGGGTTGTGTGTGTTCAACTCACAGAGTTGAACCTTCCTTTAGACAGAGCAGATTTGAAACCCTCTTTTTGTGGAATTTGAAAGTGGAGATTTCAAGCGCTTTCGGGCCAAGGTAGAAAAGGAAATATCTTCGTATAAGAAATAGAGAGAATCATTCTCAGAAACCACTTTGTGTTGTGTGCGTTCCACTCACAGAGTTTCACCTTTCTTTTCATAGATCTGTTTGGAAACACTCTGTTTGTAAAGTCTGCAAGTGGATATTTAGACATCTTTGAGGATTTCGTTGGAAACGGGATTTCCTCATCTAATTCTAGACTGAAGAATTCTCAGTAACTTCTTTGGGTTGTGTGTTCAACTCACAGATTTGAACCTTCCTTTAGACAGAGCAGATTTGAAACCCTCTTTTTGTGGAATTTGCAAGTGGAGATTTCAAGCGCTTTGGGGACAATGGTAGGAAAGGAAATATCTTCGTATAAAAACTAGAGAGAATCATTCTCAGAAACCACTTGGTGTTGTGTGCGTTCCACTCACAGAGTTTAACCATTCTTTTCATAGAGCAGTTTGGAAACACTCTGTTTGTAAAGTCTGCAAGTGGATATTTGGACATCATTGAGGATTTCGTTGGAAACGGGATTTCTTCATGTAATGCTAGACAGAAGAATTCCCAGTAACTTCTTTGGGTTGTGTGAGTTCAACTCACAGCGTTGAACATACCTTTAGACACAGCATATTTGAAACCCTCTTTTTGTGGAATTTGCAAGTGGAGATTTCAAGCGCTTTGGGGCCAACGGTAGAAAGGCAAATATCTTCGTATAAAAACTAGAGAGAATCATTCTCAGAAACCACTTTGTGTTGTGTGCGTTCCACTCACAGAGTTTCACCTTTCTTTTCATAGATCAGTTTGGAAACACTCTGTTTGTAAAGTCTGGAAGTGGATATTTGGACCTCTTTGAGGATTTCGTTGGAAACGGGATTTCCTCATCTAATTCTAGTGAGAAGAATTCTCAGTAACTTCTTTGGGTTGCGTGTGTTCAACTCACAGAGTTGGACCTTCCTTTAGACAGAGCAGATACGAAACCCTCTTTTTGTGGAATTTGCAAGTGGAGATTTCAAGCACTTTTGGGCCAACTGTAGAAAAGGAAATATCTTCGTATAAAAACTAGAGAGAATCATTCTCAGAAACCACTTTGTGTTGTGTGCCTTCCACTCACAGAGTTTAACCTTTCTTTTCATAGAGCAGTTTGGAAACACTCTGTTTGTAAAGTCTGCAAGAGGATATTTGGACATCTTTGAGGATTTCGTTGGAAACGGGATTTCTTCATCTAATGCTAGACAGAAGAATTCTCAGTAACTTCTTTGGGTTGTGTGAGTTCAACTCACAGAGTTGAACCTACCTTTAGACACAGCATATTTGAAACCCTCTTATTGTGGAATTTGCAAGTGGAGATTTCAAGCGCTTTGCTGCGAACGGTAGAAAAGGAAATATCTTCGTATAAAAACTAGAGAGAATCATTCTCAGAAACCACTTTGTGTTGACTGCGATCCATTCACAGAGTTTCACCTTTCTTTTCATAGATCTGTTTGGAAACACTCTGTTTGTAAAGTCTGCAAGTGGATACTTAGACATCTTTGAGGATTTCGTTGGAAACGGGATTTCCTCATCTAATTCTAGACTGAAGAATTCTCAGTAACTTCTTTGGGTTGTGTGTTCAACTCACAGATTTGAACCTTCCTTTAGACAGAGCAGATTTGAAACCCTCTTTTTGTGGAATTTGCAAGTGGAGATTTCAAGCGCTTTGGGGACAATGGTAGGAAAGGAAATATCTTCGTATAAAAACTAGAGAGAATCATTCTCAGAAACCACTTGGTGTTGTGTGCGTTCCACTCACAGAGTTTCACCTTTCTTTTCATAGATCAGTTTGGAAACACTCTGTTTGTAAAGTCTGCAAGTGGATATTTGGACCTCTTTGAGGATTTCGTTGGAAACGGGATTTCCTAATCTAATTCTAGTGAGAAGAATTCTCAGTAACTTCTTTGGGTTGCGTGTGTTCAACTCACAGTGTTGGACCTTCCTTTAGACAGAGCAGATACGAAACCCTCTTTTTGTGGAACTTGCAAGTGGAGATTTCAAGCACTTTTGGGCCAACTGTAGAAAAGGAAATATCTTCGTATAAAAACTAGAGAGAATCATTCTCAGAAACCACTTTGTGTTGTGTGCGTTCCACTCACAGAGTTTCACCTTTCTTTTCATAGATCTGTTTGGAAACACTCTGTTTGTAAAGTCTGCAAGTGGATATTTAGACATCTTTGAGGATTTCGTTGGAAACGGGATTTCCTCATCTAATTCCAGACTGAAGAATTCTCAGTAACTTCTTTGGGTTGTGTGTTCAACTCACAGATTTGAACCTTCCTTTAGACAGAGCAGATTTGAAACCCTCTTTTTGTGGAATTTGCAAGTGGAGATTTCAAGCGCTTTGGGGACAATGGTAGGAAAGGAAATATCTTCGTATAAAAACTAGAGAGAATCATTCTCAGAAACCACTTGGTGTTGTGTGCGTTCCACTCACAGAGTTTAACCATTCTTTTCATAGAGCAGTTTGGAAACACTCTGTTTGTAAAGTCTGCAAGTGGATATTTGGACATCATTGAGGATTTCGTTGGAAACGGGATTTCTTCATGTAATGCTAGACAGAAGAATTCCCAGTAACTTCTTTGGGTTGTGTGAGTTCAACTCACAGAGTTGAACCTACCTTTAGACACAGCATATTTGAAACCCTCTTTTTGTGGAATTTGCAAGTGGAGATTTCAAGCGCTTTGGGGCCAACGGTAGAAAGGCAAATATCTTCGTATAAAAACTAGAGAGAATCATTCTCAGAAACCACTTTGTGTTGTGTGCGTTCCACTCACAGAGTTTCACCTTTCTTTTCATAGATCAGTTTGGAAACACTCTGTTTGTAAAGTCTGGAAGTGGATATTTGGACCTCTTTGAGGATTTCGTTGGAAACGGGATTTCCTCATCTAATTCTAGTGAGAAGAATTCTCAGTAACTTCTTTGGGTTGCGTGTGTTCAACTCACAGAGTTGGACCTTCCTTTAGACAGAGCAGATACGAAACCCTCTTTTTGTGGAATTTGCAAGTGGAGATTTCAAGCACTTTTGGGCCAACTGTAGAAAAGGAAATATCTTCGTATAAAAACTAGAGAGAATCATTCTCAGAAACCACTTTGTGTTGTGTGCCTTCCACTCACAGAGTTTAACCTTTCTTTTCATAGAGCAGTTTGGAAACACTCTGTTTGTAAAGTCTGCAAGAGGATATTTGGACATCTTTGAGGATTTCGTTGGAAACGGGATTTCTTCATCTAATGCTAGACAGAAGAATTCTCAGTAACTTCTTTGGGTTGTGTGAGTTCAACTCACAGAGTTGAACCTACCTTTAGACACAGCATATTTGAAACCCTCTTATTGTGGAATTTGCAAGTGGAGATTTCAAGCGCTTTGCTGCGAACGGTAGAAAAGGAAATATCTTCGTATAAAAACTAGAGAGAATCATTCTCAAAAACCACTTTGTGTTGACTGCGATCCATTCACAGAGTTTAACCTTTCTTTTCATGGAGCAGTTTGGAAACACTCTGTTTGTAAAGTCTGCAAGTGGATATTTGGAGCTATTTGAGGATTTCGTTGGAAACGGGATTTCTTCATCTAATGCTTGACAGAAGAATTCTCAGTAACTTCTTTGGGTTGTGTGTGTTCAACTCACAGAGTTGAACCTTCCTTTAGACAGAGCAGATTTGAAACCCTCTTTTTGTGGAATTTGAAAGTGGAGATTTCAAGCGCTTTCGGGCCAAGGTAGAAAAGGAAATATCTTCGTATAAGAAATAGAGAGAATCATTCTCAGAAACCACTTTGTGTTGTGTGCGTTCCACTCACAGAGTTTCACCTTTCTTTTCATAGATCTGTTTGGAAACACTCTGTTTGTAAAGTCTGCAAGTGGATATTTAGACATCTTTGAGGATTTCGTTGGAAACGGGATTTCCTCATCTAATTCTAGACTGAAGAATTCTCAGTAACTTCTTTGGGTTGTGTGTTCAACTCACAGATTTGAACCTTCCTTTAGACAGAGCAGATTTGAAACCCTCTTTTTGTGGAATTTGCAAGTGGAGATTTCAAGCGCTTTGGGGACAATGGTAGGAAAGGAAATATCTTCGTATAAAAACTAGAGAGAATCATTCTCAGAAACCACTTGGTGTTGTGTGCGTTCCACTCACAGAGTTTAACCATTCTTTTCATAGAGCAGTTTGGAAACACTCTGTTTGTAAAGTCTGCAAGTGGATATTTGGACATCATTGAGGATTTCGTTGGAAACGGGATTTCTTCATGTAATGCTAGACAGAAGAATTCCCAGTAACTTCTTTGGGTTGTGTGAGTTCAACTCACAGAGTTGAACCTACCTTTAGACACAGCATATTTGAAACCCTCTTTTTGTGGAATTTGCAAGTGGAGATTTCAAGCGCTTTGGGGCCAACGGTAGAAAGGCAAATATCTTCGTATAAAAACTAGAGAGAATCATTCTCAGAAACCACTTTGTGTTGTGTGCGTTCCACTCACAGAGTTTCACCTTTCTTTTCATAGATCAGTTTGGAAACACTCTGTTTGTAAAGTCTGGAAGTGGATATTTGGACCTCTTTGAGGATTTCGTTGGAAACGGGATTTCCTCATCTAATTCTAGTGAGAAGAATTCTCAGTAACTTCTTTGGGTTGCGTGTGTTCAACTCACAGAGTTGGACCTTCCTTTAGACAGAGCAGATACGAAACCCTCTTTTTGTGGAATTTGCAAGTGGAGATTTCAAGCACTTTTGGGCCAACTGTAGAAAAGGAAATATCTTCGTATAAAAACTAGAGAGAATCATTCTCAGAAACCACTTTGTGTTGTGTGCCTTCCACTCACAGAGTTTAACCTTTCTTTTCATAGAGCAGTTTGGAAACACTCTGTTTGTAAAGTCTGCAAGAGGATATTTGGACATCTTTGAGGATTTCGTTGGAAACGGGATTTCTTCATCTAATGCTAGACAGAAGAATTCTCAGTAACTTCTTTGGGTTGTGTGAGTTCAACTCACAGAGTTGAACCTACCTTTAGACACAGCATATTTGAAACCCTCTTATTGTGGAATTTGCAAGTGGAGATTTCAAGCGCTTTGCTGCGAACGGTAGAAAAGGAAATATCTTCGTATAAAAACTAGAGAGAATCATTCTCAGAAACCACTTTGTGTTGACTGCGATCCATTCACAGAGTTTCACCTTTCTTTTCATAGATCTGTTTGGAAACACTCTGTTTGTAAAGTCTGCAAGTGGATATTTAGACATCTTTGAGGATTTCGTTGGAAACGGGATTTCCTCATCTAATTCTAGACTGAAGAATTCTCAGTAACTTCTTTGGGTTGTGTGTTCAACTCACAGATTTGAACCTTCCTTTAGACAGAGCAGATTTGAAACCCTCTTTTTGTGGAATTTGCAAGTGGAGATTTCAAGCGCTTTGGGGACAATGGTAGGAAAGGAAATATCTTCGTATAAAAACTAGAGAGAATCATTCTCAGAAACCACTTGGTGTTGTGTGCGTTCCACTCACAGAGTTTCACCTTTCTTTTCATAGATCAGTTTGGAAACACTCTGTTTGTAAAGTCTGCAAGTGGATATTTGGACCTCTTTGAGGATTTCGTTGGAAACGGGATTTCCTAATCTAATTCTAGTGAGAAGAATTCTCAGTAACTTCTTTGGGTTGCGTGTGTTCAACTCACAGTGTTGGACCTTCCTTTAGACAGAGCAGATACGAAACCCTCTTTTTGTGGAACTTGCAAGTGGAGATTTCAAGCACTTTTGGGCCAACTGTAGAAAAGGAAATATCTTCGTATAAAAACTAGAGAGAATCATTCTCAGAAACCACTTTGTGTTGTGTGCGTTCCACTCACAGAGTTTCACCTTTCTTTTCATAGATCTGTTTGGAAACACTCTGTTTGTAAAGTCTGCAAGTGGATATTTAGACATCTTTGAGGATTTCGTTGGAAACGGGATTTCCTCATCTAATTCTAGACTGAAGAATTCTCAGTAACTTCTTTGGGTTGTGTGTTCAACTCACAGATTTGAACCTTCCTTTAGACAGAGCAGATTTGAAACCCTCTTTTTGTGGAATTTGCAAGTGGAGATTTCAAGCGCTTTGGGGACAATGGTAGGAAAGGAAATATCTTCGTATAAAAACTAGAGAGAATCATTCTCAGAAACCACTTGGTGTTGTGTGCGTTCCACTCACAGAGTTTAACCATTCTTTTCATAGAGCAGTTTGGAAACACTCTGTTTGTAAAGTCTGCAAGTGGATATTTGGACATCATTGAGGATTTCGTTGGAAACGGGATTTCTTCATGTAATGCTAGACAGAAGAATTCCCAGTAACTTCTTTGGGTTGTGTGAGTTCAACTCACAGAGTTGAACCTACCTTTAGACACAGCATATTTGAAACCCTCTTTTTGTGGAATTTGCAAGTGGAGATTTCAAGCGCTTTGGGGCCAACGGTAGAAAGGCAAATATCTTCGTATAAAAACTAGAGAGAATCATTCTCAGAAACCACTTTGTGTTGTGTGCGTTCCACTCACAGAGTTTCACCTTTCTTTTCATAGATCAGTTTGGAAACACTCTGTTTGTAAAGTCTGGAAGTGGATATTTGGACCTCTTTGAGGATTTCGTTGGAAACGGGATTTCCTCATCTAATTCTAGTGAGAAGAATTCTCAGTAACTTCTTTGGGTTGCGTGTGTTCAACTCACAGAGTTGGACCTTCCTTTAGACAGAGCAGATACGAAACCCTCTTTTTGTGGAATTTGCAAGTGGAGATTTCAAGCACTTTTGGGCCAACTGTAGAAAAGGAAATATCTTCGTATAAAAACTAGAGAGAATCATTCTCAGAAACCACTTTGTGTTGTGTGCCTTCCACTCACAGAGTTTAACCTTTCTTTTCATAGAGCAGTTTGGAAACACTCTGTAAAGTCTGCAAGAGGATATTTGGACATCTTTGAGGATTTCGTTGGAAACGGGATTTCTTCATGTAATGCTAGACAGAAGAATTCTCAGTAACTTCTTTGGGTTGTGTGAGTTCAACTCACAGAGTTGAACCTACCTTTAGACACAGCATATTTGAAACCCTCTTATTGTGGAATTTGCAAGTGGAGATTTCAAGCGCTTTGCTGCGAACGGTAGAAAAGGAAATATCTTCGTATAAAAACTAGAGAGAATCATTCTCAGAAACCACTTTGTGTTGACTGCGATCCATTCACAGAGTTTCACCTTTCTTTTCATAGATCTGTTTGGAAACACTCTGTTTGTAAAGTCTGCAAGTGGATATTTAGACATCTTTGAGGATTTCGTTGGAAACGGGATTTCCTCATCTAATTCTAGACTGAAGAATTCTCAGTAACTTCTTTGGGTTGTGTGTTCAACTCACAGATTTGAACCTTCCTTTAGACAGAGCAGATTTGAAACCCTCTTTTTGTGGAATTTGCAAGTGGAGATTTCAAGCGCTTTGGGGACAATGGTAGGAAAGGAAATATCTTCGTATAAAAACTAGAGAGAATCATTCTCAAAAACCACTTGGTGTTGTGTGCGTTCCACTCACAGAGTTTCACCTTTCTTTTCATAGATCAGTTTGGAAACACTCTGTTTGTAAAGTCTGCAAGTGGATATTTGGACCTCTTTGAGGATTTCGTTGGAAACGGGATTTCCTAATCTAATTCTAGTGAGAAGAATTCTCAGTAACTTCTTTGGGTTGCGTGTGTTCAACTCACAGTGTTGGACCTTCCTTTAGACAGAGCAGATACGAAACCCTCTTTTTGTGGAACTTGCAAGTGGAGATTTCAAGCACTTTTGGGCCAACTGTAGAAAAGGAAATATCTTCGTATAAAAACTAGAGAGAATCATTCTCAGAAACCACTTTGTGTTGTGTGCGTTCCACTCACAGAGTTTCACCTTTCTTTTCATAGATCTGTTTGGAAACACTCTGTTTGTAAAGTCTGCAAGTGGATATTTAGACATCTTTGAGGATTTCGTTGGAAACGGGATTTCCTCATCTAATTCTAGACTGAAGAATTCTCAGTAACTTCTTTGGGTTGTGTGTTCAACTCACAGATTTGAACCTTCCTTTAGACAGAGCAGATTTGAAACCCTCTTTTTGTGGAATTTGCAAGTGGAGATTTCAAGCGCTTTGGGGACAATGGTAGGAAAGGAAATATCTTCGTATAAAAACTAGAGAGAATCATTCTCAGAAACCACTTGGTGTTGTGTGCGTTCCACTCACAGAGTTTAACCATTCTTTTCATAGAGCAGTTTGGAAACACTCTGTTTGTAAAGTCTGCAAGTGGATATTTGGACATCATTGAGGATTTCGTTGGAAACGGGATTTCTTCATGTAATGCTAGACAGAAGAATTCCCAGTAACTTCTTTGGGTTGTGTGAGTTCAACTCACAGAGTTGAACCTACCTTTAGACACAGCATATTTGAAACCCTCTTTTTGTGGAATTTGCAAGTGGAGATTTCAAGCGCTTTGGGGCCAACGGTAGAAAGGCAAATATCTTCGTATAAAAACTAGAGAGAATCATTCTCAGAAACCACTTTGTGTTGTGTGCGTTCCACTCACAGAGTTTCACCTTTCTTTTCATAGATCAGTTTGGAAACACTCTGTTTGTAAAGTCTGGAAGTGGATATTTGGACCTCTTTGAGGATTTCGTTGGAAACGGGATTTCCTCATCTAATTCTAGTGAGAAGAATTCTCAGTAACTTCTTTGGGTTGCGTGTGTTCAACTCACAGAGTTGGACCTTCCTTTAGACAGAGCAGATACGAAACCCTCTTTTTGTGGAATTTGCAAGTGGAGATTTCAAGCACTTTTGGGCCAACTGTAGAAAAGGAAATATCTTCGTATAAAAACTAGAGAGAATCATTCTCAGAAACCACTTTGTGTTGTGTGCCTTCCACTCACAGAGTTTAACCTTTCTTTTCATAGAGCAGTTTGGAAACACTCTGTTTGTAAAGTCTGCAAGAGGATATTTGGACATCTTTGAGGATTTCGTTGGAAACGGGATTTCTTCATCTAATGCTAGACAGAAGAATTCTCAGTAACTTCTTTGGGTTGTGTGAGTTCAACTCACAGAGTTGAACCTACCTTTAGACACAGCATATTTGAAACCCTCTTATTGTGGAATTTGCAAGTGGAGATTTCAAGCGCTTTGCTGCGAACGGTAGAAAAGGAAATATCTTCGTATAAAAACTAGAGAGAATCATTCTCAAAAACCACTTTGTGTTGACTGCGATCCATTCACAGAGTTTAACCTTTCTTTTCATGGAGCAGTTTGGAAACACTCTGTTTGTAAAGTCTGCAAGTGGATATTTGGAGCTATTTGAGGATTTCGTTGGAAACGGGATTTCTTCATCTAATGCTTGACAGAAGAATTCTCAGTAACTTCTTTGGGTTGTGTGTGTTCAACTCACAGAGTTGAACCTTCCTTTAGACAGAGCAGATTTGAAACCCTCTTTTTGTGGAATTTGAAAGTGGAGATTTCAAGCGCTTTCGGGCCAAGGTAGAAAAGGAAATATCTTCGTATAAGAAATAGAGAGAATCATTCTCAGAAACCACTTTGTGTTGTGTGCGTTCCACTCACAGAGTTTCACCTTTCTTTTCATAGATCTGTTTGGAAACACTCTGTTTGTAAAGTCTGCAAGTGGATATTTAGACATCTTTGAGGATTTCGTTGGAAACGGGATTTCCTCATCTAATTCTAGACTGAAGAATTCTCAGTAACTTCTTTGGGTTGTGTGTTCAACTCACAGATTTGAACCTTCCTTTAGACAGAGCAGATTTGAAACCCTCTTTTTGTGGAATTTGCAAGTGGAGATTTCAAGCGCTTTGGGGACAATGGTAGGAAAGGAAATATCTTCGTATAAAAACTAGAGAGAATCATTCTCAGAAACCACTTGGTGTTGTGTGCGTTCCACTCACAGAGTTTAACCATTCTTTTCATAGAGCAGTTTGGAAACACTCTGTTTGTAAAGTCTGCAAGTGGATATTTGGACATCATTGAGGATTTCGTTGGAAACGGGATTTCTTCATGTAATGCTAGACAGAAGAATTCCCAGTAACTTCTTTGGGTTGTGTGAGTTCAACTCACAGCGTTGAACATACCTTTAGACACAGCATATTTGAAACCCTCTTTTTGTGGAATTTGCAAGTGGAGATTTCAAGCGCTTTGGGGCCAACGGTAGAAAGGCAAATATCTTCGTATAAAAACTAGAGAGAATCATTCTCAGAAACCACTTTGTGTTGTGTGCGTTCCACTCACAGAGTTTCACCTTTCTTTTCATAGATCAGTTTGGAAACACTCTGTTTGTAAAGTCTGGAAGTGGATATTTGGACCTCTTTGAGGATTTCGTTGGAAACGGGATTTCCTCATCTAATTCTAGTGAGAAGAATTCTCAGTAACTTCTTTGGGTTGCGTGTGTTCAACTCACAGAGTTGGACCTTCCTTTAGACAGAGCAGATACGAAACCCTCTTTTTGTGGAATTTGCAAGTGGAGATTTCAAGCACTTTTGGGCCAACTGTAGAAAAGGAAATATCTTCGTATAAAAACTAGAGAGAATCATTCTCAGAAACCACTTTGTGTTGTGTGCCTTCCACTCACAGAGTTTAACCTTTCTTTTCATAGAGCAGTTTGGAAACACTCTGTTTGTAAAGTCTGCAAGAGGATATTTGGACATCTTTGAGGATTTCGTTGGAAACGGGATTTCTTCATCTAATGCTAGACAGAAGAATTCTCAGTAACTTCTTTGGGTTGTGTGAGTTCAACTCACAGAGTTGAACCTACCTTTAGACACAGCATATTTGAAACCCTCTTATTGTGGAATTTGCAAGTGGAGATTTCAAGCGCTTTGCTGCGAACGGTAGAAAAGGAAATATCTTCGTATAAAAACTAGAGAGAATCATTCTCAAAAACCACTTTGTGTTGACTGCGATCCATTCACAGAGTTTAACCTTTCTTTTCATGGAGCAGTTTGGAAACACTCTGTTTGTAAAGTCTGCAAGTGGATATTTGGAGCTATTTGAGGATTTCGTTGGAAACGGGATTTCTTCATCTAATGCTTGACAGAAGAATTCTCAGTAACTTCTTTGGGTTGTGTGTGTTCAACTCACAGAGTTGAACCTTCCTTTAGACAGAGCAGATTTGAAACCCTCTTTTTGTGGAATTTGAAAGTGGAGATTTCAAGCGCTTTCGGGCCAAGGTAGAAAAGGAAATATCTTCGTATAAGAAATAGAGAGAATCATTCTCAGAAACCACTTTGTGTTGTGTGCGTTCCACTCACAGAGTTTCACCTTTCTTTTCATAGATCTGTTTGGAAACACTCTGTTTGTAAAGTCTGGAAGTGGATATTTAGACATCTTTGAGGATTTCGTTGGAAACGGGATTTCCTCATCTAATTCTAGTGAGAAGAATTCTCAGTAACTTCTTTGGGTTGCGTGTGTTCAACTCACAGAGTTGGACCTTCCTTTAGACAGAGCAGATACGAAACCCTCTTTTTGTGGAATTTGCAAGTGGAGATTTCAAGCACTTTTGGGCCAACTGTAGAAAAGGAAATATCTTCGTATAAAAACTAGAGAGAATCATTCTCAGAAACCACTTTGTGTTGTGTGCCTTCCACTCACAGAGTTTAACCTTTCTTTTCATAGAGCAGTTTGGAAACACTCTGTTTGTAAAGTCTGCAAGAGGATATTTGGACATCTTTGAGGATTTCGTTGGAAACGGGATTTCTTCATCTAATGCTAGACAGAAGAATTCTCAGTAACTTCTTTGGGTTGTGTGAGTTCAACTCACAGAGTTGAACCTACCTTTAGACACAGCATATTTGAAACCCTCTTATTGTGGAATTTGCAAGTGGAGATTTCAAGCGCTTTGCTGCGAACGGTAGAAAAGGAAATATCTTCGTATAAAAACTAGAGAGAATCATTCTCAAAAACCACTTTGTGTTGACTGCGATCCATTCACAGAGTTTAACCTTTCTTTTCATGGAGCAGTTTGGAAACACTCTGTTTGTAAAGTCTGCAAGTGGATATTTGGAGCTATTTGAGGATTTCGTTGGAAACGGGATTTCTTCATCTAATGCTTGACAGAAGAATTCTCAGTAACTTCTTTGGGTTGTGTGTGTTCAACTCACAGAGTTGAACCTTCCTTTAGACAGAGCAGATTTGAAACCCTCTTTTTGTGGAATTTGAAAGTGGAGATTTCAAGCGCTTTCGGGCCAAGGTAGAAAAGGAAATATCTTCGTATAAGAAATAGAGAGAATCATTCTCAGAAACCACTTTGTGTTGTGTGCGTTCCACTCACAGAGTTTCACCTTTCTTTTCATAGATCTGTTTGGAAACACTCTGTTTGTAAAGTCTGCAAGTGGATATTTAGACATCTTTGAGGATTTCGTTGGAAACGGGATTTCCTCATCTAATTCTAGACTGAAGAATTCTCAGTAACTTCTTTGGGTTGTGTGTTCAACTCACAGATTTGAACCTTCCTTTAGACAGAGCAGATTTGAAACCCTCTTTTTGTGGAATTTGCAAGTGGAGATTTCAAGCGCTTTGGGGACAATGGTAGGAAAGGAAATATCTTCGTATAAAAACTAGAGAGAATCATTCTCAGAAACCACTTGGTGTTGTGTGCGTTCCACTCACAGAGTTTAACCATTCTTTTCATAGAGCAGTTTGGAAACACTCTGTTTGTAAAGTCTGCAAGTGGATATTTGGACATCATTGAGGATTTCGTTGGAAACGGGATTTCTTCATGTAATGCTAGACAGAAGAATTCCCAGTAACTTCTTTGGGTTGTGTGAGTTCAACTCACAGCGTTGAACCTACCTTTAGACACAGCATATTTGAAACCCTCTTTTTGTGGAATTTGCAAGTGGAGATTTCAAGCGCTTTGGGGCCAACGGTAGAAAGGCAAATATCTTCGTATAAAAACTAGAGAGAATCATTCTCAGAAACCACTTTGTGTTGTGTGCGTTCCACTCACAGAGTTTCACCTTTCTTTTCATAGATCAGTTTGGAAACACTCTGTTTGTAAAGTCTGGAAGTGGATATTTGGACCTCTTTGAGGATTTCGTTGGAAACGGGATTTCCTCATCTAATTCTAGTGAGAAGAATTCTCAGTAACTTCTTTGGGTTGCGTGTGTTCAACTCACAGAGTTGGACCTTCCTTTAGACAGAGCAGATACGAAACCCTCTTTTTGTGGAATTTGCAAGTGGAGATTTCAAGCACTTTTGGGCCAACTGTAGAAAAGGAAATATCTTCGTATAAAAACTAGAGAGAATCATTCTCAGAAACCACTTTGTGTTGTGTGCCTTCCACTCACAGAGTTTAACCTTTCTTTTCATAGAGCAGTTTGGAAACACTCTGTTTGTAAAGTCTGCAAGAGGATATTTGGACATCTTTGAGGATTTCGTTGGAAACGGGATTTCTTCATCTAATGCTAGACAGAAGAATTCTCAGTAACTTCTTTGGGTTGTGTGAGTTCAACTCACAGAGTTGAACCTACCTTTAGACACAGCATATTTGAAACCCTCTTATTGTGGAATTTGCAAGTGGAGATTTCAAGCGCTTTGCTGCGAACGGTAGAAAAGGAAATATCTTCGTATAAAAACTAGAGAGAATCATTCTCAGAAACCACTTTGTGTTGACTGCGATCCGTTCACAGAGTTTCACCTTTCTTTTCATAGATCTGTTTGGAAACACTCTGTTTGTAAAGTCTGCAAGTGGATATTTAGACATCTTTGAGGATTTCGTTGGAAACGGGATTTCCTCATCTAATTCTAGACTGAAGAATTCTCAGTAACTTCTTTGGGTTGTGTGTTCAACTCACAGATTTGAACCTTCCTTTAGACAGAGCAGATTTGAAACCCTCTTTTTGTGGAATTTGCAAGTGGAGATTTCAAGCGCTTTGGGGACAATGGTAGGAAAGGAAATATCTTCGTATAAAAACTAGAGAGAATCATTCTCAGAAACCACTTGGTGTTGTGTGCGTTCCACTCACAGAGTTTCACCTTTCTTTTCATAGATCAGTTTGGAAACACTCTGTTTGTAAAGTCTGCAAGTGGATATTTGGACCTCTTTGAGGATTTCGTTGGAAACGGGATTTCCTAATCTAATTCTTGTGAGAAGAATTCTCAGTAACTTCTTTGGGTTGCGTGTGTTCAACTCACAGTGTTGGACCTTCCTTTAGACAGAGCAGATACGAAACCCTCTTTTTGTGGAACTTGCAAGTGGAGATTTCAAGCACTTTTGGGCCAACTGTAGAAAAGGAAATATCTTCGTATAAAAACTAGAGAGAATCATTCTCAGAAACCACTTTGTGTTGTGTGCCTTCCACTCACAGAGTTTAACCTTTCTTTTCATAGAGCAGTTTGGAAACACTCTGTTTGTAAAGTCTGCAAGAGGATATTTGGACATCTTTGAGGATTTCGTTGGAAACGGGATTTCTTCATCTAATGCTAGACAGAAGAATTCTCAGTAACTTCTTTGGGTTGTGTGAGTTCAACTCACGGAGATGAACCTTTCTTTAGGCAGAGCAGATTTGAAACCCTCTTTTTGTGGAATTTGAAATTGGAGATTTCAAGCGCTTTCGGGCCAACGGTAGAAAAGGAAATATCTTGGTATAAAAACTAGAGAGATTCATTCTCAGAAAACACTTTGTTTTGACTGCGACCCATTCACAGAGTTTAACCTTTCTTTTCATGGAGCAGTTTGGAAACACTCTGTTTGTAAAGTCTGCAAGTGGATATTTGGACCTATTTGAGGATTTCGTTGGAAACGGGATTTCTTCATCTAATGCTTGACAGAAGAATTGTCAGTAACTTCTTTGGGTTGTGTGTGTTCAACTCACAGAGTTGAACCTTCCTTTAGACAGAGCAGACATGAAACCCTCTTTTTGTGGAATTTGGAAGTGGAGATTTCAAGCGTTTTTGGGCCAACGGTAGAAAGGGAAATATCTTCGTATAAAAACTAGAGAGAATCGTTCTCAGAAATCACTTTGTGTTGTGTGCCTTCCACTCACAGAGTTTA
Source organism: Gorilla gorilla gorilla (assembly GCF_029281585.2). Classification (NCBI taxonomy): domain Eukaryota; kingdom Metazoa; phylum Chordata; class Mammalia; order Primates; family Hominidae; genus Gorilla; species Gorilla gorilla. The sequence continues at coordinate 110,489,233 of NC_073224.2, forward strand.
ACCTTTCTTTTCGTAGAGCAGTTTGGAAACACTCTGTTTGTAAAGTCTGCAAGAGGATATTTGGACATCTTTGAGGATTTCGTTGGAAACGGGATTTCTTCATCTAATGCTAGACAGAAGAATTCTCAGTAACTTCTTTGGGTTGTGTGAGTTCAACTCACAGAGTTGAACCTAGCTTTAGACAGAGCATATTTGAAACCCTCTTATTGTGGAATTTGCAAGTGGAGATTTCAAGCGCTTTGGTGCGAACGGTAGAATAGGAAATATCTTCGTATAAAAACTAGAGAGAATCATTCTCAAAAACCACTTTGTGTTGACTGAGATCCATTCACAGAGTTTAACCTTTCTTTTCATGGAGCAGTTTGGAAACACTCTGTTTGTAAAGTCTGCAAGTGGATATTTGGAGCTATTGGAGGATTTCGTTGGAAACGGGATTTCTTCATCTAATGCTAGACAGAAGAATTCTCAGTAACTTCTTTGGGTTGTGTGTGTTCAACTCACAGAGTTGAACCTTCCTTTACACAGAGCAGATATGAAACCCTCTTTTTGTGGAATTTGAAAGTGGAGATTTCAAGCGCTTTTGGGCCAAAGGTAGAAAAGGAAATATCTTCGTATAAGAAATAGAGAGAATCATTCTCAGAAACCACTTTGTGTTGTGTGCGTTCCACTCACAGAGTTTCACCTTTCTTTTCATAGATCAGTTTGGAAACACTCTGTTTGTAAAGTCTGCAAGTGGATATTTAGACATCTTTGAGGATTTCGTTGGAAACGGGATTTCCTCATCTAATTCTAGACTGAAGAATTCTCAGTAACTTCTTTGGGTTGTGTGTTCAACTCACAGATTTGAACCTTCCTTTAGACAGAGCAGATTTGAAACCCTCTTTTTGTGGAATTTGCAAGTGGAGATTTCAAGCGCTTTGGGGACAATGGTAGGAAAGGAAATATCTTCGTATAAAAACTAGAGAGAATCATTCTCAGAAACCACTTGGTGTTGTGTGCGTTCCACTCACAGAGTTTAACCATTCTTTTCATAGAGCAGTTTGGAAACACTCTGTTTGTAAAGTCTGCAAGAGGATATTTGGACCTCTTTGAGGATTTCGTTGGAAACGGGATTTCTTCATCTAATGCTAGACAGAAGAATTCTCAGTAACTTCTTTGGGTTGTGTGAGTTCAACTCACGGAGATGAACCTTTCTTTAGGCAGAGCAGATTTGAAAACCTCTTTTTGTGGAATTTGAAAGTGGAGATTTCAAGCGCTTTGGGGCCAACGGTAGAAAAGGAAATATCTTGGTATAAAAACTAGAGAGATTCATTCTCAGAAAACACTTTGTGTTGACTGCGACCCATTCACAGAGTTTAACCTTTCTTTTCATGGAGCAGTTTGGAAACACTGTGTTTGTAAAGTCTGCAAGTGGATATTTGGACCTATTTGAGGATTTCGTTGGAAACGGGATTTCTTCATCTAATGCTTGACAGAAGAATTGTCAGTAACTTCTTTGGGTTGTGTGTGTTCAACTCACAGAGTTGAACCTTCCTTTAGACAGAGCAGATATGAAACCCTCTTTTTGTGGAATTTGCAAGTGGAGATTTCAAGCGTTTTTGGGCCAACGGTAGAAAGGGGAATATCTTCGTATAAAAACTAGAGAGAATCATTCTCAGAAATCACTTTGTGTTGTGTGCGTTCCACTCACAGAGTTTAACCTTTCTTTTCATAGAGCAGCTTGGAAACACTCTGTTTGTAAAGTCTGCAAGTGCATATTGGGACCTCTTTGAGGATTTCGTTGGAAACGGGATTTCTTCATCTAATGCTAGACAGAAGAATTCTCAGTAACTTCTTTGGGTTGTGTGAGTTCAACTCACGGAGATGAACCTTCCTTTAGACAGAGCAGATTTGAAACCCTCTTTTTGTGGAATTTGAAAGTGGAGATTTCAAGCGCTTTCGGGCCAACGGTAGAAAAGGAAATATCTTCGTATAAAAACTAGAGAGATTCATTCTCAGAAAACACTTTGTGTTGACTGCGACCCATTCACAGAGTTTAACCTTTCTTTTCATGGAGCAGTTTGGAAACACTCTGTTTGTAAAGTCTGCAAGTGGATATTTGGACCTATTTGAGGATTTCGTTGGAAACGGGTTTTCTTCATCTAATGCTAGACAGAAGAATTCTCAGTAACTTTTTTGGGTTGTGTGTATTCAACTCACAGAGTTGAACCTTCCTTTAGACAGAGCAGATTTGAAACCCTCTTTTTGTGGAATTTGCAAGTGGAGATTTCATGCGCTTTGGGGCCAACGGTAGAAAGGCAAATATCTTCTTATAAAAACTAGATAGAATCATTCTCAGAAACCACTTTGTGTTGTGTGCATTCCACTCACAGAGTTTCACCTTTCTTTTCATAGGTCAGTTTGGAAACACTCTGTTTGTAAAGTCTGCAAGTGGATATTTGGACCTCTTTGAGGATTTCGTTGGAAACGGGATTTCCTAATCTAATTCTAGTGAGAAGAATTCTCAGTAACTTCTTTGGGTTGCGTGTGTTCAACTCACAGAGTTGGACCGTCCTTTAGACAGAGCAGATACGAAACCCTCTTTTTGTGGAATTTGCAAGTGGAGATTTCAAGCACTATTGGGCCAACTGTAGAAAAGGAAATATCTTCGTATAAAAACTAGAGAGAATCATTCTCAGAAACCACTTTGTGTTGTGTGCCTTCCACTCACAGAGTTTAACCTTTCTTTTCATAGAACAGTTTGGAAACACTCTGTTTGTAAAGTCTGCAAGAGGATATTTGGACATCTTTGAGGATTTCGTTGGAAACGGGATTTCTTCATCTAATGCTAGACAGAAGAATTCTCAGTAACTTCTTTGGGTTGTGTGAGTTCAACTCACGGAGATGAACCTTTCTTTAGGCAGAGCAGATTTGAAACCCTCTTTTTCTGGAATTTGAAAGTGGAGATTTCAAGCGCTTTCGGGCCAACGGTAGAAAAGGAAATATCTTGGTATAAAAACTAGAGAGATTCATTCTCAGAAAACACTTTGTGTTGACTGCGACCCATTCACAGAGTTTAACCTTTCTTTTCATGGAGCAGTTTGGAAACACTCTGTTTGTAAAGTCTGCAAGTGGATATTTGGAGCTATTTGAGGATTTCGTTGGAAACGGGATTTCTTCATCTAATGCTTGACAGAAGAATTGTCAGTAACTTCTTTGGGTTGTGTGTGCTCAACTCACAGAGTTGAACCTTCCTTTAGACAGAGCAGATATGAAACCCTCTTTTTGTGGAATTTGGAAGTGGAGATTTCAAGCGTTTTTGGGCCAACGGTAGAAAGGGAAATATCTTCGTATAAAAACTAGAGAGAATCATTCTCAGAAATCACTTTGTGTTGTGTGCCTTCCACTCACAGAGTTTAACCTTTCTTTTCGTAGAGCAGTTTGGAAACACTCTGTTTGTAAAGTCTGCAAGAGGATATTTGGACATCTTTGAGGATTTCGTTGGAAACGGGATTTCTTCATCTAATGCTAGACAGAAGAATTCTCAGTAACTTCTTTGGGTTGTGTGAGTTCAACTCACAGAGTTGAACCTAGCTTTAGACAGAGCATATTTGAAACCCTCTTATTGTGGAATTTGCAAGTGGAGATTTCAAAAGCTTTGGTGCGAACGGTAGAATAGGAAATATCTTCGTATAAAAACTAGAGAGAATCATTCTCAAAAACCACTTTTTGTTGACTGAGATCCATTCACAGAGTTTAACCTTTCTTTTCATGGAGCAGTTTGGAAACACTCTGTTTGTAAAGTCTGCAAGTGGATATTTGGAGCTATTGGAGGATTTCGTTGGAAACGGGATTTCTTCATCTAATGCTAGACAGAAGAATTCTCAGTAACTTCTTTGGGTTGTGTGTGTTCAACTCACAGAGTTGAACCATCCTTTACACAGAGCAGATTTGAAACCCTCTTTTTGTGGAATTTGAAAGTGGAGATTTCAAGCGCTTTCGGGCCAAAGGTAGAAAAGGAAATATCTTCGTATAAGAAATAGAGAGAATCATTCTCAGAAACCACTTTGTGTTATGTGCGTTCCACTCACAGAGTTTAACCATTCTTTTCATAGAGCAGTTTGGAAACACTCTGTTTGTAAAGTCTGCAAGTGGATATTTTGACATCATTGAGGATTTCGTTGGAAACGGGATTTCTTCATGTAATGCTAGACAGAAGAATTCTCAGTAACTTCTTTGGGTTGTGTGAGTTCAACTCACAGAGTTGAACCTACCTTTAGACACAGCATATTTGAAACCCTCTTTTTGTGGAATTTGCAAGTGGAGATTTCAAGCGCTTTGGGGCCAACGGTAGAAAGGCAAATATCTTCGTATAAAAACTAGAGAGAATCATTCTCAGAAACCACTTTGTGTTGTGTGGGTTCCACTCACAGAGTTTCACCTTTCTTTTCATAGATCAGTTTGGAAACACTCTGTTTGTAAAGTCTGCAAGTGGATATTTGGACCTCTTTGAGGATTTCGTTGGAAACGGGATTTCCTAATCTAATTCTAGTGAGAAGAATTCTCAGTAACTTCTTTGGGTTGCGTGTGTTCAACTCACAGAGTTGGACCTTCCTTTAGACAGAGCAGATACGAAACCCTCTTTTTGTGGAATTTGCAAGTGGAGATTTCAAGCACTTTTGGGCCAACTGTAGAAAAGGAAATATCTTCGTATAAAAACTAGAGAGAATCATTCTCAGAAACCACTTTGTGTTGTGTGCCTTCCACTCACAGAGTTTAACGTTTCTTTTCATAGAGCAGTTTGGAAACACTCTGTTTGTAAAGTCTGCAAGAGGATATTTGGACATCTTTGAGGATTTCGTTGGAAACGGGATTTCTTCATCTAATGCTAGACAGAAGAATTCTCAGTAACTTCTTTGGGTTGTTTGAGTTCAACTCACGGAGATGAACCTTTCTTTAGGCAGAGCAGATTTGAAACCCTCTTTTTGTGGAATTTGAAAGTGGAGATTTCAAGGCCTTTCGGGCCAACGGTAGAAAAGGAAATATCTTGGTATAAAAACTAGAGAGATTCATTCTCAGAAAACACTTTGTGTTGACTGCGACCCATTCACAGAGTTTAACCTTTCTTTTCATGGAGCAGTTTGGAAACACTCTGTTTGTAAAGTCTGCAAGTGGATATTTGGACCTATTTGAAGATTTCGTTGGAAACGGGATTTCTTCATCTAATGCTTGACAGAAGAATTGTCAGTAACTTCTTTGGGTTGTGTGTGTTCAACTCACAGAGTTGAACCTTCCTTTAGACAGAGCAGATATGAAACCCTCTTTTTGTGGAATTTGCAAGTGGAGATTTCAAGCGTTTTTGGGCCAACGGTAGAAAGGGAAATATCTTCGTATAAAAACTAGAGAGAATCATTCTGAGAAATCACTTTGTGTTGTGTGCGTTCCACTCACAGAGTTTAACCTTTCTTTTCATAGAGCAGCTTGGAAACACTCTGTTTGTAAAGTCTGCAAGTGCATATTGGGACCTCTTTGAGGATTTCGTTGGAAACGGGATTTCTTCATCTAATGCTAGACAGAAGAATTCTCAGTAACTTCTTTGGGTTGTGTGAGTTCAACTCACGGAGATGAACCTTCCTTTAGACAGAGCAGGTTTGAAACCCTCTTTTTGTGGAATTTGAAAGTGGAGATTTCAAGCGCTTTCGGGCCAACGGTAGAAAAGGAAATATCTTCGTATAAAAACTAGAGAGATTCATTCTCAGAAAACACTTTGTGTTGACTGCGACCCATTCACAGAGTTTAACCTTTCTTTTCATGGAGCAGTTTGGAAACACTCTGTTTGTAAAGTCTGCAAGTGGATATTTGGACCTATTTGAGGATTTCGTTGGAAACGGGTTTTCTTCATCTAATGCTAGACAGAAGAATTGTCAGTAACTTTTTTGGGTTGTGTGTGTTCAACTCACAGAGTTGAACCTTCCTTTAGACAGAGCAGATTTGAAACCCTCTTTTTGTGGAATTTGCAAGTGGAGATTTCATGCGCTTTGGGGCCAACGGTAGAAAGGCAAATATCTTCTTATAAAAGCTAGATAGAATCATTCTCAGAAACCACTTTGTGTTGTGTGCGTTCCACTCACAGAGTTTCACCTTTCTTTTCATAGATCAGTTTGGAAACACTCTGTTTGTAAAGTCTGCAAGTGGATATTTGGACCTCTTTGAGGATTTCGTTGGAAACGGGATTTCCTAATCTAATTCTAGTGAGAAGAATTCTCAGTAACTTCTTTGGGTTGCGTGTGTTCAACTCACAGAGTTGGACCTTCCTTTAGACAGAGCAGATACGAAACCCTCTTTTTGTGGAATTTGCAAGTGGAGATTTCAAGCACTTTTGGGCCAACTGTAGAAAAGGAAATATCTTCGTATAAAAACTAGAGAGAATCATTCTCAGAAACCACTTTGTGTTGTGTGCCTTCCACTCACAGAGTTTAACCTTTCTTTTCATAGAGCAGTTTGGTAACACTCTGTTTGTAAAGTCTGCAAGAGGATATTTGGACATCTTTGAGGATTTCGTTGGAAACGGGATTTCTTCATCTAATGCTAGACAGAAGAATTCTCAGTAACTTCTTTGGGTTGTGTGAGTTCAACTCACGGAGATGAACCTTTCTTTAGGCAGAGCAGATTTGAAACCCTCTTTTTGTGGAATTTGAAAGTGGAGATTTCAAGCGCTTTCGGGCCAACGGTAGAAAAGGAAATATCTTGGTATAAAAACTAGAGAGATTCATTCTCAGAAAACACTTTGTGTTGACTGCGACCCATTCACAGAGTTTAACCTTTCTTTTCATGGAGCAGTTTGGAAACACTCTGTTTGTAAAGTCTGCAAGTGGATATTTGGACCTATTTGAGGATTTCGTTGGAAACGGGATTTCTTCATCTAATGCTTGACAGAAGAATTGTCAGTAACTTCTTTGGGTTGTGTGTGTTCAACTCACAGAGTTGAACCTTCCTTTAGACAGAGCAGATATGAAACCCTCTTTTTGTGGAATTTGGAAGTGGAGATTTCAAGCGTTTTTGGGCCAACGGTAGAAAGGGAAATATCTTCGTATAAAAACTAGAGAGAATCATTCTCAGAAATCACTTTGTGTTGTGTGCCTTCCACTCACAGAGTTTAACCTTTCTTTTCGTAGAGCAGTTTGGAAACACTCTGTTTGTAAAGTCTGCAAGAGGATATTTGGACATCTTTGAGGATTTCGTTGGAAACGGGATTTCTTCATCTAATGCTAGACAGAAGAATTCTCAGTAACTTCTTTGGGTTGTGTGAGTTCAACTCACAGAGTTGAACCTAGCTTTAGACAGAGCATATTTGAAACCCTCTTATTGTGGAATTTGCAAGTGGAGATTTCAAGCGCTTTGGTGCGAACGGTAGAATAGGAAATATCTTCGTATAAAAACTAGAGAGAATCATTCTCAAAAACCACTTTGTGTTGACTGAGATCCATTCACAGAGTTTAACCTTTCTTTTCATGGAGCAGTTTGGAAACACTCTGTTTGTAAAGTCTGCAAGTGGATATTTGGAGCTATTGGAGGATTTCGTTGGAAACGGGATTTCTTCATCTAATGCTAGACAGAAGAATTCTCAGTAACTTCTTTGGGTTGTGTGTGTTCAACTCACAGAGTTGAACCTTCCTTTACACAGAGCAGATTTGAAACCCTCTTTTTGTGGAATTTGAAAGTGGAGATTTCAAGCGCTTTTGGGCCAAAGGTAGAAAAGGAAATATCTTCGTATAAGAAATAGAGAGAATCATTCTCAGAAACCACTTAGTGTTGTGTGCGTTCCACTCACAGAGTTTCACCTTTCTTTTCATAGATCAGTTTGGAAACACTCTGTTTGTAAAGTCTGCAAGTGGATATTTAGACATCTTTGAGGATTTCGTTGGAAACGGGATTTCCTCATCTAATTCTAGACTGAAGAATTCTCAGTAACTTCTTTGGGTTGTGTGTTCAACTCACAGATTTGAACCTTCCTTTAGACAGAGCAGATTTGAAACCCTCTTTTTGTGGAATTTGCAAGTGGAGATTTCAAGCGCTTTGGGGACAATGGTAGGAAAGGAAATATCTTCGTATAAAAACTAGAGAGAATCATTCTCAGAAACCACTTGGTGTTGTGTGCGTTCCACTCACAGAGTTTAACCATTCTTTTCATAGAGCAGTTTGGAAACACTCTGTTTGTAAAGTCTGCAAGAGGATATTTGGACCTCTTTGAGGATTTCGTTGGAAACGGGATTTCTTCATCTAATGCTAGACAGAAGAATTCTCAGTAACTTCTTTGGGTTGTGTGAGTTCAACTCACGGAGATGAACCTTTCTTTAGGCAGAGCAGATTTGAAACCCTCTTTTTGTGGAATTTGAAAGTGGAGATTTCAAGCGCTTTGGGGCCAACGGTAGAAAAGGAAATATCTTGGTATAAAAACTAGAGAGATTCATTCTCAGAAAACACTTTGTGTTGACTGCGACCCATTCACAGAGTTTAACCTTTCTTTTCATGGAGCAGTTTGGAAACACTGTGTTTGTAAAGTCTGCAAGTGGATATTTGGACCTATTTGAGGATTTCGTTGGAAACGGGATTTCTTCATCTAATGCTTGACAGAAGAATTGTCAGTAACTTCTTTGGGTTGTGTGTGTTCAACTCACAGAGTTGAACCTTCCTTTAGACAGAGCAGATATGAAACCCTCTTTTTGTGGAATTTGCAAGTGGAGATTTCAAGCGTTTTTGGGCCAACGGTAGAAAGGGAAATATCTTCGTATAAAAACTAGAGAGAATCATTCTCAGAAATCACTTTGTGTTGTGTGCGTTCCACTCACAGAGTTTAACCTTTCTTTTCATAGAGCAGCTTGGAAACACTCTGTTTGTAAAGTCTGCAAGTGCATATTGGGACCTCTTTGAGGATTTCGTTGGAAACGGGATTTCTTCATCTAATGCTAGACAGAAGAATTCTCAGTAACTTCTTTGGGTTGTGTGAGTTCAACTCACGGAGATGAACCTTCCTTTAGACAGAGCAGATTTGAAACCCTCTTTTTGTGGAATTTGAAAGTGGAGATTTCAAGCGCTTTCGGGCCAACGGTAGAAAAGGAAATATCTTCGTATAAAAACTAGAGAGATTCATTCTCAGAAAACACTTTGTGTTGACTGCGACCCATTCACAGAGTTTAACCTTTCTTTTCATGGAGCAGTTTGGAAACACTCTGTTTGTAAAGTCTGCAAGTGGATATTTGGACCTATTTGAGGATTTCGTTGGAAACGGGTTTTCTTCATCTAATGCTAGACAGAAGAATTCTCAGTAACTTTTTTGGGTTGTGTGTGTTCAACTCACAGAGTTGAACCTTCCTTTAGACAGAGCAGATTTGAAACCCTCTTTTTGTGGAATTTGCAAGTGGAGATTTCATGCGCTTTGGGGCCAACGGTAGAAAGGCAAATATCTTCTTATAAAAACTAGATAGAATCATTCTCAGAAACCACTTTGTGTTGTGTGCGTTCCACTCACAGAGTTTCAACTTTCTTTTCATAGATCAGTTTGGAAACACTCTGTTTGTAAAGTCTGCAAGTGGATATTTGGACCTCTTTGAGGATTTCGTTGGAAACGGGATTTCCTAATCTAATTCTAGTGAGAAGAATTCTCAGTAACTTCTTTGGGTTGCGTGTGTTCAACTCACAGAGTTGGACCTTCCTTTAGACAGAGCAGATACGAAACCCTCTTTTTGTGGAATTTGCAAGTGGAGATTTCAAGCACTTTTGGGCCAACTGTAGAAAAGGAAATATCTTCGTATAAAAACTAGAGAGAATCATTCTCAGAAACCACTTTGTGTTGTGTGCCTTCCACTCACAGAGTTTAACCTTTCTTTTCATAGAGCAGTTTGGTAACACTCTGTTTGTAAAGTCTGCAAGAGGATATTTGGACATCTTTGAGGATTTCGTTGGAAACGGGATTTCTTCATCTAATGCTAGACAGAAGAATTCTCAGTAACTTCTTTGGGTTGTGTGAGTTCAACTCACGGAGATGAACCTTTCTTTAGGCAGAGCAGATTTGAAACCCTCTTTTTGTGGAATTTGAAAGTGGAGATTTCAAGCGCTTTCGGGCCAACGGTAGAAAAGGAAATATCTTGGTATAAAAACTAGAGAGATTCATTCTCAGAAAACACTTTGTGTTGACTGCGACCCATTCACAGAGTTTAACCTTTCTTTTCATGGAGCAGTTTGGAAACACTCTGTTTGTAAAGTCTGCAAGTGGATATTTGGACCTATTTGAGGATTTCGTTGGAAACGGGATTTCTTCATCTAATGCTTGACAGAAGAATTGTCAGTAACTTCTTTGGGTTGTGTGTGTTCAACTCACAGAGTTGAACCTTCCTTTAGACAGAGCAGATATGAAACCCTCTTTTTGTGGAATTTGGAAGTGGAGATTTCAAGCGTTTTTGGGCCAACGGTAGAAAGGGAAATATCTTCGTATAAAAACTAGAGAGAATCATTCTCAGAAATCACTTTGTGTTGTGTGCCTTCCACTCACAGAGTTTAACCTTTCTTTTCGTAGAGCAGTTTGGAAACACTCTGTTTGTAAAGTCTGCAAGAGGATATTTGGACATCTTTGAGGATTTCGTTGGAAACGGGATTTCTTCATCTAATGCTAGACAGAAGAATTCTCAGTAACTTCTTTGGGTTGTGTGAGTTCAACTCACAGAGTTGAACCTAGCTTTAGACAGAGCATATTTGAAACCCTCTTATTGTGGAATTTGCAAGTGGAGATTTCAAGCGCTTTGGTGCGAACGGTAGAATAGGAAATATCTTCGTATAAAAACTAGAGAGAATCATTCTCAAAAACCACTTTGTGTTGACTGAGATCCATTCACAGAGTTTAACCTTTCTTTTCATGGAGCAGTTTGGAAACACTCTGTTTGTAAAGTCTGCAAGTGGATATTTGGAGCTATTGGAGGATTTCGTTGGAAACGGGATTTCTTCATCTAATGCTAGACAGAAGAATTCTCAGTAACTACTTTGGGTTGTGTGTGTTCAACTCACAGAGTTGAACCTTCCTTTACACAGAGCAGATTTGAAACCCTCTTTTTGTGGAATTTGAAAGTGGAGATTTCAAGCGCTTTTGGGCCAAAGGTAGAAAAGGAAATATCTTCGTATAAGAAATAGAGAGAATCATTCTCAGAAACCACTTAGTGTTGTGTGCGTTCCACTCACAGAGTTTCACCTTTCTTTTCATAGATCAGTTTGGAAACACTCTGTTTGTAAAGTCTGCAAGTGGATATTTAGACATCTTTGAGGATTTCGTTGGAAACGGGATTTCCTCATCTAATTCTAGACTGAAGAATTCTCAGTAACTTCTTTGGGTTGTGTGTTCAACTCACAGATTTGAACCTTCCTTTAGACAGAGCAGATTTGAAACCCTCTTTTTGTGGAATTTGCAAGTGGAGATTTCAAGCGCTTTGGGGACAATGGTAGGAAAGGAAATATCTTCGTATAAAAACTAGAGAGAATCATTCTCAGAAACCACTTGGTGTTGTGTGCGTTCCACTCACAGAGTTTAACCATTCTTTTCATAGAGCAGTTTGGAAACACTCTGTTTGTAAAGTCTGCAAGAGGATATTTGGACCTCTTTGAGGATTTCGTTGGAAACGGGATTTCTTCATCTAATGCTAGACAGAAGAATTCTCAGTAACTTCTTTGGGTTGTGTGAGTTCAACTCACGGAGATGAACCTTTCTTTAGGCAGAGCAGATTTGAAACCCTCTTTTTGTGGAATTTGAAAGTGGAGATTTCAAGCGCTTTGGGGCCAACGGTAGAAAAGGAAATATCTTGGTATAAAAACTAGAGAGATTCATTCTCAGAAAACACTTTGTGTTGACTGCGACCCATTCACAGAGTTTAACCTTTCTTTTCATGGAGCAGTTTGGAAACACTCTGTTTGTAAAGTCTGCAAGTGGATATTTGGACCTATTTGAGGATTTCGTTGGAAACGGGATTTCTTCATCTAATGCTTGACAGAAGAATTGTCAGTAACTTCTTTGGGTTGTGTGTGTTCAACTCACAGAGTTGAACCTTCCTTTAGACAGAGCAGATATGAAACCCTCTTTTTGTGGAATTTGCAAGTGGAGATTTCAAGCGTTTTTGGGCCAACGGTAGAAAGGGAAATATCTTCGTATAAAAACTAGAGAGAATCATTCTCAGAAATCACTTTGTGTTGTGTGCGTTCCACTCACAGAGTTTAACCTTTCTTTTCATAGAGCAGCTTGGAAACACTCTGTTTGTAAAGTCTGCAAGTGCATATTGGGACCTCTTTGAGGATTTCGTTGGAAACGGGATTTCTTCATCTAATGCTAGACAGAAGAATTCTCAGTAACTTCTTTGGGTTGTGTGAGTTCAACTCACGGAGATGAACCTTCCTTTAGACAGAGCAGATTTGAAACCCTCTTTTTGTGGAATTTGAAAGTGGAGATTTCAAGCGCTTTCGGGCCAACTGTAGAAAAGGAAATATCTTCGTATAAAAACTAGAGAGATTCATTCTCAGAAAACACTTTGTGTTGACTGCGACCCATTCACAGAGTTTAACCTTTCTTTTCATGGAGCAGTTTGGAAACACTCTGTTTGTAAAGTCTGCAAGTGGATATTTGGACCTATTTGAGGATTTTGTTGGAAACGGGTTTTCTTCATCTAATGCTAGACAGAAGAATTCTCAGTAACTTTTTTGGGTTGTGTGTATTCAACTCACAGAGTTGAACCTTCCTTTAGACAGAGCAGATTTGAAACCCTCTTTTTGTGGAATTTGCCAGTGGAGATTTCATGCGCTTTGGGGCCAACGGTAGAAAGGCAAATATCTTCTTATAAAAACTAGATAGAATCATTCTCAGAAACCACTTTGTGTTGTGTGCGTTCCACTCACAGAGTTTCACCTTTCTTTTCATAGATCAGTTTGGAAACACTCTGTTTGTAAAGTCTGCAAGTGGATATTTGGACCTCTTTGAGGATTTCGTTGGAAACGGGATTTCCTAATCTAATTCTAGTGAGAAGAATTCTCAGTAACTTCTTTGGGTTGCGTGTGTTCAACTCACAGAGTTGGACCGTCCTTTAGACAGAGCAGATACGAAACCCTCTTTTTGTGGAATTTGCAAGTGGAGATTTCAAGCACTTTTGGGCCAACTGTAGAAAAGGAAATATCTTCGTATAAAAACTAGAGAGAATCATTCTCAGAAACCACTTTGTGTTGTGTGCCTTCCACTCACAGAGTTTAACCTTTCTTTTCATAGAACAGTTTGGAAACACTCTGTTTGTAAAGTCTGCAAGAGGATATTTGGACATCTTTGAGGATTTCGTTGGAAACGGGATTTCTTCATCTAATGCTAGACAGAAGAATTCTCAGTAACTTCTTTGGGTTGTGTGAGTTCAACTCACGGAGATGAACCTTTCTTTAGGCAGAGCAGATTTGAAACCCTCTTTTTGTGGAATTTGAAAGTGGAGATTTCAAGCGCTTTCGGGCCAACGGTAGAAAAGGAAATATCTTGGTATAAAAACTAGAGAGATTCATTCTCAGAAAACACTTTGTGTTGACTGCGACCCATTCACAGAGTTTAACCTTTCTTTTCATGGAGCAGTTTGGAAACACTCTGTTTGTAAAGTCTGCAAGTGGATATTTGGACCTATTTGAGGATTTCGTTGGAAACGGGATTTCTTCATCTAATGCTTGACAGAAGAATTGTCAGTAACTTCTTTGGGTTGTGTGTGTTCAACTCACAGAGTTGAACCTTCCTTTAGACAGAGCAGATATGAAACCCTCTTTTTGTGGAATTTGCAAGTGGAGATTTCAAGCGCTTCGGGGACAATGGTAGGAAAGGAAATATCTTCGTATAAAAACTAGAGAGAATCATTCTCAGAAACCACTTGGTGTTGTGTGCGTTCCACTCACAGAGTTTAACCATTCTTTTCATAGAGCAGTTTGGAAACACTCTGTTTGTAAAGTCTGCAAGTGGATATTTGGACATCATTGAGGATTTCGTTGGAAACGGGATTTCTTCATGTAATGCTAGACAGAAGAATTCTCAGTAACTTCTTTGGGTTGTGTGAGTTCAAATCACAGAGTTGAACCTTCCTTTAGACAGAGCAGATATGAAACCCTCTTTTTGTGGAATTTGCAAGTGGAGATTTCAAGCGTTTTTGGGCCAACGGTAGAAAGGGAAATATCTTCGTATAAAAACTAGAGAGAATCATTCTCAGAAATCACTTTGTGTTGTGTGCCTTCCACTCACAGAGTTTAACCTTTCTTTTCGTAGAGCAGTTTGGAAACACTCTGTTTGTAAAGTCTGCAAGAGGATATTTGGACATCTTTGAGGATTTCGTTGGAAACCGGATTTCTTCATGTAATGCTAGACAGAAGAATTCTCAGTAACTTCTTTGGGTTGTGTGAGTTCAACTCACAGAGTTGAACCTAGCTTTAGACAGAGCATATTTGAAACCCTCTTATTGTGGAATTTGCAAGTGGAGATTTCAAGCGCTTTGGTGCGAACGGTAGAATAGGAAATATCTTCGTATAAAAACTAGAGAGAATCATTCTCAAAAACCACTTTGTGTTGACTGAGATCCATTCACAGAGTTTAACCTTTCTTTTCATGGAGCAGTTTGGAAACACTCTGTTTGTAAAGTCTGCAAGTGGATATTTGGAGCTATTGGAGGATTTCGTTGGAAACGGGATTTCTTCATCTAATGCTAGACAGAAGAATTCTCAGTAACTTCTTTGGGTTGTGTGTGTTCAACTCACAGAGTTGAACCTTCCTTTACACAGAGCAGATTTGAAACCCTCTTTTTGTGGAATTTGAAAGTGGAGATTTCAAGCGCTTTCGGGCCAAAGGTAGAAAGGGAAATATCTTCGTATAAGAAATAGAGAGAATCATTCTCAGAAACCACTTTGTGTTGTGTGCGTTCCACTCATAGAGTTACACCTTTCTTTTCATAGATCAGTTTGGAAACACTCTGTTTGTAAAGTCTGCAAGTGGATATTTAGACATCTTTGAGGATTTCGTTGGAAACGGGATTTCCTCATCTAATTCTAGACTGAAGAATTCTCAGTAACTTCTTTGGGTTGTGTGTTCAACTCACAGATTTGAACCTTCCTTTAGACAGAGCAGATTTGAAACCCTCTTTTTGTGGAATTTGCAAGTGGAGATTTCAAGCGCTTTGGGGACAATGGTAGGAAAGGAAATATCGTCGTATAAAAACTAGAGAGAATCATTCTCAGAAACCATTTTGTGTTGACTGCGATCCATTCACAGAGTTTAACCTTTCTTTTCATGGAGCAGTTTGGAAACACTCTGTTTGTAAAGTCTGCAAGTGGATATTTGGACCTATTTGAGGATTTCGTTGGAAACGGGATTTCTTCATCTAATGCTTGACAGAAGAATTCTCAGTAACTTCTTTGGGTTGTGTGTGTTCATCTCACAGAGTTGAACCTTCCTTTAGACAGAGCAGATTTGAAACCCTCTTTTTGTGGAATTTGCAAGTGGAGATTTCAAGCGCTTTGGGGCCAACGGTAGAAAGGCAAATATCTTCGTATAAAAACTAGAGAGAATCATTCTCAGAAACCACTTTGTGTTGTGTGCGTTCCACTCACAGAGTTTCACCTTTCTTTTCATAGATCAGTTTGGAAATACTCTGTTTGTAAAGTCTGGAAGTGGATATTTGGACCTCTTTGAGGATTTCGTTGGAAACGGGATTTCTTCATCTAATTCTAGTGAGAAGAATTCTCAGTAACTTCTTTGGGTTGCGTGTGTTCAACTCACAGAGTTGGACCTTCCCTTAGACAGAGCAGATACGAAACCCTCTCTTTGTGGAATTTGCAAGTGGAGATTTCAAGCACTTTTGGGCCAACGGTAGAAAAGGAAATATCTTCGTATAAAAACTAGAGAGAATCATTCTCAGAAACCACTTTGTGTTGTGTGCCTTCCACTCACAGAGCTTAACCTTTCTTTTCATAGAGCAGTTTGGAAACACTCTGTTTGTAAAGTCTGCAAGAGGATATTTGGACATCTTTGAGGATTTCGTTGGAAACGGGATTTCTTCATCTAATGCTAGACAGAAGAATTCTCAGTAACTTCTTTGGGTTGTGTGAGTTCAACTCACAGAGTTGAACCTAGCTTTAGACAGAGCATATTTGAAACCCTCTTATTGTGGAATTTGCAAGTGGAGATTTCTAGCGCTTTGGTGCGAACGGTAGAAAAGGAAATATCTTCGTATAAATCTAGAGAGAATCATTCTCAAAAACCACTTTGTGTTGACTGCGATCCATTCACATAGTTTAACCTTTCTTTTCATTGAGCAGTTTGGAAACACTCTGTTTGTAAAGTCTGCAAGTGGATATTTGGAGCTATTTGAGGATTTCGTTGGAAACGGGATTTCTTCATCTAATGCTAGACAGAAGAATTCTCAGTAACTTCTTTGGGTTGTGTGTGTTCAACTCACAGAGTTGAACCTTCCTTTAGACAGAGCAGATTTGAAACCCTCTTTTTGTGGAATTTGAAAGTGGAGATTTCAAGCGCTTTCGGGCCAAGGTAGAAAAGGAAATATCTTCGTATTAGAAATAGAGAGAATCATTCTCAGAAACCACTTTGTGTTGTGTGCGTTCCACTCACAGAGTTTCACCTTTCTTTTCATAGATCAGTTTGGAAACACTCTGTTTGTAAAGTCTGCAAGTGGATATTTAGACATCTTTGAGGATTTCGTTGGAAACGGGATTTCCTCATCTAATTCTAGACTGAAGAATTCTCAGTAACTTCTTTGGGTTGTGTGTTCAACTCACAGATTTGAACCTTCCTTTAGACAGAGCAGATTTGAAACCCTCTTTTTGTGGAATTTGCAAGTGGAGATTTCAAGCGCTTTGGGGACAATGGTAGGAAAGGAAATATCTTCGTATAAAAACTAGAGAGAATCATTCTCAGAAACCACTTGGTGTTGTGTGCGTTCCACTCACAGAGTTTAACCATTCTTTTCATAGAGCAGTTTGGAAACTCTCTGTTTGTAAAGTCTGCAAGTGGATATTTGGACATCATTGAGGATTTCGTTGGAAACGGGATTTCTTCATATAATGCTAGACAGAAGAATTCTCAGTAACTTCTTTGGGTTGCGTGAGTTCAACTCACAGAGTTGGACCTTCCTTTAGACAGAGCAGATACGAAACCCTCTTTTTGTGGAATTTGCAAGTGGAGATTTCAAGCGCTTTGGTGCCAACGGTAGAAAAGGAAATATCTTCGTATAAAAACTAGAGAGAACCATTCTCAAAAACCACTTTGTGTTGACTGCGATCCATTCACAGAGTTTAACCTTTCTTTTCATGGAGCAGTTTGGAAACACTCTGTTTGTAAATTCTGCAAGTGGATATTTGGACCTATTTGAGGATTTCGTTGGAAACGGGATTTCTTCATCTAATGCTAGACAGAAGAATTCTCTGTAACTTCATTGGGTTGTGTGTGTTCAACTCACAGAGTTGAACCTTCCTTAAGACAGAGCAGATTTGAAACCCTCTTTTTGTGGAATTTGAAAGTGGAGATTTCAAGCGCTTTCGGGCGAAAAGTAGAAAAGGAAATATCTTCGTATAAGAACTAGAGAGAATCATTCTCAGAAACCACTTTGTGTTGTGTGCGTTCCACTCACAGAGTTTCACCTTTCTTTTCATAGATCAGTTTGGAAACACTCTGTTTGTAAAGTCTGGAAGTGGATATTTGGACCTCTTTGAGGATTTCGTTGGAAACGGGATTTCCTCATCTAATTCTAGTGAGAAGAATTCTCAGTAACTTCTTTGGGTTGCGTGTGTTCAACTCACAGAGTTGGACCTTCCTTTAGACAGAGCAGATACGAAACCCTCTTTTTGTGGAATTTGCAAGTGTAGATTTCAAGCACTTTTGGGCCAACGGAAGAAAAGGAAATATCTTCGTATAAAATCTAGAGAGAATCATTCTCAGAAACCACTTTGTGTTGTGTGCCTTCCACTCACAGAGCTTAACCTTTCTTTTCATAGAGCAGTTTGGAAACACTCTGTTTGTAAAGTCTGCAAGAGGATATTTGGACATCTTTGAGGATTTCGTTGGAAACGGGATTTCTTCATCTAATGCTAGACAGAAGAATTCTCAGTAACTTCTTTGGGTTGCGTGAGTTCAACTCACAGAGTTGAACCTAGCTTTAGACAGAGCATATTTGAAACCCTCTTATTGTGGAATTTGCAAGTGGAGATTTCTAGCGCTTTGGTGCGAACGGTAGAAAAGGAAATATCTTCGTATAAAAACTAGAGAGAATCATTCTCAGAAACCGCTTTGTGTTGTGTGCGTTCCACTCACAGAGTTTAACCTTTCTTTTCATAGAGCAGTTTGGAAACACTCTGTTTGTAAAGTCTGCAAGTGCATATTTGGACCTCTTTGAGGATTTCGTTGGAAACGGGATTTCTTCATCTAATGCTAGACAGAAGAATTCTCAGTAACTTCTTTGGGTTTTGTGTGTTCAACTCACAGAGTTGAACCTTCCTTTTGACAGAGCAGATTTGAAACCCTCTTTTTGTGGAATTTGAAAGTGGAGATTTCAAGCGCTTTCGGGACAACGGTAGAAAAGGAAATATCTTCGTATAAAAACTAGAGAGAATCATTCTCAGAAACCATTTTGTGTTGACTGCGATCCATTCACAGAGTTTAAAATTTCTTTTCATGGAGCAGTTTGGAAACACTCTGTTTGTAAAGTCTGCAAGTGGATATTTGGAGCTATTTGAGGATTTCGTTGGAAACGGGATTTCTTCATCTAATGCTAGACAGAAGAATTTTCAGTAACTTCTTTGGGTTGTGTGTGTTCAACTCACAGAGTTGAACCTTCCTTTAGACAGAGCAGATTTGAAACCCTCTTTTTGTGGAATTTGAAAGTGGAGATTTCAAGCGCTTTCGGGCCAAAGGTAGAAAAGGAAATATCTTCGTATAAGAAATAGAGAGAATCATTCTCAGAAACCACTTTGTGTTGTGTGCGTTCCACTCACAGAGTTTCACCTTTCTTTTCATAGATCAGTTTGGAAACACTCTGTTTGTAAAGTCTGCAAGTGGATATTTAGACATCTTTGACGATTTCGTTGGAAACGGGATTTCCTCATCTAATTCTAGACTGAAGAATTCTCAGTAACTTCTTTGGGTTGTGTGTTCAACTCACAGATTTGAACCTTCCTTTAGACAGAGCAGATTTGAAACCCTCTTTTTGTGGAATTTGCAAGTGGAGATTTCAAGCGCTTTGGGGACAATGGTAGGAAAGGAAATATCTTCGTATAAAAACTAGAGAGAATCATTCTCAGAAACCACTTGGTGTTGTGTGCGTTCCACTCACAGAGTTTAACCATTCTTTTCATAGAGCAGTTTGGAAACACTCTGTTTGTAAAGTCTGCAAGTGGATATTTGGACATCATTGAGGATTTCGTTGGAAACGGGATTTCTTCATGTAATGCTAGACAGAAGAATTCTCAGTAACTTCTTTGGGTTGTGTGAGTTCAACTCACAGAGTTGAACCTACCTTTAGACACAGCATATTTGAAACCCACTTTTTGTGGAATTTGCAAGTGGAGATTTCAAGCGCTTTGGTGCCAACGGTAGAAAAGGAAATATCTTCGTATAAAAACTAGAGAGAATCATTCTCAAAAACCACTTTGTGTTGACTGCGATCCATTCACAGAGTTTAACCTTTCTTTTCATAGAGAAGTTTGGAAACACTCTGTTTGTAAAGTCTGCAAGTGGATATGTAGACCTCTTTGAGGATTTCGTTGGAAACGGGATTTCCTCATCTAATTCTAGTTTGAAGAATTCTCAGTAACTTCTTTGGGTTGCGTGTGTTCAACTCACAGAGTTGGACCTTCCTTTAGACAGAGCAGATATGAAACCCTCTTTTTGTGGAATTTGCAAGTGGAGATTTCAAGCACTTTTCGTCCAACGGTAGAAAAGGAAATATCTTCGTATAAAAACTAGAGAGAATCATTCTCAGAAACCGCTTTGTGTTGTGTGCGTTCCACTCACAGAGTTTAACCTTTCTTTTCATAGAGCAGTTTGGAAACACTCTGTTTGTAAAGTCTGCAAGTGCATATTTGGACCTCTTTGAGGATTTCGTTGGAAACGGGATTTCTTCATCTAATGCTAGACAGAAGAATTCTCAGTAACTTCTTTGGGTTTTGTGTGTTCAACTCACAGAGTTGAACCTTCCTTTTGACAGAGCAGATTTGAAACCCTCTTTTTGTGGAATTTGAAAGTGGAGATTTCAAGCGCTTTCGGGACAACGGTAGAAAAGGAAATATCTTCGTATAAAAACTAGAGAGAATCATTCTCAGAAACCATTTTGTGTTGACTGCGATCCATTCACAGAGTTTAAAATTTCTTTTCATGGAGCAGTTTGGAAACACTCTGTTTGTAAAGTCTGCAAGTGGATATTTGGAGCTATTTGAGGATTTCGTTGGAAACGGGATTTCTTCATCTAATGCTAGACAGAAGAATTTTCAGTAACTTCTTTGGGTTGTGTGTGTTCAACTCACAGAGTTGAACCTTCCTTTAGACAGAGCAGATTTGAAACCCTCTTTTTGTGGAATTTGAAAGTGGAGATTTCAAGCGCTTTCGGGCCAAAGGTAGAAAAGGAAATATCTTCGTATAAGAAATAGAGAGAATCATTCTCAGAAACCACTTTGTGTTGTGTGCGTTCCACTCACAGAGTTTCACCTTTCTTTTCATAGATCAGTTTGGAAACACTCTGTTTGTAAAGTCTGCAAGTGGATATTTAGACATCTTTGACGATTTCGTTGGAAACGGGATTTCCTCATCTAATTCTAGACTGAAGAATTCTCAGTAACTTCTTTGGGTTGTGTGTTCAACTCACAGATTTGAACCTTCCTTTAGACAGAGCAGATTTGAAACCCTCTTTTTGTGGAATTTGCAAGTGGAGATTTCAAGCGCTTTGGGGACAATGGTAGGAAAGGAAATATCTTCGTATAAAAACTAGAGAGAATCATTCTCAGAAACCACTTGGTGTTGTGTGCGTTCCACTCACAGAGTTTAACCATTCTTTTCATAGAGCAGTTTGGAAACACTCTGTTTGTAAAGTCTGCAAGTGGATATTTGGACATCATTGAGGATTTCGTTGGAAACGGGATTTCTTCATGTAATGCTAGACAGAAGAATTCTCAGTAACTTCTTTGGGTTGTGTGAGTTCAACTCACAGAGTTGAACCTACCTTTAGACACAGCATATTTGAAACCCACTTTTTGTGGAATTTGCAAGTGGAGATTTCAAGCGCTTTGGTGCCAACGGTAGAAAAGGAAATATCTTCGTATAAAAACTAGAGAGAATCATTCTCAAAAACCACTTTGTGTTGACTGCGATCCATTCACAGAGTTTAACCTTTCTTTTCATAGAGAAGTTTGGAAACACTCTGTTTGTAAAGTCTGCAAGTGGATATGTAGACCTCTTTGAGGATTTCGTTGGAAACGGGATTTCCTCATCTAATTCTAGTTTGAAGAATTCTCAGTAACTTCTTTGGGTTGCGTGTGTTCAACTCACAGAGTTGGACCTTCCTTTAGACAGAGCAGATATGAAACCCTCTTTTTGTGGAATTTGCAAGTGGAGATTTCAAGCACTTTTCGTCCAACGGTAGAAAAGGAAATATCTTCGTATAAAAACTAGAGAGAATCATTCTCAGAAACCGCTTTGTGTTGTGTGCGTTCCACTCACAGAGTTTAACCTTTCTTTTCATAGAGCAGTTTGGAAACACTCTGTTTGTAAAGTCTGCAAGAGGATATTTGGACCTCTTTGAGGATTTCATTGGAAACGGGATTTCTTCATCTAATGCTAGACAGAAGAATTCTCAGTAACTTCTTTGGGTTTTGTGTGTTCAACTCACAGAGTTGAACCTTCCTTTTGACAGAGCAGATTTGAAACCCTCTTTTTGTGGAATTTGAAAGTGGAGATTTCAAGCGCTTTCGGGACAACGGTAGAAAAGGAAATATCTTCGTATAAAAACTAGAGAGAATCATTCTCAGAAACCATTTTGTGTCGACTGCGATCCATTCACAGAGCTTAACCTTTCTTTTCATGGAGCAGTTTGGAAACACTCTGTTTGTAAAGTCTGCAAGTGGATATTTGGACCTATTTGAGGATTTCGTTGGAAACGGGATTTCTTCATCTAATGCTTGACAGAAGAATTGTCAGTAACTTCTTTGAGTTGTGTGTGTTCAACTCACAGAGTTGAACCTTCCTTTAGACAGAGCAGATATGAAACCCTCTTTTTGTGGAATTTGCAAGTGGAGATTTCAAGCGTTTTTGGGCCAACGGTAGAAAGGTAAATATCTTCGTATAAAAACTTGAGAGAATCATTCTCAGAAATCACTTTGTGTTGTGTGCGTTCCACTCACAGAGTTTAACCTTTCTTTTCATAGAGCAGCTGGGAAACACTCTGTTTGTAAAGTCTGCAAGTGGATATTTGGACCTCTTTGAGGATTTCGTTGGAAACGGGATTTCTTCATCTAATGCTAGACAGAAGAATTCTCAGTAACTTCTTTGGGTTGTGTGAGTTCAACTCACGGAGATGAACCTTCCTTTAGACAGAGGAGATTTGAAACCCTCTTTTTGTGGAATTTGAAAGTGGAGATTTCAAGCGCTTTCGGGCCAACGGTAGAAAAGGAAATATCTTCGTATAAAAACTAGAGAGATTCATTCTCAGAAAACACTTTGTGTTGACTGCGACCCATTCACAGAGTTTAACCTTTCTTTTCATGGAGCAGTTTGGAAACACTCTGTTTGTAAAGTCTGCAAGTGGATATTTGGACCTATTTGAGGATTTCGTTGGAAACGGGATTTCTTCATCTAATGCTAGACAGAAGAATTCTCAGTAACTTTTTTGGGTTGTGTGTGTTCAACTCACAGAGTTGAACCTTCCTTTAGACAGAGCAGATTTGAAACCCTCTTTTTGTGGAATTTGCAAGTGGAGATTTCATGCGCTTTGGGGCCAACGGTAGAAAGGCAAATATCTTCTTATAAAAACTAGATAGAATCATTCTCAGAAACCACTTTGTGTTGTGTGCGTTCCACTCACAGAGTTTCACCTTTCTTTTCATAGATCAGTTTGGAAACACTCTGTTCGTAAAGTCTGGAAGTGGATATTTAGACCTCTTTGAGGATTTCGTTGGAAACGGGATTTCCTCATCAAATTCTAGACTGAAGAATTCTCAGTAACTTCTTTGGGTTGTGTGTTCAACTCACAGATTTGAACCTTCCTTTAGACAGAGCAGATTTGAAACCCTCTTTTTGTGGAATTTGAAAGTGGAGATTTCAAGCGCTTTCGGGCCAACGGTAGAAAAGGAAATATCTTCGTATAAAAACTAGAGAGATTCATTCTCAGAAAACACTTTGTGTTGACTGCGACCCATTCACAGAGTTTAACCTTTCTTTTCATGGAGCAGTTTGGAAACACTCTGTTTGTAAAGTCTGCAAGTGGATATTTGGACCTATTTGAGGATTTCGTTGGAAACGGGATTTCTTCATCTAATGCTAGACAGAAGAATTCTCAGTAACTTTTTTGGGTTGTGTGTGTTCAACTCACAGAGTTGAACCTTCCTTTAGACAGAGCAGATTTGAAACCCTCTTTTTGTGGAATTTGCAAGTGGAGATTTCATGCGCTTTGGGGCCAACGGTAGAAAGGCAAATATCTTCTTATAAAAACTAGATAGAATCATTCTCAGAAACCACTTTGTGTTGTGTGCGTTCCACTCACAGAGTTTCACCTTTCTTTTCATAGATCAGTTTGGAAACACTCTGTTCGTAAAGTCTGGAAGTGGATATTTAGACCTCTTTGAGGATTTCGTTGGAAACGGGATTTCCTCATCAAATTCTAGACTGAAGAATTCTCAGTAACTTCTTTGGGTTGTGTGTTCAACTCACAGATTTGAACCTTCCTTTAGACAGAGCAGATTTGAAACCCTCTTTTTGTGGAATTTGCAAGTGGAGATTTCAAGCGCTTTGGGGACAATGGTAGGAAAGGAAATATCTTCGTATAAAAACTAGAGAGAATCATTCTCAGAAACCACTTGGTGTTGTGTGCGTTCCACTCACAGAGTTTAACCATTCTTTTCATAGAGCAGTTTGGAAACACTCTGTTTGTAAAGTCTGCAAGTGGATATTTGGACATCATTGAGGATTTCGTTGGAAACGGGATTTCTTCATGTAATGCTAGACAGAAGAATTCTCAGTAACTTCTTTGGGTTGTGTGAGTTCAACTCACAGAGTTGAACCTACCTTTAGACACAGCATATTTGAAACCCTCTTTTTGTGGAATTTGCAAGTGGAGATTTCAAGCGCTTTGGGGCCAACGGTAGAAAGGCAAATATCTTCGTATAAAAACTAGAGAGAATCATTCTCAGAAACCACTTTGTGTTGTGTGCGTTCCACTCACAGAGTTTCACCTTTCTTTTCATAGATCAGTTTGGAAACACTCTGTTTGTAAAGTCTGGAAGTGGATATTTGGACCTCTTTGAGGATTTCGTTGGAAACGGGATTTCCTCATCTAATTCTAGACTGAAGAATTCTCAGTAACTTCTTTGGGTTGTGTGTTCAACTCACAGATTTGAACCTTCCTTTAGACAGAGCAGATTTGAAACCCTCTTTTTGTGGAATTTGCAAGTGGAGATTTCAAGCGCTTTGGGGACAATGGTAGGAAAGGAAATATCTTCGTATAAAAACTAGAGAGAATCATTCTCAGAAACCACTTGGTGTTGTGTGCGTTCCACTCACAGAGTTTAACCATTCTTTTCATAGAGCAGTTTGGAAACACTCTGTTTGTAAAGTCTGCAAGTGGATATTTGGACATCATTGAGGATTTCGTTGGAAACGGGATTTCTTCATCAAATGCTAGACAGAAGAATTCTCAGTAACTTCTTTGGGTTGTGAGAGTTCAACTCACAGAGTTGAACCTACCTTTAGACACAGCATATTTGAAACCCTCTATTTGTGGAATTTGCAAGTGGAGATTTCAAGCGCTTTGGTGCCAACGGTAGAAAAGGAAATATCTTCGTATAAAAACTAGAGAGAATCATTCTCAAAAACCACTTTGTGTTGACTGCGATCCATTCACAGAGTTTAACCTTTCTTTTCATAGAGAAGTTTGGAAACACTCTGTTTGTAAAGTCTGCAAGTGGATATGTAGACCTCTTTGAGGATTTCATTGGAAACGGGATTTCCTCATCTAATTCTAGTTTGAAGAATTCTCAGTAACTTCTTTGGGTTGCGTGTGTTCAACTCACAGAGTTGGACCTTCCTTTAGACAGAGCAGATATGAAACCCTCTTTTTGTGGAATTTGCAGGTGGAGATTTCAAGCACTTTTCGTCCAACGGTAGAAAAGGAAATATCTTCGTATAAAAACTAGAGAGAATCATTCTCAGAAACCGCTTTGTGTTGTGTGCGTTGCACTCACAGAGTTTAACCTTTCTTTTCATAGAGCAGTTTGGAAACACTCTGTTTGTAAAGTCTGCAAGAGGATATTTGGACCTCTTTGAGGATTTCGTTGGAAACGGGATTTCTTCATCTAATGCTAGACAGAAGAATTCTCAGTAACTTCTTTGGGTTGCGTGTGTTCAACTCACGGAGTTGAACCTTCCTTTAGACACAGCATATTTGAAACCCTCTTTTTGTGGAATTTGAAAGTGGAGATTTCAAGCGCTTTGGTGCGAACGGTAGAAAAGGAAATATCTTCGTATAAAAACTAGAGAGAATCATTCTCAGAAACCATTTTGTGTCGACTGCGATCCATTCACAGAGTTTAACCTTTCTTTTCATGGAGCAGTTTGGAAACACTCTGTTTGTAAAGTCTGCAAGTGGATATTTGGACCTATTTGAGGATTTCGTTGGAAACGGGATTTCTTCATCTAATGCTTGACAGAAGAATTGTCAGTAACTTATTTGGGTTGTGTGTGTTCAACTCACAGAGTTGAACCTTCCTTTAGACAGAGCAGATATGAAACCCTCTTTTTGTGGAATTTGCAAGTGGAGATTTCAAGCGTTTTTTGGCCAACGGTAGAAAGGGAAATATCTTCGTATAAAAACTTGAGAGAATCATTCTCAGAAATCACTTTGTGTTGTGTGCGTTCCACTCACAGAGTTTAACCTTTCTTTTCATAGAGCAGCTTGGAAACACTCTGTTTGTAAAGTCTGCAAGTGGATATTTGGACCTCTTTGAGGATTTCGTTGGAAACGGGATTTCTTCATCTAATTCTAGACTGAAGAATTCTCAGTAACTTCTTTGGGTTGTGTGTTCAACTCACAGATTTGAACCTTCCTTTAGACAGAGCAGATTTGAAACCCTCTTTTTGTGGAATTTGCAAGTGGAGATTTCAAGCGCTTTGGGGACAATGGTAGGAAAGGAAATATCTTCGTATAAAAACTAGAGAGAATCATTCTCAGAAACCACTTGGTGTTGTGTGCGTTCCACTCACAGAGTTTAACCATTCTTTTCATAGAGCAGTTTGGAAACACTCTGTTTGTAATGTCTGGAAGTGGATATTTGGACATCATTGAGGATTTCGTTGGAAACGGGATTTCTTCATGTAATGCTAGACAGAAGAATTCTCAGTAACTTCTTTGGGTTGTGTGAGTTCAACTCACAGAGTTGAACCTACCTTTATACACAGCATATTTGAAACCCTCTTTTTGTGGAATTTGCAAGTGGAGATTTCAAGCGCTTTGGTGCCAACGGTAGAAAAGGAAATATCTTCGTATAAAAACTAGAGAGAATCATTCTCAAAAACCACTTTGTGTTGACTGCGATCCATTCACAGAGTTTAACCTTTCTTTTCATAGAGAAGTTTGGAAACACTCTGTTTGTAAAGTCTGCAAGTGGATATGTAGACCTCTTTGAGGATTTCGTTGGAAACGGGATTTCCTCATCTAATTCTAGTTTGAAGAATTCTCAGTAACTTCTTTGGGTTGCGTGTGTTCAACTCACAGAGTTGGACCTTCCTTTAGACAGAGCAGATATGAAACCCTCTTTTTGTGGAATTTGCAAGTGGAGATTTCAAGCACTTTTCGTCCAACGGTAGAAAAGGAAATATCTTCGTATAAAAACTAGAGAGAATCATTCTCAGAAACCGCTTTGTGTTGTGTGCGTTCCACTCACAGAGTTTAACCTTTCTTTTCATAGAGCAGTTTGGAAACACTCTGTTTGTAAAGTCTGCAAGAGGATATTTGGACCTCTTTGAGGATTTCATTGGAAACGGGATTTCTTCATCTAATGCTAGACAGAAGAATTCTCAGTAACTTCTTTGGGTTTTGTGTGTTCAACTCACAGAGTTGAACCTTCCTTTTGACAGAGCAGATTTGAAACCCTCTTTTTGTGGAATTTGAAAGTGGAGATTTCAAGCGCTTTCGGGACAACGGTAGAAAAGGAAATATCTTCGTATAAAAACTAGAGAGAATCATTCTCAGAAACCATTTTGTGTCGACTGCGATCCATTCACAGAGTTTAACCTTTCTTTTCATGGAGCAGTTTGGAAACACTCTGTTTGTAAAGTCTGCAAGTGGATATTTGGACCTATTTGAGGATTTCGTTGGAAACGGGATTTCTTCATCTAATGCTTGACAGAAGAATTGTCAGTAACTTCTTTGAGTTGTGTGTGTTCAACTCACAGAGTTGAACCTTCCTTTAGACAGAGCAGATATGAAACCCTCTTTTTGTGGAATTTGCAAGTGGAGATTTCAAGCGTTTTTGGGCCAACGGTAGAAAGGTAAATATCTTCGTATAAAAACTTGAGAGAATCATTCTCAGAAATCACTTTGTGTTGTGTGCGTTCCACTCACAGAGTTTAACCTTTCTTTTCATAGAGCAGCTGGGAAACACTCTGTTTGTAAAGTCTGCAAGTGGATATTTGGACCTCTTTGAGGATTTCGTTGGAAACGGGATTTCTTCATCTAATGCTAGACAGAAGAATTCTCAGTAACTTCTTTGGGTTGTGTGAGTTCAACTCACGGAGATGAACCTTCCTTTAGACAGAGGAGATTTGAAACCCTCTTTTTGTGGAATTTGAAAGTGGAGATTTCAAGCGCTTTCGGGCCAACGGTAGAAAAGGAAATATCTTCGTATAAAAACTAGAGAGATTCATTCTCAGAAAACACTTTGTGTTGACTGCGACCCATTCACAGAGTTTAACCTTTCTTTTCATGGAGCAGTTTGGAAACACTCTGTTTGTAAAGTCTGCAAGTGGATATTTGGACCTATTTGAGGATTTCGTTGGAAACGGGATTTCTTCATCTAATGCTAGACAGAAGAATTCTCAGTAACTTTTTTGGGTTGTGTGTGTTCAACTCACAGAGTTGAACCTTCCTTTAGACAGAGCAGATTTGAAACCCTCTTTTTGTGGAATTTGCAAGTGGAGATTTCATGCGCTTTGGGGCCAACGGTAGAAAGGCAAATATCTTCTTATAAAAACTAGATAGAATCATTCTCAGAAACCACTTTGTGTTGTGTGCGTTCCACTCACAGAGTTTCACCTTTCTTTTCATAGATCAGTTTGGAAACACTCTGTTCGTAAAGTCTGGAAGTGGATATTTAGACCTCTTTGAGGATTTCGTTGGAAACGGGATTTCCTCATCAAATTCTAGACTGAAGAATTCTCAGTAACTTCTTTGGGTTGTGTGTTCAACTCACAGATTTGAACCTTCCTTTAGACAGAGCAGATTTGAAACCCTCTTTTTGTGGAATTTGCAAGTGGAGATTTCAAGCGCTTTGGGGACAATGGTAGGAAAGGAAATATCTTCGTATAAAAACTAGAGAGAATCATTCTCAGAAACCACTTGGTGTTGTGTGCGTTCCACTCACAGAGTTTAACCATTCTTTTCATAGAGCAGTTTGGAAACACTCTGTTTGTAAAGTCTGCAAGTGGATATTTGGACATCATTGAGGATTTCGTTGGAAACGGGATTTCTTCATGTAATGCTAGACAGAAGAATTCTCAGTAACTTCTTTGGGTTGTGTGAGTTCAACTCACAGAGTTGAACCTACCTTTAGACACAGCATATTTGAAACCCTCTTTTTGTGGAATTTGCAAGTGGAGATTTCAAGCGCTTTGGGGCCAACGGTAGAAAGGCAAATATCTTCGTATAAAAACTAGAGAGAATCATTCTCAGAAACCACTTTGTGTTGTGTGCGTTCCACTCACAGAGTTTCACCTTTCTTTTCATAGATCAGTTTGGAAACACTCTGTTTGTAAAGTCTGGAAGTGGATATTTGGACCTCTTTGAGGATTTCGTTGGAAACGGGATTTCCTCATCTAATTCTAGACTGAAGAATTCTCAGTAACTTCTTTGGGTTGTGTGTTCAACTCACAGATTTGAACCTTCCTTTAGACAGAGCAGATTTGAAACCCTCTTTTTGTGGAATTTGCAAGTGGAGATTTCAAGCGCTTTGGGGACAATGGTAGGAAAGGAAATATCTTCGTATAAAAACTAGAGAGAATCATTCTCAGAAACCACTTGGTGTTGTGTGCGTTCCACTCACAGAGTTTAACCATTCTTTTCATAGAGCAGTTTGGAAACACTCTGTTTGTAAAGTCTGCAAGTGGATATTTGGACATCATTGAGGATTTCGTTGGAAACGGGATTTCTTCATCAAATGCTAGACAGAAGAATTCTCAGTAACTTCTTTGGGTTGTGTGAGTTCAACTCACAGAGTTGAACCTACCTTTAGACACAGCATATTTGAAACCCTCTATTTGTGGAATTTGCAAGTGGAGATTTCAAGCGCTTTGGTGCCAACGGTAGAAAAGGAAATATCTCCGTATAAAAACTAGAGAGAATCATTCTCAAAAACCTCTTTGTGTTGACTGCGATCCATTCACTGAGTTTAACCTTTCTTTTCATAGAGAAGTTTGGAAACACTCTGTTTGTAAAGTCTGCAAGTGGATATGTAGACCTCTTTGAGGATTTCGTTTGGAAACGGAATTTCCTCATCTAATTCTAGTTTGAAGAATTCTCAGTAACTTCTTTGGGTTGCGTGTGTTCAACTCACAGAGTTGGACCTTCCTTTAGACAGAGCAGATATGAAACCCTCTTTTTGTGGAATTTGCAAGTGGAGATTTCAAGCACTTTTCGTCCAACGGTAGAAAAGGAAATATCTTCGTATAAAAAGTAGAGAGAATCATTCTCAGAAACCGCTTTGTGTTGTGTGCGTTCCACTCACAGAGTTTAACCTTTCTTTTCATAGAGCAGTTTGGAAACACTCTGTTTGTAAAGTCTGCAAGAGGATATTTGGACCTCTTTGAGGATTTCGTTGGAAACGGGATTTCTTCATCTAATGCTAGACAGAAGAATTCTCAATAACTTCTTTGGGTTTTGTGTGTTCAACTCACAGAGTTGAACCTTCTTTTGACAGAGCAGATTTGAAACCCTCTTTTTGTGGAATTTGAAAGTGGAGATTTCAAGCGCTTTCGGGACAACGGTAGAAAAGGAAATATCTTCGTATAAAAACTAGAGAGAATCATTCTCAGAAACCATTTTGTGTCGACTGCGATCCATTCACAGAGTTTAACCTTTCTTTTCATGGAGCAGTTTGGAAACACTCTGTTTGTAAAGTCTGCAAGTGGATATTTGGACATCATTGAGGATTTCGTTGGAAACGGGATTTCTTCATCTAATGCTTGACAGAAGAATTGTCAGTAACTTCTTTGGGTTGTGTGTGTTCAACTCACAGAGTTGAACCTTCCTTTAGACAGAGCAGATATGAAACCCTCTTTTTGTGGAATTTGCAAGTGGAGATTTCAAGCGTTTTTGGGCCAACGGTAGAAAGGGAAATATCTTCGTATAAAAACTAGAGAGAATCATTCTCAGAAATCACTTTGTGTTGTGTGCGTTCCACTCACAGAGTTTAACCTTTCTTTTCATAGAGCAGCTTGGAAACACTCTGTTTGTAAAGTCTGCAAGTGGATATTTGGACCTCTTTGAGGATTTCGTTGGAAACGGGATTTCTTCATCTAATGCTAGACAGAAGAATTCTCAGTAACTTCTTTGGGTTGTGTGAGTTCAACTCACGGAGATGAACCTTCCTTTAGACAGAGGAGATTTGAAACCCTCTTTTTGTGGAATTTGCAAGTGGAGATTTCAAGCGCTTTCGGGCCAACGGTAGAAAAGGAAATATCTTCGTATAAAAACTAGAGAGATTCATTCTCAGAAAACACTTTGTGTTGACAGCGACCCATTCACAGAGTTTAACCTTTCTTTTCATGGAGCAGTTTGGAATCACTCTGTTTGTAAAGTCTGCAAGTGGATATTTGGACCTATTTGAGGATTTCGTTGGAAACGGGATTTCTTCATCTAATGCTAGACAGAAGAATTCTCAGTAACTTTTTTGGGTTGTGTGTGTTCAACTCACAGAGTTGAACCTTCCTTTAGACAGAGCAGATTTGAAACCCTCTTTTTGTGGAATTTGCAAGTGGAGATTTCATGCGCTTTGGGGCCAACGGTAGAAAGGCAAATATCTTCTTATAAAAACTAGATAGAATCATTCTCAGAAACCACTTTGTGTTCTGTGCGTTCCACTCACAGAGTTTCACCTTTCTTTTCATAGATCAGTTTGGAAACACTCTGTTCGTAAAGTCTGGAAGTGGATATTTAGACCTCTTTGAGGATTTCGTTGGAAACGGGAATTCCTCATCAAATTCTAGACTGAAGAATTCTCAGTAACTTCTTTGGGTTGTGTGTTCAACTCACAGATTTGAACCTTCCTTTAGACAGAGCAGATTTGAAACCCTCTTTTTGTGGAATTTGCAAGTGGAGATTTCAAGCGCTTTGGGGACAATGGTAGGAAAGGAAATATCTTCGTATAAAAACTAGAGAGAATCATTCTCAGAAACCACTTGGTGTTGTGTGCGTTCCACTCACAGAGTTTAACCATTCTTTTCATAGAGCAGTTTGGAAACACTCTGTTTGTAAAGTCTGCAAGTGGATATTTGGACATCATTGAGGATTTCGTTGGAAACGGGATTTCTTCATGTAATGCTAGACAGAAGAATTCTCAGTAACTTCTTTGGGTTGTGTGAGTTCAACTCACAGAGTTGAACCTACCTTTAGACACAGCATATTTGAAACCCTCTTTTTGTGGAATTTGCAAGTGGAGATTTCAAGCGCTTTGGGGCCAACGGTAGAAAGGCAAATATCTTCGTATAAAAACTAGAGAGAATCATTCTCAGAAACCACTTTGTGTTGTGTGCGTTCCACTCACAGATTTTCACCTTTCTTTTCATAGATCAGTTTGGAAACACTCTGTTTGTAAAGTCTGGAAGTGGATATTTGGACCTCTTTGAGGATTTCGTTGGAAACGGGATTTCCTCATCTAATTCTAGTGAGAAGAATTCTCAATAACTTCTTTGGGTTGCGTGTGTTCACCTCACAGAGTTGGACCTTCCTTTAGACAGAGCAGATACGAAACCCTCTTTTTGTGGAATTTGCAAGTGGAGATTTCAAGCACTTTTGGGCCAACTGTAGAAAAGGAAATATCTTCGTATAAAAACTAGAGAGAATCATTCTCAGAAACCACTTTGTGTTGTGTGCCTTCCACTCACAGAGTTTAACCTTTCTTTTCATAGAGCAGTTTGGAAACACTCTGTTTGTAAAGTCTGCAAGAGGATATTTGGACATCTTTGAGGATTTCGTTGGAAACGGGATTTCTTCATCTAATGCTAGACAGAAGAATTCTCAGTAACTTCTTTGGGTTGTGTGAGTTCAACTCACAGAGTTGAACCTACCTTTAGACACAGCATATTTGAAACCCTCTTATTGTGGAATTTGCAAGTGGAGATTTCTAGCGCTTTGGTGCGAACGGTAGAAAAGGAAATATCATCGTATAAAAACTAGAGAGAATCATTCTCAAAAACCACTTGTGTTGACTGCGATCCATTCACAGAGTTTAACCTTTCTTTTCATAGAGAAGTTTGGAAACACTCTGTTTGTAAAGTCTGCAAGTGGATATGTAGACCTCTTAGAGGATTTCGTTGGAAACGGGATTTCCTCATCTAATTCTAGTTTGAAGAATTCTCAGTAACTTCTTTTGGTTGCGTGTGTTCAACTCACAGAGTTGGACCTTCCTTTAGACAGAGCAGATATGAAACCCTCTTTTTGTGGAATTTGCAAGTGGAGATTTCAAGCACTTTTCATCCAACGGTAGAAAAGGAAATATCTTCGTATAAAAACTAGAGAGAATCATTCTCAGAAACCGCTTTGTGTTGAGTGCGTTCCACTCACAGAGTTTAACCTTTCTTTTCATAGAGCAGTTTGGAAACACTCTGTTTGTAAAGTCTGCAAGAGGATATTTGGACCTCTTTGAGGATTTCGTTGGAAACGGGATTTCTTCATCTAATGCTAGACAGAAGAATTCTCAGTAACTTCTTTGGGTTTTGTGTGTTCAACTCACAGAGTTGAACCTTCCTTTAGACACAGCATATTTGAAACCCTCTTTTTGTGGAATTTGAAAGTGGAGATTTCAAGCGCTTTGGTGCGAACGGTAGAAAAGGAAATATCTTCGTATAAAAACTAGAGAGAATCATTCTCAGAAACCATTTTGTGTCGACTGCGATCCATTCACAGAGTTTAACCTTTCTTTTCATGGAGCAGTTTGGAAACACTCTGTTTGTAAAGTCTGCAAGTGGATATTTGGACCTATTTGAGGATTTCGTTGGAAACGGGATTTCTTCATCTAATGCTTGACAGAAGAATTGTCAGTAACTTCTTTGGGTTGTGTGTGTTCAACTCACAGAGTTGAACCTTCCTTTAGACAGAGCAGATATGAAACCCTCTTTTTGTGGAATTTGCAAGTGGAGATTTCAAGCGTTTTTTGGCCAACGGTAGAAAGGGAAATATCTTCGTATAAAAACTTGAGAGAATCATTCTCAGAAATCACTTTGTGTTGTGTGCGTTCCACTCACAGAGTTTAACCTTTCTTTTCATAGAGCAGCTTGGAAACACTCTGTTTATAAAGTCTGCAAGTGGATACTTGGACCTCTTTGAGGATTTCGTTGGAAACGGGATTTCTTCATCTAATTCTAGACTGAAGAATTCTCAGTAACTTCTTTGGGTTGTGTGTTCAACTCACAGATTTGAACCTTCCTTTAGACAGAGCAGATTTGAAACCCTCTTTTTGTGGAATTTGCAAGTGGAGATTTCAAGCGCTTTGGGGACAATGGTAGGAAAGGAAATATCTTCGTATAAAAACTAGAGAGAATCATTCTCAGAAACCACTTGGTGTTGTGTGCGTTCCACTCACAGAGTTTAACCATTCTTTTCATAGAGCAGTTTGGAAACACTCTGTTTGTAAAGTCTGCAAGTGGATATTTGGACATCATTGAGGATTTCGTTGGAAACGGGATTTCTTCATCTAATGCTAGACAGAAGAATTCTCAGTAACTTCTTTGGGTTGTGTGAGTTCAACTCACAGAGTTGAACCTACCTTTAGAAACAGCATATTTGAAACCCTCTTTTTGTGGAATTTGCAAGTGGAGATTTCAAGCGCTTTGGTGCCAACGGTAGAAAAGGAAATATCTTCGTATAAAAACTAGAGAGAATCATTCTCAAAAACCACTTTGTGTTGACTGCGATCCATTCACAGAGTTTAACCTTTCTTTTCATAGAGAAGTTTGGAAACACTCTGTTTGTAAAGTCTGCAAGTGGATATGTAGACCTCTTTGAGGATTTCGTTGCAAACGGGATTTCCTCATCTAATTCTAGTTTGAAGAATTCTCAGTAACTTCTTTGGGTTGCGTGTGTTCAACTCACAGAGTTGGACCTTCCTTTAGACAGAGCAGATATGAAACCCTCTTTTTGTGGAATTTGCAAGTGGAGATTTCAAGCACTTTTCGTCCAACGGTAGAAAAGGAAATATCTTCGTATAAAAACTAGAGAGAATCATTCTCAGAAACCGCTTTGTGTTGTGTGCGTTCCACTCACAGAGTTTAAACTTTCTTTTCATAGAGCAGTTTGGAAACACTCTGTTTGTAAAGTCTGCAAGAGGATATTTGGACCTCTTTGAGGATTTCGTTGGAAACGGGATTTCTTCATCTAATGCTAGACAGAAGAATTCTCAGTAACTTCTTTGGGTTTTGTGTGTTCAACTCACAGAGTTGAACCTTCCTTTTGACAGAGCAGATTTGAAACCCTCTTTTTGTGGAATTTGAAAGTGGAGATTTCAAGCGCTTTCGGGACAACGGTAGAAAAGGAAATATCTTCGTATAAAAACTAGAGAGAATCATTCTCAGATACCATTTTGTGTCGACTGCGATCCATTCACAGAGTTTAACCTTTCTTTTCATGGAGCAGTTTGGAAACACTCTGTTTGTAAAGTCTGCAAGTGGATATTTGGACCTATTTGAGGATTTCGTTGGAAACGGGATTTCTTCATCTAATGCTTGACAGAAGAATTGTCAGTAACTTCTTTGGGTTGTGTGTGTTCAACTCACAGAGTTGAACCTTCCTTTAGACAGAGCAGATATGAAACCCTCTTTTTGTGGAATTTGCAAGTGGAGATTTCAAGCGTTTTTTGGCCAACGGTAGAAAGGTAAATATCTTCGTATAAAAACTTGAGAGAATCATTCTCAGAAATCACTTTGTGTTGTGTGCGTTCCACTCACAGAGTTTAACCTTTCTTTTCATAGAGCAGCTTGGAAACACTCTGTTTGTAAAGTCTGCAAGTGGATATTTGGACCTCTTTGAGGATTTCGTTGGAAACGGGATTTCTTCATCTAATGCTAGACAGAAGAATTCTCAGTAACTTCTTTGGGTTGTGTGAGTTCAACTCACGGAGATGAACCTTCCTTTAGACAGAGGAGATTTGAAACCCTCTTTTTGTGGAATTTGAAAGTGGAGATTTCAAGCGCTTTCGGGCCAACGGTAGAAAAGGAAATATCTTCGTATAAAAACTAGAGAGATTCATTCTCAGAAAACACTTTGTGTTGACTGCGACCCATTCACAGAGTTTAACCTTTCTTTTCATGGAGCAGTTTGGAAACACTCTGTTTGTAAAGTCTGCAAGTGGATATTTGGACCTATTTGAGGATTTCGTTGGAAACGGGATTTCTTCATCTAATGCTAGACAGAAGAATTCTCAGTAACTTTTTTGGGTTGTGTGTGTTCAACTCACAGAGTTGAACCTTCCTTTAGACAGAGCAGATTTGAAACCCTCTTTTTGTGGAATTTGCAAGTGGAGATTTCATGCGCTTTGGGGCCAACGGTAGAAAGGCAAATATCTTCTTATAAAAACTAGATAGAATCATTCTCAGAAACCACTTTGTGTTGTGTGCGTTCCACTCACAGAGTTTCACCTTTCTTTTCATAGATCTGTTTGGAAACACTCTGTTCGTAAAGTCTGGAAGTGGATATTTAGACCTCTTTGAGGATTTCGTTGGAAACGGGATTTCCTCATCAAATTCTAGACTGAAGAATTCTCAGTAACTTCTTTGGGTTGTGTGTTCAACTCACAGATTTGAACCTTCCTTTAGACAGAGCAGATTTGAAATCCTCTTTTTGTGGAATTTGCAAGTGGAGATTTCAAGCGCTTTGGGGACAATGGTAGGAAAGGAAATATCTTCGTATAAAAACTAGAGAGAATCATTCTCAGAAACCACTTGGTGTTGTGTGCGTTCCACTCACAGAGTTTAACCATTCTTTTCATAGAGCAGTTTGGAAACACTCTGTTTGTAAAGTCTGCAAGTGGATATTTGGACATCATTGAGGATTTCGTTGGAAACGGGATTTCTTCATGTAATGCTAGACAGAAGAATTCTCAGTAACTTCTTTGGGTTGTGTGAGTTCAACTCACAGAGTTGAACCTACCTTTAGACACAGCATATTTGAAACCCTCTTTTTGTGGAATTTGCAAGTGGAGATTTCAAGCGCTTTGGGGCCAACGGTAGAAAGGCAAATATCTTCGTATAAAAACTAGAGAGAATCATTCTCAGAAACCACTTTGTGTTGTGTGCGTTCCACTCACAGAGTTTCACCTTTCTTTTCATAGATCAGTTTGGAAACACTCTGTTTGTAAAGTCTGGAAGTGGATATTTGGACCTCTTTGAGGATTTCGTTGGAAACGGGATTTCCTCATCTAATTCTAGACTGAAGAATTCTCAGTAACTTCTTTGGGTTGTGTGTTCAACTCACAGATTTGAACCTTCCTTTAGACAGAGCAGATTTGAAACCCTCTTTTTGTGGAATTTGCAAGTGGAGATTTCAAGCGCTTTGGGGACAATGGTAGGAAAGGAAATATCTTCGTATAAAAACTAGAGAGAATCATTCTCAGAAACCACTTGGTGTTGTGTGCGTTCCACTCACAGAGTTTAACCATTCTTTTCATAGAGCAGTTTGGAAACACTCTGTTTGTAAAGTCTGCAAGTGGATATTTGGACATCATTGAGGATTTCGTTGGAAACGGGATTTCTTCATCTAATGCTAGACAGAAGAATTCTCAGTAACTTCTTTGGGTTGTGTGAGTTCAACTCACAGAGTTGAACCTACCTTTAGACACAGCATATTTGAAACCCTCTATTTGTGGAATTTGCAAGTGGAGATTTCAAGCGCTTTGGTGCCAACGGCAGAAAAGGAAATATCTCCGTATAAAAACTAGAGAGAATCATTCTCAAAAACCTCTTTGTGTTGACTGCGATCCATTCACTGAGTTTAACCTTTCTTTTCATAGAGAAGTTTGGAAACACTCTGTTTGTAAAGTCTGCAAGTGGATATGTAGACCTCTTTGAGGATTTCGTTTGGAAACGGAATTTCCTCATCTAATTCTAGTTTGAAGAATTCTCAGTAACTTCTTTGGGTTGCGTGTGTTCAACTCACAGAGTTCGACCTTCCTTTAGACAGAGCAGATATGAAACCCTCTTTTTGTGGAATTTGCAAGTGGAGATTTCAAGCACTTTTCGTCCAACGGTAGAAATGGAAATATCTTCGTATAAAAACTAGAGAGAATCATTCTCAGAAACCGCTTTGTGTTGTGTGCGTTCCACTCACAGAGTTTAACCTTTCTTTTCATAGAGCAGTTTGGAAACACTCTGTTTGTAAAGTCTGCAAGAGGATATTTGGACCTCTTTGAGGATTTCGTTGGAAACGGGATTTCTTCATCTAATGCTAGACAGAAGAATTCTCAGTAACTTCTTTGGGTTTTGTGTGTTCAACTCACAGAGTTGAACCTTCCTTTTGACAGAGCAGATTTGAAACCCTCTTTTTGTGGAATTTGAAAGTGGAGATTTCAAGCGCTTTCGGGACAACGGTTGAAAAGGAAATATCTTCGTATAAAAACTAGAGAGATTCATTCTCAGAAAACACTTTGTGTTGACAGCGACCCATTCACAGAGTTTAACCTTTCTTTTCATGGAGCAGTTTGGAAACACTCTGTTTGTAAAGTCTGCAAGTGGATATTTGGACCTATTTGAGGATTTCGTTGGAAACGGGATTTCTTCATCTAATGCTAGACAGAAGAATTCTCAGTAACTTTTTTGGGTTGTGTGTGTTCAACTCACAGAGTTGAACCTTCCTTTAGACAGAGCAGATTTGAAACCCTCTTTTTGTGGAATTTGCAAGTGGAGATTTCATGCGCTTTGGGGCCAACGGTAGAAAGGCAAATATCTTCTTATAAAAACTAGATAGAATCATTCTCAGAAACCACTTTGTGTTGTGTGCGTTCCACTCACAGAGTTTCACCTTTCTTTTCATAGATCAGTTTGGAAACACTCTGTTCGTAAAGTCTGGAAGTGGATATTTTGACCTCTTTGAGGATTTCGTTGGAAACGGGATTTCCTCATCAAATTCTAGACTGAAGAATTCTCAGTAACTTCTTTGGGTTGTGTGTTCAACTCACAGATTTGAACCTTCCTTTAGACAGAGGAGATTTGAAACCCTCTTTTTGTGGAATTTGCAAGTGGAGATTTCAAGCGCTTTGGGGACAATGGTAGGAAAGGAAACATCTTCGTATAAAAACTAGAGAGAATCATTCTCAGAAACCACTTGGTGTTGTGTGCGTTCCACTCACAGAGTTTAACCATTCTTTTCATAGAGCAGTTTGGAAACACTCTGTTTGTAAAGTCTGCAAGTGGATATTTGGACATCATTGAGGATTTCGTTGGAAACGGGATTTCTTCATGTAATGCTAGACAGAAGAATTCTCAGTAACTTCTTTGGGTTGTGTGAGTTCAACTCACAGAGTTGAACCTACCTTTAGACACAGCATATTTGAAACCCTCTTTTTGTGGAATTTGCAAGTGGAGATTTCAAGCGCTTTGGGGCCAACGGTAGAAAGGCAAATATCTTCGTATAAAAACTAGAGAGAATCATTCTCAGAAACCACTTTGTGTTGTGTGCGTTCCACTCACAGAGTTTCACCTTTCTTTTCATAGATCAGTTTGGAAACACTCTGTTTGTAAAGTCTGGAAGTGGATATTTGGACCTCTTTGAGGATTTCGTTGGAAACGGGATTTCCTCATCTAATTCTAGTGAGAAGAATTCTCAGTAACTTCTTTGGGTTGCGTGTGTTCAACTCACAGAGTTGGACCTTCCTTTAGACAGAGCAGATACGAAACCCTCTTTTTGTGGAATTTGCAAGTGGAG
The DNA here is from genome assembly GCF_029281585.2 of Gorilla gorilla gorilla. Lineage (NCBI taxonomy): Eukaryota > Metazoa > Chordata > Mammalia > Primates > Hominidae > Gorilla > Gorilla gorilla. The sequence continues at coordinate 110,528,862 of NC_073224.2, forward strand.
ATTTCAAGCACTTTTGGGCCAACTGTAGAAAAGGAAATATCTTCGTATAAAAACTAGAGAGAATCATTCTCAGAAACCACTTTGTGTTGTGTGCCTTCCACTCACAGAGTTTAACCTTTCTTTTCATAGAGCAGTTTGGAAACACTCTGTTTGTAAAGTCTGCAAGAGGATATTTGGACATCTTTGAGGATTTCGTTGGAAACGGGATTTCTTCATCTAATGCTAGACAGAAGAATTCTCAGTAACTTCTTTGGGTTGTGTGAGTTCAACTCACAGAGTTGAACCTACCTTTAGACACAGCATATTTGAAACCCTCTTATTGTGGAATTTGCAAGTGGAGATTTCTAGCGCTTTGGTGCGAACGGTAGAAAAGGAAATATCTTCGTATAAAAACTAGAGAGAATCATTCTCAAAAACCACTTTGTGTTGACTGCGATCCATTCACAGAGTTTAACCTTTCTTTTCATAGAGAAGTTTGGAAACACTCTGTTTGTAAAGTCTGCAAGTGGATATGTAGACCTCTTAGAGGATTTCGTCGGAAACGGGATTTCCTCATCTAATTCTAGTTTGAAGAATTCTCAGTAACTTCTTTGGGTTGCGTGTGTTCAACTCACAGAGTTGAACCTTCCTTTAGACACAGCATATTTGAAACCCTCTTTTTGTGGAATTTGAAAGTGGAGATTTCAAGCGCTTTGGTGCGAACGGTAGAAAAGGAAATATCTTCGTATAAAAACTAGAGAGAATCATTCTCAGAAACCATTTTGTGTCGACTGCGATCCATTCACAGAGTTTAACCTTTCTTTTCATGGAGCAGTTTGGAAACACTCTGTTTGTAAAGTCTGCAAGTGGATATTTGGACCTATTTGAGGATTTCGTTGGAAACGGGATTTCTTCATCTAATGCTTGACAGAAGAATTGTCAGTAACTTCTTTGGGTTGTGTGTGTTCAACTCACAGAGTTGAACCTTCCTTTAGACAGAGCAGATATGAAACCCTCTTTTTGTGGAATTTGCAAGTGGAGATTTCAAGCGTTTTTTGGCCAACGGTAGAAAGGGAAATATCTTCGTATAAAAACTTGAGAGAATCATTCTCAGAAATCACTTTGTGTTGTGTGCGTTCCACTCACAGAGTTTAACCTTTCTTTTCATAGAGCAGCTTGGAAACACTCTGTTTGTAAAGTCTGCAAGTGGATATTTGGACCTCTTTGAGGATTTCGTTGGAAACGGGATTTCTTCATCTAATTCTAGACTGAAGAATTCTCAGTAACTTCTTTGGGTTGTGTGTTCAACTCACAGATTTGAACCTTCCTTTAGACAGAGCAGATTTGAAACCCTCTTTTTGTGGAATTTGCAACTGGAGATTTCAAGCGCTTTGGGGACAATGGTAGGAAAGGAAATATCTTCCTATAAAAACTAGAGAGAATCATTCTCAGAAACCACTTGGTGTTGTGTGCGTTCCACTCACAGAGTTTAACCATTCTTTTCATAGAGCAGTTTGGAAACACTCTGTTTGTAAAGTCTGCAAGTGGATATTTGGACATCATTGAGGATTTCGTTGGAAACGGGATTTCTTCATGTAATGCTAGACAGAAGAATTCTCAGTAACTTCTTTGGGTTGTGTGAGTTCAACTCACAGAGTTGAACCTACCTTTAGACACAGCATATTTGAAACCCTCTTTTTGTGGAATTTGCAAGTGGAGATTTCAAGCGCTTTGGTGCCAACGGTAGAAAAGGAAATATCTTCGTATAAAAACTAGAGAGAATCATTCTCAAAAACCACTTTGTGTTGACTGCGATCCATTCACAGAGTTTAACCTTTCTTTTCATAGAGAAGTTTGGAAACACTCTGTTTGTAAAGTCTGCAAGTGGATATGTAGACCTCTTTGAGGATTTCGTTGGAAACGGGATTTCCTCATCTAATTCTAGTTTGAAGAATTCTCAGTAACTTCTTTGGGTTGCGTGTGTTCAACTCACAGAGTTGGACCTTCCTTTAGACAGAGCAGATATGAAACCCTCTTTTTGTGGAATTTGCAAGTGGAGATTTCAAGCACTTTTCGTCCAACGGTAGAAAAGGAAATATCTTCGTATAAAAACTAGAGAGAATCATTCTCAGAAACCGCTTTGTGTTGTGTGCGTTCCACTCACAGAGTTTAACCTTTCTTTTCATAGAGCAGTTTGGAAACACTCTGTTTGTAAAGTCTGCAAGAGGATATTTGGACCTCTTTGAGGATTTCGTTGGAAACGGGATTTCTTCATCTAATGCTAGACAGAAGAATTCTCAGTAACTTCTTTGGGTTTTGTGTGTTCAACTCACAGAGTTGAACCTTCCTTTTGACAGAGCAGATATGAAACCCTCTTTTTGTGGAATTTGAAAGTGGAGATTTCAAGCGCTTTCGGGACAACGGTAGAAAAGGAAATATCTTCGTATAAAAACTAGAGAGAATCATTCTCAGAAACCATTTTGTGTCGACTGCGATCCATTCACAGAGTTTAACCTTTCTTTTCCTGGAGCAGTTTGGAAACACTCTGTTTGTAAAGTCTGCAAGTGGATATTTGGACCTATTTGAGGATTTCGTTGGAAACGGGATTTCTTCATCTAATGCTTGACAGAAGAATTGTCAGTAACTTCTTTGGGTTGTGTGTGTTCAACTCACAGAGTTGAACCTTCCTTTAGACAGAGCAGATATGAAACCCTCTTTTTGTGGAATTTGCAAGTGGAGATTTCAAGCGTTTTTTGGCCAACCGTAGAAAGGTAAATATCTTCTTATAAAAACTTGAGAGAATCATTCTCAGAAATCACTTTGTGTTGTGTGCGTTCCACTCACAGAGTTTAACCTTTCTTTTCATAGAGCAGCTTGGAAACACTCTGTTTGTAAAGTCTGCAAGTGGATATTTGGACCTCTTTGAGGATTTCGTTGGAAACGGGATTTCTTCATCTAATGCTAGACAGAAGAATTCTCAGTAACTTCTTTGGGTTGTGTGAGTTCAACTCACGGAGATGAACCTTCCTTTAGACAGAGGAGATTTGAAACCCTCTTTTTGTGGAATTTGAAAGTGGAGATTTCAAGCGCTTTCGGGCCAACGGTAGAAAAGGAAATATCTTCGTATAAAAACTAGAGAGATTCATTCTCAGAAAACACTTTGTGTTGACTGCGACCCATTCACAGAGTTTAACCTTTCTTTTCATGGAGCAGTTTGGAAACACTCTGTTTGTAAAGTCTGCAAGTGGATATTTGGACCTATTTGAGGATTTCGTTGGAAACGGGATTTCTTCATCTAATGCTAGACAGAAGAATTCTCAGTAACTTTTTTGGGTTGTGTGTGTTCAACTCACAGAGTTGAACCTTCCTTTAGACAGAGCAGATTTGAAACCCTCTTTTTGTGGAATTTGCAAGTGGAGATTTCATGCGCTTTGGGGCCAACGGTAGAAAGGCAAATATCTTCTTATAAAAACTAGATAGAATCATTCTCAGAAACCACTTTGTGTTGTGTGCATTCCACTCACAGAGTTTCACCTTTCTTTTCATAGATCAGTTTGGAAACACTCTGTTCGTAAAGTCTGGAAGTGGATATTTAGACCTCTTTGAGGATTTCGTTGGAAACGGGATTTCCTCATCAAATTCTAGACTGAAGAATTCTCAGTAACTTCTTTGGGTTGTGTGTTCAACTCACAGATTTGAACCTTCCTTTAGACAGAGCAGATTTGAAACCCTCTTTTTGTGGAATTTGCAAGTGGAGATTTCAAGCGCTTTGGGGACAATGGTAGGAAAGGAAATATCTTCGTATAAAAACTAGAGAGAATCATTCTCAGAAACCACTTGGTGTTGTGTGCGTTCCACTCACAGAGTTTAACCATTCTTTTCATAGAGCAGTTTGGAAACACTCTGTTTGTAAAGTCTGCAAGTGGATATTTGGACATCATTGAGGATTTCGTTGGAAACGGGATTTCTTCATGTAATGCTAGACAGAAGAATTCTCAGTAACTTCTTTGGGTTGTGTGAGTTCAACTCACAGAGTTGAACCTACCTTTAGACACAGCATATTTGAAACCCTCTTTTTGTGGAATTTGCAAGTGGAGATTTCAAGCGCTTTGGGGCCAACGGTAGAAAGGCAAATATCTTCGTATAAAAACTAGAGAGAATCATTCTCAGAAACCACTTTGTGTTGTGTGCGTTCCACTCACAGAGTTTCACCTTTCTTTTCATAGATCAGTTTGGAAACACTCTGTTTGTAAAGTCTGGAAGTGGATATTTGGACCTCTTTGAGGATTTCGTTGGAAACGGGATTTCCTCATCTAATTCTAGACTGAAGAATTCTCAGTAACTTCTTTGGGTTGTGTGTTCAACTCACAGATTTGAACCTTCCTTTAGACAGAGCAGATTTGAAACCCTCTTTTTGTGGAATTTGCAAGTGGAGATTTCAAGCGCTTTGGGGACAATGGTAGGAAAGGAAATATCTTCGTATAAAAACTAGAGAGAATCATTCTCAGAAACCACTTGGTGTTGTGTGCGTTCCACTCACAGAGTTTAACCATTCTTTTCATAGAGCAGTTTGGAAACACTCTGTTTGTAAAGTCTGCAAGTGGATATTTGGACATCATTGAGGATTTCGTTGGAAACGGGATTTCTTCATCTAATGCTAGACAGAAGAATTCTCAGTAACTTCTTTGGGTTGTGTGAGTTCAACTCACAGAGTTGAACCTACCTTTAGACACAGCATATTTGAAACCCTCTATTTGTGGAATTTGCAAGTGGAGATTTCAAGCGCTTTGGTGCCAACGGTAGAAAAGGAAATATCTCCGTATAAAAACTAGAGAGAATCATTCTCAAAAACCTCTTTGTGTTGACTGCGATCCATTCACTGAGTTTAACCTTTCTTTTCATAGAGAAGTTTGGAAACACTCTGTTTGTAAAGTCTGCAAGTGGATATGTAGACCTCTTTGAGGATTTCGTTTGGAAACGGAATTTCCTCATCTAATTCTAGTTTGAAGAATTCTCAGTAACTTCTTTGGGTTGCGTGTGTTCAACTCACAGAGTTGGACCTTCCTTTAGACAGAGCAGATATGAAACCCTCTTTTTGTGGAATTTGCAAGTGGAGATTTCAAGCACTTTTCGTCCAACGGTAGAAAAGGAAATATCTTCGTATAAAAACTAGAGAGAATCATTCTCAGAAACCGCTTTGTGTTGTGTGCGTTCCACTCACAGAGTTTAACCTTTCTTTTCATAGAGCAGTTTGGAAACACTCTGTTTGTAAAGTCTGCAAGAGGATATTTGGACCTCTTTGAGGATTTCGTTGGAAACGGGATTTCTTCATCTAATGCTAGACAGAAGAATTCTCAGTAACTTCTTTGGGTTTTGTGTGTTCAACTCACAGAGTTGAACCTTCCTTTTTTCAGAGCAGATTAGAAACCCTCTTTTTGTGGAATTTGAAAGTGGAGATTTCAAGCGCTTTCGGGACAACGGTAGAAAAGGAAATATCTTCGTATAAAAACTAGAGAGAATCATTCTCAGAAACCATTTTGTGTCGACTGCGATCCATTCACAGAGTTTAACCTTTCTTTTCATGGAGCAGTTTGGAAACACTCTGTTTGTAAAGTCTGCAAGTGGATATTTGGACCTATTTGAGGATTTCGTTGGAAACGGGATTTCTTCATCTAATGCTTGACAGAAGAATTGTCAGTAACTTCCTTGGGTTGTGTGTGTTCAACTCACAGAGTTGAACCTTCCTTTAGACAGAGCAGATATGAAACCCTCTTTTTGTGGAATTTGCAAGTGGAGATTTCAAGCGTTTTTGGGCCAACGGTAGAAAGGTAAATATCTTCGTATAAAAACTAGAGAGAATCATTCTCAGAAATCACTTTGTGTTGTGTGCGTTCCACTCACAGAGTTTAACCTTTCTTTTCATAGAGCAGCTTGGAAACACTCTGTTTGTAAAGTCTGCAAGTGGATATTTGGACCTCTTTGAGGATTTCGTTGAAAACGGGATTTCTTCATCTAATGCTAGACAGAAGAATTCTCAGTAACTTCTTTGGGTTGTGTGAGTTCAACTCACGGAGATGAACCTTCCTTTAGACAGAGGAGATTTGAAACCCTCTTTTTGTGGAATTTGAAAGTGGAGATTTCAAGCGCTTTCGGGCCAACGGTAGAAAAGGAAATATCTTCGTATAAAAACTAGAGAGATTCATTCTCAGAAAACACTTTGTGTTGACAGCGACCCATTCACAGAGTTTTACCTTTCTTTTCATGGAGCAGTTTGGAAACACTCTGTTTGTAAAGTCTGCAAGTGGATATTTGGACCTATTTGAGGATTTCGTTGGAAACGGGATTTCTTCATCTAATGCTAGACAGAAGAATTCTCAGTAACTTTTTTGGGTTGTGTGTGTTCAACTCACAGAGTTGAACCTTCCTTTAGACAGAGCAGATTTGAAACCCTCTTTTTGTGGAATTTGCAAGTGGAGATTTCATGCGCTTTGGGGCCAACGGTAGAAAGGCAAATATCTTCTTATAAAAACTAGATAGAATCATTCTCAGAAACCACTTTGTGTTGTGTGCGTTCCACTCACAGAGTTTCACCTTTCTTTTCATAGATCAGTTTGGAAACACTCTGTTCGTAAAGTCTGGAAGTGGATATTTAGACCTCTTTGAGGATTTCGTTGGAAACGGGATTTCCTCATCAAATTCTAGACTGAAGAATTCTCAGTAACTTCTTTGGGTTGTGTGTTCAACTCACAGATTTGAACCTTCCTTTAGACAGAGCAGATTTGAAACCCTCTTTTTGTGGAATTTGCAAGTGGAGATTTCAAGCGCTTTGGGGACAATGGTAGGAAAGGAAAAATCTTCGTATAAAAACTAGAGAGAATCATTCTCAGAAACCACTTGGTGTTGTGTGCGTTCCACTCACAGAGTTTAACCATTCTTTTCATAGAGCAGTTTGGAAACACTCTGTTTGTAAAGTCTGCAAGTGGATATTTGGACCTATTTGAGGATTTCGTTGGAAACGGGATTTCTTCATCTAATGCTAGACAGAAGAATTCTCAGCAACTTTTTTGGGTTGTGTGTGTTCAACTCACAGAGTTGAACCTTCCTTTAGACAGAGCAGATTTGAAACCCTCTTTTTGTGGAATTTGCAAGTGGAGATTTCATGCGCTTTGGGCCTAACGGTAGAAAGGCAAATATCTTCTTATAAAAATTAGATAGAATCATTCTCAGAAACCACTTTGTGTTGTGTGCGTTCCACTCACAGAGTTTAACCTTTCTTTTCATAGAGCAGTTTGGAAACACTCTGTTTGTAAAGTCTGCAAGAGGATATTTGGACCTCTTTGAGGATTTCGTTGGAAACGGGATTTCTTCATCTAATGCTAGACAGAAGAATTCTCAGTAACTTCTTTGGGTTTTGTGTGTTCAACTCACAGAGTTGAACCTTCCTTTTGACAGAGCAGATTTGAAACCCTCTTTTTGTGGAATTTGAAAGTGGAGATTTCAAGCGCTTTCGGGACAACGGTAGAAAAGGAAATATCTTCGTATAAAAACTAGAGAGAATCATTCTCAGAAACCACTTGGTGTTGTGTGCGTTCCACTCACAGAGTTTAACCATTCTTTTCATAGAGCAGTTTGGAAACACTCTGTTTGTAAAGTCTGCAAGAGGATATTTGGACCTCTTTGAGGATTTCGTTGGAAACGGGATTTCTTCATCTAATGCTAGACAGAAGAATTCTCAGTAACTTCTTTGGGTTGTGTGAGTTCAACTCACGGAGATGAACCTTTCTTTAGGCAGAGCAGATTTGAAACCCTCTTTTTGTGGAATTTGAAAGTGGAGATTTCAAGCGCTTTGGGGCCAACGGTAGAAAAGGAAATATCTTGGTATAAAAACTAGAGAGATTCATTCTCAGAAAACACTTTGTGTTGACTGCGACCCATTCACAGAGTTTAACCTTTCTTTTCATGGAGCAGTTTGGAAACACTCTGTTTGTAAAGTCTGCAAGTGGATATTTGGACCTATTTGAGGATTTCGTTGGAAACGGGATTTCTTCATCTAATGCTTGACAGAAGAATTGTCAGTAACTTCTTTGGGTTGTGTGTGTTCAACTCACAGAGTTGAACCTTCCTTTAGACAGAGCAGATATGAAACCCTCTTTTTGTGGAATTTGCAAGTGGAGATTTCAAGCGTTTTTGGGCCAACGGTAGAAAGGGAAATATCTTCGTATAAAAAATAGAGAGAATCATTCTCAGAAATCACTTTGTGTTGTGTGCGTTCCACTCACAGAGTTTAACCTTTCTTTTCATAGAGCAGCTTGGAAACACTCTGTTTGTAAAGTCTGCAAGTGCATACTTGGACCTCTTTGAGGATTTCGTTGGAAACGGGATTTCTTCATCTAATGCTAGACAGAAGAATTCTCAGTAACTTCTTTGGGTTGTGTGAGTTCAACTCACGGAGATGAACCTTCCTTTAGACAGAGCAGATTTGAAACCCTCTTTTTGTGGAATTTGAAAGTGGAGATTTCAAGCGCTTTCGGGCCAACGGTAGAAAAGGAAATATCTTGGTATAAAAACTAGAGAGATTCATTCTCAGAAAACACTTTGTGTTGACTGCGACCCATTCACAGAGTTTCACCTTTCTTTTCATGGAGCACTTTGGAAACACTCTGTTTGTAAAGTCTGCAAGTGGATATTTGGACCTATTTGAGGATTTCGTTGGAAACGGGTTTTCTTCATCTAATGCTAGACAGAAGAATTCTCAGTAACTTCTTTGGGTTGTGTGTGTTCAACTCACAGAGTTGAACCTTCCTTTAGACAGAGCAGATTTGAAACCCTCTTTTTGTGGAATTTGCAAGTGGAGATTTCATGCGCTTTGGGGCCAACGGTAGAAAGGCAAATATCTTCTTATAAAAACTAGATAGAATCATTCTCAGAAACCACTTTGTGTTGTGTGCGTTCCACTCACAGAGTTTCACCTTTCTTTTCATAGATCAGTTTGGAAACACTCTGTTTGTAAAGTCTGCAAGTGGATATTTGGACCTCTTAGAGGATTTCGTTGGAAACGGGATTTCCTAATCTAATTCTAGTGAGAAGAATTCTCAGTAACTTCTTTGGGTTGCGTGTGTTCAACTCACAGAGTTGGACCTTCCTTTAGACAGAGCAGATACGAAACCCTCTTTTTGTGGAATTTGCAAGTGGAGATTTCAAGCACTTTTGGGCCAACTGTAGAAAAGGAAATATCTTCGTATAAAAACTAGAGAGAATCATTCTCAGAAACCACTTTGTGTTGTGTGCCTTCCACTCACAGAGTTTAACCTTTCTTTTCATAGAGCAGTTTGGAAACACTCTGTTTGTAAAGTCTGCAAGAGGATATTTGGACATCTTTGAGGATTTCGTTGGAAACGGGATTTCTTCATGTAATGCTAGACAGAAGAATTCTCAGTAACTTCTTTGGGTTGTGTGAGTTCAACTCACAGAGTTGAACCTACCTTTAGACACAGCATATTTGAAACCCTCTTATTGTGGAATTTGCAAGTGGAGATTTCTAGCGCTTTGGTGCGAACGGTAGAAAAGGAAATATCTTCGTATAAAAACTAGAGAGAATCATTCTCAAAAACCACTTTGTGTTGACTGCGATCCATTCACAGAGTTTAACCTTTCTTTTCATAGAGAAGTTTGGAAACACTCTGTTTGTAAAGTCTGCAAGTGGATATGTAGACCTCTTAGAGGATTTCGTCGGAAACGGGATTTCCTCATCTAATTCTAGTTTGAAGAATTCTCAGTAACTTCTTTGGGTTGCGTGTGTTCAACTCACAGAGTTGAACCTTCCTTTAGACACAGCATATTTGAAACCCTCTTTTTGTGGAATTTGAAAGTGGAGATTTCAAGCGCTTTGGTGCGAACGGTAGAAAAGGAAATATCTTCGTATAAAAACTAGAGAGAATCATTCTCAGAAACCATTTTGTGTCGACTGCGATCCATTCACAGAGTTTAACCTTTCTTTTCATGGAGCAGTTTGGAAACACTCTGTTTGTAAAGTCTGCAAGTGGATATTTGGACCTATTTGAGGATTTCGTTGGAAACGGGATTTCTTCATCTAATGCTTGACAGAAGAATTGTCAGTAACTTCTTTGGGTTGTGTGTGTTCAACTCACAGAGTTGAACCTTCCTTTAGACAGAGCAGATATGAAACCCTCTTTTTGTGGAATTTGCAAGTGGAGATTTCAAGCGTTTTTTGGCCAACGGTAGAAAGGGAAATATCTTCGTATAAAAACTTGAGAGAATCATTCTCAGAAATCACTTTGTGTTGTGTGCGTTCCACTCAAAGAGTTTAACCTTTCTTTTCATAGAGCAGCTTGGAAACACTCTGTTTGTAAAGTCTGCAAGTGGATATTTGGACCTCTTTGAGGATTTCGTTGGAAACGGGATTTCTTCATCTAATTCTAGACTGAAGAATTCTCAGTAACTTCTTTGGGTTGTGTGTTCAACTCACAGATTTGAACCTTCCTTTAGACAGAGCAGATTTGAAACCCTCTTTTTGTGGAATTTGCAACTGGAGATTTCAAGCGCTTTGGGGACAATGGTAGGAAAGGAAATATCTTCCTATAAAAACTAGAGAGAATCATTCTCAGAAACCACTTGGTGTTGTGTGCGTTCCACTCACAGAGTTTAACCATTCTTTTCATCGAGCAGTTTGGAAACACTCTGTTTGTAAAGTCTGCAAGTGGATATTTGGACATCATTGAGGATTTCGTTGGAAACGGGATTTCTTCATGTAATGCTAGACAGAAGAATTCTCAGTAACTTCTTTGGGTTGTGTGAGTTCAACTCACAGAGTTGAACCTACCTTTAGACACAGCATATTTGAAACCCTCTTTTTGTGGAATTTGCAAGTGGAGATTTCAAGCGCTTTGGTGCCAACGGTAGAAAAGGAAATATCTTCGTATAAAAACTAGAGAGAATCATTCTCAAAAACCACTTTGTGTTGACTGCGATCCATTCACAGAGTTTAACCTTTCTTTTCATAGAGAAGTTTGGAAACACTCTGTTTGTAAAGTCTGCAAGTGGATATGTAGACCTCTTTGAGGATTTCGTTGGAAAGGGGATTTCCTCATCTAATTCTAGTTTGAAGAATTCTCAGTAACTTCTTTGGGTTGCGTGTGTTCAACTCACAGAGTTGGACCTTCCTTTAGACAGAGCAGATATGAAACCCTCTTTTTGTGGAATTTGCAAGTGGAGATTTCAAGCACTTTTCGTCCAACGGTAGAAAAGGAAATATCTTCGTATAAAAACTAGAGAGAATCATTCTCAGAAACCGCTTTGTGTTGTGTTTGTTCCACTCACAGAGTTTAACCTTTCTTTTCATAGAGCAGTTTGGAAACACTCTGTTTGTAAAGTCTGCAAGAGGATATTTGGACCTCTTTGAGGATTTCGTTGGAAACGGGATTTCTTCATCTAATGCTAGACAGAAGAATTCTCAGTAACTTCTTTGGGTTTTGTGTGTTCAACTCACAGAGTTGAACCTTCCTTTTGACAGAGCAGATTTGAAACCCTCTTTTTGTGGAATTTGAAAGTGGAGATTTCAAGCGCTTTCGGGACAACGGTAGAAAAGGAAATATCTTCGTATAAAAACTAGAGAGAATCATTCTCAGAAACCATTTTGTGTCGACTGCGATCCATTCACAGAGTTTAACCTTTCTTTTCCTGGAGCAGTTTGGAAACACTCTGTTTGTAAAGTCTGCAAGTGGATATTTGGACCTATTTGAGGATTTCGTTGGAAACGGGATTTCTTCATCTAATGCTTGACAGAAGAATTGTCAGTAACTTCTTTGGGTTGTGTGTGTTCAACTCACAGAGTTGAACCTTCCTTTAGACAGAGCAGATATGAAACCCTCTTTTTGTGGAATTTGCAAGTGGAGATTTCAAGCGTTTTTTGGCCAACGGTAGAAAGGTAAATATCTTCTTATAAAAACTTGAGAGAATCATTCTCAGAAATCACTTTGTGTTGTGTGCGTTCCACTCAAAGAGTTTAACCTTTCTTTTCATAGAGCAGCTTGGAAACACTCTGTTTGTAAAGTCTGCAAGTGGATATTTGGACCTCTTTGAGGATTTCGTTGGAAACGGGATTTCTTCATCTAATGCTAGACAGAAGAATTCTCAGTAACTTCTTTGGGTTGTGTGAGTTCAACTCACGGAGATGAACCTTCCTTTAGACAGAGGAGATTTGAAACCCTCTTTTTGTGGAATTTGAAAGTGGAGATTTCAAGCGCTTTCGGGCCAACGGTAGAAAAGGAAATATCTTCGTATAAAAACTAGAGAGATTCATTCTCAGAAAACACTTTGTGTTGACTGCGACCCATTCACAGAGTTTAACCTTTCTTTTCATGGAGCAGTTTGGAAACACTCTGTTTGTAAAGTCTGCAAGTGGATATTTGGACCTATTTGAGGATTTCGTTGGAAACGGGATTTCTTCATCTAATGCTAGACAGAAGAATTCTCAGTAACTTTTTTGGGTTGTGTGTGTTCAACTCACAGAGTTGAACCTTCCTTTAGACAGAGCAGATTTGAAACCCTCTTTTTGTGGAATTTGCAAGTGGAGATTTCATGCGCTTTGGGGCCAACGGTAGAAAGGCAAATATCTTCTTATAAAAACTAGATAGAATCATTCTCAGAAACCACTTTGTGTTGTGTGCATTCCACTCACAGAGTTTCACCTTTCTTTTCATAGATCAGTTTGGAAACACTCTGTTCGTAAAGTCTGGAAGTGGATATTTAGACCTCTTTGAGGATTTCGTTGGAAACGGGATTTCCTCATCAAATTCTAGACTGAAGAATTCTCAGTAACTTCTTTGGGTTGTGTGTTCAACTCACAGATTTGAACCTTCCTTTAGACAGAGCAGATTTGAAACCCTCTTTTTGTGGAATTTGCAAGTGGAGATTTCAAGCGCTTTGGGGACAATGGTAGGAAAGGAAATATCTTCGTATAAAAACTAGAGAGAATCATTCTCAGAAACCACTTGGTGTTGTGTGCGTTCCACTCACAGAGTTTAACCATTCTTTTCATAGAGCAGTTTGGAAACACTCTGTTTGTAAAGTCTGCAAGTGGATATTTGGACATCATTGAGGATTTCGTTGGAAACGGGATTTCTTCATGTAATGCTAGACAGAAGAATTCTCAGTAACTTCTTTGGGTTGTGTGAGTTCAACTCACAGAGTTGAACCTACCTTTAGACACAGCATATTTGAAACCCTCTTTTTGTGGAATTTGCAAGTGGAGATTTCAAGCGCTTTGGGGCCAACGGTAGAAAGGCAAATATCTTCGTATAAAAACTAGAGAGAATCATTCTCAGAAACCACTTTGTGTTGTGTGCGTTCCACTCACAGAGTTTCACCTTTCTTTTCATAGATCAGTTTGGAAACACTCTGTTTGTAAAGTCTGGAAGTGGATATTTGGACCTCTTTGAGGATTTCGTTGGAAACGGGATTTCCTCATCTAATTCTAGACTGAAGAATTCTCAGTAACTTCTTTGGGTTGTGTGTTCAACTCACAGATTTGAACCTTCCTTTAGACAGAGCAGATTTGAAACCCTCTTTTTGTGGAATTTGCAAGTGGAGATTTCAAGCGCTTTGGGGACAATGGTAGGAAAGGAAATATCTTCGTATAAAAACTAGAGAGAATCATTCTCAGAAACCACTTGGTGTTGTGTGCGTTCCACTCACAGAGTTTAACCATTCTTTTCATAGAGCAGTTTGGAAACACTCTGTTTGTAAAGTCTGCAAGTGGATATTTGGACATCATTGAGGATTTCGTTGGAAACGGGATTTCTTCATCTAATGCTAGACAGAAGAATTCTCAGTAACTTCTTTGGGTTGTGTGAGTTCAACTCACAGAGTTGAACCTACCTTTAGACACAGCATATTTGAAACCCTCTATTTGTGGAATTTGCAAGTGGAGATTTCAAGCGCTTTGGTGCCAACGGTAGAAAAGGAAATATCTCCGTATAAAAACTAGAGAGAATCATTCTCAAAAACCTCTTTGTGTTGACTGCGATCCATTCACTGAGTTTAACCTTTCTTTTCATAGAGAAGTTTGGAAACACTCTGTTTGTAAAGTCTGCAAGTGGATATGTAGACCTCTTTGAGGATTTCGTTTGGAAACGGAATTTCCTCATCTAATTCTAGTTTGAAGAATTCTCAGTAACTTCTTTGGGTTGCGTGTGTTCAACTCACAGAGTTGGACCTTCCTTTAGACAGAGCAGATATGAAACCCTCTTTTTGTGGAATTTGCAAGTGGAGATTTCAAGCACTTTTCGTCCAACGGTAGAAAAGGAAATATCTTCGTATAAAAACTAGAGAGAATCATTCTCAGAAACCGCTTTGTGTTGTGTGCGTTCCACTCACAGAGTTTAACCTTTCTTTTCATAGAGCAGTTTGGAAACACTCTGTTTGTAAAGTCTGCAAGAGGATATTTGGACCTCTTTGAGGATTTCGTTGGAAACGGGATTTCTTCATCTAATGCTAGACAGAAGAATTCTCAGTAACTTCTTTGGGTTTTGTGTGTTCAACTCACAGAGTTGAACCTTCCTTTTTTCAGAGCAGATTAGAAACCCTCTTTTTGTGGAATTTGAAAGTGGAGATTTCAAGCGCTTTCGGGACAATGGTAGAAAAGGAAATATCTTCGTATAAAAACTAGAGAGAATCATTCTCAGAAACCATTTTGTGTCGACTGCGATCCATTCACAGAGTTTAACCTTTCTTTTCATGGAGCAGTTTGGAAACACTCTGTTTGTAAAGTCTGCAAGTGGATATTTGGACCTATTTGAGGATTTCGTTGGAAACGGGATTTCTTCATCTAATGCTTGACAGAAGAATTGTCAGTAACTTCTTTGGGTTGTGTGTGTTCAACTCACAGAGTTGAACCTTCCTTTAGACAGAGCAGATATGAAACCCTCTTTTTGTGGAATTTGCAAGTGGAGATTTCAAGCGTTTTTGGGCCAACGGTAGAAAGGGAAATATCTTCGTATAAAAACTAGAGAGAATCATTCTCAGAAATCACTTTGTGTTGTGTGCGTTCCACTCACAGAGTTTAACCTTTCTTTTCATAGAGCAGCTTGGAAACACTCTGTTTGTAAAGTCTGCAAGTGGATATTTGGACCTCTTTGAGGATTTCGTTGAAAACGGGATTTCTTCATCTAATGCTAGACAGAAGAATTCTCAGTAACTTCTTTGGGTTGTGTGAGTTCAACTCACGGAGATGAACCTTCCTTTAGACAGAGGAGATTTGAAACCCTCTTTTTGTGGAATTTGAAAGTGGAGATTTCAAGCGCTTTCGGGCCAACGGTAGAAAAGGAAATATCTTCGTATAAAAACTAGAGAGATTCATTCTCAGAAAACACTTTGTGTTGACAGCGACCCATTCACAGAGTTTTACCTTTCTTTTCATGGAGCAGTTTGTAAACACTCTGTTTGTAAAGTCTGCAAGTGGATATTTGGACCTATTTGAGGATTTCGTTGGAAACGGGATTTCTTCATCTAATGCTAGACAGAAGAATTCTCAGTAACTTTTTTGGGTTGTGTGTGTTCAACTCACAGAGTTGAACCTTCCTTTAGACAGAGCAGATTTGAAACCCTCTTTTTGTGGAATTTGCAAGTGGAGATTTCATGCGCTTTGGGGCAACGGTAGAAAGGCAAATATCTTCTTATAAAAACTAGATAGAATCATTCTCAGAAACCACTTTGTGTTGTGTGCGTTCCACTCACAGAGTTTCACCTTTCTTTTCATAGATCAGTTTGGAAACACTCTGTTCGTAAAGTCTGGAAGTGGATATTTAGACCTCTTTGAGGATTTCGTTGGAAACGGGATTTCCTCATCAAATTCTAGACTGAAGAATTCTCAGTAACTTCTTTGGGTTGTGTGTTCAACTCACAGATTTGAACCTTCCTTTAGACAGAGCAGATTTGAAACCCTCTTTTTGTGGAATTTGCAAGTGGAGATTTCAAGCGCTTTGGGGACAATGGTAGGAAAGGAAAAATCTTCGTATAAAAACTAGAGAGAATCATTCTCAGAAACCACTTGGTGTTGTGTGCGTTCCACTCACAGAGTTTAACCATTCTTTTCATAGAGCAGTTTGGAAACACTCTGTTTGTAAAGTCTGCAAGTGGATATTTGGACATCATTGAGGATTTCGTTGGAAACGGGATTTCTTCATGTAATGCTAGACAGAAGAATTCTCAGTAACTTCTTTGGGTTGTGTGAGTTCAACTCACAGAGTTGAACCTACCTTTAGACACAGCATATTTGAAACCCTCTTTTTGTGGAATTTGCAAGAGGAGATTTCAAGCTCTTTGGGGCCAACGGTAGAAAGGCAAATATCTTCGTATAAAAACTAGAGAGAATCATTCTCAGAAACCACTTTGTGTTGTGTGCGTTCCACTCACAGAGTTTCACCTTTCTTTTCATAGATCAGTTTGGAAACACTCTGTTTGTAAAGTCTGGAAGTGGATATTTGGACCTCTTTTTGGATTTCGTTGGAAACGGGATTTCCTCATCTAATTCTAGTGAGAAGAATTCTCAGTAACTTCTTTGGGTTGCGTGTGTTCAACTCACAGAGTTGGACCTTCCTTTAGACAAAGCAGATACGAAACCCTCTTTTTGTGGAATTTGCAAGTGGAGATTTCAAGCACTTTTGGGCCAACTGTAGAAAAGGAAATATCTTCGTATAAAAACTAGAGAGAATCATTCTCAGAAACCACTTTGTGTTGTGTGCCTTCCACTCATAGAGTTTAACCTTTCTTTTCATAGAGCAGTTTGGAAACACTCTGTTTGTAAAGTCTGCAAGAGGATATTTGGACATCTTTGAGGATTTCGTTGGAAACGGGATTTCTTCATCTAATGCTAGACAGAAGAATTCTCAGTAACTTCTTTGGGTTGTGTGTGTTCAACTCACAGAGTTGAACCTTCCTTTAGACACAGCATATTTGAAACCCTCTTTTTGTGGAATTTGCAAGTGGAGATTTCAAGCGCTTTGGGGCCAACGGTAGAAAAGGAAATATCTTCGTATAAGAACCAGAGAGAATCATTCTCAAAAACCACTTTGTGTTGACTGCGATCCATTCACAGAGTTTAACCTTTCTTTTCATGGAGCAGTTTGGAAACACTCTGTTTGTAAATTCTGCAAGTGGATATTGGGACCTATTTGAGGATTTCGTTGGAAACGGGATTTCTTCATCTAATGCTAGACAGAAGAATTCTCAGTAACTTCATTGGGTTGTGTGTGTTCAACTCACAGAATTGAACCTTCCTTTAGACAGAGCAGTTTTGAAACCCTCTTTTTGTGGAATTTGAAAGTGGAGATTTCAAGCGCTTTCGGGCGAAAAGTAGAAAAGGAAATATCTTCGTATAAGAACTAGAGAGAATCATTCTCAGAAACCACTTTGTGTTGTGTGCGTTCCACTCACAGAGTTTAACCTTTCTTTTCATAGAGAAGTTTGGAAACACTCTGTTTGTAAAGTCTGCAAGTGGATATGTAGACCTCTTTGAGGATTTCGTTGGAAACGGGATTTCCTCATCTAATTCTAGTTAGAAGAATTCTCAGTAACTTCTTTGGGTTGCGTGTGTTCAACTCACAGAGTTGGACCTTCCCTTAGACAGAGCAGATACGAAACCCTCTCTTTGTGGAATTTGCAAGTGGAGATTTCAAGCACTTTTGGGCCAACGGTAGAAAAGGAAATATCTTCGTATAAAAACAAGAGAGAATCATTCTCAGAAATCACTTTGTGTTGTGTGCCTTCCACTCACAGAGTTTAACCTTTCTTTTCATAGAGCAGCTTGGAAACACTCTGTTTGTAAAGTCTGCAAGTGGATATTTGGACCTCTTTGAGGATTTCGTTGGAAACGGGATTTCTTCATCTAATGCTAGACAGAAGAATTCTCAGTAACTTCTTTGGGTTGTGTGAGTTCAACTCACGGAGATGAACCTTCCTTTAGACAGAGGAGATTTGAAACCCTCTTTTTGTGGAATTTGAAAGTGGAGATTTCAAGCGCTTTCGGGCCAACGGTAGAAAAGGAAATATCTTCGTATAAAAACTAGAGAGATTCATTCTCAGAAAACACTTTGTGTTGACTGCGACCCATTCACAGAGTTTAACCTTTCTTTTCATGGAGCAGTTTGGAAACACTCTGTTTGTAAAGTCTGCAAGTGGATATTTGGACCTATTTGAGGATTTCGTTGGAAACGGGATTTCTTCATCTAATGCTAGACAGAAGAATTCTCAGCAACTTTTTTGGGTTGTGTGTGTTCAACTCACAGAGTTGAACCTTCCTTTAGACAGAGCAGATTTGAAACCCTCTTTTTGTGGAATTTGCAAGTGGAGATTTCATGCGCTTTGGGCCTAACGGTAGAAAGGCAAATATCTTCTTATAAAAACTAGATAGAATCATTCTCAGAAACCACTTTGTGTTGTGTGCGTTCCACTCACAGAGTTTAACCTTTCTTTTCATAGAGCAGTTTGGAAACACTCTGTTTGTAAAGTCTGCAAGAGGATATTTGGACCTCTTTGAGGATTTCGTTGGAAACGGGATTTCTTCATCTAATGCTAGACAGAAGAATTCTCAGTAACTTCTTTGGGTTTTGTGTGTTCAACTCACAGAGTTGAACCTTCCTTTTGACAGAGCAGATTTGAAACCCTCTTTTTGTGGAATTTGAAAGTGGAGATTTCAAGCGCTTTCGGGACAACGGTAGAAAAGGAAATATCTTCGTATAAAAACTAGAGAGAATCATTCTCAGAAACCACTTGGTGTTGTGTGCGTTCCACTCACAGAGTTTAACCATTCTTTTCATAGAGCAGTTTGGAAACACTCTGTTTGTAAAGTCTGCAAGAGGATATTTGGACCTCTTTGAGGATTTCGTTGGAAACGGGATTTCTTCATCTAATGCTAGACAGAAGAATTCTCAGTAACTACTTTGGGTTGTGTGAGTTCAACTCACGGAGATGAACCTTTCTTTAGGCAGAGCAGATTTGAAACCCTCTTTTTGTGGAATTTGAAAGTGGAGATTTCAAGCGCTTTGGGGCCAACGGTAGAAAAGGAAATATCTTGGTATAAAAACTAGAGAGATTCATTCTCAGAAAACACTTTGTGTTGACTGCGACCCATTCACAGAGTTTAACCTTTCTTTTCATGGAGCAGTTTGGAAACACTCTGTTTGTAAAGTCTGCAAGTGGATATTTGGACCTATTTGAGGATTTCGTTGGAAACGGGATTTCTTCATCTAATGCTTGACAGAAGAATTGTCAGTAACTTCTTTGGGTTGTGTGTGTTCAACTCACAGAGTTGAACCTTCCTTTAGACAGAGCAGATATGAAACCCTCTTTTTGTGGAATTTGCAAGTGGAGATTTCAAGCGTTTTTGGGCCAACGGTAGAAAGGGAAATATCTTCGTATAAAAAATAGAGAGAATCATTCTCAGAAATCACTTTGTGTTGTGTGCGTTCCACTCACAGAGTTTAACCTTTCTTTTCATAGAGCAGCTTGGAAACACTCTGTTTGTAAAGTCTGCAAGTGCATACTTGGACCTCTTTGAGGATTTCGTTGGAAACGGGATTTCTTCATCTAATGCTAGACAGAAGAATTCTCAGTAACTTCTTTGGGTTGTGTGAGTTCAACTCACGGAGATGAACCTTCCTTTAGACAGAGCAGATTTGAAACCCTCTTTTTGTGGAATTTGAAAGTGGAGATTTCAAGCGCTTTCGGGCCAACGGTAGAAAAGGAAATATCTTGGTATAAAAACTAGAGAGATTCATTCTCAGAAAACACTTTGTGTTGACTGCGACCCATTCACAGAGTTTCACCTTTCTTTTCATGGAGCAGTTTGGAAACACTCTGTTTGTAAAGTCTGCAAGTGGATATTTGGACCTATTTGAGGATTTCGTTGGAAACGGGTTTTCTTCATCTAATGCTAGACAGAAGAATTCTCAGTAACTTCTTTGGGTTGTGTGTGTTCAACTCACAGAGTTGAACCTTCCTTTAGACAGAGCAGATTTGAAACCCTCTTTTTGTGGAATTTGCAAGTGGAGATTTCATGCGCTTTGGGGCCAACGGTAGAAAGGCAAATATCTTCTTATAAAAACTAGATAGAATCATTCTCAGAAACCACTTTGTGTTGTGTGCGTTCCACTCACAGAGTTTCACCTTTCTTTTCATAGATCAGTTTGGAAACACTCTGTTTGTAAAGTCTGCAAGTGGATATTTGGACCTCTTAGAGGATTTCGTTGGAAACGGGATTTCCTAATCTAATTCTAGTGAGAAGAATTCTCAGTAACTTCTTTGGGTTGCGTGTGTTCAACTCACAGAGTTGGACCTTCCTTTAGACAGAGCAGATACGAAACCCTCTTTTTGTGGAATTTGCAAGTGGAGATTTCAAGCACTTTTGGGCCAACTGTAGAAAAGGAAATATCTTCGTATAAAAACTAGAGAGAATCATTCTCAGAAACCACTTTGTGTTGTGTGCCTTCCACTCACAGAGTTTAACCTTTCTTTTCATAGAGCAGTTTGGAAACACTCTGTTTGTAAAGTCTGCAAGAGGATATTTGGACATCTTTGAGGATTTCGTTGGAAACGGGATTTCTTCATCTAATGCTAGACAGAAGAATTCTCAGTAACTTCTTTGGGTTGTGTGAGTTCAACTCATGGAGATGAACCTTTCTTTAGGCAGAGCAGATTTGAAACCCTCTTTTTGTGGAATTTGAAAGTGGAGATTTCAAGCGCTTTCGGGCCAACGGTAGAAAAGGAAATATCTTGGTATAAAAACTAGAGAGATTCATTCTCAGAAAACACTTTGTGTTGACTGCGACCCATTCACAGAGTTTAACCTTTCTTTTCATGGAGCAGTTTGGAAACACTCTGTTTGTAAAGTCTGCAAGTGGATATTTGGACCTATTTGAGGATTTCGTTGGAAACGGGATTTCTTCATCTAATGCTTGACAGAAGAATTGTCAGTAACTTCTTTGGGTTGTGTGTGTTCAACTCACAGAGTTGAACCTTCCTTTAGACAGAGCAGATATGAAACGCTCTTTTTGTGGAATTTGGAAGTGGAGATTTCAAGCGTTTTTGGGCCAACGGTAGAAAGGGAAATATCTTCGTATAAAAACTAGAGAGAATCATTCTCAGAAATCACTTTGTGTTGTGTGCCTTCCACTCACAGAGTTTAACCTTTCTTTTCGTAGAGCAGTTTGGAAACACTCTGTTTGTAAAGTCTGCAAGAGGATATTTGGACATCTTTGAGGATTTCGTTGGAATCGGGATTTCTTCATCTAATGCTAGACAGAAGAATTCTCAGTAACTTCTTTGGGTTGTGTGAGTTCAACTCACAGAGTTGAACCTAGCTTTAGACAGAGCATATTTGAAACCCTCTTATTGTGGAATTTGCAAGTGGAGATTTCAAGCGCTTTGGTGCGAACGGTAGAATAGGAAATATCTTCGTATAAAAATTAGGGAGAATCATTCTCAAAAACCACTTTGTGTTGACTGAGATCCATTCACAGAGTTTAACCTTTCTTTTCATGGAGCAGTTGGAAACACTCTGTTTGTAAAGTCTGCAAGTGGATATTTGGAGCTATTGGAGGATTTCTTTGGAAACGGGATTTCTTCATCTAATGCTAGACAGAAGAATTCTCAGTAACTTCTTTCGGTTGTGTGTGTTCAACTCACAGAGTTGAACCTTCCTTTACACAGAGCAGATTTGAAACCCTCTTTTTGTGGAATTTGAAAGTGGAGATTTCAAGCGCTTTCGGGCCAAAGGTAGAAAAGGAAATATCTTCGTATAAGAAATAGAGAGAATCATTCTCAGAAACCACTTTGTGTTGTGTGCGTTCCACTCACAGAGTTACACCTTTCTTTTCATAGATCAGTTTGGAAACACTCTGTTTGTAAAGTCTGCAAGTGGATATTTAGACATCTTTGAGGATTTCGTTGGAAACGGGATTTCCTCATCTAATTCTAGACTGAAGAATTCTCAGTAACTTCTTTGGGTTGTGTGTTCAACTCACAGATTTGAACCTTCCTTTAGACAGAGCAGATTTGAAACCCTCTTTTTGTGGAATTTGCAAGTGGAGATTTCAAGCGCTTTGGGGACAATGGTAGGAAAGGAAATATCTTCGTATAAAAACTAGAGAGAATCATTCTCAGAAACCACTTGGTGATGTGTGCGTTCCACTCACAGAGTTTAACCATTCTTTCCATAGAGCAGTTTGGAAACACTCTGTTTGTAAAGTCTGCAAGTGGATATTTGGACATCATTGAGGATTTCGTTGGAAACGGGATTTCCTCATCTAATTCTAGTGAGAAGAATTCTCAGTAACTTCTTTGGGTTGCGTGTGTTCAACTCACAGAGTTGGACCTTCCTTTAGACAGAGCAGATACGAAACCCTCTTTTTGTGGAATTTGCAAGTGGAGATTTCAAGCAATTTTGGGCCAACTGTAGAAAAGGAAATATCTTCGTATAAAAACTAGGGAGAATCATTCTCAGAAACCACTTTGTGTTGTGTGCCTTCCACTCACAGAGTTTAACCTTTCTTTTCATAGAGCAGTTTGGAAACACTCTGTTTGTAAAGTCTGCAAGAGGATATTTGGACATCTTTGAGGATTTCGTTGGAAACGGGATTTCTTCATCTAATGCTAGACAGAAGAATTCTCAGTAACTTCTTTGGGTTGTGTGAGTTCAACTCACGGAGATGAACCTTTCTTTAGGCAGAGCAGATTTGAAACCCTCTTTTTGTGGAATTTGAAAGTGGAGATTTCAAGCGCTTTCGGGCCAACGGTAGAAAAGGAAATATCTTGGTATAAATACTAGAGAGATTCATTCTCAGAAAACACTTTGTGTTGACTGCGACCCATTCACAGAGTTTAACCTTTCTTTTCATGGAGCAGTTTGGAAACACTCTGTTTGTAAAGTCTGCAAGTGGATATTTGGACCTATTTGAGGATTTCGTTGGAAACGGGATTTCTTCATCTAATGCTTGACAGAAGAATTGTCAGTAACTTCTTTGGGTTGTGTGTGTTCAACTCACAGAGTTGAACCTTCCTTTAGACAGAGCAGATATGAAACCCTCTTTTTGTGGAATTTGCAAGTGGAGATTTCAAGCGTTTTTGGGCCAACGGTAGAAAGGGAAATATCTTCGTATAAAAACTAGAGAGAATCATTCTCAGAAATCACTTTGTGTTGTGTGCGTTCCACTCACAGAGTTTAACCTTTCTTTTCATAGATCAGTTTGGAAACACTCTGTTTGTAAAGTCTGCAAGTGGATATTTGGACCTCTTTGAGGATTTCGTTGGAAACGGGATTTCCTAATCTAATTCTAGTGAGAAGAATTCTCAGTAACTTCTTTGGGTTGCATGTGTTCAACTCACAGAGTTGGACCTTCCTTTAGACAGAGCAGATTTGAAACCCTCCTTTTGTGGAATTTGCAAGTGGAGATTTCAAGCACTTTTGGGCCAACTGTAGAAAAGGAAATATCTTCGTATAAAAACTAGAGAGAATCATTCTCAGAAACCACTTTGTGTTGTGTGCCTTCCACTCACAGAGTTTAACCTTTCTTTTCATAGAGCAGTTTGGAAACACTCTGTTTGTAAAGTCTGCAAGAGGATATTTGGACATCTTTGAGGATTTCGTTGGAAACGGGATTTCTTCATCTAATGCTAGACAGAAGAATTCTCAGTAACTTCTTTGGGTTGTGTGAGTTCAACTCACGGAGATGAACCTTTCTTTAGGCAGAGCAGATTTGAAACCCTCTTTTTGTGGAATTTAAAAGTGGAGATTTCAAGCGCTTTCGGGCCAACGGTAGAAAAGGAAATATCTTGGTATAAAAACTAGAGAGATTCATTCTCAGAAAACACTTTGTGTTGACTGCGACCCATTCACAGAGTTTAACCTTTCTTTTCATGGAGCAGTTTGGAAACACTCTGTTTGTAAAGTCTGCAAGTGGATATTTGGACCTATTTGAGGATTTCGTTGCAAACGGGATTTCTTCATCTAATGCTTGACAGAAGAATTGTCAGTAACTTCTTTGTGTTGTGTGTGTTCAACTCACAGAGTTGAACCTTCCTTTAGACAGAGCAGATATGAAACCCTCTTTTTGTGGAATTTGGAAGTGGAGATTTCAAGCGTTTTTGGGCCAACGGTAGAAAGGGAAATATCTTCGTATAAAAACTAGAGAGAATCATTCTCAGAAATCACTTTGTGTTGTGTGCCTTCCACTCACAGAGTTTAACCTTTCTTTTCATAGAGCAGTTTGGAAACACTCTGTTTGTAAAGTCTGCAAGAGGATATTTGGACATCTTTGAGGATTTCGTTGGAAACAGGATTTCTTCATCTAATGCTAGACAGAAGAATTCTCAGTAACTTCTTTGGGTTGTGTGAGTTCAACTCACAGAGTTGAACCTTCCTTTAGACAGAGCAGATTTGAAACCCTCTTTTTGTGGAATTTGCAAGTGGAGATTTCATGCGCTTTGGGGCCAACGGTAGAAAGGCAAATATCTTCTTATAAAAACTAGAGAGAATCATTCTCAGAAACCACTTTGTGATGTGTGCGTTCCACTCACAGAGTTTCACCTTTCTTTTCATAGATCAGTTTGGAAACACTCTTTTTGTAAAGTCTGGAAGTGGATATTTGGACCTCTTTGAGGATTTCGTTGGAAACGGGATTTCCTCATCTAATTCTAGTGAGAAGAATTCTCAGTAATTTCTTTGTGTTGCGTGAGTTCAATTCACAGAGTTGGACCTTCCTTTAGACAGAGCAGATACGAAACCCTCTTTTTGTGGAATTTGCAAGTGGAGATTTCAAGCACTTTTGGGCCAACGGTAGAAAAGGAAATATCTTCGTATAAAAACTAGAGAGAATCATTCTCAGAAATCACTTTGTGTTGTGTGCCTTCCACTCACAGAGTTTAACCTTTCTTTTCATAGAGCAGTTTTGAAACACTCTGTTTGTAAAGTCTGCAAGAGGATATTTGGACATCTTTGAGGATTTCGTTGGAAACGGGATTTCTTCATCTAATGCTAGACAGAAGAATTCTCAGTAACTTCTTTGGGTTGTGTGAGTTCAACTCACAGAGTTGAACCTAGCTTTAGACACAGCATATTTGAAACCCTCTTATTGTGGAATTTGCAAGTGGTGATTTCAAGCGCTTTGGTGCGAACGGTAGAAAAGGAAATATCTTCGTATAAAAACTAGAGAGAATCATTCTCAAAAACCACTTTGTGTTGACTGAGATCCATTCACAGAGTTTAACCTTTCTTTTCATGGAGCAGTTTGGAAACACTCTGTTTGTAAAGTCTGCAAGTGGATATTTGGAGCTATTGGAGGATTTCGTTGGAAACGGGATTTCTTCATCTAATGCTAGACAGAAGAATTCTCAGTAACTTCTTTGGGTTGTGTGTGTTCAACTCACAGAGTTGAACCTTCCTTTAGACAGAGCAGATTTGAAACCCTCTTTTTGTGGAATTTGAAAGTGGAGATTTCAAGCGCTTTCGGGACAACGGTAGAAAAGGAAATATCTTCGTATAAAAACTAGAGAGAATCATTCTCAGATACCATTTTGTGTCGACTGCGATCCATTCACAGAGTTTAACCTTTCTTTTCATGGAGCAGTTTGGAAACACTCTGTTTGTAAAGTCTGCAAGTGGATATTTGGACCTATTTGAGGATTTCGTTGGAAACGGGATTTCTTCATCTAATGCTTGACAGAAGAATTGTCGGTAACTTCTTTGGGTTGTGTGTGTTCAACTCACAGAGTTGAACCTTCCTTTAGACAGAGCAGATTTGAAACCCTCTTTTTGTGGAATTTGAAAGTGGAGATTTCAAGCGCTTTGGGGCCAACGGTAGAAAGGCAAATATCTTCGTATAAAAACTAGAGAGAATCATTCTCAGAAACCACTTTGTGTTGTGTGCGTTCCACTCACAGAGTTTCACCTTTCTTTTCATAGATCAGTTTGGAAACACTCTGTTTGTAAAGTCTGGAAGTGGATATTTGGACCTCTTTGAGGATTTCGTTGGAAACGGGATTTCCTCATCTAATTCTAGACTGAAGAATTCTCAGTAACTTCTTTGGGTTGTGTGTTCAACTCACAGATTTGAACCTTCCTTTAGACAGAGCAGATTTGAAACCCTCTTTTTGTGGAATTTGCAAGTGGAGATTTCAAGCGCTTTGGGGACAATGGTAGGAAAGGAAATATCTTCGTATAAAAACTAGAGAGAATCATTCTCAGAAACCACTTGGTGTTGTGTGCGTTCCACTCACAGAGTTTAACCATTCTTTTCATAGAGCAGTTTGGAAACACTCTGTTTGTAAAGTCTGCAAGTGGATATTTGGACATCATTGAGGATTTCGTTGGAAACGGGATTTCTTCATCTAATGCTAGACAGAAGAATTCTCAGTAACTTCTTTGGGTTGTGTGAGTTCAACTCACAGAGTTGAACCTACCTTTAGACACAGCATATTTGAAACCCTCTATTTGTGGAATTTGCAAGTGGAGATTTCAAGCGCTTTGGTGCCAACGGCAGAAAAGGAAATATCTCCGTATAAAAACTAGAGAGAATGATTCTCAAAAACCTCTTTGTGTTGACTGTGATCCATTCACTGAGTTTAACCTTTCTTTTCATAGAGAAGTTTGGAAACACTCTGTTTGTAAAGTCTGCAAGTGGATATGTAGACCTCTTTGAGGATTTCGTTTGGAAACGGAATTTCCTCATCTAATTCTAGTTTGAAGAATTCTCAGTAACTTCTTTGGGTTGCGTGTGTTCAACTCACAGAGTTGGACCTTCCTTTAGACAGAGCAGATATGAAACCCTCTTTTTGTGGAATTTGCAAGTGGAGATTTCAAGCACTTTTCGTCCAACGGTAGAAAAGGAAATATCTTCGTATAAAAACTAGAGAGAATCATTCTCAGAAACCGCTTTGTGTTGTGTGCGTTCCACTCACAGAGTTTAACCTTTCTTTTCATAGAGCAGTTTGGAAACACTCTGTTTGTAAAGTCTGCAAGAGGATATTTGGACCTCTTTGAGGATTTCGTTGGAAACGGGATTTCTTCATCTAATGCTAGACAGAAGAATTCTCAGTAACTTCTTTGGGTTTTGTGTGTTCAACTCACAGAGTTGAACCTTCCTTTTGACAGAGCAGATTTGAAACCCTCTTTTTGTGGAATTTGAAAGTGGAGATTTCAAGCGCTTTCGGGACAACGGTTGAAAAGGAAATATCTTCGTATAAAAACTAGAGAGATTCATTCTCAGAAAACACTTTGTGTTGACAGCGACCCATTCACAGAGTTTAACCTTTCTTTTCATGGAGCAGTTTGGAAACACTCTGTTTGTAAAGTCTGCAAGTGGATATTTGGACCTATTTGAGGATTTCGTTGGAAACGGGATTTCTTCATCTAATGCTAGACAGAAGAATTCTCAGTAACTTTTTTGGGTTGTGTGTGTTCAACTCACAGAGTTGAACCTTCCTTTAGACAGAGCAGATTTGAAACCCTCTTTTTGTGGAATTTGCAAGTGGAGATTTCATGCGCTTTGGGGCCAACGGTAGAAAGGCAAATATCTTCTTATAAAAACTAGATAGAATCATTCTCAGAAACCACTTTGTGTTGTGTGCGTTCCACTCACAGAGTTTCACCTTTCTTTTCATAGATCAGTTTGGAAACACTCTGTTCGTAAAGTCTGGAAGTGGATATTTTGACCTCTTTGAGGATTTCGTTGGAAACGGGATTTCCTCATCAAATTCTAGACTGAAGAATTCTCAGTAACTTCTTTGGGTTGTGTGTTCAACTCACAGATTTGAACCTTCCTTTAGACAGAGCAGATTTGAAACCCTCTTTTTGTGGAATTTGCAAGTGGAGATTTCAAGCGCTTTGGGGACAATGGTAGGAAAGGAAATATCTTCGTATAAAAACTAGAGAGAATCATTCTCAGAAACCACTTGGTGTTGTGTGCGTTCCACTCACAGAGTTTAACCATTCTTTTCATAGAGCAGTTTGGAAACACTCTGTTTGTAAAGTCTGCAAGTGGATATTTGGACATCATTGAGGATTTCGTTGGAAACGGGATTTCTTCATGTAATGCTAGACAGAAGAATTCTCAGTAACTTCTTTGGGTTGTGTGAGTTCAACTCACAGAGTTGAACCTACCTTTAGACACAGCATATTTGAAACCCTCTTTTTGTGGAATTTGCAAGTGGAGATTTCAAGCGCTTTGGGGCCAACGGTAGAAAGGCAAATATCTTCGTATAAAAACTAGAGAGAATCATTCTCAGAAACCACTTTGTGTTGTGTGCGTTCCACTCACAGAGTTTCACCTTTCTTTTCATAGATCAGTTTGGAAACACTCTGTTTGTAAAGTCTGGAAGTGGATATTTGGACCTCTTTGAGGATTTCGTTGGAAACGGGATTTCCTCATCTAATTCTAGTGAGAAGAATTCTCAGTAACTTCTTTGGGTTGCGTGTGTTCAACTCACAGAGTTGGACCTTCCTTTAGACAGAGCAGATACGAAACCCTCTTTTTGTGGAATTTGCAAGTGGAGATTTCAAGCACTTTTGGGCCAACTGTAGAAAAGGAAATATCTTCGTATAAAAACTAGAGAGAATCATTCTCAGAAACCACTTTGTGTTGTGTGCCTTCCACTCACAGAGTTTAACCTTTCTTTTCATAGAGCAGTTTGGAAACACTCTGTTTGTAAAGTCTGCAAGAGGATATTTGGACATCTTTGAGGATTTCGTTGGAAACGGGATTTCTTCATCTAATGCTAGACAGAAGAATTCTCAGTAACTTCTTTGGGTTGTGTGAGTTCAACTCACAGAGTTGAACCTACCTTTAGACACAGCATATTTGAAACCCTCTTATTGTGGAATTTGCAAGTGGAGATTTCTAGCGCTTTGGTGCGAACGGTAGAAAAGGAAATATCTTCGTATAAAAACTAGAGAGAATCATTCTCAAAAACCACTTTGTGTTGACTGCGATCCATTCACAGAGTTTAACCTTTCTTTTCATAGAGAAGTTTGGAAACACTCTGTTTGTAAAGTCTGCAAGTGGATATGTAGACCTCTTAGAGGATTTCGTCGGAAACGGGATTTCCTCATCTAATTCTAGTTTGAAGAATTCTCAGTAACTTCTTTGGGTTGCGTGTGTTCAACTCACAGAGTTGAACCTTCCTTTAGACACAGCATATTTGAAACCCTCTTTTTGTGGAATTTGAAAGTGGAGATTTCAAGCGCTTTGGTGCGAAAGGTAGAAAAGGAAATATCTTCGTATAAAAACTAGAGAGAATCATTCTCAGAAACCATTTTGTGTCGACTGCGATCCATTCACAGAGTTTAACCTTTCTTTTCATGGAGCAGTTTGGAAACACTCTGTTTGTAAAGTCTGCAAGTGGATATTTGGACCTATTTGAGGATTTCGTTGGAAACGGGATTTCTTCATCTAATGCTTGACAGAAGAATTGTCAGTAACTTCTTTGGGTTGTGTGTGTTCAACTCACAGAGTTGAACCTTCCTTTAGACAGAGCAGATATGAAACCCTCTTTTTGTGGAATTTGCAAGTGGAGATTTCAAGCGTTTTTTGGCCAACGGTAGAAAGGGAAATATCTTCGTATAAAAACTTGAGAGAATCATTCTCAGAAATCACTTTGTGTTGTGTGCGTTCCACTCACAGAGTTTAACCTTTCTTTTCATAGAGCAGCTTGGAAACACTCTGTTTGTAAAGTCTGCAAGTGGATATTTGGACCTCTTTGAGGATTTCGTTGGAAACGGGATTTCTTCATCTAATTCTAGACTGAAGAATTCTCAGTAACTTCTTTGGGTTGTGTGTTCAACTCACAGATTTGAACCTTCCTTTAGACAGAGCAGATTTGAAACCCTCTTTTTGTGGAATTTGCAACTGGAGATTTCAAGCGCTTTGGGGACAATGGTAGGAAAGGAAATATCTTCCTATAAAAACTAGAGAGAATCATTCTCAGAAACCACTTGGTGTTGTGTGCGTTCCACTCACAGAGTTTAACCATTCTTTTCATAGAGCAGTTTGGAAACACTCTGTTTGTAAAGTCTGCAAGTGGATATTTGGACATCATTGAGGATTTCGTTGGAAACGGGATTTCTTCATGTAATGCTAGACAGAAGAATTCTCAGTAACTTCTTTGGGTTGTGTGAGTTCAACTCACAGAGTTGAACCTACCTTTAGACACAGCATATTTGAAACCCTCTTTTTGTGGAATTTGCAAGTGGAGATTTCAAGCGCTTTGGTGCCAACGGTAGAAAAGGAAATATCTTCGTATAAAAACTAGAGAGAATCATTCTCAAAAACCACTTTGTGTTGACTGCGATCCATTCACAGAGTTTAACCTTTCTTTTCATAGAGAAGTTTGGAAACACTCTGTTTGTAAAGTCTGCAAGTGGATATGTAGACCTCTTTGAGGATTTCGTTGGAAACGGGATTTCCTCATCTAATTCTAGTTTGAAGAATTCTCAGTAACTTCTTTGGGTTGCGTGTGTTCAACTCACAGAGTTGGACCTTCCTTTAGACAGAGCAGATATGAAACCCTCTTTTTGTGGAATTTGCAAGTGGAGATTTCAAGCACTTTTCGTCCAACGGTAGAAAAGGAAATATCTTCGTATAAAAACTAGAGAGAATCATTCTCAGAAACCGCTTTGTGTTGTGTGCGTTCCACTCACAGAGTTTAACCTTTCTTTTCATAGAGCAGTTTGGAAACACTCTGTTTGTAAAGTCTGCAAGAGGATATTTGGACCTCTTTGAGGATTTCGTTGGAAACGGGATTTCTTCATCTAATGCTAGACAGAAGAATTCTCAGTAACTTCTTTGGGTTTTGTGTGTTCAACTCACAGAGTTGAACCTTCCTTTTGACAGAGCAGATTTGAAACCCTCTTTTTGTGGAATTTGAAAGTGGAGATTTCAAGCGCTTTCGGGACAACGGTAGAAAAGGAAATATCTTCGTATAAAAACTAGAGAGAATCATTCTCAGAAACCATTTTGTGTCGACTGCGATCCATTCACAGAGTTTAACCTTTCTTTTCCTGGAGCAGTTTGGAAACACTCTGTTTGTAAAGTCTGCAAGTGGATATTTGGACCTATTTGAGGATTTCGTTGGAAACGGGATTTCTTCATCTAATGCTTGACAGAAGAATTGTCAGTAACTTCTTTGGGTTGTGTGTGTTCAACTCACAGAGTTGAACCTTCCTTTAGACAGAGCAGATATGAAACCCTCTTTTTGTGGAATTTGCAAGTGGAGATTTCAAGCGTTTTTTTCCAACGGTAGAAAGGTAAATATCTTCGTATAAAAACTTGAGAGAATCATTCTCAGAAATCACTTTGTGTTGTGTGCGTTCCACTCACAGAGTTTAACCTTTCTTTTCATAGAGCAGCTTGGAAACACTCTGTTTGTAAAGTCTGCAAGTGGATATTTGGACCTCTTTGAGGATTTCGTTGGAAACGGGATTTCTTCATCTAATGCTAGACAGAAGAATTCTCAGTAACTTCTTTGGGTTGTGTGAGTTCAACTCACGGAGATGAACCTTCCTTTAGACAGAGGAGATTTGAAACCCTCTTTTTGTGGAATTTGAAAGTGGAGATTTCAA
This sequence comes from Gorilla gorilla gorilla, assembly GCF_029281585.2. Taxonomy (NCBI): domain Eukaryota; kingdom Metazoa; phylum Chordata; class Mammalia; order Primates; family Hominidae; genus Gorilla; species Gorilla gorilla. The sequence continues at coordinate 110,560,465 of NC_073224.2, forward strand.
GCGCTTTCGGGCCAACGGTAGAAAAGGAAATATCTTCGTATAAAAACTAGAGAGATTCATTCTCAGAAAACACTTTGTGTTGACTGCGACCCATTCACAGAGTTTAACCTTTCTTTTCATGGAGCAGTTTGGAAACACTCTGTTTGTAAAGTCTGCAAGTGGATATTTGGACCTATTTGAGGATTTCGTTGGAAACGGGATTTCTTCATCTAATGCTAGACAGAAGAATTCTCAGTAACTTTTTTGGGTTGTGTGTGTTCAACTCACAGAGTTGAACCTTCCTTTAGACAGAGCAGATTTGAAACCCTCTTTTTGTGGAATTTGCAAGTGGAGATTTCATGCGCTTTGGGGCCAACGGTAGAAAGGCAAATATCTTCTTATAAAAACTAGATAGAATCATTCTCAGAAACCACTTTGTGTTGTGTGCATTCCACTCACAGAGTTTCACCTTTCTTTTCATAGATCAGTTTGGAAACACTCTGTTCGTAAAGTCTGGAAGTGGATATTTAGACCTCTTTGAGGATTTCGTTGGAAACGGGATTTCCTCATCAAATTCTAGACTGAAGAATTCTCAGTAACTTCTTTGGGTTGTGTGTTCAACTCACAGATTTGAACCTTCCTTTAGACAGAGCAGATTTGAAACCCTCTTTTTGTGGAATTTGCAAGTGGAGATTTCAAGCGCTTTGGGGACAATGGTAGGAAAGGAAATATCTTCGTATAAAAACTAGAGAGAATCATTCTCAGAAACCACTTGGTGTTGTGTGCGTTCCACTCACAGAGTTTAACCATTCTTTTCATAGAGCAGTTTGGAAACACTCTGTTTGTAAAGTCTGCAAGTGGATATTTGGACATCATTGAGGATTTCGTTGGAAACGGGATTTCTTCATGTAATGCTAGACAGAAGAATTCTCAGTAACTTCTTTGGGTTGTGTGAGTTCAACTCACAGAGTTGAACCTACCTTTAGACACAGCATATTTGAAACCCTCTTTTTGTGGAATTTGCAAGTGGAGATTTCAAGCGCTTTGTGGCCAACGGTAGAAAGGCAAATATCTTCGTATAAAAACTAGAGAGAATCATTCTCAGAAACCACTTTGTGTTGTGTGCGTTCCACTCACAGAGTTTCACCTTTCTTTTCATAGATCAGTTTGGAAACACTCTGTTTGTAAAGTCTGGAAGTGGATATTTGGACCTCTTTGAGGATTTCGTTGGAAACGGGATTTCCTCATCTAATTCTAGACTGAAGAATTCTCAGTAACTTCTTTGGGTTGTGTGTTCAACTCACAGATTTGAACCTTCCTTTAGACAGAGCAGATTTGAAACCCTCTTTTTGTGGAATTTGCAAGTGGAGATTTCAAGCGCTTTGGGGACAATGGTAGGAAAGGAAATATCTTCGTATAAAAACTAGAGAGAATCATTCTCAGAAACCACTTGGTGTTGTGTGCGTTCCACTCACAGAGTTTAACCATTCTTTTCATAGAGCAGTTTGGAAACACTCTGTTTGTAAAGTCTGCAAGTGGATATTTGGACATCATTGAGGATTTCGTTGGAAACGGGATTTCTTCATCTAATGCTAGACAGAAGAATTCTCAGTAACTTCTTTGGGTTGTGTGAGTTCAACTCACAGAGTTGAACCTACCTTTAGACACAGCATATTTGAAACCCTCTATTTGTGGAATTTGCAAGTGGAGATTTCAAGCGCTTTGGTGCCAACGGTAGAAAAGGAAATATCTCCGTATAAAAACTAGAGAGAATCATTCTCAAAAACCTCTTTGTGTTGACTGCGATCCATTCACTGAGTTTAACCTTTCTTTTCATAGAGAAGTTTGGAAACACTCTGTTTGTAAAGTCTGCAAGTGGATATGTAGACCTCTTTGAGGATTTCGTTTGGAAACGGGATTTCCTCATCTAATTCTAGTTTGAAGAATTCTCAGTAACTTCTTTGGGTTGCGTGTGTTCAACTCACAGAGTTGGACCTTCCTTTAGACAGAGCAGATATGAAACCCTCTTTTTGTGGAATTTGCAAGTGGAGATTTCAAGCACTTTTCGTCCAACGGTAGAAAAGGAAATATCTTCGTATAAAAACTAGAGAGAATCATTCTCAGAAACCGCTTTGTGTTGTGTGCGTTCCACTCACAGAGTTTAACCTTTCTTTTCATAGAGCAGTTTGGAAACACTCTGTTTGTAAAGTCTGCAAGAGGATATTTGGACCTCTTTGAGGATTTCGTTGGAAACGGGATTTCTTCATCTAATGCTAGACAGAAGAATTCTCAGTAACTTCTTTGGGTTTTGTGTGTTCAACTCACAGAGTTGAACCTTCCTTTTTTCAGAGCAGATTAGAAACCCTCTTTTTGTGGAATTTGAAAGTGGAGATTTCAAGCGCTTTCGGGACAACGGTAGAAAAGGAAATATCTTCGTATAAAAACTAGAGAGAATCATTCTCAGAAACCATTTTGTGTCGACTGCGATCCATTCACAGAGTTTAACCTTTCTTTTCATGGAGCAGTTTGGAAACACTCTGTTTGTAAAGTCTGCAAGTGGATATTTGGACCTATTTGAGGATTTCGTTGGAAACGGGATTTCTTCATCTAATGCTTGACAGAAGAATTGTCAGTAACTTCTTTGGGTTGTGTGTGTTCAACTCACAGAGTTGAACCTTCCTTTAGACAGAGCAGATATGAAACCCTCTTTTTGTGGAATTTGCAAGTGGAGATTTCAAGCGTTTTTTGGCCAACGGTAGAAAGGTAAATATCTTCGTATAAAAACTTGAGAGAATCATTCTCAGAAATCACTTTGTGTTGTGTGCGTTCCACTCACAGAGTTTAACCTTTCTTTTCATAGAGCAGCTTGGAAACACTCTGTTTGTAAAGTCTGCAAGTGGATATTTGGACCTCTTTGAGGATTTCGTTGGAAACGGGATTTCTTCATCTAATGCTAGACAGAAGAATTCTCAGTAACTTCTTTGGGTTGTGTGAGTTCAACTCACGGAGATGAACCTTCCTTTAGACAGAGGAGATTTGAAACCCTCTTTTTGTGGAATTTGAAAGTGGAGATTTCAAGCGCTTTCGGGCCAACGATAGAAAAGGAAATATCTTCGTATAAAAACTAGAGAGATTCATTCTCAGAAAACACTTTGTGTTGACTGCGACCCATTCACAGAGTTTAACCTTTCTTTTCATGGAGCAGTTTGGAAACACTCTGTTTGTAAAGTCTGCAAGTGGATATTTGGACCTATTTGAGGATTTCGTTGGAAACGGGATTTCTTCATCTAATGCTAGACAGAAGAATTCTCAGTAACTTTTTTGGGTTGTGTGTGTTCAACTCACAGAGTTGAACCTTCCTTTAGACAGAGCAGATTTGAAACCCTCTTTTTGTGGAATTTGCAAGTGGAGATTTCATGCGCTTTGGGGCCAACGGTAGAAAGGCAAATATCTTCTTATAAAAACTAGATAGAATCATTCTCAGAAACCACTTTGTGTTGTGTGCATTCCACTCACAGAGTTTCACCTTTCTTTTCATAGATCAGTTTGGAAACACTCTGTTCGTAAAGTCTGGAAGTGGATATTTAGACCTCTTTGAGGATTTCGTTGGAAACGGGATTTCCTCATCAAATTCTAGACTGAAGAATTCTCAGTAACTTCTTTGGGTTGTGTGTTCAACTCACAGATTTGAACCTTCCTTTAGACAGAGCAGATTTGAAACCCTCTTTTTGTGGAATTTGCAAGTGGAGATTTCAAGCGCTTTGGGGACAATGGTAGGAAAGGAAATATCTTCGTATAAAAACTAGAGAGAATCATTCTCAGAAACCACTTGGTGTTGTGTGCGTTCCACTCACAGAGTTTAACCATTCTTTTCATAGAGCAGTTTGGAAACACTCTGTTTGTAAAGTCTGCAAGTGGATATTTGGACATCATTGAGGATTTCGTTGGAAACGGGATTTCTTCATGTAATGCTAGACAGAAGAATTCTCAGTAACTTCTTTGGGTTGTGTGAGTTCAACTCACAGAGTTGAACCTACCTTTAGACACAGCATATTTGAAACCCTCTTTTTGTGGAATTTGCAAGTGGAGATTTCAAGCGCTTTGGGGCCAACGGTAGAAAGGCAAATATCTTCGTATAAAAACTAGAGAGAATCATTCTCAGAAACCACTTTGTGTTGTGTGCATTCCACTCACAGAGTTTCACCTTTCTTTTCATAGATCAGTTTGGAAACACTCTGTTTGTAAAGTCTGGAAGTGGATATTTGGACCTCTTTGAGGATTTCGTTGGAAACGGGATTTCCTCATCTAATTCTAGACTGAAGAATTCTCAGTAACTTCTTTGGGTTGTGTGTTCAACTCACAGATTTGAACCTTCCTTTAGACAGAGCAGATTTCAAACCCTCTTTTTGTGGAATTTGCAAGTGGAGATTTCAAGCGCTTTGGGGACAATGGTAGGAAAGGAAATATCTTCGTATAAAAACTAGAGAGAATCATTCTCAGAAACCACTTGGTGTTGTGTGCGTTCCACTCACAGAGTTTAACCATTCTTTTCATAGAGCAGTTTGGAAACACTCTGTTTGTAAAGTCTGCAAGTGGATATTTGGACATCATTGAGGATTTCGTTGGAAACGGGATTTCTTCATCTAATGCTAGACAGAAGAATTCTCAGTAACTTCTTTGGGTTGTGTGAGTTCAACTCACAGAGTTGAACCTACCTTTAGACACAGCATATTTGAAACCCTCTATTTGTGGAATTTGCAAGTGGAGATTTCAAGCGCTTTGGTGCCAACGGTAGAAAAGGAAATATCTCCGTATAAAAACTAGAGAGAATCATTCTCAAAAACCTCTTTGTGTTGACTGCGATCCATTCACTGAGTTTAACCTTTCTTTTCATAGAGAAGTTTGGAAACACTCTGTTTGTAAAGTCTGCAAGTGGATATGTAGACCTCTTTGAGGATTTCGTTTGGAAACGGGATTTCCTCATCTAATTCTAGTTTGAAGAATTCTCAGTAACTTCTTTGGGTTGCGTGTGTTCAACTCACAGAGTTGGACCTTCCTTTAGACAGAGCAGATATGAAACCCTCTTTTTGTGGAATTTGCAAGTGGAGATTTCAAGCACTTTTCGTCCAACGGTAGAAAAGGAAATATCTTCGTATAAAAACTAGAGAGAATCATTCTCAGAAACCGCTTTGTGTTGTGTGCGTTCCACTCACAGAGTTTAACCTTTCTTTTCATAGAGCAGTTTGGAAACACTCTGTTTGTAAAGTCTGCAAGAGGATATTTGGACCTCTTTGAGGATTTCGTTGGAAACGGGATTTCTTCATCTAATGCTAGACAGAAGAATTCTCAGTAACTTCTTTGGGTTTTGTGTGTTCAACTCACAGAGTTGAACCTTCCTTTTTTCAGAGCAGATTAGAAACCCTCTTTTTGTGGAATTTGAAAGTGGAGATTTCAAGCGCTTTCGGGACAACGGTAGAAAAGGAAATATCTTCGTATAAAAACTAGAGAGAATCATTCTCAGAAACCATTTTGTGTCGACTGCGATCCATTCACAGAGTTTAACCTTTCTTTTCATGGAGCAGTTTGGAAACACTCTGTTTGTAAAGTCTGCAAGTGGATATTTGGACCTATTTGAGGATTTCGTTGGAAACGGGATTTCTTCATCTAATGCTTGACAGAAGAATTGTCAGTAACTTCTTTGGGTTGTGTGTGTTCAACTCACAGAGTTGAACCTTCCTTTAGACAGAGCAGATATGAAACCCTCTTTTTGTGGAATTTGCAAGTGGAGATTTCAAGCGTTTTTTGGCCAACGGTAGAAAGGTAAATATCTTCGTATAAAAACTTGAGAGAATCATTCTCAGAAATCACTTTGTGTTGTGTGCGTTCCACTCACAGAGTTTAACCTTTCTTTTCATAGAGCAGCTTGGAAACACTCTGTTTGTAAAGTCTGCAAGTGGATATTTGGACCTCTTTGAGGATTTCGTTGGAAACGGGATTTCTTCATCTAATGCTAGACAGAAGAATTCTCAGTAACTTCTTTGGGTTGTGTGAGTTCAACTCACGGAGATGAACCTTCCTTTAGACAGAGGAGATTTGAAACCCTCTTTTTGTGGAATTTGAAAGTGGAGATTTCAAGCGCTTTCGGGCCAACGGTAGAAAAGGAAATATCTTCGTATAAAAACTAGAGAGATTCATTCTCAGAAAACACTTTGTGTTGACTGCGACCCATTCACAGAGTTTAACCTTTCTTTTCATGGAGCAGTTTGGAAACACTCTGTTTGTAAAGTCTGCAAGTGGATATTTGGACCTATTTGAGGATTTCGTTGGAAACGGGATTTCTTCATCTAATGCTAGACAGAGGAATTCTCAGTAACTTTTTTGGGTTGTGTGTGTTCAACTCACAGAGTTGAACCTTCCTTTAGACAGAGCAGATTTGAAACCCTCTTTTTGTGGAATTTGCAAGTGGAGATTTCATGCGCTTTGGGGCCAACGGTAGAAAGGCAAATATCTTCTTATAAAAACTAGATAGAATCATTCTCAGAAACCACTTTGTGTTGTGTGCATTCCACTCACAGAGTTTCACCTTTCTTTTCATAGATCAGTTTGGAAACACTCTGTTCGTAAAGTCTGGAAGTGGATATTTAGACCTCTTTGAGGATTTCGTTGGAAACGGGATTTCCTCATCAAATTCTAGACTGAAGAATTCTCAGTAACTTCTTTGGGTTGTGTGTTCAACTCACAGATTTGAACCTTCCTTTAGACAGAGCAGATTTGAAACCCTCTTTTTGTGGAATTTGCAAGTGGAGATTTCAAGCGCTTTGGGGACAATGGTAGGAAAGGAAATATCTTCGTATAAAAACTAGAGAGAATCATTCTCAGAAACCACTTGGTGTTGTGTGCGTTCCACTCACAGAGTTTAACCATTCTTTTCATAGAGCAGTTTGGAAACACTCTGTTTGTAAAGTCTGCAAGTGGATATTTGGACATCATTGAGGATTTCGTTGGAAACGGGATTTCTTCATGTAATGCTAGACAGAAGAATTCTCAGTAACTTCTTTGGGTTGTGTGAGTTCAACTCACAGAGTTGAACCTACCTTTAGACACAGCATATTTGAAACCCTCTTTTTGTGGAATTTGCAAGTGGAGATTTCAAGCGCTTTGGGGCCAACGGTAGAAAGGCAAATATCTTCGTATAAAAACTAGAGAGAATCATTCTCAGAAACCACTTTGTGTTGTGTGCGTTCCACTCACAGAGTTTCACCTTTCTTTTCATAGATCAGTTTGGAAACACTCTGTTTGTAAAGTCTGGAAGTGGATATTTGGACCTCTTTGAGGATTTCGTTGGAAACGGGATTTCCTCATCTAATTCTAGACTGAAGAATTCTCAGTAACTTCTTTGGGTTGTGTGTTCAACTCACAGATTTGAACCTTCCTTTAGACAGAGCAGATTTCAAACCCTCTTTTTGTGGAATTTGCAAGTGGAGATTTCAAGCGCTTTGGGGACAATGGTAGGAAAGGAAATATCTTCGTATAAAAACTAGAGAGAATCATTCTCAGAAACCACTTGGTGTTGTGTGCGTTCCACTCACAGAGTTTAACCATTCTTTTCATAGAGCAGTTTGGAAACACTCTGTTTGTAAAGTCTGCAAGTGGATATTTGGACATCATTGAGGATTTCGTTGGAAACGGGATTTCTTCATCTAATGCTAGACAGAAGAATTCTCAGTAACTTCTTTGGGTTGTGTGAGTTCAACTCACAGAGTTGAACCTACCTTTAGACACAGCATATTTGAAACCCTCTATTTGTGGAATTTGCAAGTGGAGATTTCAAGCGCTTTGGTGCCAACGGTAGAAAAGGAAATATCTCCGTATAAAAACTAGAGAGAATCATTCTCAAAAACCTCTTTGTGTTGACTGCGATCCATTCACTGAGTTTAACCTTTCTTTTCATAGAGAAGTTTGGAAACACTCTGTTTGTAAAGTCTGCAAGTGGATATGTAGACCTCTTTGAGGATTTCGTTTGGAAACGGGATTTCCTCATCTAATTCTAGTTTGAAGAATTCTCAGTAACTTCTTTGGGTTGCGTGTGTTCAACTCACAGAGTTGGACCTTCCTTTAGACAGAGCAGATATGAAACCCTCTTTTTGTGGAATTTGCAAGTGGAGATTTCAAGCACTTTTCGTCCAACGGTAGAAAAGGAAATATCTTCGTATAAAAACTAGAGAGAATCATTCTCAGAAACCGCTTTGTGTTGTGTGCGTTCCACTCACAGAGTTTAACCTTTCTTTTCATAGAGCAGTTTGGAAACACTCTGTTTGTAAAGTCTGCAAGAGGATATTTGGACCTCTTTGAGGATTTCGTTGGAAACGGGATTTCTTCATCTAATGCTAGACAGAAGAATTCTCAGTAACTTCTTTGGGTTTTGTGTGTTCAACTCACAGAGTTGAACCTTCCTTTTTTCAGAGCAGATTAGAAACCCTCTTTTTGTGGAATTTGAAAGTGGAGATTTCAAGCGCTTTCGGGACAACGGTAGAAAAGGAAATATCTTCGTATAAAAACTAGAGAGAATCATTCTCAGAAACCATTTTGTGTCGACTGCGATCCATTCACAGAGTTTAACCTTTCTTTTCATGGAGCAGTTTGGAAACACTCTGTTTGTAAAGTCTGCAAGTGGATATTTGGACCTATTTGAGGATTTCGTTGGAAACGGGATTTCTTCATCTAATGCTTGACAGAAGAATTGTCAGTAACTTCTTTGGGTTGTGTGTGTTCAACTCACAGAGTTGAACCTTCCTTTAGACAGAGCAGATATGAAACCCTCTTTTTGTGGAATTTGCAAGTGGAGATTTCAAGCGTTTTTTGGCCAACGGTAGAAAGGTAAATATCTTCGTATAAAAACTTGAGAGAATCATTCTCAGAAATCACTTTGTGTTGTGTGCGTTCCACTCACAGAGTTTAACCTTTCTTTTCATAGAGCAGCTTGGAAACACTCTGTTTGTAAAGTCTGCAAGTGGATATTTGGACCTCTTTGAGGATTTCGTTGGAAACGGGATTTCTTCATCTAATGCTAGACAGAAGAATTCTCAGTAACTTCTTTGGGTTGTGTGAGTTCAACTCACGGAGATGAACCTTCCTTTAGACAGAGGAGATTTGAAACCCTCTTTTTGTGGAATTTGAAAGTGGAGATTTCAAGCGCTTTCGGGCCAACGGTAGAAAAGGAAATATCTTCGTATAAAAACTAGAGAGATTCATTCTCAGAAAACACTTTGTGTTGACTGCGACCCATTCACAGAGTTTAACCTTTCTTTTCATGGAGCAGTTTGGAAACACTCTGTTTGTAAAGTCTGCAAGTGGATATTTGGACCTATTTGAGGATTTCGTTGGAAACGGGATTTCTTCATCTAATGCTAGACAGAAGAATTCTCAGTAACTTTTTTGGGTTGTGTGTGTTCAACTCACAGAGTTGAACCTTCCTTTAGACAGAGCAGATTTGAAACCCTCTTTTTGTGGAATTTGCAAGTGGAGATTTCATGCGCTTTGGGGCCAACGGTAGAAAGGCAAATATCTTCTTATAAAAACTAGATAGAATCATTCTCAGAAACCACTTTGTGTTGTGTGCATTCCACTCACAGAGTTTCACCTTTCTTTTCATAGATCAGTTTGGAAACACTCTGTTCGTAAAGTCTGGAAGTGGATATTTAGACCTCTTTGAGGATTTCGTTGGAAACGGGATTTCCTCATCAAATTCTAGACTGAAGAATTCTCAGTAACTTCTTTGGGTTGTGTGTTCAACTCACAGATTTGAACCTTCCTTTAGACAGAGCAGATTTGAAACCCTCTTTTTGTGGAATTTGCAAGTGGAGATTTCAAGCGCTTTGGGGACAATGGTAGGAAAGGAAATATCTTCGTATAAAAACTAGAGAGAATCATTCTCAGAAACCACTTGGTGTTGTGTGCGTTCCACTCACAGAGTTTAACCATTCTTTTCATAGAGCAGTTTGGAAACACTCTGTTTGTAAAGTCTGCAAGTGGATATTTGGACATCATTGAGGATTTCGTTGGAAACGGGATTTCTTCATGTAATGCTAGACAGAAGAATTCTCAGTAACTTCTTTGGGTTGTGTGAGTTCAACTCACAGAGTTGAACCTACCTTTAGACACAGCATATTTGAAACCCTCTTTTTGTGGAATTTGCAAGTGGAGATTTCAAGCGCTTTGGGGCCAACGGTAGAAAGGCAAATATCTTCGTATAAAAACTAGAGAGAATCATTCTCAGAAACCACTTTGTGTTGTGTGCGTTCCACTCACAGAGTTTCACCTTTCTTTTCATAGATCAGTTTGGAAACACTCTGTTTGTAAAGTCTGGAAGTGGATATTTGGACCTCTTTGAGGATTTCGTTGGAAACGGGATTTCCTCATCTAATTCTAGACTGAAGAATTCTCAGTAACTTCTTTGGGTTGTGTGTTCAACTCACAGATTTGAACCTTCCTTTAGACAGAGCAGATTTGAAACCCTCTTTTTGTGGAATTTGCAAGTGGAGATTTCAAGCGCTTTGGGGACAATGGTAGGAAAGGAAATATCTTCGTATAAAAACTAGAGAGAATCATTCTCAGAAACCACTTGGTGTTGTGTGCGTTCCACTCACAGAGTTTAACCATTCTTTTCATAGAGCAGTTTGGAAACACTCTGTTTGTAAAGTCTGCAAGTGGATATTTGGACATCATTGAGGATTTCGTTGGAAACGGGATTTCTTCATCTAATGCTAGACAGAAGAATTCTCAGTAACTTCTTTGGGTTGTGTGAGTTCAACTCACAGAGTTGAACCTACCTTTAGACACAGCATATTTGAAACCCTCTATTTGTGGAATTTGCAAGTGGAGATTTCAAGCGCTTTGGTGCCAACGGTAGAAAAGGAAATATCTTCGTATAAAAACTAGAGAGAATCATTCTCAGAAACCGCTTTGTGTTGTGTGCGTTCCACTCACAGAGTTTAACCTTTCTTTTCATAGAGCAGTTTGGAAACACTCTGTTTGTAAAGTCTGCAAGAGGATATTTGGACCTCTTTGAGGATTTCGTTGGAAACGGGATTTCTTCATCTAATGCTAGACAGAAGAATTCTCAGTAACTTCTTTGGGTTTTGTGTGTTCAACTCACAGAGTTGAACCTTCCTTTTTTCAGAGCAGATTAGAAACCCTCTTTTTGTGGAATTTGAAAGTGGAGATTTCAAGCGCTTTCGGGACAACGGTAGAAAAGGAAATATCTTCGTATAAAAACTAGAGAGAATCATTCTCAGAAACCATTTTGTGTCGACTGCGATCCATTCACAGAGTTTAACCTTTCTTTTCATGGAGCAGTTTGGAAACACTCTGTTTGTAAAGTCTGCAAGTGGATATTTGGACCTATTTGAGGATTTCGTTGGAAACGGGATTTCTTCATCTAATGCTTGACAGAAGAATTGTCAGTAACTTCTTTGGGTTGTGTGTGTTCAACTCACAGAGTTGAACCTTCCTTTAGACAGAGCAGATATGAAACCCTCTTTTTGTGGAATTTGCAAGTGGAGATTTCAAGCGTTTTTGGGCCAACGGTAGAAAGGGAAATATCTTCGTATAAAAACTAGAGAGAATCATTCTCAGAAATCACTTTGTGTTGTGTGCGTTCCACTCACAGAGTTTAAACTTTCTTTTCATAGAGCAGCTTGGAAACACTCTGTTTGTAAAGTCTGCAAGTGGATATTTGGACCTCTTTGAGGATTTCGTTGAAAACGGGATTTCTTCATCTAATGCTAGACAGAAGAATTCTCAGTAAGTTCTTTGGGTTGTGTGAGTTCAACTCACGGAGATGAACCTTCCTTTAGACAGAGGAGATTTGAAACCCTCTTTTTGTGGAATTTGAAAGTGGAGATTTCAAGCGCTTTCGGGCCAACGGTAGAAAAGGAAATATCTTCGTATAAAAACTAGAGAGATTCATTCTCAGAAAACACTTTGTGTTGACAGCGACCCATTCACAGAGTTTTACCTTTCTTTTCATGGAGCAGTTTGGAAACACTCTGTTTGTAAAGTCTGCAAGTGGATATTTGGACCTATTTGAGGATTTCGTTGGAAACGGGATTTCTTCATCTAATGCTAGACAGAAGAATTCTCAGTAACTTTTTTGGGTTGTGTGTGTTCAACTCACAGAGTTGAACCTTCCTTTAGACAGAGCAGATTTGAAACCCTCTTTTTGTGGAATTTGCAAGTGGAGATTTCATGCGCTTTGGGGCCAACGGTAGAAAGGCAAATATCTTCTTATAAAAACTAGATAGAATCATTCTCAGAAACCACTTTGTGTTGTGTGCGTTCCACTCACAGAGTTTCACCTTTCTTTTCATAGATCAGTTTGGAAACACTCTGTTCGTAAAGTCTGGAAGTGGATATTTAGACCTCTTTGAGGATTTCGGTGGAAACGGGATTTCCTCATCAAATTCTAGACTGAAGAATTCTCAGTAACTTCTTTGGGTTGTGTGTTCAACTCACAGATTTGAACCTTCCTTTAGACAGAGCAGATTTGAAACCCTCTTTTTGTGGAATTTGCAAGTGGAGATTTCAAGCGCTTTGGGGACAATGGTAGGAAAGGAAATATCTTCGTATAAAAACTAGAGAGAATCATTCTCAGAAACCACTTTGTGTTGTGTGCGTTCCACTCACAGAGTTTCACCTTTCTTTTCATAGATCAGTTTGGAAACACTCTGTTTGTAAAGTCTGGAAGTGGATATTTGGACCTCTTTTTGGATTTCGTTGGAAACGGGATTTCCTCATCTAATTCTAGTGAGAAGAATTCTCAGTAACTTCTTTGGGTTGCGTGTGTTCAACTCACAGAGTTGGACCTTCCTTTAGACAAAGCAGATACGAAACCCTCTTTTTGTGGAATTTGCAAGTGGAGATTTCAAGCACTTTTGGGCCAACTGTAGAAAAGGAAATATCTTCGTATAAAAACTAGAGAGAATCATTCTCAGAAACCACTTTGTGTTGTGTGCCTTCCACTCACAGAGTTTAACCTTTCTTTTCATAGAGCAGTTTGGAAACACTCTGTTTGTAAAGTCTGCAAGAGGATATTTGGACATCTTTGAGGATTTCGTTGGAAACGGGATTTCTTCATCTAATGCTAGACAGAAGAATTCTCAGTAACTTCTTTGGGTTGTGTGTGTTCAACTCACAGAGTTGAACCTTCCTTTAGACACAGCATATTTGAAACCCTCTTTTTGTGGAATTTGCAAGTGGAGATTTCAAGCGCTTTGGGGCCAACGGTAGAAAAGGAAATATCTTCGTATAAGAACCAGAGAGAATCATTCTCAAAAACCACTTTGTGTTGACTGCGATCCATTCACAGAGTTTAACCTTTCTTTTCATGGAGCAGTTTGGAAACACTCTGTTTGTAAATTCTGCAAGTGGATATTGGGACCTATTTGAGGATTTCGTTGGAAACGGGATTTCTTCATCTAATGCTAGACAGAAGAATTCTCAGTAACTTCATTGGGTTGTGTGTGTTCAACTCACAGAATTGAACCTTCCTTTAGACAGAGCAGTTTTGAAACCCTCTTTTTGTGGAATTTGAAAGTGGAGATTTCAAGCGCTTTCGGGCGAAAAGTAGAAAAGGAAATATCTTCGTATAAGAACTAGAGAGAATCATTCTCAGAAACCACTTTGTGTTGTGTGCGTTCCACTCACAGAGTTTAACCTTTCTTTTCATAGAGAAGTTTGGAAACACTCTGTTTGTAAAGTCTGCAAGTGGATATGTAGACCTCTTTGAGGATTTCGTTGGAAACGGGATTTCCTCATCTAATTCTAGTTAGAAGAATTCTCAGTAACTTCTTTGGGTTGCGTGTGTTCAACTCACAGAGTTGGACCTTCCGTTAGACAGAGCAGATATGAAACCCTCTTTTTGTGGAATTTGCAAGTGGAGATTTCAAGCACTTTTCGTCCAACGGTAGAAAAGGAAATATCTTCGTATAAAAACTAGAGAGAATCATTCTCAGAAACCACTTTGTGTTGTGTGCCTTCCACTCACAGAGTTTAACATTTCTTTTCATAGAGCAGTTTGGAAACACTCTGTTTGTAAAGTCTGCAAGAGGATATTTGGACATCTTTGAGGATTTCTTTGGAAACGGGATTTCTTCATCTAATGCTAGACAGAAGAATTCTCAGTAACTTCCTTGGGTTTTGTGTGTTCAACTCATAGAGTTGAACCTTCCTTTTGACAGAGCAGATTTGAAACCCTCTTTTTCTGGAATTTGAAAGTGGAGATTTCAAGCGCTTTCGGGACAACGGTAGAAAAGGAAATATCTTCGTATAAAAACTAGAGAGAATCATTCTCAGAAACCATTTTGTGTTGACTGCGATCCATTCACAGAGTTTAACCTTTCTTTTCATGGAGCAGTTGGAAACACTCTGTTTGTAAAGTCTGCAAGTGGATATTTGGACCTATTTGAGGATTTCGTTGGAAACGGGATTTCTTCATCTAATGCTTGACAGAAGAATTCTCAGTAACTTCTTTGGGTTCTGTGTGTTCAACTCACAGAGTTGAACCTTCCTTTAGACAGAGCAGATTTGAAACCCTCTTTTTGTGGAATTTTCAAGTGGAGATTTCAAGCGCCTTGGGGCCAACGGTAGAAAGGCAAATATCTTCTTATAAAAACTAGAGAGATTCATTCTCAGAAACCACTTTGTGTTGTGTGCGTTCCACTCACAGAGTTTCACCTTTCTTTTCATAGATCAGTTTGGAAACACTCTGTTTGTAAAGTCTGGAAGTGGATATTTGGACCTCTTTGAGGATTTCGTTGGAAACGGGATTTCTTCATCTAATTCTAGTGAGAAGAATTCTCAGTAACTTCTTTGGGTTGCGTGTGTTCAACTCACAGAGTTGGACCTTCCCTTAGACAGAGCAGATACGAAACCCTCTCTTTGTGGAATTTGCAAGTGGAGATTTCAAGCACTTTTGGGCCAACGGTAGAAAAGGAAATATCTTCGTATAAAAACAAGAGAGAATCATTCTCAGAAATCACTTTGTGTTGTGTGCCTTCCACTCACAGAGTTTAACCTTTCTTTTCATAGAGCAGCTTGGAAACACTCTGTTTGTAAAGTCTGCAAGTGGATATTTGGACCTCTTTGAGGATTTCGTTGGAAACGGGATTTCTTCATCTAATGCTAGACAGAAGAATTCTCAGTAACTTCTTTGGGTTGTGTGAGTTCAACTCACGGAGATGAACCTTCCTTTAGACAGAGGAGATTTGAAACCCTCTTTTTGTGGAATTTGAAAGTGGAGATTTCAAGCGCTTTCGGGCCAACGGTAGAAAAGGAAATATCTTCGTATAAAAACTAGAGAGATTCATTCTCAGAAAACACTTTGTGTTGACTGCGACCCATTCACAGAGTTTAACCTTTCTTTTCATGGAGCAGTTTGGAAACACTCTGTTTGTAAAGTCTGCAAGTGGATATTTGGACCTATTTGAGGATTTCGTTGGAAACGGGATTTCTTCATCTAATGCTAGACAGAAGAATTCTCAGCAACTTTTTTGGGTTGTGTGTGTTCAACTCACAGAGTTGAACCTTCCTTTAGACAGAGCAGATTTGAAACCCTCTTTTTGTGGAATTTGCAAGTGGAGATTTCATGCGCTTTGGGCCTAACGGTAGAAAGGCAAATATCTTCTTATAAAAACTAGATAGAATCATTCTCAGAAACCACTTTGTGTTGTGTGCGTTCCACTCACAGAGTTTAACCTTTCTTTTCATAGAGCAGTTTGGAAACACTCTGTTTGTAAAGTCTGCAAGAGGATATTTGGACCTCTTTGAGGATTTCGTTGGAAACGGGATTTCTTCATCTAATGCTAGACAGAAGAATTCTCAGTAACTTCTTTGGGTTTTGTGTGTTCAACTCACAGAGTTGAACCTTCCTTTTGACAGAGCAGATTTGAAACCCTCTTTTTGTGGAATTTGAAAGTGGAGATTTCAAGCGCTTTCGGGACAACGGTAGAAAAGGAAATATCTTCGTATAAAAACTAGAGAGAATCATTCTCAGAAACCACTTGGTGTTGTGTGCGTTCCACTCACAGAGTTTAACCATTCTTTTCATAGAGCAGTTTGGAAACACTCTGTTTGTAAAGTCTGCAAGAGGATATTTGGACCTCTTTGAGGATTTCGTTGGAAACGGGATTTCTTCATCTAATGCTAGACAGAAGAATTCTCAGTAACTTCTTTGGGTTGTGTGAGTTCAACTCACGGAGATGAACCTTTCTTTAGGCAGAGCAGATTTGAAACCCTCTTTTTGTGGAATTTGAAAGTGGAGATTTCAAGCGCTTTCGGGCCAACGGTAGAAAAGGAAATATCTTGGTATAAAAACTAGAGAGATTCATTCTCAGAAAACACTTTGTGTTGACTGCGACCCATTCACAGAGTTTAACCTTTCTTTTCATGGAGCAGTTTGGAAACACTCTGTTTGTAAAGTCTGCAAGTGGATATTTGGACCTATTTGAGGATTTCGTTGGAAACGGGATTTCTTCATCTAATGCTTGACAGAAGAATTGTCAGTAACTTCTTTGGGTTGTGTGTGTTCAACTCACAGAGTTGAAACTTCCTTTAGACAGAGCAGATATGAAACCCTCTTTTTGTGGAATTTGCAAGTGGAGATTTCAAGCGTTTTTGGGCCAACGGTAGAAAGGGAAATATCTTCGTATAAAAAATAGAGAGAATCATTCTCAGAAATCACTTTGTGTTGTGTGCGTTCCACTCACAGAGTTTAACCTTTCTTTTCATAGAGCAGCTTGGAAACACTCTGTTTGTAAAGTCTGCAAGTGCATACTTGGACCTCTTTGAGGATTTCGTTGGAAACGGGATTTCTTCATCTAATGCTAGACAGAAGAATTCTCAGTAACTTCTTTGGGTTGTGTGAGTTCAACTCACGGAGATGAACCTTCCTTTAGACAGAGCAGATTTGAAACCCTCTTTTTGTGGAATTTGAAAGTGGAGATTTCAAGCGCTTTCGGGCCAACGGTAGAAAAGGAAATATCTTGGTATAAAAACTAGAG